>NC_057848.1:130209439-130825154 GCF_910594005.1 Cervus elaphus
AACATCCACACCATACATACACCCTGGTTGGGTCTTTTATTCTAGATTAACTCCAGCATCTGTGTGTGTGTGTGTCACACACACACACCCACACACACACCCCTCTCATCTCATGGCTGCTTTGACTCACTGATACACAGTTGCTCATAGATTTTTATTCATTGCTTGTTCTGCTCATAGATTTCTATTCTTTTTTTTTTTTTTTTTTTAAGAAAAAAGACCTGCCTATATTAAAATCTGGAGTGTCAGAAAGGCCTTTCAGCACTCATTCACATTCAAATCAAGAATAGGGCCTTATGATGAAAACACCCCACATAGCTGTTTTAGATTGGGCACAGCTCTAGTTTGTGTTAGAATTAATATTATTATTTCAAATAGACATTTTACAACTCTGTGACAGAGCAATCTTTTCCTGGATCTCTCCCTTTTTTCTTTGTGGTAATTTACAGAATTCTTAATTACCTAGTTAACAAAAGTTGTCTTCTAATATTAAAAGACCGGTCTTGAAACAGTTGCAAGGTTGCCATGAGAATAGATTCTGGGACTCCTATCTCTTTAATGAACTGATCAGAGTGGTGTTAATCTGAGACTTATGTATGGGCAAATTTCTAAATAATTTATCAAACTATTGAGGGTGAGGGACTCCTTACAAATTTTACACACAGAAAAGAAAGAACACTTATTTTTTAGAGCAGATATTTTGCCACTTTCCCTCCAATTGTCTCTGTTAGATGCCTAGAAAATATGCATGGTGAATGAATAATACATGGCTTATTTCTCTTTTTCGTCTACAGGTGGCAGTGTAGAAGCCAAGACGGGAGCTTCCAGAAGTACTTTCAGAAAAATAAGAGTGAACCTCAGTACGCAAACACAGGGATCTGAAAAACCACAGGTATGTAGAACAATTAATCCATCTATCTGGCTTTATAATTATTGCATTCCACTATCCTGACATTTATATCGACTTTTATGAAGTGAAATGTATTTTGAGGTCTTCTCAAAGGAGAAAGCAAGTGTATTCTATTGCAGACCATGTATTTAAATAAAAATACTGCACATCATTATACTGTGTTACTTTTTACTGCTCTAAAAAAGAGGCATTGTTTCCATTGTGACCATGTGGCTTTGCATTCAACCAGTTGTCGCTTGATGTTTGCTTTTAAAAGCACTTTTCCTGAAGCTGTATGAAACTGCCAATTGTTCTGAAAAATTTATTTTGGGACACGGTTACCAAAGCCACCCTGTTGAACCAACATAATAATACCCACTTTTTTTTTTTTTTTTAATAATACCCACTTTTTATAAAAATCTGTGTCTCACTTGACATCTCACTTATCAGAATACATACAGGCTGCTGCTTTTTTTTTTCTTGGCCACTTGGGGCAGCATGTGGGATCTTCGTTCCCTACCAGGGATCAAATGAATACCTCCAGGGAACTCTCTGTGCTGCTACTTTAAAAAAAAATTTAGCCACATGCTCAGCAGTGACAGTGCAGAATCCTAACCACTGAACTGCCAGGGAATTCCCTAGGCTGCTTCTTGTAAACCAGCCCTTGTCGTTTTTCTCCTACCTTGCTGGCTTTTCCAAGCCCAACATATAAGAAGTACCTTCATAATTCACCTACTTGACTCAACTAATGACAACTTTAATATGGGAACAAAGACAGTCAAGTTCTCAGGTTCAGAAAGTTTATCATTGTGACCCAATTCAAAAGAGTTTGCCTCTGGTCATCATTAAAATATAAGATTTTGCATATTAAGGCCCTTTTTCAACTGAGTAAGTTATGAATGGTAGAGGAAGTGGGGGTGGGGGGAGTTCACCTTGGTGGCTTTTTGTTTTCTTTCCTTAAATTTGTGGGCCATAGCTAATGATGCTTTCACAGGGAAGCTATATTTATGATCATGTTGGTTGTATAAGGAGCTGGCATCAAAATGGCTGTTAAAGGGGATGAAGCTTTGTCTTTCCCCGGGGGATGTATGCATTCATCCAATGCCAGAATGTGGAGATATCTTGTGATTTTTTTACTTTCTGCCTTTACAGTTGAAGAGGGATTTGTTTAACCCCTGCCCATGAGGGTGTAAGACAAAGTCAGATGCTGTTCTTGAAGAGAATAATATCAAATTGGACATTTGCCAGTAGAAAGCAAATTGGGACTTCTGACTTGAAAAGTATAAATTGAAAACTGAAAGATTGTTTGCTGGAAAGATCCCAAGGGTGTGGAGTGGCTTGACGACAGCTCTCAGACACTTAGGAACACATAAATTTGCACTGTGTGGGACTTAGATTCATTATCTGACTCTGTAAACTGGGAAGTAACTAATCATTGCTCAGTTTGGCTAAGAAGAATGGGGTCTAATCTTCTAAGTCACAAAGGAAAGGAGCAAAGATGAGATTTTACTCCTTTCTGGAATTATGGCATTCTCAATATAGAGACATCAGGTGCTTTAAAGATGTGCCCAGAAAGAGCACTGCTTTGAAAATACTGTATTTTATTTTTGAGGTATAACATGGGGCTTCCCAGGTGGCGTTAGTGGTAAAGAATCCACCTGCCAATGCAGGAGACACAAGGGATGTGGGTTTGATCTTGGGGTCAGGAAGATTCCCTGGAGTAGGGAAGATTCCCTGAAGTAGGAAATGGCAGCGTACTCCGGTATTCTTGCCTGGAAGATTCTATGGACAGAGGAGCCTGGCAGGCTATAGTCCATGGGGCCCCAAAGAGTCACACAACTGAGCGACTGAATACATACATACAATAAAGTGTGTACAATGCATTAATCTGAAGTGTATTGCTCTATGAACTTTTATATGTGTATATGCTCATGGGACTACCACCCAGGTCAAGAATACAACTTTTCCAGTACCCCAAAAGATTTCCTCTTCTCTCCCCTTCTGGTCAGTTGTTATCCTATTTCTAATCTGAAGATAACTACATTATGATTTTGTTTCCACACTGTAGTATTTTTTAAACTCCATCCATTCCTTCTGTTGGTTGTTAAGCTCCATGTAAATAGAGTCATATAGAAGGGACTTGTGTGTCTGTCTGCTTTCACATAACATAATGTCTTTGTGGGGGCTTCCCCATTAGCTCAGTGGTAAAGAATCCACCTGCAACGCAGGAGATTCAGGAGATGCAGATTTGACCCCTGGGTTGGGAAGATCCCCTGGAGGAGGGCATGGCAACCCACTCCAGTATTCTTGCCTGGAGAATCCCATGGACAGAGGAGCCTGGCGGGCTACAGTCCAGAGGGTCGAAAAGACTCGGACATGACTGAGCGACTGAGCACACATGCACAGTGTCTTTGTGATTTATCCATGTTGCTGTGTTAGTAGTTCATTCTAATCGGCTGAGTAGTAATTTCTGTTGTATGGATATACCACAGTTTGTTTATCCATTCTCCTGTTGGGTCTTTGGATTGTTTCTACTGTATGACTAATATGAATAAAGCAGCTGTGAATATTCTGGCTTATGATTTTTGGTGCACATGCTCACTCATTATTTTTGAGCATAAATGGAGGAGTGGAACTGTTAAGGTCACAGGGTAGGCTTGTATTTAGTTTCAGTGAAAGTAAAAGTCACTCAGTCACGTCCGACGCTTTGCGACCCCATCGACTATACAGTCCATATAATTCTCCAGGCCAGAATACAATGAGTGGGTTGCCATTCCCTTCTCCAGGGGATCTCCCCAACCCAGGTATTGAACCCAGGTCTCCTGCATTGCAAGCGGATTCTTTACCAGCTGAGCCACAAGGGAAGCCAAAGAACACTGGAGTGGGTAGCCTATCCCTTCTCCAGCGGATCTTCCTGACCCAGAAATCAAACTGGGGTCTTCTATATTGCAGGCAGATTCTTTACCAACTGAGCTATCAGGGAACCCCATCCATTAACTTCAGTAGATATTGCCAAATGGTTTTCCAAGATGACTTTACCAATTTACACTTGACCAGGAGTTCCAGTTGCTCCACATTTTCACCAACACTTGGTTTTGTTGGTCTTTTTTAGTTTAGCTGTTTTTGTAGGAGAGTAGCGATATGTCCTTGTGGGTTTTAAAATTTTTTTTTAATTTAAAAAATTTTGGCCAAATGTACATAACATTTACCATTGTAACCACTTAAAAATTTTGGTGGTATTAAGTACATTTACTTTGTGGTTTAAGCATCACCACTATTCATCTCCAGAACTCTTTTCATCTTTGTGAAACTGAAGCTATATCCATTGAACAATAACTCCCCATTTTCTCTTCCTCTAGTACCTGGCAAACACCATTCTACTTTCTATCTCTATAAATTTGACTACTTTAAGTACCTCATATGGGTTGAAGTCTGGAATATTTGTTCTTTTGTAACCGACTTATTTCACTTAGCATAATGTCCTTAAGATTCATTCATGTTGTAGAATGTGTTGGCATTTCCTTTCTTTTTATAGCTAAGTAATGTTCCACTGTATGAATGTCCACCACATTTTATTTATCCATTTGTCTGTTGGTGGGCACTCGGGTTGCTGCTGCCTTTTGGCTATTGTGAATAATGCTGCTAAGAATATGGAAATATAAATATTTCTTTGAGATCCTGCTTTTATTTTTTGGGGTGCATACCTACAAGTGGAATTGCTGCATTGTATGGTGATTCTGCTTTAATTTTTTGAGGAACCACCACATTGTTTTCCATAGACATTGCACCATTTTACATTCCCAACAGTGTACAAAGGTTTCAGTTTTTCCACACCCTAGCCAGCTCTTGTTATTTATTTATTTATTTTTGATAGTAGCCATCCTAATGGGTGTGAGGTGGTCCTTATGGTCTTAATTTATGTTTCCTGATAAGTAATGTTGTTAAATGCCATTTCACATGCTTATGGGCATTTGGATATCTTTTTGTGAAATTCCTATTAAAATTTTTTTCCCAGTTTTGAATTGGGTTCTTTGTATTTTTCTTATTTTTTTGTCATTTCTTTTTATTCTGCACATGGATCCTTTGTTAGATATATGTATTACATTTTCTCCCAGTCTGGGTTGCCTTTTCATTGTCTTCACAGTATTTTTTGATGATTTTTAATGAATCTAATTACCATTTTTTTTTATTCTTGGGTATTGCTTTTTGCATTCTATTTATGAAGTTTTTCCTACTTTGGGGATATTTTTAAAAGCTTTCCTTCTAGTTACTGAAAATATATGAAGGCAATCTGTTTGGAAGATGCAATAAATTAACCAGAAGCAGATTTCAAAAAAGTATCCTAAGAATGAAAGTTGATGATGTTCTTTGCTGCAGCAGGTGCCACCAAGGGCTTGAAAAAAAGTTTTTTTCAATCAAATATATGGACACTGATGCTCTTCCTCAAGCTGCTCCTGTTGCTGTCTCCCCCTACCGCCACTGACTGTGACTTCGGGGCCCCTCTAAAGTGGGAAGAACCCTAGGGAAAACTCCCAGGGATGGCTTGGCCAGAGGAAAGAATGTGACAAAAGGGCTGGTTTTCTATTTTTCCTTAATTTGTAACCCGTACTTTCAGAATGATCCTTCCCCTCCCCTCTTCCATCCCCAAGGAAGGTTGCTGCTCTTTGGCGATACTTCTTTCCTTTGCCTCTGAAATATTTATGTCCCTCAGGATCATGCCATCCCTCTGCTCCTCTCTGTCTCCATCTTTTCCCCGAAGGCCCCACATTCACTTTCCAGTCTTGAGCCGGCCATCTGTCCCTGCTCTGTGTTCTAAAGAGACCCCAGGTCTTTATCTCCTATTTCCACTACCCATCCCTCAGCATAAGGTCCAGATCTGTATTGTTCTCTGCCTCCTGGACATCTCTTACTGGGTATCCCATAGGTGCCTTTCTAAAAACCCTGTTTTGTTCCTCTCCAGTCCGCTCTTCTGCTCTTGATGCCTTAACTGATACATTTGCTATTAATCTAGGCTCCCAAATTAGAAATCTTGGCACTGTCTCTGATCCTCCCACACAACTTATATATCACCCTCAAAGCCCACCTATAGTTGATTGTCAAGGCTGTTAGGTCCTGCTCCCGTCTCTGAAACTCCTTTCAAAGACTTTCTCTTCCTTAATATTTACTACCTTGTGATTCAGGTCCCCTTGAGGATGGTAATAATAGTCTCCAAATTCATCTCCCTGATTCTTAACTCTTGCCTCTAATCCCCTACTTCTCATCAGCTTTTGTTTCCTAAAACAGATTTAATCACGTCATTTCCCACTTTAAAAATGATGTGTAGCTCTCCACGCCTGCAAGAGGGATTCCAATCCTGTAGCTTGATTTACAGTATGACACTCTTCATTATTTGCCTTCAACCTGCTTTTCATGCTCTGTCATCTGCCACTTCCTCCCCACACTCCATCTGTCTTACACTGTTTTCCATTCCTAGAACATTCCTTGAGCTCCTTCTGTGCTTTTGCTAGTGCTGTTTCTTCTGCTTCTGATGTCTGTTCCTGTCCACTGGTGATTTACTGGTCTTTCCTTAAAAACCAGCTCAAATGTGACCTCTTTGACTGAACCTTCTTATCCTCTAAGTAGACTTTGTTGTTCATACTTTTTTTTACTGTTGTTAGAGGAATGACTTCCTAATTGCAGACACTATCACATACTAATCTTCATACCCTTAAATCACCACTTCAAATATAGAAGACATTTAACAAATGTTCATTGAATGAATAATTCATGACAAAGCATTCCTTACTATATCAGTTAGCTTTGGCTCCTCAACAAACCACCACAGTATTGGTTTGGTTAGTGGTTTAAAACAACCAGCATTTAGTGAGCCCTTGATTCTGTGGGTTGGCAATTTGGGCCAGATTCAGCTGGGTGGTTCTTTGGATCTGGGCAGATTTTTCACTGAGCGGGTTACGGTCTCGCTCTTCCAGGATGTCCTCAGCTCCTCTCCACAAGGTTTCTAATCTTTAACCAGGCCAGCATGGGCTTGTTAACACTGTGGGTGGCAGGGTTCTAAGAGAGGGGGCAGAGGCATGCAAGACCTCTTGAGGATTAGGCTTGCAACTGGCACAAAGTGACTTCCTCTGAATTCTATTATCCAAAACAAATCACAAAGCCAGCCCTGACTCAGTAGGTGGGGAAAGAGAGTCCTTCTCTTGAAGGGAGGAGCTGCAGTCATGTTGTAAGGAGCCCAGAGAGAAGAGAATAATTGCAGACATTTTTACACTTACCTAGCAACAGGAATGGGCTTCCCCAGTGGCTCAGGGGTAAAGAATCTGCCTGCAATGCAGGAGACACAAGAAACTCAGGTTTGGTACCTGGGTCGGGAAGATCCCCTGGAGGAGGAAATGGCAGCCCACTCCAGTATTATTGCCTGGAGAATCTCCATGGACAGAGGAGCTTGGCAGGTTACAGTCCATAGGGTCACAAAGAATCAGACACTACTGAAGTGACTTAGCATGCATGCACGCAGGAGCAGGAATGTGAGTAGAGCAGGCTTGGTCCAGAGAGCTGATTCCATTTAGGTCCGCATCAGGGAGAACAGTTTTGACCCTGAAAGATTGAATCTGTTTGAATCTAAGATGAGCCTACCAATAGATTACCAGGGTTCCTAGCATCCTCCTTTGGGCCTCCCCTCAAGTTCTCTCTCTTTATCCTTTTATCCAAAGTATATAAAACATCCCTGGTTTCCTCTTGGCATTTATGAGATATTGATACCATTGATGCTGTGGAATGGGGAAGCTGCTCTTCAGTCCTGGAAAACGAGTTATGTCTCTCCTCCTCCTTCCTTCTGAAAGCTGTTATAGATACGCCTGGGTATTGGGGAAGCTTCTCATCATGGAGGACCGTTGAGTATCTCACATTGATTTGTTTCTAGCATCTGATTTAAGAGGCGTTTTTGGAAGAGGAGGATATCAGGCAGTGAAAAGAGATATAATTGATTGGGGCTGTTCATCTGTGTTCTCCCTCACTATGTGTGAACATTGAAGCTATCCTTCTACTGGGAAACAATAGTGGTAGTTTATCCAATGTTAATGTTTATGTGCTTTTCCAGCTATTACAAACTACTCAGAGTGGAAACATGAATTCAATGTTTCTGATTTGCTACCTATTAAAGAATCTTTTCTTAAAAGGCTAGAATGCATTAGGAGGAAGTATCATTCTAATATACAGGTAGGAGCTTAGTTCAAATATACATGAAGAGTGTGTTAGTAAGTATGCTTAGTAAAATGTACAAAAAGTGACCCCAATTTTCCAAAGATGGTAACCATGGTTAGGTTTAAGTTTTTCCACAGCTTGGTTTTAGTACACATCTATATGTTTTAAGAGAGCTGTTTGAAGTATTTAAAGAAAACATATACATTATGCCTCATTCAAACTTTTAGCCAAAAAGCCTGAAAGAATAGGAGGCCATTAAATGGCTTTAAGACCCTTCTGGCCCCTTTCTTGTCTCTCATGTGTTTTCCTCCTGCCTTATGCCACTCTTGGATTGGCCATTGGCACAATTAGAGGCATGAAAAAGCCACAACTCTTGAGTAATCCCCTGTCAAAATGACAGATGTGCTAATATTTATGGGTGAAAATAGAATTTGCACTTATGTTTAAAAATGTCTTCTAGAAGTTTTTTCTTATGGCATGCTTTTCCTTTTATTTTTCAGAGAACAAAAGTTTTACATCTTTGAGTTCACATCTCACTTATCTATAGATCAGTTTCTTACTGAATCTCTGTATTGCCTTTGCTACTTATTTAAAATGACAACATCAATTCAGGTGGCCACAATTAAGTATTTTTAGAAGACAATGACAATTTCAAGTTAGAAAAATCAATATTTTTATTTGTTAATTTATCAAATCAAGGAATTTTAACAGCTTGCAATAGGGTACTAGTTGAGATAGCATTTCCACGTTACTCATGTTTTTGTTTTCTAAAAGAGCTATTTTGATATTACAGTCAATAGTCTAAAATATTTTATATATTATATCCCCAATATGTTGCATAGTGTGTGTTTTCCTTCCTAAGGTATATCTGTTGTTGTTTATTTTTATTTATTTATTTTTTTTCTGTTGTTGTTTAGTTGCAAAGTTGTATCTAATTCTTTTGCAACCCCGTTAAATGTAGCCAGCCAGACTCCTCTGACCATGGAATTCCCCAGGCATGAGTACTGGAGTGGGTTGCCATTTCCTACTCCAGCAGATCTTCCTGACCAAGGGATCGAATCCACATCTCCTGCATTAGCAGGTGGATTCTTTACCACTGAGCCACCAGGGAATCCCATAGTCTCTATGTACTATATTATGTAGAGAGAGAAATACTGTTGTTCTGGTTCCCAGTAGGTTTCTAAATAGCTCTGGGGCTGGGCATATCATCCTCATTGTTCTGGGCTTCAGTTTTGTCATCTCTTAACATAAGGGTTGAACTATATATTTTAAAAGTCCCATCTTATTCTGACATCCCATCAGTCTTAATACTATGGTTGTGTTTTCCCCCCTGATTTTAGTAAGCTTTACCAAAAACTCTTATTGGGATTAAGTTTTCTATTGTATAAAATGTAGAATTACATTATTACAAGGTTAAAGAAATGAGATCAGTGGCTAGGTAGAAACCAGGAGTCAAGGATCCATCATTGTAGTATATTCAAATTGATGTCATTGTGCAGTTTTTCTGTGTTTGGTCAAGAGCAGAATGACTACAATCCTACTAAAGAACAGAAACTTTATTGTTGAGTAGGGTGCGTATCCCCAAACTATCCTCTTTATCATAATCACTTCAAGAATGGTACTAAATTTGAGGGCAGCTACATGACTTGCCAGGTTTTTGTACCAAGCATTTGACATTCACAAATCCAGGTGTGGTTTTCCTTATATTCATCCTGCTTCGGTTTGCTGACTTTCTTGAATTTGAGGGTTGATGTCTTTCATCAGTATTGGAAAATCCTCAGCCATTGTCTCTTTAAATATTGCTTCTATCTTCACTTCTCTCTGGCTGTCCAGTTACATACATGGTCAGGATACCGTGTTTCTTACCTTCTTCTTTTCTTTTTTTTTCTTTCTTCTTTTCTATTTGAGTTTTAATGTGAGTTTTCCATTAAACTTTACCTTTAAGTTTACTAATCCTATCTTCTGCTTTGTCTGTGAAGTGAAAGTTGCTCAGTTGTGTCCACCTCTTTGTGACTCCATGGACTATACAAACCATGGAATTCTCTAGGCCAGAATACTGGAGTGGGTAGCTGTTCCCTTCTCCAGGGGATCTTCCCAACCCAGGGATTGAACCCAGGTCTCCCACACTGCAGGCAGAGTTTTTACCAGCTGAGCCACCAGGGAAACCCAAGAATACTGAAGTGGGTAGCCTATCCCTTCTCCAGTGGATCTTCCTGAACCAGAAATCAAACCAGGGTCTTCTGCATTGTAGGTGGGTTCTTTACCATCTGAGCTACCAGGGAAGCCTTTTACGTAAGCATTTAAAAATATAAAGTGACGCTATGAAGCAGTGTGACAGGTTTCCTGCTTTGTCTAGTGTGGTATTAAACCCATCCACTGAGACACTGCATTTTCTTAATTTCAGATTCTTAATTTCAGATACTTAATTTTTCTAGGATGTTCATTTGATTTTTTATATGGATTCTAGTTCTCTTTTGAAATTCTCCATCTTTTCATCCATTTCCTTTTTCCCTTATTTTTTAACCAATTAATCAGTTTAATGGTATTACTTACTGAATCCAATAATGCAAATCATCTGTGAGCCTACATCTATTTGTCTTTTTTCTATTGAATATTGGTTGCATTTACATGCAGCTTTTCTCATGTCTAATAATTTTCTTTTTTTTTTTTCATTTTGCCCCTGTTTATTGCTACCAACCCATCTTCTTCCCTGAGAAGGCAATGGCAACCCACTCCAGTACTCTTGCCTGGAGAATCCCAGTGACGGGGGAGCCTGGTGGGTTGCTGTCTATGGGGTCGCACAGAGTCAGACACAACTGAAGTGACTTAGCAGCAGCAGCATCTTCCTCCACCCTGCTCATGCATACGTGCTGTCGGCTGACCCCAGGAACTGCAGCCCGCCAGGCTCTTCTCTCCATGGAATTTTCCAGGCAAGAATACTGGAGTGGGTTGACATTTCCTCCTTCATCATGTCTAATAATTTTTTATTTTGTACCCAGACATAGTGTGTGAAAGAGTCTTGCTAGTTCTAGATTACATCTTCTAGAAAGGATTTCCTTCTTGTCTTCTGTTAGAGGAGCTGATCACCTTCAGATATTGAGCTAGATTAAGGCCAGGTTGCAGTTTTAGGAAGACTCAATGTAGTTATGGTTGTCCACTCTCCTCAGGCCTGGCTTTCCTGGGCTTTTGATTGAAACCTTAGAGTATTTATGTCTTCTTAACCCAGAAAAAATGAGGGAGATTAAATTTTCACCCTTTGGCAGTCTTGGACTTACTCGTCTCCTATCTTCGTAGTTTCAAATTCTTGCAACTGTCTTGAGGAGAAACCTGGTTATGTATTTGAGGCTGAACATCCACTTTAGTAAAAACTTCATCTCCGAAACACTATGAAACACTGGAGAGTTCACTCTGAAAAGAACCTTCAGCCTGCTGTCCCAGCCTCCCTCTTACAGCTCCAGAACTGAACACACAGGCGTATTTTCCATCTTTCATATTAGCCTTTGCATGTTCATTACAAGCTTTGCTGATTTCTTTTCCGCAGTAGAAATCCTTTCTCTTGGTCTCATCAGTATGAACCCAAAGGTCCCAGGTGCCCTGAGGGAAGTGATCAGCGATTATCTGCTCACCTCAGAACGGCTCCCTTCATTTGATGTTCTTGTACTTGAGTCCTTTATAGTCTAATGAAAGCCTCAGACTTTTTTTTTACTGCATAAAACATAAAATGGGATCTGAAACTTCATAATCATATTTACATCCTCATCTATTCTTCGAGTGGAGTCTTCTGTTTAAACATTGCTAGGCTGCTTCAGTCATGTCCGACTCTTTGTGATTCCATGGACTGTCACCTGCCAGGCTCTTCTGTCCATGGGATTCTCCAGGCAAGAATACTGGAGTGGGTTGCCATGCCCTGCTCCAAAGGATCTTTCTGGCCCAGGAATCCAACCTGTGTCTCTTTCATCTCCTGCATTGGCAAGCAGGTTCTTTACCACTAGCGCCACGTGGTGTTTAAACAGTAAACATTTTTCAACTTTGTGATAAAAGTAATTTTGGTTAGAAGCACTTCAGTTCAGTTCAGTTCAGTCACGCAGTCATGTCCAACTCTTTGCGACCCCATAGACTGCAGCACACCAGGCCTCCCTGTCCATTATCAGTTCCCAGAGCTTGCTCAAACTCATGTCCATTGAGTCGGAGATGCCATCCAACCATCTCATCCTCTGTCGTCCCCTTCTCCTCCCACCTTCAATCTTTCCCAGCATCGGGGTCTTTTCCAGTGAGTCAGTTCTTTGCATCAGGTGGCCAAAGTATTTGAGTTTCAGCTTCAACATCAGTCCTTCCAATGAATATTCAGGACTGATTTCCTTTAGGATGGACTGGTTGGATCTCCTTGCTGTCCAAGGGACTCTCAAGAGTCTTCTCCAACACCACAGTTCAAAATCATCAATTCTTTGGTGCTCAGCTTTCTATTATATAGTCCAACTCTTGAATGCATACATGACTACTGGAAAAACCATAGCTTTGACTAGATGGACCTTTGTTGGCAAAGTAATGTCTCTGCTTTTTAATAAGCTGTCTAGGTTGGTCATAACTTTTCTTCCAAAGAGCAAGCGTCTTTTAATTTCATAGCTTCAGTCAATATCTGCAGTGAGTTTGGAGTCCAAAGAAATAAAGTCTGTCACTGTTTCCACTGTTTTTCCACCTATTTTCCATGAAGTGATGGGACTGGATACCATGATCTAAGTTTTCTGAATGTTGAATTTTAAGCCAACTTTTTCACTCTCCTCTTTCACTTTCATCAAGAGGCTCTTTAGTTCTTCACTTTCTGCCATAAGGGTGGTGTCATCTGCATATCTGAGGTTATTGATATTTCTCCCAGCAACCTTGATTCCAGCTTGTGCTTCCTCCAGTCCAGCATTTCTCATGATGTACTCTGCATATACGTTAAATAAGCAGGGTGACAATAGACAGCCTTGATGTACTCCTTTTCCTATTTGGAACCAGTCTGTTGTCCCATGTCCAGTTCTAACTGTTGCTTCTTGACCTGCATACAGATTTCTCAGGAGGCAGGTCAGGTGGTCTCAGATTCCCATCTCTTGAAGTATCTTCCACAGTTTGTTGTGATCCACACAGTCAAAGGCTTTGGCATAGTCAATAATGCAGAAGTAAATGTTTTTCTGGAACTCGCTTGCTTTTTCAATGATCTGAGGGATGCTGGCAATTTGATCTCTGGTTCCTCTGCCTTTTCTAAAACCAGCTTAAACATCTGGAAGTTCAGGGTTCATGTACTGTTGAAGCCTGGCTTGGAGGATTTGGGGCATTACTTTGCTAGAATGTGAAATGAGTGCAATTGTGTGGTAGTTTGAGCCTTCTTTGGTATTGCCTTTCTTTGGGATTGGAATGAAAAGTGACCTTTTCCAATCCTGAGGACACTGCCAAGTTTTCCGAATTTGCTGGCATATTGAGTGCAGCATTTTCACAGCATCATCTTTTAGGATTTGAAGTAGCTCAACTGGAATTCCATCACCTCCAATAGCTTTGTTCGTAGTGATGCTTCCTAAGGCCCACTTGACTTCACATTCCAGGATGTCTGGCTCTAGGTCAGTGATCACACCATTGTGATTATTTGGGTCATGAAGATCTTTTTTGTATAGTTCTGTGTATTCTTGCCACCTCTTCTTAATATCTTCTGTTTCTGTTAGGTCCCTACCATTTCTGTCCTTTATTGTGCTCATATTTGCATGAAATGGTCCCTTGATATCTCTAATTTTCTTGAAGCACCTGCTGACTCATTATTTCCCAAGGAGGAGAATGGGAATAGTTTGACAGTATGGTCTTGTTCAAAATATTTTCATTGCATTTTTTCAGTTTTTCCATTGTAAATTGTCTAGAAAACATTTTGTAGGTAGAGGATGGGAATGAAGGCAGTTTCAGTTGGTTTAAAACTCTCAGATGGATTCCTTAGTAGATCCATTTTACTTCTATTTTGTACTAAAAGAAGACATAATTGTCATTACCACTCCTCCCATTTGTGAAAAGAATTTGCTCCAAAGAATTCTAATACCATTAATAGGCAGCATCCATATGGTTCGCAGATGGAAAAAGGAGAGAAGGAGCCCCTCAGATTCTTTAAATTGGAATCATTTCATTGTTAAGAAGCAGTTCGGTTGTTAATTTTTCTCCGAAGCTGTGTAGACCTGGCCAGTGTTGAGAGCCCTGGGGCTGGTGGGAGCCCTGAGTTCTGTGTCAGTTCTGCTTCCCAAAAGTCATGTGTCCCAGGGGAGTCCTGTTTTCTCATCTCGAGAATGAGGACATTCAAATAGTTGAATCCTAGTCCTCTCCTTCTCTGTCCTTTGGATTCCAGTCATTCATCACTTGAAAATTAAGATTGTACTTGCATTTCAATAAAGTGTACTGCCAGAATCAATTGAAAGAATCAATCTATGCAAATTTCTTTTGACTCATGAATTTTCTGTGTTTGTGACACCAAATGCTGTGCAATACTCTATGTGCAATACATCACTATGAAAAAAATCTGAGTCCTGAGTACCTGGATTCAAGTCCCAGTTTTGTCATTTGTCTTCTTTGAGGCCTTGGACACATCATCGACTTCTGTAAGCCTCAGTTTCCTCAACTGGAAAATGGATAGAAGAGCAGCCTTACCTGTTTCAGAGCTATTGTGAAGATGGACTAAAATGTTTCATGTGTGAAGGCTCTTCATGAACAGTAAAGTGCTGTAAAAACATTAATTACCATTAGGACTGTAATGACACAGACCTTGTCAGCAGTAACCATCTGTTTGTTGTGGCTGTCACTATCAAAAATGAGATGTGAAAACAGCCCAAGGGTATTTAAATTACCTACACCTTGACTTTGGTTCCCATTTCCCTTCTGGGGGGGAAACGTGGTGTAGGTAAGCTGACGCTGTTCAAGGTATAAGCTCTTTCTTTGAAGCCATTAAAGTGTAGAGCTGGATGGGTTGGTGTGATTATTTTAGCAAATCTCCCTCTTTTAAAGATGCAGTTTAGGAAGTTTGACTTGCTTAAGGTAACAGAGCTCCTTCAAGGTAAAACCACAGCTAAGACCCGGTAAGTGTTCTCTGTCTAAACCCTGATCTGTGCAATTACTTCTACAGTTTTGGTCAAGGACCAAAATAAAACAGATTGCTTTTGGTTTCAAACCTTGGGATTTTCCATTTCCCTTCTCCTTTGCCTCCTGACATCTTTCTTTCACTTCTCTCCTACTTCACAGCCCCCACTCCCATTCTGATGGTGGTACCTCTCCCCACCTCAGAGAAGAGGGTTTTTCCTCCAGTTATCACCCAAAGCTGCCCCCACCATGTGATTTTGATTCTGATCCCATTTGCCTTCTCTGGGATTTATTCTGTTACCCTTATCTGTGTCTTATATTGTCTTTCTTTCCCTTTCTGTTGGTTCAATGATGGTATCCAAGCTCATTGTACTTTTTTTTTTCTTTACTTCACCATACACACTACTTCTTTTCAATACTTGGCTACTGGAAAAAGAAATTGGTAAGCAGTCACTGCTCTCTCACTATTCATTTATTCCTTTTCTTTTTCTTCATTTTCTTTATTGTGGTGAAGCACACAGAACATACAACTGGCTATCCTAACCATTTTTACATACACAGCTCCGTTGTATTAAATACATTCATAATGTTATGCAACCACCATCCATCTCCAGATGCTTTTTCATTTTTCAAAACTGGAACACTGTCCCCACTAAACAATAACTCCCCGTGGCCCCCAAGCCCTTGGCAAGCACCCACCCTGTTACTTTCTACGTGATTTTTCTGTGTATTTCTTATGCAGTAATGTACAAGCTCAGTGACTAGTGCTTCCTGGTTGCCCAGAAAAGCTACCTTGCTGCCTCTCTTCCTTCTGTCTCCTTCCTGTGCCTCTTGCCCATCTGTTTATTTTTTCTCACTCTCTGCCTTCTCTTGCCCCCTGCTCTGCCCTCTCCCCTCCCATTTGTTGCCATCTTCTGGCCTCTCTTCGGGACAGCTTGCCACCCAGCTTCTGGACACTTTATCTCCTTGTTTGGCTTCTTTAATTCCTTCTTCTCAGGATCTAGGCTGACTTCCTTCCCCACTTCTATTTTTTAATTTTTTTAAAAAAATTTATATTGGAGTATAGTTGTTTTGGGCTTCCCAAGTGGCTCAGTGGTAAAGAATCTGCGTGCAATGTGAGAGACTTGGGTTTGATTCCTGGGTTGGGAAGATCCCCTGGAGAAGGGAATGGCTACCCACTCCAGTATTCTTGCTTGGAGAATTCCGTGGACAGAGGAGCCTGGCAGGCTGCAGTCCATGGGATCCCAAAGAGTCAGATATAACTGAGCACAGCACAGCAGCAGCATAGTTTATTTATTTATTTATTTATTATTTTTTTTAGCATAGTTTATTTATAATGTTGTATTAATTTCTGATGTACAGCAAAATGATTCAGTTTATACATACACATGTATCTATTCTATTTCAAATTCTTTTCCCATTTTGGTTTGTTACATAATATTGAGTAGAGTTCCCTGTGCTATATAGTAGATCCTTGTTGATTTTCTACTTTATATATAGTAGTGTGTACATGTCAATCCCAGACTCCCAATCTATCTCCCTCATCTTTCCCATTTGGTAACTATAAGTTTGTTTTCCATGTCTGTGAGTCTGTTTCTGTTTTCTAAATAAGTTCATTTGTATCATTTTTTTTAGATTCCACATGTAAGTGATATCATAGGATATTTGTCTTTGTTTGTCTTCACTTAGTATAATAATTTCTTTTTTTTTCTCATTTATTTTTATTAGTTGGAGGCTAATTACTTTACAATATTGTAGTGGGTTTTGTCATACATTGACATGAATCAGCCATGGATTTACATGTATTCCCCATCCCGATCCCCCCTCCCACCTCCCTCTCTACCCGATCCCTCTGGATCTTCCCAGTACACCAGGCCCGAGCACTTGTCTCATGCATCCAACCTGGGTTGGTGATCTGTTTCACTATAGATAATATACATGTTTCTATGCTGTTCTCTCGAAACATCCCACCCTCGCCTTCTCCCACAGAGTACAAAAGTCTGTTCTGTACATCTGTGTCTCTTTTTCTGTTTTGCATATAGGGTTATCATTACCATCTTTCTAAATCCCATATATATGTGTTAGTATGCTGTAATGTTCTTTATCTTTCTGGCTTACTTCACTCTGTATAATGGGCTCCAGTTTCATCCATCTCATTAGAACTGATTCAAATGAATTCTTTTTAATGGCTGAGTAATATTCCATGGTGTATATGTACCACAGCTTCCTTATCCATTCATCTGCTGATGGGCATCTAGGTTGCTTCCATGTCCTGGCTATTATAAACAGTGCTGCGATGAACATTGGGGTGCACGTGTCTCTTTCAGATCTGGTTTCCTCGGTGTGTATGCCCAGCAGTGGGATTGCTGGGTCATATGGCAGGTCTATTTCCAGTTTTTTAAGGAATCTCCACACTGTTCTCCATGGCGGCTGTACTAGTTTGCATTCCCACCAACAGTGTAAGAGGGTTCCCTTTTCTCCACACCCTCTCCAGCATTTATTGCTTGTAGACTTTTGGATAGCAGCCATCCTGACTGGCGTGTAATGGTACCTCATTGTGGTTTTGATTTGCATTTCTCTGATAATGAGTGATGTTGAGCAACTTTTCATATGTTAGCCACAGCAGGATCCTCTATGACCCACCTCCCAGAATATTGGAAATAAAAGCAAAAATAAACCAGTAGGACCTAATGAAACTTAAAAGCTTTTGCACAACAAAGGAAACTATAAGCGAGGTGAAAAGACAGCCCTCAGATTGGGAGAAAATAATAGCAAATGAAGCAACAGACAAAGGATTAATCTCAAAAATATACAAGCAACTCCTGCAGCTCAATTCCAGAAAAATAAATGACCCAATCAAAAAATGGGCCAAAGAACTAAACAGACATTTCTCCAAAGTATAGTAATTTCTGACGTTCTTCTGCAGTGGAATTCAGCAACAACACAGTCCCCTACCCACTCTTCCTCCACCTAGACTCACCAGCCAGCAGGGACTGTTTCCTCACACCTTTGACCACACCATGCTGAGCCTTCATGCCTTCAGCCCCTTGCTTCTCTTTTCTTCCATAAACATTTAGCCAAAATGCCTTCCTCAGTGAATTCTTCACCAGCAACCTCAGCTGCACCTCCACAGAACTTTGGGAGTCCTTATAGCAGCTCCAGTTTCAGTGTTGGTGGGATCCATCTTGTCCCCCTGCCCACTTCGAGTCAGTGAGTGCTTCCTGGACTGGAGTTGTGGGTGATTCTTTATCAGACTTGGCCCTTAGCGCTGAATCAGTGAAGGAGAGCGTTCATTCACTTCTACAGATAAGTGCTTTTCTGATTGAAGAGGCTGAATGTTGATCACCCATGGGGAACGTTAAAGTATGAAATCAGGAGAGAGGTTCACATTGTACTTTATTGTGGTCATCTATGACATTAGCTAGTTTTTTGAGCATTGAGTTATTTTACATGAAGTACCACAGTATGCCGGGTAGACTGATGGCCCTCCAAAGATGTCCATACCCTAAACCCTGGAACCTGTGACCATGTTAAATGGCAAAGGGGAATTAAGGTTACAGATGGAATTTAAGATTGCTCACCTGACTTCAAAATAGGTTATCCTAGATTATTTGGCTGAACCTAGAGTAATCAAAAGCATCTTTAAAAGTGGTATGTACCATAAAATGTCCTTATAGCTGAGTTCATGGACTACTGAAAGTCTCAAACTGCCTTGAATATTATCTTTGGTTAATGCTTCACTGAAAAATTCCTTTCTATAACAGATATAATTCTATCAGTTTTCTGTGATATTAGCTGTAGTGAATGCTTTTATTGAATGCTTATATGAGTCAGGTGCTTTATATCTATTACCATATTGAATGTGCTAAATAACCCAAGAAGTAGATATTATTAAGTCCTTTTATGGATGAGGAAACTGCAGAGTGATTAACTTAAACAAGGTCACACTGCTAGTAACCAGTGACCCTGAGGTGTAATTGCACATATAAAGAATTCTGAGGATTCTGAGGTGTCACATTTTCCCTTTTGCAAGGCATGCTCATGGTTTATACTAATGTTATATTTTTTAAAAGTCTTGCCTTACAATTTGAAAGTTGAAGATTAATTTGGACTTTGTCAAAGCAATATGACACCACTGTAGCCAATATAGAAAATAGAGGACAAAAACTAACCTGTAGTCCAAAAAATCTTTTAAAAACTCTTTAATTTTATATTGGAGCACAGTTGATTAACAATGTTATGTTAGTTTTAGGTGTACAGCAAAGTGACTCAGTTATACATACACATGTATCTCTTCTTTTTCAAATTCCTTTCTGAAAAAATTCTTGATTATATTTTGGTATATTTCCTTTCAGTCCTTTTGTTCCTGTGCATATGTATGTTGCAGTTTGCCACAGCTATCATCATGGTCATCTTAGACCTTGCTTATTTTACATTGTGTATTTTTCATATCACATGTCATTATCTTTAATAGACAATAGGTGGTTGCCAATTTTGATTAAAAATGATGCTTTAAGAACAGTTACCATCTAAGACACGCTGTTCTCTTGGCAGAGAGCAGGAACATAATCCAAATCACACAACACAGTTAAAACCTGCTTGGAGGTGGCTGGTGTCATATATGCTCACATTTCTGTTGGGCAAAGTATGTCACGGAGCCAAACTCAAAGTCAACGAAGTGGCACATATACTTCTCCCCATGACGACCCACAGGATGAACAATCCTATCATAGAGAGGGAGAAGTCATAGGGAATAATGGTCCTACTTACCACCAGGAAGGGATGAGATGATTAGAAGTAGAACATAAAAATAGAAATAAATAAAAGTAAGAGAGACAGGTTGGTGGATTTTGAACCCAGACTGTGACCTTGAGCAGAGGCTTTGTCTTCAGGTGCCTCTAATGTGAAATGGAAGGGTTAAAAAAAATGATGTATTGAAAGCATGTTGCACTTTGCCTGACACGTAATAGGCGGACAGTCAGGGTTAGTTTCCTTCAAAGATGTCATTTTGCCAGGGTACTGAATGTGCTGTTTTAGGGCCCCTGTTTCGATGGCACTCAACTTTTTTGGGTTTTAACTCTAAATATATAATGTTGTGGATTTTTTAGTCATTAAAGAAAAGTGAAAGTCGCTCAGTTGTGTCCAATTCTTTGCGACCCCATGGACTATACAGTCCATGGAATTCTCCAGGCTAGAATACTGGAGTGGGTAGCCGTTCCCTTCTCCGGGGGATCTTCCCAACCCAGGTATCGAACCCCGGTCTCCCACATTGCAGACGGATTCTTTCCCAACTGAGCTATCAGGGAAGATTGGCCTAATTTGTGGATTATTTTCCTTCAATCCCTTTGAAAAGTGCATAATCACTGGGGAGCTAATTTTAAATTCCTGGCCTCCAGGAATTCCCAAGGGGCTTCCCAGGTGGCCCTAGTGGTAAAGAATCCGCCTGCCAATGCAAGAAACATAAGAGATGTGGAAAGAAATGCCAACCCACTCTGGTATTCTTGCCTGGAGAATCCCATGGACAGAGGAACCTGGTGGGCTACAGCTCACAGGGTTGCAAAGAGTCGGACACGACCTAGCATGCAAACACGCAGGAATTCCCAAGTGGCAGGAATCACCATTTCTCAGGGGATTATGTATTCTTAGTTGCTTAAAGGGTGGTTCATGGGCCCTGAGCATCCCCATCATGTGCGGGCTTGTTAGAAATGCAGCATCTTGGGTTCCCATCTCAGACCTATTGAGTCAGATTCTGCATTTCAACAACATCCTTAGGGGATTCGTATGTATATTAAAATCTGAATAGCACTCTTATACCTGGTCCTTAGAAATGCTGTTTTAAAACAAACATTTTCTTTTTGAATTATTCTTTGCCTTTCAATTTGACCCTAAAGAATAAATCAATAACGATTAGGTTGAAAGAATTGGTGTATACAATATTTAAAATAGGCATAGTTAGAACAGTAATTCTTTAGAATTATTTTTTCTTTTTCAACTTCTATGGGAAAAAAAACATTATTTTATCTATAATGTTTAATCTTGATTACAAGCGTTTTGAGCCAGAACAGTTTGTTTGGCTTATTTGAATTTTAGAAGTCTTGGTTTTATGGACTCAAACTCAAACAATATTAAAAGTAATCTAACATGTAACATTTTGAGTCTTTGGGACAAAGTGATAATCATTTGTGCTGCTTGTTCCTGTTCTTTGATAGTAATCTTGTTCTTGAATTTCCTTATGTGTAGATTCTGTGTCTGAGGACATAAGTCACTGGAGGGAGAGTGTGGACACTGAATGAAGTAAAGTTTAAAAATTCTTTACAAACTCAGATGCACAACCAGTTTAATGTGTTTGCCTGGTTTTAGGGCAAATCTGCACCTGTGTTTATTGATAAAGTTTTATTGGAACACAGTCCATTTTTTAACTTAATTGTCTATGTCTGATTTCATGATACAATGGCAGCAGAATGACAGAGACCACTGTGTGGCCTGTCAGCTTCAACTGTTTACTGTCTGGCCATTTATGGAAGAAATTTGTCAACCTCTGGTAGCAGTAGTGAAAGATAGCCTTTGGCATGTGTGTGAAATTCTTGAGAAAGGTGTCTGAAGAATCTTGATTTAAAAAAATAAAAAAGGAGTCAGTCTAACATTTAATAAGGTTTCATTTTTCTTCTTCCAAATTATATTAGGGCCCTGAACTTTGCCACTTTTTGGACCTCTTTTTTAAGTCTTTTGACTGATCCTTTTCAAAGTACTCAAGATGACCCTATGATCAGATACTGACTGTACTACACCAATTCAGTAGTTAATCAATGAATGGTGTGTATTTTTATATATTTCTTGGGTGCATGCTACTTCCTTCCTGCAGCTCAATTAACATTTTCCCCTCCAAACCTACCAGTCCTAGCCTCTTCTTTACCTGGGGTGCCGCCTTGTGGTGGGCTGTGGACCCCTCAGTGATGAACTCCTGCCTGGCTTAGTCATCGAGGGAAGTGAATCAGCCATGGGGTGACTCATTGCAAACCCCACTCAGAATCAGAAGCCCCATCATATACCTTAGAGATCATGAATCATTAGACTGGGACTACATTCTGGTGGCTACAGTTTAGAAAAAAATCCCCTGTTATGATTCTTAACCCTTTTCCTCCTGCTGTAAATGGGCTTAGAGTAAATGTTCAAAAAAAATAAATTAGTCATGAGTCTTTTTTGAGGATTTAACCTTGATTTACATTTTAGTTAATTTAGTATCCTTTACATTTTGATCTTTACCGTTATATGTATAGATATATTTTAAAAATGTACATATATACACTTATGTGTATATCCATGTATTTGTTTGTGCATTCAAGTATATAACTAATTCTCATTTCTAGTAAGCCTTGTTACTGAGTTTGAGAGGAGAAGAGACTACAGTTATACACTTAACAAGCTCTTTCTGTTTCTGGACCCCTGCCTATCTGTGATGAATTGTCCTCAGGTAGGTGTTAATCCATCACTTATTCAGTAATCAACAAACAGAACCTTTATGCAAAGAATCACATCCATTGTCTTACTTTCCACTTATTTCTGGGTAAAATATGGTGACAAAGCACATCAGTCCACCAGTAATTCCTTGATTCAATAGTAACTGCTAAAGTCTTACCTAAAGACCAGAATATCCTCAAAATCCCAGATAAAGATTATACCACTTATTTACGACTATGTCAGAAGAGAAAAATGCATATAGACTAAATAATCAGTTGCTTAGCTGCACATGTTGGACATCATGTCATTAGTTTCAAGATACAGTAATAACGAGCAAAATTATCAACCAGATTATTCTGCTGTAACTTTGACTGTCCATCTGGATGAAGATAAAGAGAAAAATGGTATTCATGAGAATGGACAGATCTGGGATAGATTGAGCATAAACAGCTCTTTAGAGACGTTTGAAACTATAGTTTTCAGCTAAATGTCCACATAGTTTAAAGATGTATTCATTCCTGGAGGTTGCCAAGCATCCAAGTGCCATGAGTAGCTTGCAACAGCAGTTTGTGTGGTTGCTATGTTCATAATCCTAGAATAAGCAACTGGGAAATACTATCAGAGTGGGTAAGTATTACTGTAGTTACAACTTATTTTCTATAGGAGAAATTTGGAAAATAAAGTCACGATCCCTGGAACTTGGGTAGAAATGTATTTTGCACAAAATGGAGAATAGATAAGAAGAAAAGTCATGCTTCTGATCCCACTTTTCATTAAAAATGCTTTTCTTTATGAAATGGAATAACTTAAAATGTCACATTGCGAGTGACTTTCTAATGCCCTGTTTGGTTTAGATAAAATCAAGAGAAGGTGCAAAGCCCTGAGAGAAATGTCGTTCCATTTTCCATTTTTTTTTTTTTAGCATCAGTTGAGTTCAGTTACTCAGTGTGTCCAACACTTTGTGACCCCATGAATCACAGCATGCCAGGCTTCCCTGTCCATTACCAACTCCCAGAGCTTACTCAAACTCATGTCCATCTAGTCAGTGATGCCATGCAATCATCTTATCTTCTGTCGTCCCCTTCTCATCCCACCATCAATCTTTCCCAGCATCAGGGTCTTTTCCAATGAGTCACTTCTTCGAATTAGGTGGCCAAAAGTATTGGAGCTTCAGCTACAGCATCAGTTCTTCCAATGAATATTCAGGACTGATTTCCTTTAGAATTGACCGGTTTGAACTCCTTGCAGTCCAGGGGACTCTCAAGAGTCTTCTCCAACACCACAGTTGAAAAGCATCAATTTTTCAGTGCTCAGCTTTCTTCACAGTCCAACTCTCCCATCCATATGTGACCACTGGAAAAACCATAGCCTTGACTATATGAACCTTTGTTGGCAAAGTAATGTCTCTGCTTTTTAATATGCTATCTAGGTTGGTCATAACTTTCCTTCCAAGGAGTAAGTGTCTTTTATTTCATGGCTGCAATCACCACCTGCAGTGATTTTGGAGCCCAAAAAAATAAAGTCTGACACTGCTTCCACTGTCTCCCCATCTATTTGCCATGAAGTGATGAGACCGGATTACATGATCTTAGTTTTCTGAATGTTAAGCTTTAAGCCAACTTTTTCACTCTCCTCTTTCACTTTCATCAAGAGGCTCTTTAGTTCTTCTTCACTTTCTGCCATCAGGGTGGTGTCATCTGCATATCTGAGGTTACTGATCTTTCTCCCGGAAATCTTGATTCCAGCTTGTGCTTCTTCCGGCCCAGCATTTCTCATGATGTACTCTGCATAGAAGTTAAATAAGCAGTGTGACAATATACAGCCTTGACGTACTCCTTTTCCTATTTGGAACCAGTCTGTTGTTCCATGTCCAGTTCTAACTGTTGCTTACTGACCTGCATACAGGTTTCTCAAGAGGCAGGTCAGGTGGTCTGGTATTCCCATCTCTTTCAGAAATTTCCACAGTTTATTGTGATCCATATAGTCAAAGGCTTTGGCATAGTCAATAAAGCAGAAATAGATGTTTTTCTGGAACTCTCTTGCATTTTGAGTGATCCAGCGGAAGTTGGCAATTTGATCTCTGGTTCCTCTGCCTTTTCTAAAACCAGCTTGAACATCTGGAAGTTCACAGTGTACACATTGCTGAAGCCTAGCTTGGAGAATTTACCTTTTTAAATTCTTTTAAATCGAATAACTCTCTTGACCATGAAATTCTTTTTTTTTTTCCTTGACCCATGAAGTTCTTTAAATATAGTCTGGATCTCCTGAGTTTCCTTTTGCTTGGATAGGATAGAAAAATGCCCACATAATTATTAAAGCCACTTTTTTGATAACAAAGTGCTGACAGCTTCTGTGTCATCTATTCAACTACTGTCCTGGTCTCATCCTTAGTTTCACATTAGATTCATCTGGAGAAGATTGTACAAAATATAGGAGCCTGTGCTTCACCTCAAATTTCTGATTCAGTTGATTTGAGATGGTTCATGGGTGTGTGCATGTGTGTTAAACTGCCTGTGAGATTGTAATATGCAGCCAGGCTGGAAAATTACTGTTCTAGGTCCTCAACAAATCCTTGACAGTTAACCAGATCTATTAACTGATGATGATCTGTAAAATGATGTAAACAACTGTAAGTTTAGGAAGATGCAGCAAATTATGGTGGTCTCAAAGTTCCCTCCAGCTCTGAGTTTCTGGGATTCAAATCCAGGTACTGCAGGGGATGTCTGATTAATGACTGTATTGGCCAACTTGTTCGAAACACTTAGCAAGGAAACACCTCTGTGAGGAAGTAGGCTTGATCTGACGGGGTGGGATAGGTGACTTAGAGGCAGCTTCACTCAGCAGAATGATGGTCCCACTCTTTTGCATTAAAGGGTTTCCATAAAACAATCCCATGAGATTGATTTTATTCTATTTGGACAACTCGGGACACTGAGGCTTAAAGAGAGGATACCTAATTAGGAGGTGGCAGAGCCAGCTTTTGCAAGCAGATCTGTTTGTCTCTTAGCTACATTCTTTTTCCACCTTCTTACACTGTTTCTCAAACATTGAAGGGATTTTCAGTGGCCTTAGTTGCTGTGCTATGAGTGTTCAGGAACAAGGTTACCTGTGAGGACAAAAGAGCTCAGGAGCTGCTCATGCTGTCACAGTAATGCCATGTGTGTTTGAACACGTTTGGACTAATGTGGATGAATGATCATCATTGATGGGTGACATACATATCCTTAATGTTTTCAGGCTGTGAAGGCTCTATTATTTTTATATAAATGTTATATTGCAGTCATTTAACATGTACATGAAAAGGGGGTTCTTGGAATTCTTTTCAGAAAAAGAACTATTAGAGTAACCTACTAAAGTCTTTATTTATTGAATGTGTTAAATGTAATTTATTGAGAGTCCTGTTAAACTTGTCATCTACTAATAATTTCAAGTGAAGCAGTTCCTTGTGGTCAATTTTTATTAACTGAATCACTGGTAATGCCTTTGCTCAGAAGTTTACATGTCAGTTTAAGAATTAAACTTAGTAATACAAATGGGAAGGTACACACCTTTTAGTTATAGCAACAACAATTACAAAAGCAATTTCCATTTAGTGACTTACTATTATGTGACAAGACACTGTAGATATAGTCTCTCTAATCCTGATGAGTTAAGTGGAATTCTCATTTTGCAGTAGGGAATATTTTGTTTGTTAGTCACTCAGTCATATTCGACTCTTTGTGAGACCATGGACTGTAGCTTGCCAGGCACTTCTGTCCATGGAATTCTCCAGGCTAGAATACTGGAGTGGGTTGCCATTCCCTTCTTCAGGGAATCTTCCCAACCCAGGGATCAAATCCAGGTCTCCTGCGTTGCAGGCAGACCTGGTTAAAAACCTTTCCGACTCTAAAACTAGCTATCTTACAAGGGAGACTGTTTTTCTGCTAGTACTCTGTTTTTTTAAGAAAATAAAAAATAATGACATTTCACTAAATTTCTTCAGTGATTGTTCCAAATTGGTCACCCTTATGTCATAAAGTTTCTCTTACCATATGGATTTCACTTCCACCCTCCCCACCCCTCTGTTTTGTAGCTGCTTCTTTGAGGATTTTTAAAAACCATTTATGCATGTATGCACACATATGAAATTAAATATACACACAGAAATGTGGTTTTAACAGTATGTAGCTGAAAGGAGACAGAGGAGGAAATGGCAACCCACTCCAGTATTCTTGCCTGGAGAATCCCATGGACAGAGGAGCCTGGTGGGCTGCCATCTATGGGGTCGCACAGAGTCGGACACAACTGAAGCGACTTAGCAGCAGCTGAAAGAAATAGTGTAAATGAGCACCCATTTAACCACTGCCAAGGCCAAGAATGAAATGGTTCCAGGACCTCAGAAACCCTCTCCCCTTCCTTTTCTCCCAGAAGTATCCTGACTTGATGCAAACCACTTCCTTATTTTGTTCTTCAATTTTCCTACCTAAATTTGTATCCCTAAAGTATGTAATTTTGCTGATTTTGGAGCTTCATGTAAATGTACATACTCTGGTGCCTGGCTTTATTTCAACATATTAGTAATGTCATTTTCTCCATAGTAATCTTACACATATAATTCCCATGTGCTTGTTATATTTTGGTGGTATCAAAATGGCATGTTTTCAAAATTTTAATTTCTAACAATTGCTGATATATAAAAAATTTATTTTTGAACTTTGATGTTATATTCAGCAATTTTGCTAAAAGCCCATCAAAATTTTAATAATAGTGATTCCTTTTCTATGAATACAATCTTTTTATCTGTAAATAATACCATTTTTTCTTTCTTTGAAATCTTTCAGTCTTTTTCTTGCCTTATTTCCATAGCCAAGACCTCTAGTCTTCCCAGGTAGCTTCCACTGGGGCTTCCTTGGTAGCTCATCTGGTAAAGAATCTGCCAGCAATGTGGGAGACCTGGGTTTGATCCCTGGGTTTGGAAGATACCCTGGAGAAGGGAAAGGCTACCCACTCGAGTAGTCTGGCCTGGAGAATAGTTCATGGGGTTGTAGAGTCACACGACTGAGTGACTCTCACTTTCACTTTCTAAGATCTCTAGTGCAGTGTTGAGAAGAAGAGATGATCATGGACATCCTGTCTCATTCCATTTTCTAAAAGGAAGTGCTTTTGATGTTTGCCATTAAATATTATGTTTATTATAGGCTTTTGTTATGTATCTTTTTTAGAATAGGAATTTTACTTCTAAGTTCATTTTAAAAATCATCAATCAAAAAAAATAAAAATCATCAATAGATGTCAGTTTTTCTTGTCTATTGAGATGAAAATATGATTTTTCTCCTTTAATATATTAATGTGGTTAATTATATTGACTTACTTAAATTTTTTTAAAAAAATTTGGTGGGGATTCCAGATTTACTTTGATCAAGATACATTATTCTTTTAAAATGATATGGTTTTGGTGTGCTAATGTTTTCTTTTAAGATTTTTGCATCTTGAGATCGTGAATGAGATTTGGTTTATAGTTTTTAGTTATAATTCTAGTTGTCTTTTTGTATTTGGCTTGGTCTAAACTCCAAGCTTTGGAAAATGTCCTTTGCTCTTGTTCTATGGCAAGATTTGTATAATTTTTCCTTAAAACTTTGTATTAAGTCTTATTGGTTTCTTAATTTTGGTAGAACTTGCTGGTTAAGCCATCCAGGCATGCAGTTTATTTTTTATTGTGGGAAGGTTTTTAATTACTGATTTAACTAAATCAGTGCAACTACCAGTTGCACTGGTAGGATTTATATTTCTTGTGATCATTTGCGTGCTAAGTCACTGCAGTCGTGTCCTACTCTTTGTGATCCCTGTGAGCCTGTGATCCCAGGCTCCTCTATCCATGGGATTCTCCAGGGAAGAATACTGGAGTGGGTTGCCATGATCTTCCTGACCTTTGGGCTGAACCTTCATCTCTTTTGTCTCCTGCATTGGCAGGCAGGTTCTTTATCACTAGTGCCACCTGGGAAGCCCATGTGACTATTTAGATAGTTATATTTTTTGAGAATTTTTCCCACTTGTCCAAAATTTTAAACTTTTTGAAATAAAGTTGATTGAAATTAAAAAATTATCTTTAATGTCTGCATTTATGTCTTTCTGTTTTATTCATCAGTCTTTGTCAAAGGTTAGACATGTTTATTAATCTGCTCAAACGACCAACTTATGTCTTTGTCATCACTATTTTATGCTTTTTTTCTACTTCATTTCTGCTCTTATTAATATTTCCTTCCTTGTGCTTTCTTTAGGTTTATTTTGCCCTTAATGTCTTGTGATACATACTTAGCTTTGTAATTTTCAGGTATTATTTTCTAATGTATATATTTCTCTTTTTTTCATTTATTTTTATTAGTTGGAGGCTAATTACTTTACAGTATTATAGTGGTTTTTGCCATACATTGACATGAATCAGCCATGGATTTACATGTGTTCCCCATCCCGATCCCCCCTCTCGCCTCCCTCTCCATCCCATCCCTCTGGGTCTTCCCAGTGCACCAGCCCAGAGCACTTGTCTCATGCATCTAACCTGGGCTGGTGATCTGTTTCACCCTTGATAGTATATTGTTTCAATGCTATTCTCTCAGAACATCCCATCCTCGCCTTCTCCCACAGAGTCCCAATGTCTGTTCTGTACATCTGTGTCTCTTTTTCTGTTTTGCATATAGGGTTATCATTACCATCCTTTTAAATTCCATATATATGCGTTAGTATACTGTATTGGTGTTTATCTTTCTGGCTTACTTCACTCTGTATAATGGGCTCCAGTTTCATCCATCTCATTAGAACTGATTCAAATGAATTCTTTTTAATGGCTGAGTAATATTCCATTGTGTATATTTCTTATTCTAAGTAGCTTTGGTTCCATCCCACAAGTTTAATATTTAGTAAATTTGTCATTCAGTTTAAAATATTTTCTAAGTTTTATTGTTTTTTTCTCTGACCCGTGGATTACTTAGATATGTTATTTAATTTTTTTAACACATTGGGGTGTTAGTTCTGTTGGACAAAACATCATTTCTATTTCATTTAGTGAAGTTCTGCTAGTGATAGCTTTTTTTCAGTTTTTGTTAGTTTGAAAGTGTCTTTCTCACTTTCCATCTTGATAGACATTTTCACTGGTTATAGATTTCTAGGTTGGAACTTTTCTATTCATATTGTTTCTTTCAGCATTTTGAAGTGCAGGTATTCCACAGACTTCAGATTTTTGTCATTCGGGAATAGGAGTGGGGAAGGTTGTCAGTTCAGTTCAGCTCAGTCGCTCAGTCATGTCTGACTCTGTGCGACCCCATGAACCACAGCACGCCAGGCCTTCCTGTCCATCACCAACTCCCAGAGTCCACCCAAACCCATGTCCATCAAGTCAGTGATGCCATCCAAACATCTCATCCTCTGTCGTCCCCTTCTCCTCCTGCTCTCAATCTTTCCCAGCATCAGGGTGTTTTCCACTGAGTCAGCTCTTCACATCAGGTGGCCAAAGTATTGGAGTTTCAGCTTCAACATCAGTTCTTTCAAAGAACACCCAGGACTGATCTCCTTTAGGATGGACTGGTTGGATCTCCTTGCAGTCCAAGGGACTCTCAAGAGTCTTCTCCAACATCACAGTTCAAAAGCATCAATTCTTCGGCACTCAGCTTTCTTCACAGTCCAACTCTCACATCCATACATGACCACAGAAAAAACCATAGCCTTGACTAGATGGACCTTTGTTGGCAAAGTAATGTCTCTGCTTTTTAATATGCTGTCTAGGTTGGTCATAACTTTCCTTCCAAGGAGTATGCGTCTTTTAATTTCATGGCTGCAATCACCATCTGCAGTGATTTTTTGGAGCCCAGAAAAATAAAGTCAGCCACTGTTTCCACTGTTTCCCCATCTATTTGCCATGAAGTGATGGGACCGGATTACATGATCTTAGTTTTCTGAATGTTAAGCTTTAAGCCAACTTTTTCACTCTCCTCTGTCACTTTCATCAAGAGGCTCTTTAGTTCTTCTGCACTTTCTGCCATAAGGGTGGTGTCATCTGCATATCTGAGGTTACTGATATTTCTCCCAGCAATCTTGATTCCAGCTTGTGCTTCTTCCGGCCCAGCATTTCTCATGATGTACTCTGCATATACGTTAAATAAGCAGAGTGAGAATATGCAGCCTTGACATACTCCTTTTCCTATTTGGAACCAGTCTGTTGTTCCATGTCCAGTTCTAACTGTTGCTTCCTGACCTACATACAGATTTCTCAAGAGGCAGGCCAGGTTGTCTGGGATTCCCATCTGTTTCAGAATTTTCCACAGTTTATTGTGATCCACACAGTCAAAGGCTTTGGCATAGTCAATAAAGCAGAAATAGGTGTTTTTCTGGAACTCTCTTGCTTTTTTGATGATCCAGCGGAAGTTGGCAATTTGATCTCTGGTTCCTCTGCCTTTTCTAAAACCAGCTTGAACATCTGGAAGTTCATGGTTCACATATTGCTGAAGCCTGGCTTGGAGAATTTTAAGCATCACTTTACTAGCGTGTGAGATGAGTGCAATTGTGTGGTAGTTTGAGCATTCTTTGGCATTGCCTTTCTTTGGGATTGGAATGAAAACTGACCTTTTCCAGTCCTGTGGCCACTGCTGAGTTTCCCAAATTTGCTGGCATATTGAATGCAGCACTTTCACAACATCATCTTTCAGGATTTGAAATAGCTCAACTGGAATTCTGTCACCTCCACTAGCTTTGTTCATAGTGATGCTTCCTAAGGCCCACTTGACTTCACATTGCAGGATGTCTGGCTCTCGGTGTGTGATCACACCATCGTGATTATCTGGGTCATGAAATTCTTTTTTGTACAGTTCTTCTGTGTTTGATTGCCACCTCTTCTTAATATCTTCTGCTTCTGTTAGGTCCCTATCATTTCTGTCCTTTATTGAGCCCATGTTTGCATGAACTGTTCCCTTGGTATCTCTAATTTTCTTGAAGAGATCTCTAGTCTTTCCCATTCTATTATTGTTTTCCTCTATTTCTTTGCGTTGATCGCTGAGGAAGGCTTTCTTATCTCTCCTTGCTATTCTTTGGAACTCTGCATTCAAATGGGTATATCTTTTTTTTCTCCTTTGCTTTTCACTTCCCTTCTTTTCACAGCTATTTGTAAGGCCTCCTCAGACAGCCATTTTGCTTTTTTGCATTTCTTTTTCTTGGGTATGGTCTTGATTCCTGTCTCCTGTACAATGTCACGAACCTCCATCCATAGTTCATCAAGCACTCTGTCTATCAAATCTAGTCCCTTAAATCTATTTCTCACTTCCACTGTATAGTCATAAGGCATTTGATTTAGATCATATTTGAATGGTCTAGTGGTTTTCTCTACTTTCTTCATTTTCAGTCTGAATTTCACAATAAGGAGTTCATGATCTGAGCCACAGTTAGCTCCTGGTCTTGTTTTTGCTGACTGTATAGAGCTTCTCCATCTTTGGCTGCAAAGAATATAATCAATCTGATTTTGGTGTTGACCATCTGGTGATGTCCATGTGTAGAGTCTTCTCTTGTGTTGTTGGAAGAGGGTGTTTGCATATTCCATTAAAACTTTTTTTTTCCATTTATTTTTATTAGTTGGAGGCTAATTACTTTACAATATTATAGTGGTTTTTGTCTTTAAAACTTTTAATTAGCCTCAGACAGAGGGTAGTTGTCATGAGGACTGATAGACATAGTAAAAGTCAAATTCATGTGTGATGGAGAAGTTGGTTTAAAGTTACAAAGCACTGTTCCACATGGAAGAATATGAGAAGGGGCAGATAGTACCATGGAGTTTGCCATGAAAGAATCCAGCTCTTCTGTTTGGGGGCACACGAGAAGGCCTCTTGTACAGCCATTATTTTAATTCCCTATGCTTCACGTAGTCCCTGCCATGGGGGACATTTTCCTTTTCTCTTTTTTCCTTTTTGTCTTATTTATCTCCCTATGTCCTTCTCTTTAAAATACTTGTACCGTCATCATGTACATGTATAGAAAAGTCATCAGTTTTCATGTATAGAAAGGACTCTTTATCAGTAGCTCCAGTGACTAGATTTGGGGAAGATGGATGATGAGGGATAATGGACGAACAGGGCCAGGCCTTGCATACTTCATAGTTGAAGTCTCTGTCCAATAGTGTGAATTGGGAGACTTTGGGTAGTTTGCTGATTTCAGCTTGGAGTAACCGGTTATTGCTTGAACCATGACCTTTTACACTACTCAGTCTCCCCTCTCCTTTATTCCTCTGACCCTTACCAAAATGTGCTTGGGTATGTACCTCCTTTAGCCTTTCTTAGACCAGTGTATCCCACTGAGGGCTCACTCGGAATTAAGCCTCACAAGTTTGCTTCTCTCTGGTTTTTTATCTCCATTACCTCTGGTGCAATGCTCCATGTTGTTGACAGTGGCACCTGGTACAAATGAATTGAGATGGGGCAGAAGTAACAGAAAAACACGGCATGCCTAAATGGGTTTCTGAAACTAGCTGTTACTTCTTAATAGATTGCAGTTTGTGGTGGAGCATGAAAATCACATCAAAACTATGCAGATTATTTCCTAGCTTGTTACTGATTTCACATACCTGAATAAGCCTCTGGTGAAATTCAAAGGAGACTGTTCTTCTGAACCACAGATCCCAAAAGCCAAGGAATCACGAGCTATTGGGAAATTCATTTATATAGTACCTGTTTTTTCACTGCATTCCTCTTTCAGGGAAGTAATCTTGGACAGTTTAATCCATTCCCTTATGTAATCGTTCTTACCGTGGAAAGTTGAAAACACAAACTTTAGAAAATGTGTAGTTTCCCTTGAGTTTAGCCTTCTCTGAAAGGAAGGCTGGGTGAATAAGGGTTTGCCCTACCTTTTTGCTCTGTCAACTTAAGAGTTCTTGTTCTTAGAAATGTCTCAGAGTAACTTTTATATTTCAGAGGAATGGATGATGGGTCTATGTTTAGAGTAATAGGAGAATAATAAGATAGATTTGTTAGAGGGAGGGCCACTGTGGGAACTGTTCATGTGGTCACGGTTGCTCATGACACTTGTACACTCTGTCTACATATGAATTATTCATTTTGCTGCCTTTGTTATAATAGCCACAGTGTTTGGTCTCTAAGACTGTCTTGTGATATATACTTCTTTTGCTAAAATGCTACATATCAGCAGCCTCATTTGATTTAAAAGCCAATTCAGCATACCACGCATACCACTCGAGAAGAATGTCAGGATCCTTCCTGCTCTGAAAATGTCATGCATGCTTAAAATGACAAAGTTTGTCACAAACAGTGGTTGCAAGTGCTTTTTATTCATTCTTGAATCTTTAAAGCCCTTTAATTTGAAGGTTTTATCTTCAATCAGAAAAAAAAATCACTCAAATATTTGTTTAGGCTTTTAATATCAGAATGTTGAATTGGAGATTTAGAGTATATCCAAAACATAGAGTGGAGGCAGTATGTATTTTTTAAATACTGTGGTTAAGAAAAAAAAAACCTAACAGGAAATTTACCGCTTTAACGACTTTCCTGATTAGAGTTAAGACCTACAGCTTTTATTTACAAAGATAAATTTAAGGAAAAATAATTTTGAGAAAATCCAGAATAAAAAGAAATAAGAATGGCTGTAGGAATTTTTGAAGTTAAATTAAGAAAGGATCAATTACCCTAAGAAAAATTTGACTTTCTCTTTTGCCTCTTTATTTCTGTTTGAACATTGTTCATTCTAATCCACTTTAACCATTTTTAAATGTACAGTGTACAGCAGTGTTAACTACATGCACATTGTTGTGCAACAGATCTTTAGAACTTTTTCATCCTGCAAAACTGAAAGTCTGTACTCATTAAAGAGCCCCCATCCCCAGCCCCTGGCAGCCACTATTTCACTTTCTGTTTCTACGAGTTTGACTGCTTAGATGCCTTGTATAAATGGAATTATGCAATAGTTGTCTTATTGTGAGTGGCTCATCTCACTTAGCATTATGTCCTCAAGGTTCAACCGTGTTGCAGCATATGATGGGGATTTCTTCTTTCTAAAGGCTGAATAATAGCCCATTGCATGTATATACCACATTTTCTTTGTCTGTGTTTCTGTGGAAGTACTGTGTCTTTGTAAAATGTTCTTATGAAAGCTTTGCTTGGGACTTACAGCAACCCAACCACAGAGGACGTAGAAAAATCAAATACGAGTCACACATGGTAAGAAATAGAATTTTCGTTTGTAATATTTAATGTGCGACTTTCATTTCCCCGCACTGACTAAGGCGTGTGTTCAAGTGCTTGCTGGAGAGTGTGATAAACAGTGGCATTTTTCTCCTCAAGTTGTCTGTGTTTCACTCGAATGTCTAGAGGGAAGAGATAAGGCAAAAGGGGCAGGGCAGGAAGGGAGCTGATGGAGCCAGGAAAGGATGGATGACCTATGAGATCATTAGGGCTGGGAATGGGCTTTCTCATTGGACTGTGTGGGCCTTTCTCACAGATGAGCTTCTGTGGGGATTCCAGCCCCTCACTCAGTGTTGAAGCAGCTGTAGCTCAAGCAAAACCACAGAAGCAGTGCACTCCATGGCCTGGATTTAGTCTAATAAGTGTTGCCAGAGAACTAGGGGACAGAGTATGACACAAAAGAACACAGGATTTGGGAGACAATCCTGTGGTGCTGTTTTCACTCTTTCTTGCCTTTGGTTCTTCCTGGGAGCAACGTGATGAAGCAGATTGGGAGGCCAGGTTTGGATGGTGGCTGGGGAGTCCCTGTCCTCACGGCTGCTATAGTGTCATTAGCTTTCCTGTCTTTGGCAAGTACAAGCTGTGAGAAGGAGCCTTTTCCCCTCCCTGACCCTTTTATTATGCTTGGATAAGGGTGAGGAGCGAGCCACAGAGGGTGCGCCTTCTTTGATTTCCTCCTAGGAAAGCCAGGCAGGGTGCTGCCAGGCGGGTGAGGGGAGAAGAAAAGCTGAGGGAAATGCCCAGCATCTTACGGAGAAACCTGAGTGTCTGGGGGAACGCTTGTGTGCTTGGACTCTGGCTTCCCAGAGACCCCCAGACCCTCTGGCTCTTCAGCAATGGAGTCAGGATGTGGGGAAAGGAGGGGACCTAAGCCCAGGTGCGTGGTTGGTTCTGCAGCAGTGCCAGCCGGTTCTGTCTTGCCTCCCACGACAGCCTGCCCACGAGGAGGTGCACACCCCAGCCCTGCCAAGTGGCAGGGCAGTCAGCTGATTCTTAGGCCTGAGTCAGGTGAGGGCCCTGACAGACCTGGCCCCTGCGGCCAGGGCTCTGCTTTATGAGGCAGATGGAAGCCAAGGACTTTCTGCTTTGTGACTGCCAATTTGGAAGCAAGAATAAATAATTTTAAAAGATCTTTACCGAGTCATTTGTGTGTTGTGTGTGGTGGTGGTGGGGTGTGTGTGTGTGTGGCTTCAAAACATAAGTTTACGTTGTTAATTTTGTCCCCTAACCCTTTTGATGAATATCCCCAAGTCTGCAGCAAAGTTGAAAGGATTTTACGGTGAACATATAACACTAGATGACCTGTATCTTATGAGACTTGCTTTATCAAATAGCTAACCATCTATCATCCATTAACCCGTCTTGTTTTATGATGCATTAAAAGAAACACTTGCCTGTAAATGCTCCTGCATTGTAAATTCAGTGTTTCTTTCTCAGTGGTCTTTTTTTTTCCTTTGAATTTGCATATGATGAAATGTACACATCTAAGTGTAAAGTGCTATACTTCCCATCATTTTGTCAGCATACTTTTTTCCCCTTTTTTACAAAATCAAACTTCTGGCTAATTACAGAATTGTCATAAATTAAGAAGTAAGGTTTTGAAAGTAGCTGGGAACAATAGCATATGACGAGCATATTAGAAAGATTATGTTCATTGTAACACGAAATTTGTTCTTTTGCTAAACACCCTGGCCCTTCTCTTGGTTCTCTTCCTCTCCATTCCCTTCTCCATATACACAGGAGAGAGAAAAAAGTAAAGCAATTGATTAGTGGAGTTTTTTTTTTTTTTAGGCTCCCCCAGAGTGAAGGACTAGCTAAAAAGTGACCTCTACTTCCAGCTTTTGCCATTTGCGTTTTGGCAACCACTTTCTTCTTCTACTTTTCCTTTTGTTATGAAATTCAAGGAGAAACAGTCTATCTAGTCCCTATATTTCATAACAAAAACCCTTCCTCAATTCAGTGTAGCTATTCTAGAAAGTCCAAATAGACAATTCATAATGTTGTGCTTCCACGTGGAATTAAAGGAACCTGCCTGCCAGTGCAGGAAACATAATGAGATGTGGGCTCAGTCCCTGGGTCAGGAAGATCCTCTAGAGGAGGGCATGGCAACCCACTCCAGTATTCTTACCTGGAGGATCCCATGAACAGAGGAGCCTGGCAGGCTGCAGTCCATAGGGTTGCAAAGAGTCAGACATGACTGAAGTGACTTGGCATGCATGCATGCATGAAGTAACAGATTACTTGAATACTATGAAGGGCACATTTGTCATGCTTATTAGGAAAATGGGGAGATGCAAATGTTGATTTCTATTTATTACTGGTTCACTGGGGAATCCTTGCACTGTTTGTTTTAATTGTCTGTATACAATGGCCATGTCAAGCTGCTTGAATGATGGAAGAGAAAACCCAAACTCAGGTAGGACAAGAATTTGATCTGGGTCTGTGTGATGTCTTGTCTTTAGAAAGGGGAAAATGGAAAAGATTGGCTTTGTAAATATTTGGTGTGTATGTTCAAATGCCTGGTGCTGTAGGTTAAAGAGAGACCCCAAAGGATAGATTCTCTAGAATAAGCATACTGTTCGCTTAGGAAGAGAGGAGGTAGGTATGTGATAAGTAGGATCAGGATAATAAGTTTATAGCATAAGTTCAAAGAGCAGGCAATGCCTGGCAGCTCTGGTGGTTGGGGAAGGTTTCTGTGGGGAGCATCTGCTTTGAGGTGATTGGATGTGGATGGAGAGAGGAAGGGAAGAGGGCTTTCAAGGTCTCTCAGTTGGCTCACAGCAGAGATGCTTATTCACTTCAATGCAGTATGAATCAATGAAAGATTTGGGGAGGTCTTAACAGATAAAGTTGAAAAGATAAGTTGGAATAAATATGTCAGGTTTTAATTGACAGGTTATTTTGTTTATTTATTTTTAATCTTACTGAAGTATAGTTGATTTACTATGTTTTATTTCTTCTGTACAGCAATGACTCAGTTATATATATATGTATATATATATTATTTTTCATTATGATTTGTCATAGAATATTGAATATAATTCCCTGTGCTATGCATTATGACCTTGTTGTTTATCCATTCTAGATATAAGTTTGCCCAAACTCCCATTCCTTCCCTCCTCTACCCAGAACCCTTGGCAACCACACGTCTGTTCTCTATGGCTGTGAATCTGTTTCTTTCTTTCTTTGTTTTTGTAGCTATGTTAATTTGTGTTGTATTTTAGATTCCACATATGAGTGATATCACATGGTATTTGTCTTCTCTTTCTGATTTTGCTTAGTATGATAATCTCAGCAAATGGCATTATTGCATTCTTTTTGGTGGCTGAGTAATATTCCATTACTATTTTAAAATCACATCTTATTTATCAACTCATCTTTGACAAATAATTTTAAAAGGCCAATACAACCCTTAGTTCCCTGAATTATTTTCCATTCTCCACCTGTGGTTAACAGAAATCACACTAGACCAGGGTCTTTTTATCAAAAGAAAGAATAGTATCCATTCACCGATTTATTGTTTGAATAAATAATTTGTGTGAGCTAATTTTTAAAAAGTTTATGAGAAGTGATGATTAACCAATATATGCGAAATAAAATTTTAATCCTAAGGTTTAAACGGAAGTGTCACCTTTTCATGAGAAAAAATGTGACTATGTACTCCTTTTATTAATGGGGACATGGTCACTGTTTAAACCAAAAACAATGTAAAAAAATGCCCAACAGCATTTCTTGTGTATAGTTACTCATCTTTTAAATGTTGCAAAATGCTGAAGGGATCAGAGAACCAGAAAGGGCGGGGGAAGTTGGTGGTTTAAAAAATATAGTGACTAACTGACTTGTGCTGACTAACGCCAGTGAACTCATAATGAGTAACAATAGTGAATTTAGAAGGGATATAAATACAAGGAGAACTATTTTAAGATTCCTATAATACAAAAGGCAGCTGAATTGGTCACAAGTAAGGGTTCCCTCTGGGAAATTTAGAAGTAGTTCAGTTCACCCCTACAAAGTCTTGTTTCTCCTCTTCTTAGGGGAGTTAGATGGAGTTCTTTCAAATATGGCTCCTTTTCCACTGGCTTCCTGGGGGTGGTTCTTGGTAGATGAGCTTGCTTGTGGTTTTGCATCGAAAAAAATGCCGTAAGTGTCCAGTGGTAAGCAAAAACAAAAAGGTCAGTGGTGGTGTCTGCAAACTGGAAACATAAAAGGTTTATTTGAGTTTATTTTCTTAGTTTTTGTTTCCAATCATGGGATAAAAGTATAAGGACTGACAAACCATCCTTTTCATAAACATAGATGCTATCTTTTTTAAAAATGAAAGATTATAGGTTATAGATAGAGCAAAAATATAACTGATCAGAATGTGCAAAGACAGAAAGTCTGTTGTGGAATTTCCAATTATTTGAGTGTTAATCAGAAAATGTTTTGTTTTTGTTCTTGTTGAAAATATTTTTAAATGTTAATTTATTTTCCTTGAAACTCATTTTCCCAACAGTATTTGACCTGAGACCATATAACAAATTTGCTGTCTTTTTCTCTCATAACATCTGCCTTATTTTTGTTGACACTGATTATTGAGTGGCTTCCCCAGTGGATCAGTGGCAAAGAATCTGCCTGCAATACAGGAGCTGCAGGAGACACAGGTTTGATCCGTGGTTGGGAAGATCCTCTGAAGGAGGGCAGGGCAACCCACTGCAGTATTCTTGCCTGCAGAATCCCATGGACAGAGGAGCCTGGCGCACTACACTCCATAGGGTTGCAAAGAGTCAGACACCATTGAAGCGACTTGTCCCATGAGTGGTCTCTTGCCTCATTAGACTTAAATTCCCTAAAGATAAGGGACACCACATGGGTTATCACTGTAATACCAGCACCCATCTAATCCAGTGTCTAATGTATAGCAGGTACTTATTTGATCAAAGAAATAAGAAGATCATGAATCATACTTTAAAGGTGGATTTCTCTAACAGTGTCTTGGAAATTAATTTTTTCTGGAAGAAGATAACAGACTCATCTACACCTAGGGCATGATGGGATTTCAGTTTTTAGCTAAAATCTTTAAATGAACTTATTTTCCCATTGTCTTTTCTGTTAAGCTTTGTTTTCTCTCATAATTCGGGATTTCCAGGGACATGGGTCACTTTTAATATATTCTACATATATACGGAAGGCAATCATTAGTTCTGTTCATTTGGGTGAGGCCTTGGATAAATAAATAATGTCCCCCATTTAGTATGATAAGTAAGAGAAAATTGTCTCAAGTGCATGAATTTGAATGGCATGGATAGGAAAGAGAAAGCTTCAGGTTTCCTTGGTGAGAATATTATCTGAGGGTCTTTGAACGGTTAATTAAATGGAATATTTATTTAAATAAATGAGTGTCTGTAGGCAAATTGACGAGCAGTTTTGCTTTTTCTAAAGAAGTCTAGTGTTTTAGAAATAATGAATTGAAAGTTTTAGTAGAAAATATATTATGAAGTCCCCTCAGTGTAATTTCAACATGAAAGGGTATACTGCTGCATTTAACATTGAAGATAATTTCAGTATTTTGTCTTAAATTTAGGAGACCCATTTTTCAGACTTGGAGATGCTGAGAGCAGACTCACATAATACCATTCCTTCAAAACTGGTGATAAATTTCAGTTAGGTTTAGCGCACCAGAAAAGCTATACTGTAGAGTTTTGTGTTATATTTAGGGAAGATTTCATCTAAAATGTTTGCATTCACAATTGCAGCAAATTATGTTTAAAAGGGAATAGCTTTTAAGGTGCAATTTGATTATTGAAATGTATCCTTTATAGATTTTGCTGGTTTACAAGAATGAGAAATGAAGGGAGAGAAAGGATTTATATGGACAATGGATTCAAGAATTGCCTCAGGCATTTGCATGGCCCCTTAATCTCAATTGAGGGTGTCTTCTGTCTTTTATGTCTTCTAGTTTTGGCTAGGGACAGGCATTTTAAATATTGTCCCTCAGGTAGAATCACAGTTTCCAATTCATTCTGAAGTACTATAAATGCATATTCTATAAAATTCAGAGATTAACTATTTTCCAATCTCATCTAGGTTTAGAGCTTTGAAAATCGATTAGTAAATAGCATGATTCAGTTTTCATTTTGACACATAAGCACCCCTCCATGAGTTTAATTCTTTTTTAAAAAATTCACATTAGTGATGTTTGAAATAGCTTTCCTAAAATGAAACTTCAGAAGGGAATGGAACTTGGTGTCTTGGGATTTTTTGAGCTTCTCAGCAGAGAGCAATGGAAAGCCCAAGAACATAGATGGCAGGAGTGCTTCACAAGGAGACTATTGAATGGGCCTGGAAATGCTGCAGATAAATGCAATTGGAGAGCAGAAGCCAAACCATGCTGGAGCCGGTAGACTCTTAGCAATTTGGTTTTAACTTAAAAGGAAACCTAGGTTTTTAAACTTTGACATTAAAAAAAGGAATCTAGACCACCCTTTCCATTGAGCAGCCTCAGAGTCAGGAAAACAAAGTAGAATGCATTTGTTCACTCCTTCAAAGTTGTTCTCTGGATCTGACGCACTTTTCAAGTCTGCAGGAGGATGCGAAGTCTTCAATGTTAGTCACCACTAAAGAGAATGGGTGGCCTCAGACTATTTAGATGATGTGGCCCAAAGTAAGAGCTTGAGTATTATGTTGAATGACTGAATTCATAAACCTTATCTTAAAATTCTGGTATGACAACAAAGCTTGTATCCTGGAAGAAGACATTTCAAGAAAGGAAAGCAAACATTGCTTTATGCAAGAAGTCAAATCATAGTATCTGCTATACAAAGAGATGGTGCCCATTATAGCTATAAAAGAAGCTCAAGAAACATTTATATTGGGTGATGGATGATAGATACGTGAAGAGAGATATCTCTGATCATGGAAGAAAATAGGGTGGAATCAATTCACTAGTGGAAGCAAATCATATGTATTTTACTAAACACTATTTAGAAGATGTAGGTTCTTCTTTTATTTCCAATTATATAACTTAAAAAAAGCATTGAAGTATAGTTGATTTACACTGTTGTGTTAGTTTCAGGTATGCCGCAGAGTGATTCAGATAGACATACATGCACACACACACACACACACACACATATTCAAGTTATTTTCCATTATAGGGTATTACAAGTTCTTGAATATTATTCCCTACATTATATGGTAAATCCTTGTTGCTGAGGTTCTTAATAAAACATTTATCAATGGTTTTTCTGTCTCAAAGAGTGTTTTTTAAAACTTTTTATTTAGAACTAATATTACATTTGCAGAATACTGGCAAAAACAGTACAGAGAGGTCCCATAGCCCCATCACCCAGCTTCCTCAATCTTCCACGAACTGTTATCAAGACCAGGAAATGGGCATTGGTACAAAACTTGTAACTAAACTCCAGGCTTCTCTTCACATTTCAACCGGTTTTTCCATGTACGTCCTCCTTCTGTTCCAGGATCTCATCCAGGATCCCACAGTGCTTTTTAGTCATCTTGTCTCCTTTATAGTCTCCAATCTGAGACAGTTCCTCAGTTCAAAGAATATTTATGAAAAATATTTCTCTAGGGTTGCAGAAAGTGAAGAAGAACTAAAGAGCCTCTTGATGAAAGTGAAAGAGGAGAGTGAAAAAGTTGGCTTAAAGCTCAACATTCAGAAAACTAAGATGATGGTATCCAGTCCCATCACTTCATGGCAATTAGATGGGGAAACAGTGGCTGACTTTATTTTTCTGGGCTCCAAAATCACTGTAGATGGTGACTGCAGCCATGAAAGTAAAAGATGCATACTCCTTGGAAGGAAAGTTATGACCAACCTAGACAGCATATTGAAAAACAGAGACATTACTCTGCTAACAAAGGTCCATCTAGTCAAGGCTATGGTTTTTCCAGTAGTCATGTATGGATGTGAGAGTTGGACTATAAAGAAAGCTGAGTGCTGAAGAATTGATGCTTTTGAACTGTGGTGTTGGAGAAGACTCTTGAGAGTCCTTTGGACAGCAACGAGATCCAACCAGTCCATCCTAAAGGAAATCAGTCTTGAATATTCATTGAAAGGACTGAAGCTGAAACTCCAATACCTGATACGAAGAGCTGACTCATTTGAAAAGACCCTGACGCTGGCAATGATTGAAGATGGGGAGGAGAAGGGGACGACAGAGGATGAGATGGTTGGATGGCATCACCAACTCAATGGACATGAGTTTGAGTGAGCTCTGGGAGTTGATGATGGACAGGGAGGCTTGGTGTGCTACAGTCCATGAGGTCGCTAAGAGTTGGACACAACTGAGCGACTGAACTGAACTAAACTGAAACAGTAGCTCAGCTGGTAAAGAATCTGCCTGTAATGAGGGAGACCTGGGTTCAGTCCCTGGGTTGGGAAGATCCCCTGGAAAAGGGAATGGCACCCCACTCCTGTATTCTGGCCTGGAGAATTCCATGGACTGTATATAGTCCATGGGGTCACAAAGAGTGGACACAACTGCGTGACTTTCACCTTCACTTTCAAAAAATTACAAGGTAGTTCTAAAAGAATTTTCATCTAGAAGTATTTATCCTGATTATACATTTCATCCCCCCTCCAGTCTTTTAAAATATATTTTTTATATATATTTGCAAAATGCTTTACAAGTTTTACTTGTTCTGAAAATTAGTGAGAAGCAGGGAGTAATTTTTGACAATTTTCTCGTTTTATTTAAAAGGAAATCGAGCCATAGGGGAGTTTGTATTGTATTTGAAAGCTGAGAATAACAAATTGAGGAGACACAGTTCGGACCTTATTTCATTTGTTTATGGCTTGTTAGCCAGAATACTGCCTTTTGCACTGTCTGAGCATCCTCTTGAATGTGGTGACTGGCATGAATTCAGGTTGACCTCAAAGCAACAAAAAGACCCAGAATTTCCATAGAAGCTATATCAGTTTCCTTTACTGTTTCATATTCACCTTTCCCAAATCAACTCCCAGTTTGGTGTTGTATAAAATGAAACTGCCTTCTAAACAAAGGGGAAATGATGCGTTGGGGGGGCCTCCTTTGGCCAACAGAATCACCTTACTCAGAAAACTCATCATTGAGTTAACACGGGAATAAGGGAAGAATGGATGTGCTATGGTTCCAAGATGCAAAAAGGTCTTTGGAACCGAGGTCCACCCCTAAAGTAGCCAAGCTGCAGAGGCTTGTGGGGCTTTGGGAAGCCGGGATGTCTGCTTTCCCAGAATGCTTCACTTGACAGAGAGATGCAAATGTATTGCTTTTCCATGAACTGTGTAAGTGAATGCTCCATATATTTTTTTGCTTTGTACATGTTAATTTCTGCCTTTATCTGTGTGCTTTGGTAAAGTTATTTGAGAGTTCAATGAAACACAAAATAGAATTGCCAGCCTTTAAAGCAAACCAGGGAAGTAGATAAATCAGTCTTTCAAGTTCCTCACCCAGTATTATGAACCCTCTGCCTTTTTCTCCTTTGATTTCCTAGACCCCAGGCAATCCAGCTGGGCCACTGAGGAGGGGAGCAGGGAGTGGAGAGGCCCTTTAAATTTCCTTTCATCTGGTGTCCTCTTTGCTGACAGAAATAAATTAGCATGTCATATATTAATATACTAGTGACTGTTAGCTACATTATTCCTTTCTGGTAAAATCAGTGCAGTTCAGTTCAGTCACTCAGTCTTGTCCGACTCTTTGCGATCCCATGAACTGCAGCATGCCAGGCCTCCCTGTCCATCACCAACTCCCGGAGTTTACTCAAACTCATGTCCATTGACAATGTCGGTGATGCCGTCCAACCATCTCATCCTCTGTCGTCCCCTACTCCTCCTGCCTGCAATCTTTCCCAGAATGAGGGTTTTTTCCAGTGAGTCAGTTCTTCACATCAGGTGGCCAAAGTAGTGGAGTTTCAGCTTCAGCATCAGTCCTTCAGTGAATATTTAGAACTGACTTCCTTTAGAATGGACTGGTTGGATCTCCTTGCAGTCCACAGGACTCTCAAGAGTCTTCTCCAATACCACAGTTCAAAAGCATCAATTCTTCAGCGCTCAGCTTTCTTTATAGTCCAACTCTCACATCCATACATGACTACTGGAAAAACCGTGTCTTTGACTAGATGGACCTTTGCTGGCAAAGGAATGTCTCTGTTTTTTAATATGCTGTCTAAAACCTAACCAAAGCCTCAGGGACATAAACACTGAAGGCCAAGGACTTACCAGTACAGGCTTGTGAACATTTTAGTAAGTGAGGATTTTGCCCCTGTTCAGTTGCTACCCCGTGCTGGTTAGCCCTGTCAATGTCGTAGTCACATGAAAAGCATGCAAAGTAAATCTTAGAAAAACTACTAATTATAAATATGTTCTCCTGGAACACAGGAAGCAAGCATTTTTAAGCCTGTGAATGAAAGGAGACTTTCCAAATGAATCCATTTATACAGTGGAGTAAACCATATTATGCCTTGTGAATTAAGAACTATGTGAACATATTCTGAAAAATATGAGAGAAATAAAGAATTTATTTGCCCAGCTATCTCTGTCAAGAAGGTTTTATTTCTATATGTTCATTTGAGACTGGACCCTTAACAAATAGTTTTTACATTAAAAATAATTTTTACGCTAGTATTTAGCAAAGTTGCGATTATTTTCCATGAGCCTCCATATTTTATTTTGACAACATGAGTTTAGCATCAGGAATTTTAAGTAATATTTTGGTTTCCTTTGTATATTTCTTCTCTTAAAATAAGTGGGAGAAAATCTTACCACTTCTTCTTTCTTTTGTAATTAAAAATTTCTTTGTGCTTTTAGGAGAATGCTTTCAAAATGGTCGGAGTTAGACATTTTATGCGTGGTGTTAAGGTCCAAAGAAAGGAGATGGAGTGAAAAAAGAGGACTTCATGTTCCCCTTAGAAATATCGAGTTGATGTTTTGCTTCACAGACATTGTACAAATCTACTTCTTCCTAAATGGATTTTCTTTTAGTGACTCTCAACATAGGTGCTTGTTGACCTTTGGCTACAGTAATAGTTCTCCAGTTTTAAGAAATGGACTTGTATGATTACAAACCAAGAACACTTTAAGTGGTTATAGTACAGGGCCATTGTAATGAGTAAAACTGTTCAACTGTTCCCTAGCTTGGTCATTATTATGTGCTTTAGAAATCTTTATTCTGTGAGTGAGTGCTCTCTGCTTTTTCAGTCTGTACAGTTATTAGTGTTTGATAAATATCAAATTTTCTATACCTACATTGGGCTCCTAGAGTGTGCAGTATTATCAAATTTAAGGTCTATGGAAGATTTTTTACAGTATTTAATGAATATTAAGGTATTCTCTATATTGGAACTTATGAAAAATACATTTTTCTTCATATACTCTAAATAGCCCATGCTTTTAAACCAGGCTGGTTTTGTCTATACCTTGTTTTTATGACTTGTCCTCCGTTACTGAGAATGGTACAAAATAAGACCTTTGCTGGTATGTTAACTTGATTATAATTTGTATGTATAACAAAAAATCTCACATGACAGAGGATGAGATGGTTGGATGGCATCACCGACTCAATGAACATGAGTCTGAGTACGGACAGGGAAGCCTGGCATACTGCAGTCCATGGGGTCACAAAGAGTCGGACACAACTGAGTGACTGAACTGAACTGATCACAAAAAATGGATGTGTTTCTTCCATCATCAGTACTAAATGAGAGCCCTCTTTCAAGATTTTTTTTTTTTTGGTCAGCATCTTGCATTCCTTGTTGTTCAATCTCTCAGTCATGTCTGACTTTTTGCCACACCATGGACTACAGCACTCCAGGCCTCCCTGTCCTTCACCATCTCCCGGAGCTTGCTCAAACTCATGTCCATTGAGTCCGTGATGCATCCAACCATCTCGTTCTGTGTCATTCCATTATCCTCCTGCCTTCAGTCATTCCCAGCATCAGGGTCTTTTACAGTGAGTCAGATCTTCACATCAGGTGGCCAAAGTTTTGGAGCTTCAGCTTCAGCATTACTCCTTCTAATGAATAAACAGAATTGATTTCCTTTAGGATTGACTGGTTTGATCTCCTTGCTATCCAAGGGACTCTCAAGAGTCTTCTCCAACACCACAGTTCAAAAGCATCAATTCTTTGGCATTCAGCCTTCTTTATGGACCAACTCTTACATCCATACATGACTACTGGAAAAAACCATAGCTTTGACTGACTTGCACTCCTAGCTATGGGCTAAGCAAGGATATTGAGATTAGTATGCTGCACTGGGTCCTCAATAAGCTATTGATTCAATACTGTGCTCATCTTTTGTGTTCTGACAATCACATACTTAGCAAGAGTGTTCCCAGCTTATAAGTGGATTTATTTTATCTTAAGATGGGCCTTAGCTAATAGTGGCTCAGCCTGTAAAGAATGTGTCTGCAATGCGGGAGACCTGGGTTTGATCAGGAAGATTCTCTGGAGGAGGGAATGGCAACCCACTCCAGTATTCTTGCCTAGAGAACTCCATGGACAGAGAAGCCTGGCAGAACATTTTCACGTTCACACACACTACCTAATGTGAGAGATGTTTCTGACATTTGGGACATGGGTTTATGGAAATTAGATTAAAGGAAAAAGGAGATGATGTAGTCTATCTTGTTTTAGGATAAACAGAGTGTCTCTGAAGTTTTCCTTTAAGCCTGTGTTAACTCACTGTGTTCTTTTTTAAACTCTAGTCCCTCCTTGGTAACCACATCTTAAAAGGTAAGCATATTTAGTAATAAAATTCCTGGCCTAGAGGGAAGTACCAATGATTGCTGTTTTCAGAATAGAAGCATAGTGTTCTGGAATGAGCTAGATCCATCCTTCCCTGCTTTTTTGTTTTGAACAGATGGAGAAACTGAGTCCTAAAAGGTTGCAACATCCTTGAAGTTATGCAAAGAACTAAAATAGCATATGGCTTATCTAGGAGATAAAGATGGGAATCGCTTCTGCTTGATTGGCGCCCTCTTGAAGAGAAATACTTTTGCTCAGCTTGGTGAGTATTGACCTTCTGATTACATCACTTACAATTTTTTTTTTAATGTGAAACCTGTATTGAAAAAATATATATCTTGCTTTTAAAATGGAAGCTCTCGGCAGCATTTAGATCAATCTGTATGTTACGGTTTAGGCCAAATTAACCAGCCAATTTCAGAGCTGTTTTTTGGAAAGCTTCAGTATACATTCATTAGAACTTTCTGTCAAATCACAGCTTGTAGAAGTTATTTCCAAATGTCCTTTTACTTGCTGATTAAATGAAGGCTGCTTCTCTGAGGAAGCGGTCATATGCTCCTTATTGGGGCCAGCCATCCTTCCCTGGTGCTCCTTATGCTTGTCTACCTGTCACCTGCTCTCAAGCATCATGCTCCCTGTGTACTTACTGATGGCATACTTTCCAGTGCCCCTCTGTTCCCAAGCACCTTCACTCCTTCCTTGAGGGCACAAGACCTGAGGGTTCAGGGCCAGGTGGAGAATCCCACTGGTCACCTTTGTCCTCCCATCTACCACTAAAGAGCTACAGTGAGCAGATCACCTGACTGGAAAGCTTTCCTGGGGTTCCACTTGCAAACTCAGAAAGAGACACGGATGATACATACCTCTACTCGGGTTCTGTGTTTGAGGTCAAAGAAGACTGTGAGAAACTTTCTTATACTCTCTCATAGGTCTTCATTTGTTAAAACAGCTGTTATGTGCTAGGCTCTGAAATAATATGGACAGATTTAATCTTTACTGTGATACTGTGAGGGAGAGATTATTGGCCTTATTTTAAATATGAGGCCATAGATATTGGTGCTTCCCACGTGGCGCTAGTGGTAAAGAACCCGCCTGTCAATTCAGGGGACATAAGAGATGTGAGTTCAATCCCTGGGTCGGGAAAATCCCCTGGAGGAGGGCATGACAATCTACTCCAATATTCTTGCCTCCTGGACAGAGGAGCTGGCTGGCTACAGTCCATAGGGTCACAAAGAGTCAGATACAACTGAAGTGACTTAGCACGCACGTACACATAGATACTTAAGAGCGGCATTCAAATCATTTGCGTCAAATCACATACATAGTAAACAATAAAAGGTATCCTCACTTGTTTGATTTCACCAAATCATACCAAGAAAAAAATAACAAAATGGATGTTTGGTTTGCTATTTCCTCCCTTCCTTGTATATCACTCTGAATAACAAAATAGTGACTTTTCAGTTTTTTTAGTTTGACAGAATTTGTGTCTAATATTAAGACTTCTCTTTATTCCAAAAAGCATGTTTTTTGCTGTCCCACTATATGTCAGACTCTGTACTAGGTGCTCTGGATACATCAGTGAGCATATATCAAAATAAGGGGTATTTTTTGTCAAGAGATTAAAAACTGGAAGCTTTGTGTGTGTTTCATCTTGTCCTTTCTTCTATCAAGGCATTGAAACATAGAGCCCAAGATTAGTCGTCATCATTTTTCCATTGATTCACAGAATCACTGAACTAACAAGGTACTCCTGAGGTTACTACACCAGCTCCTGAGGTGTGAGGGAAATGTGAACTAAACCATTCTATTATTAATAACTGTCAAGGGGGAGATTCCATTAAGCTTTTGTGGTAGTTCCCGCTTTAGACTTTTACAGCCTGTTGTGATGATGATAAATTATTTCTGCCCCATAAGAGTTGGCAGGTGTGAATCTGAGTTTTTAAGGTGAATACATTAAGGAATTTTAAAAAATCTTAAATTCTATACCTTTAACCAAAATAAACACCTTTAGATATTTTGGGATGATGAGCAGAGAGCCCAGATGCATGGTCACATACCTGTTTTTCTATAGCTGTGGCCTGAATCCTATGCATTCTGAGATAAAGCGAGAAGCTTTGTGACTATCTGACAGTTCCTCCTGCTTTTCTGTCAGAAACTATGTGTTCTGTTTACCCCACTTCTCAATCTGGTATAGATGCTTCTGGAAACATCTCTTTTAGTAATTATCTTTGCCACTTCATAGGTAAGTTGACCTTTTTTGTTTCTTACGGAAGGCTCTATGCTTCATGTAGAATTGTATACCTATTTCAATCCTTATCATTATGGTTAAAAGACCTCCTGATACAATAGAATTCTCAGTTCATGGACTCTAGCCTTGAGTCTGTTTTATTAAACTCTTTCCTGTGGTAATTTTTTTTTTTTTTAGTTCTCCCACTTTATTGCTACCGACCCGTCTCCCTCCACCCTCGTGCACACATATGCTCAGTCATGTAATCCCATGGACTGCAGCCCGCCAGGCTCCTCTGTCCATGGACTTTTCCAGGCAAGAATACTGGAGTGGGTTGCCATTTCCTTTTCCTCATGTGGTAATTTACCATGTGCAAAGCTTCAGTGATGGCCACTTTTCACCTCAAGTCTCATATTCCATGATTTTGTTTATCCCTTGAAACTACGAGGGAAAAAAAAAAAAAAGAAAGTACGAGGGAAAACTAGAGACCCTTTAAATACTTCCATCATGAGAGCACCAGTTGTAGGGGAAACATCTCCCAATAGTGTAACTTATTAAACTTTCATAAAAGTTTCCCATTTAAAATGTCACATTGATCAGATTCTGAGATAAAACTAGAAGCTTTATCTGTGCATGTTTCATCTTGTTCTTTCTTCATCAGCAAGCTGTTGGAATAGATTCCTACAGGCATTCATTCTCTACCTTGCAGAACTATCCAGTTTACTGAGTAGAGGGCTCCTGCTCTCTGGAGTATGTCATGCTGGTGCATGTTTCAGGGCCTTGGTGGCTGTGGTGCTACCTCCTTGCAGTATCTGGGCCATGCTTGACTTGAATTACCTTACAGTGGCTCTTTCATCTTGGTCCAAGAAAGGACTCATGGCAAGAACTGTTATTCCTTTCAATGTCCAGCTTTTTGGCTAGTTCCTTAGTATACTAAATGTAACATTCTTCTCCATGTACCTGTCTAAGATTGTGCTTCACATTAGGGACAAAAGTAGTCTGGGTTGCAGACTTGAACAACATGCAGTTTCACTCAATCAGTGAAAGATCACATTTGCTCAGTCACTTCAGCCGTGTCCAACTCTGCGACCCTATGGACTGTAGCCCCCTAGGCTCCTGTCCATGGGATTCTCCAGGTGAGTATACTGGAGTGAGTTGCCATGCCCTCCTCCAGGGGATCTTCCCAACCCAGAAATCAAACCCTCGTCTTTTATGTCTCCTACATTGGCAAGTGGGTTCTTTACCACTAGCGCCACCTGGGAAGCCCTCACATTTGATAATTCCCCAGTTTTTCAAAGTGAAACTTTCCCACTGAGATCACTATGACAGTTGTGCTGATGGTGGTGGGTTTGTATTTTGGGAAAACTTTAAGTTAATATATTTATATTCATTATGTTGTTTCTTATTTAATACTCATTTTCATTTAAGTTACAATTTAGTTACAATTACCTGTGTAATTATTGAATATCCAGACTCCCCACTGAAGTTCAAATTCCATGATGACAGGAACTGTTGTCACATTGCCTTATATATATATATATAATAGCTGGACAGCCAATTCTCGTTTTTATGTGTAGGGTAAAGAACACTGGTGGGAACCTGGAATTTGGGCCCCAATCCCATTTTTGCCTCAACAGCATAGGCGACCTTGGGCCAGCTACTTCCCATAACTGGACTGCAGTCTCTTCATCTGTGAAATAAGGCCACATAGGAAGGGGGATTCAAGCAGTCACTTTCAGCTTTATGAGTCTCAGTGTGTGAGTCTGACTAAATGGAGGAAGAATTGCAGCCAGTCCGTTGAATGCCACGACTTTCTTTCCAAACCCCGGCTGACTCCATTGAAGTGCCCTGCCCTGGGCTGGGAAGGGCTGGCCCAGGGCCTTCCTCAGGAGGCCAGGCCAGAACCCGTCACCTCCTTTGGGACATCTGGGAGCAGTGTTTTCCACACTTTTCCTGTTGCAGCCCCGTTCTCCTCAAAATAATAAAAGAATTAAAAAGCCTTCTGCTTCTTTGTGGGCAGAAGCCTTGTCAACCTTAACCTATGCCTGGCTGTTTGCTGCAGGTAAGATGGAGGAATCCCAGGAGGTGGTTCAGTGGGCAGTTGCTCTGGTGGGAGAGGAGGGTGGAGACATTGGCCTTCCCCTGCTGATTGGACTTAGAATTGACCTCAGCCTCCACTCCCATGTCCCACCCCCTGCCCCCGCTCCAGCACCACAGTTTCTAGCCACCTCATAACACTTCAGATCCTCTGCCTGGCCAGGTAATAGGGATTTAGATGACTGTAGTAAGTACAGTGGTATGTGACAGACCAGTCTCAGAAGCTAGGAGCCTGAAATTTACCATATCAAAGCCCCTGCCCTGAACCCCCTATATATTCCCCCTTCCCCTCCCCCTATCTGATTTACTGCCAAGAAGATTGGAGCCCTCTCTGTGACAATCTGGAAAATCCCGGATCCAATTGTCTCTTCTCTAATGCAAGGGGAATCAAATTTGAGAATTCAACAAGAAATTATACCAATTCCTGGAGGGAAAAAAAAAAACTATAGGCTACCAAATCTCATCTGAGATGAAATCAATAACCTAAGTAGTTCTGTAATCATTAATAAAACTGGATTCATAGTTTAAAACATTCTGAAAAAGAAATCTCTAGGCTCAGGTGGTTCTGCTGGTAAATTCTAACAAATATTTGAGGAAGAAATAGCACCAATTTTAGACAATCTCTTTCAGAAAAGGGAAAAGTTCCCAGTTTGTTTTATGAGGCCAGCATCACTCTGATACCAAAAATGGTAAAAAGAACAAAACAAAGACAAAACCACAGACCCATACACCTCAAGAACATAGATTAAAAAAAACCATAAAAAATATTAGCAATATTAGTTATCAAATGTATATGTTTAGAGTTGTTTGTAATATTTCCTTTTATCCTTTTAATGTCAATGAGAATGATGTGATATTCCCTCTTTCATTCCTGATGTTAGTAAGTTGTTTTTTTTTTTCCTTTGTCAGTCTTGCTAGAGGCTTAGTGATTTTATTGATATTTTCAAATAACCAGTGTATGTTTTCATTGATTTTTCTTTCTTTCCTTTCTTTGCCTTTTTTTCCCTTTCAATTTCATTTATTTCATCTCTTTGTCGTTTTCTTGCTTTGGGTGAATTTTGCTCTTTGCTTTCTTGTTTCTGCATGTGGAAGCTTAGATTATTGATTAGAGACCTCTCATTTTTCTAATATAGCTATTTGTTATAAATTTCCCCACAAGTAGCATTTTAACTACATCACACATATTTTGATATCTTGTATTTTTTAATTTTTTTGGTCTCACCATGCAGCATACAGAATCTTAGTTCCCTGACTAGGGATCGAACCCATGTCCCCTGCAGTGGAGGCATGGATTCTTAACCACTGGACTGCCAGGAGGTCCCATGATAAGCCTATATTTTTATTTTGTTCAGTTAAATTTTTTTTCACTTGAGACTTTCCCTTTGACCCATACATTACTTTAGAAGTAACATTGTTGATTTCTAGTTTAATTTCATTATGATCAGAAGACATATTTTGCATTATTTCAATTCTTTGAAATTTGTTGAGGTTTAATACTTTAGAGTTTGGTCTATCTTGGTGAATATTTTATGTGTACTTGAAAAGAATGCATATTCTGCTTTTGTGGGTTAGAATGTTTTATAAATATGAGATTCAGTTGGTTGGTGGTATTTTCTGTCTACTATTTCTACTATATATTACTAAGAGAGAAGTAGGAGTTTTGAAGCTTCCAACTATAACTTTAGATCTAGCTGTTTCTTGTTTGAGTTATGTCAGTTTTTGCTTAATGTATTTTGAAGGTCTGTTGTTAGATACAAATGCATTTCAGATTGTCACATCTTTTTTTGGCAAATTGACCCTTTTATGTAGTGTGCTTCTTTGTCTCTGGCAATTGTCTTTGTTTTGAAGTCTGTTTTGTCTGATGTAAAGCCACTCCAGCTTTCTTCTGAAGTGTTTTCATAGTATACCTTTTTCTTTCCTTTTACTTTTAACCCATCTACTGATAGTATTATATTTCAAGTGAGGTTTTTGTTAGCATATGGCTCATATTTTTTATTCATTCTCATAGTCTTTGTCTTTTCATCTGTTTAGACCATTTGAGTTTAACATAATTATTGATATTGGATTTAAGCCTATCATTTCATTATTGTTTTCTGTTTGTTCCTTCTATTTTCAAGTATTTGTTTCCTGTATCCTGCCTTCTTTATTTCTTAGTGTTTTATTTTACTTGATCTTTTGTGTTTCTGTTTGTATCTTTTTATTCAGTACCTCCTGTAGAAATTGTGACCATAATAAAGGTCCCTTTATCCTCCCTTCTGTTGTTACTTTCATCTGATCTGTTATATTGGCATACTTTGAAAACCCCATAGGCAATGTTATAATTTTTGCTTTCAACAAAGAGCTCAAGAGGAAAAGTATCATGTTTTATTTTTAACCAGATATCTACCAGTTCTCTTGCTCTTTCTTCAGTCTTCATGTTCCTTGTGTTATCACTTCCCTCTTAATTTTCTTTATCTTAGAGGAAGTCAGCCGCCAATAAATGATCTTACTTTTCCTTCAATTGAGGATATCAGTATTTCATTCCTGAAGGATAGCTTTTTGAATGTATAGATTTATGTCTCTTGGGACTTCCCTGGTGGTCCAGTGGCTAAGACTCTGTGCTCCCAATGCTGGGGGCCTGGGTTTGATCCCTGGTCAGGGAACTAGATCACATGCACCACAACTAAAGATGCAGCATGCCACAACTTAAGACCTGGCATAGCCAAATGAATCAATCAATCAATAAATATTTAGATTTATGTTTCCTGAGAAGTTTAGGAAGTTTTCAGCTATTATGTTGTTAGATTTTCTTCCTGCACTGCGTTCTTTCTCTTTTTTCTGGGACTCCCATGACACAAATGACAGACCTTCTGTTATTGTCCCCCAAATCCCTGAGGCACTGTGGTTTTGCTCTTAAATCTTTTTTTTTTTCCTCTGTGTTGTTCAGATTGGCTAATTTCTATGGTTTTGTCTTCAAGTTCACTGACTCATCTCCACACAGCACTGAGCCCATCTAGTGAGTTTTTATTTCAGTTATTTTATTTTCCATTCTAAAATTTCCAGCAGTTCTTCTTTATATATTTTCTGTCTTTGTTCACATTTTGGCTCAGATGGTAAAGCATCTGCCTACAATGCGGGAGACCTGGGTTCAATCCCTGGGTAGGGAAGATCTCCTGGAGAAGGAAATGACAACCCACTCCAGTATTCTTGTCTGGAAAATCCCATGGACGGAGAAACCTGGTAGGCTACAGTCCATGGGGTCAAAAAGGGTCAGACACGACTGAGCGACTTCACTTTCACTTATAGGTTCCAAGATTGCACATGATTGGTTACTGGAGCATTTTTATAATAACTATTTTAAATTCTTTGTCAGGTAGTTCAAGCCTCTCTGTTATCTCGACATTGGCATCTGTTGATAGTCTTTTCCCATGCTGGGTAATTTTGGAGTTTATCCAGCACATTTTGAGTATTATGAGACTCTGTATCTTGTTGAAAGCCCATGGAGAATGTTGCTATTTTTGTTTTAGCAGACAGTCTACTTGGTTAGGTTCATAGAGCAAGTTCTAACCCACCTTCTGCTGGTCCCAGTGACAGTTCAAGTTTCCAAGCCTTGACAGTGGTACTTGGATGCGTCTGATATATATGCTCCCCAGTGACATGTCTGGGACTTAGGCAGTTCAGTTCTCAGAGTTTTCAGTAGGCTGTTTAGGATGAAATCCATGCAGGTAAAGCTTACAGGTGAGTCTAAGAGTTAAGAAACCATTTATGGGGCCTCTTCCCAAGTTCCTTCCTCTGTGATCTCAACAGTACTTTTTAAAAAATTTTTATTTGATTCAAGTATAGTTGATTTATAATGTGTTTATTTCTGCTGTAGAGCAAAGTAATTCAGTTATACATATATATGTGTTTGAGTGTGTGTGTATATATATATATATATATATATATATATATATATGTGCATGCATGCTAAGTCACTTCAGTCATGTCCAACTCTTTGCGACCCCATGGTCTGTAGTCCGCTAGGCTCCTCTGGCCTTGGGATTCTCCAGGCAAGAATACTGGAGTGGGTTGCCATGCCTTCCTTCAGGGGATCTTCCCAACCGAGGGATTGAACCCTCATCTTTCATGTCTCCTGCATTTTCTGCATTGGCAAGCCGAATCTTTACCACTAGCGCCACCTGAGACGCTATATGTATATATACATATATATGCACTCTTTTTTTCTATTCTTCCATTATGGTTGATCAAAGGATATTGAATATAGTTCCTTGTGCTATACAGTAAGACATTGTTGTCTTCCAGTAGTTTCTAATTCCACCAGACTTTCCCTTTTTTAACCAAAAAATTGGATTTCATTATTCTGTTCCACCATGAACTTCCACATCTGTGCCCACATCCCCAGTTCAAGCAATAGAGAAAAACAGAGAGAAACACCAGAGAGAGGAAAAAATATCGTGAGCTTTGGTCCCATCCTCTTGGAACCACTGTTCTGCTGAACCCAGAGGAATGTTCTCCCCCTCCAGAGTTCTGGTCCTGCAGGCTCCTGTTGCCCCAGGCTGCTCTTGGGGGCTGTGGCCTGAGAGAACAGAGAGGAGGAAAAAAATGAGGGACTTCCCCCACTCTCTGAATGTCAGGAGTTTTCTTTCCTGCTCCCTGAGCCAGAGCTACAGGGCATCTCCTGGCTCTCTGTCTGTGCCTGGTGCCTGCTGGCAATGTGTTGAGTTCAGTCTTGGGGCATACTAGAGGAAAAAGTCATGGTAAGCTCACTGGCACTTCGGTGGTATTTGAATTCTGGTCTTCCTTAATCTGCCTGCTACTATTTACTCCTCAGTCCTCAAAGAGCTGCTCCAGGCAGTCCTTCCAGGTTTTACAGTTTGTGTTCCCTGGGAAAGACAGGGTGGAGTGGGCTGTCAACATCTTAAGCAGACCCAGAAGCTCTCTGTCTGTTTTCAAATATTTAGAATAGCATGAATTTAAACAATGGATACGTGAACTGTCTCCTTGGTGTTACTCTACCCAGCTTTAACATCTTTGCTTGAAAAACCATCCTTGGATCTAGATGTGCATTTTAGAAGGAAGGTGGGATTAATACTGCCAATCAGTAGTGTTATTTCCATCATTCAATGAAATTAAAGTTGCTTCTTTCTCGACACTACCACTAAAATTAAATGGGGAGCGTTTTTTCTTTTCTCATTGACCTATTTATACAATGAAAGTTCTTTTTCAAGCACAAGAGTTATACATACAAGTCAGGGCTTTCTGAAATCCTTTTATCCAACTAGAAAAAGACCAGGGAGACAGTGCTTCTATAAATCTGAATCCAGCAAGCACCCTATTGAGGCAATGAAATACTTCTTGAACCAAGAGAGCTTCGTTGTGCAGATTTTTCAGTGCTCTGTTTTAGATTCTGAATGTTAGCTGGGCTTATAATTCCTGAAGAAGTGATTATTATGCTAATAGTTAAAATAGTTGAGTTAAAAATCTGAGAACAAGCATCTGTGAGGATTGGAAGTGAAGTTGTAAATGTCTCCCTCCATAGCTAAATGGTTAAAGGTATTACCAGGGTGGTGAATGATTTTCAAAGACCTGTTGTTCAGGAGGGGTGGGGAGCAGGAAACTCTGTTGGTATTAGAGGAGAATGGAATGTTTTAGGCAGTGGGGGTTTGTCATTTCCAGGAGCAGGGCTGGCAGTGCGGTGGGAAGGTCTGGCTCCAGCTTGAGCCCACTCACAGGATGTTAGGGGGAAGTGTGACTAAGGTCACGGCCACGCCACATGGTGGGCCAGCTGGAGCCAGAGCAGGGGCCGCTGTGGCCACCCATCCTGAGTTTCCATAGTCTAATGCAGTGGGTTTGAAAGAAAGGGTGGATGCAGGATGCTGGCTAGGCGTGCAGAGAGCGTGGGCTGCTATGTCTTTAAGTGACAGTGGGTGGAGATTACAGCATTTCTTCTGCTTTTCCTTTGACACCTTTTAAAGATACAACCCACGGTTTGCAAGGGTTTCTGCCTATGTCTGCTAGAGGGATCTGAAACCCTGCAGCACTCCTAGGAGCACAAGGAAAAATTTTTTGAGTACCATTGACAACGAATATGGAAATTTTAAATTAAGCTGGAAATTTGAAATGCTCTTCATATTCAGCAGTTTAATAGGGGACTATTTTGAAATCCTTCTTAGGGAATTTTGAGACGTTTTCACATCTGAAAAGGATACATACTTGCTTGTAACTTTTCTTTGGAAAAGGGCTATTCAGGATGTTTAGCAGGTTGGGTTTCAGAATTTCAGCAGCTTTATGGCATTGTCATCCAGTTTGACAGATTGAATGTGCACTTAGAGGAAATGGAATGTATTTTTAATTGCTGGAATGTATTATACCTAAGGAACATGGGAGAGTATATATCAGGTTTCAGCTGTGATTAATATTTTGCTGATGATTTTTTAGCTACATGGCAAGTTTAAACTCGGCCTCTACTTAAACAATGTCTAGTATTTCTTGATTGTCAAAAAGAAAATGGGTCTTAGAAAACTGGTCTAGAATTCTTATCCTTAGCCCATTAGGAATCCAGGAGGTCTCACTTGAAAATTAATGTCTTAATTTAGGAAAAAACCAATTGTATTAAAAAGTATAAAGTATAAATCTTTTCCCTCCCTCAACAAGTTATTTTAAAACTCCTTTGAGGAATGAGGCAAGGGGTTTTCTTTAGATTACTTGGCAGTTTGAATTCAAACCCTTTGCCTTCAAGCATCACCATAGAAACTTGGGTAGGAGGCTGTAAGTACTGTGGGCTGTTATCCTTAGGCATCATGGTGAAGATTCTGTGTTTTTAAGATCGTGTCTCCTGGCAAGGATTCATTGAAGTGAAAATGAGTTTCCTTTAAAGTGCTAAGTATTTACTTAGTCCTGGTGTTCTTCCTAAAAATTAAGACTTGGTTCCTCCTACAGAGAGAAAGGTAGAAGAAGCAGAAGAAGTCATCATCTTGAGTTAGGTTATTTTGATTGTAATGCCATATTCAAAATATGTGATCTTACCTTCGAAATAAGGGGCCTGAAAGGGACAGTTGTCTGCTTTAGAAGCTACAAATTCTTTTAACAGAAAGGGAGAGTGGAAATCAGCAGTTTTTGAGTGGTCACCCATTCCTTTTATGGCTTTTTTTTTTTAAAATTTTCACAGGTGTTCATTGACGTAAATTTATAGACTTGAAAAAAAGTGAATGAACAGGATGGTGAGTTTGGCCTTTGTTGGATAGGGGATGATAAGAAGGAGGAGAGGCTAAACAGACAGGTGTGTTTGGGGACTTAAAACAGCTGAGAATGACTTTGCCCCTTCGGGACATTTGGCAATGTCTGGAGTAGGTTTTTTTGGTTGTTCCAACTGGGGAGTGGAGATGCTATTGACCTCTAGTGGATTGACACTAGGGATATTGTTAAACATCCTACAGTGCACAGGACAGCCCTCCTAGCCTCAACACCGATGAATGGTCTGGCCCCAAATGTCAACAGTACTGGTCTTGAGCAACCATAACTTGAAATGAAATAGAAAAGAAATTAAATTAAATATTCTTCCTGCCTCACTGAAATGTGTTGAAGAAATGTTAGCCTGAGTCACCCACCTTAGCAAAGAGTTATATCTAAATATTTTTTCTAAATATCTCAAGGAGTAGAAACTATAGCTTACTAACAAAAAGGATTTATATGTGATCTCTGGGATCCATTATTTTAATCATTTTTAAAATGTATAGTTCATTTTTAATGTTGTGATAGTTTCAGGTATACAGCAAAGTCATTCAGTTGTGTATATATGTGTGTGTGTGTGTGTGTGTATACACACATATATGTTTAGTCACTAAGTCATGTCCAATTCTTTTGTGACCCCATGAACTGTAGCCTGCCAGGTTCTTCTGTCCATGGAATTCTCCAGGCAAGAATACTGGAGTGGGTAGCCCTTCTCTTCTCCAGCCATTCTCTTCTCCAGAGGATCTTCCCAACCTAGGGATCAAACCCAGGGCTCCTGGGTTTATATATTCTTATATATATATATAAATATAATTTTCACATTCTTTCCCCATAGAGCTGGGACAAGAGAGCTGGAAAGCCGAGAAAGGTAAGGTTTGCAGACAATGGGAAGAGTGTCAAATAAACCAATAGTGGTTCATTCTGCAACATCTGAAATATTTTTGAGCACCTAGAAAATGTGAGTTTTTTAGGCACTGGTGGTGCAGTCTGGAGAGAGAGAAGGGTTGGGATTTAGCTAGAACTGAAAGGGCTGATGGAAGGAACAGCAAATATGACAATCTAGACTGCTGGTTTTATAAAATAAAATAAAACATTTTCTCATAGTCCTAGGAGAAGACCAGATGTCTGCTTCTCAGTTTTAATTAGGAAGTGTGCTTTAGTTACCTGAAAAGGATTACCTTTGCCCTCTTAAAATCATATTTCACAAAGATGCTACCACTAACTCTACCCCCAAAAAAAAGAGCAGGCTATATGGGTATAAATAACACACAAATGGAGCTATCTTCTCAATGACAGACATTGAATTGCAATTTAAGAAAATAAATATTTTCCCCATATTACCTTTTTAAAAAATGTTCAACAATGGACATGCAGATTTTTGTTGTTGTGGTTCACTGAGCATTATCCTTTCATCTGCTAAAAGTTTAAACTCCACAGAAAAATAGAAAGCAACCTAACCATTTTAAGTCATATTTTAAAAATACATCTCTTGGCCTGAAAAAAGTGTATATATTATATTGCTTACTTATCTTACAACTGATCTTTTAATTTGCCAAGGTCAGAGGATCTACTGACAAGGGTGGAAAGTGACTTTCACTCAGGCTGGGTTTATCTTTTATGTTTTGTTCTTCCTCAGTTTTAATCTCTCAAAAGAACTTTTTATAATTTTTTTAAAAATTTGGCCTGAGCTATAATTTTATATCTTCTTTTTATAGGGCACTTTGAGTGAGGCACTCGTTCTCTAATATCAATTTTATTAACTTTTAAAACAAGGGGGTAAAAACAATGGTGGGTGGGGATGGATGAAACAAGCTTGGCAAAAATAACCTTTGCAGTCAATTAGAGTCATTATACTATTCTCTGTACTTTGGGAGATGCTTTTAAGAGTTCTCCAATAAAAATATTTTTAAAGGAGGCAACAGAAATAGATGATACTAAATCTTGTTCCAGAACTATCATTGGTGCTCTTAAAAGGTCTGGGGGAGATCTGAACATACCCAGAGGCCAAGTTCAAAGGCAGGCATGTGTGGTATGGGATCAGCTCAGGACTGTCTGGGATCAGTAGAAGATGAAGGGAGTAGATGTGAGTGATGAGGGGTATAGATTGAAATTTCTTAGCTGTGATGAGTGAATCCTGACCTGGCTCTTAAAAACTGTCCAGTTATGAAGTCTGTCCTCTGCTCATCCCCTTCAGCCCCATTTCCCTCCTCCTTTCCTCTATAAATTGGCCCAAATGTCCCATTGCCCTGAACAATGTTATATGTTCATAAATACAGAAATACAGTACCATCTTGAGTCTTGCATGCCCTCAGCAAGATGATCAAGAGTTTCTTCTGTCTCAACACTTCTGGGAGCTGTGCGTTTGTTTCTGGGACACTTTAGTCTTTGTCCTGAAGTTCTGATTAAGTGCCTCACTTCAGTGGTTGGGTTTCTGAAGCCATCTCCTTATTGCCTTGCAAGAGTTGTTTTATTTATTCTGATGCACAAGACACACATTAGGTAGAACTTTTACCCTGTCCATCTTGGAACTCACTGATCCTCAAATCTTACACTTGACTTTCTGTTGAATCCCAACAAGAGCTACTGAGAACAGATACTTTGTTGTTGTAGTTCAGTCGCTCAGTCATGTCCAACTCTTTGTGACCCCATGGACTGCAGCACACCAGGCTTCCCTGTCCTTCACTGTCTCCCAGAGTTTGCTCAAACTCATGTCCATTTAGTCAGTGATGCCATACAACCACCTCATCCCTTCTCCTTCCCTCAATTTCTCCCAGCATCAGGGTCTTTTCCACTGAGTTGGCTCTACCCATCAGGAGGCCAAAGTATTGGAGCTTCAGCATGGGTCCTTGCAATGAATATTCAGAGTTGATTTCCTTTTAGAATTGACTGGTTTGATCTTGCTGTCCAAGGGACTCTCAAGAGTCTTCTCCAACACCACAATTCAGAAGCATCAATTCTTTGGTGCTCAGCCTTTTTTATGGTTCAACTCTTACATACATACATACATATATACATAGATTCATGAGTACTGGAAAAACCATAGCTTTGACTATACAGACTTGGGATGTCTCAAAAACCCTGGAAATACATTTTAATATAAGAGCTCCAGAGACATTCCTGACAACCCCATGACTACATACGCATCGATTCTAGTTTTCTGGCAAGGACCAGTGTGCTGAAGAGCAGAGATTCAGAGGTCTCCCACCTCAGAGGTCTTAACTATCTTCTGAAGCTGGAGATAGATGTGGCGCCACCTGCCACCCTCATATGGAAGTGCACATACACTCCCCATTTTCTTGGTGATTTGATTTTTTTTTTTCTTCCTAAAACCCTGAGTGAAATCTTACAAAAAAGAAGGGAAAAGAGGAAGGAAAGAACTAGATTGAGATTGAGGTAATCATAACATCACAACAAAAAACTTTGAAGAACTGAGGTGTGGAGGGCAAATCCAGTGACACTGGCTCTGTTAATAGTGACCTTTGAGTAATTTATCCATAGATTTCCCTTTACGTAGAACCTGTTACCCCATATACTTCCCCTAAGCTGTGGTGTTTCTCTAATGGAGGAGAGACAAAAGAAGTTGGGTTACAAACTGCTGCCTAATCTAATACTTGTTTCTCATGTACTCAACAGATATATATTGAACACATATGTACATAAACACAGCTGGGCAAGATGCTGGCTGGGGCTAATGCAGTAGGCAAGATAGATTCAGACTCCTCTTCTAATGTAAGAATGCACCATGGCCTATAGGTATATTCTCTTTGGCTTACACAGTGTTATAAACACTGCAGTGTTTCTTTCTTTTGAAAAAACTGGGAGATTTGGCCTCTTGGACCTATATCTCCAAGTGGTAAAAGTCAGGGAAGTTGGGGAGGGGTAGTGTGAAAAAAGGCCTGCCATGGTAAGCAGAGGCACAGATTTCCACAACTTGTCCTGGCCTCGGCCTCTCATTTGTTTTTGGTACTTCAGCCCCGGGGACATCTTGGTTGGGATCTCCTGTGGTCATGTTCCTCGTTTTCACAGGGATCACGCTGTGGGATGGGGAGGCTTGGGTGAGAGCTGGAATGAGAAGCCAGGTTGGGATGGGAAGCGTAGCTCCTACTGCTCTCCCTGCCATTTGGGCGATGGATGGAGTTACGCCCTCCATCCAAGCTTTCCCAAGCCACCGCTGCACAGCTTATTTTTAAATAGCTACACGGTTGCTGTGCACTCTTCAGGATTAGAATTTGAAGTCAGAAATGGGAAATCGTGGCTCCAGCTTTTTCTAACCCTCCTATCCACGAAGCCTCCATTCCTGACCATTGGGTTCTTTATTTTTTGTTCCCTAAATACACTGTGGTATTGTTTTCACCTCCACACCTGTGTCTCTGCAATTCTTCTTACCTAGCCAGCCCTTTTCCTATCTGCTCACTGGTGCTGCTCACCTTTGAAAGCATACCCTGCCTCGCTTTGTCTAGGGCTCTGAAGGCTGGGCACTAGTGAGGTTCAGGCAGCAGGGAATAGAGCCGCCTATTGGGGCCCTTGTGGCTTCTGCCAGATCACTTACTTTGATCTGTTTTACATACTGGGCTTTCTTGTTAATTTCCTTTGAAGAAAGCATTCCAGAGCTTCAGATATTTTTCATTTGTTTAGAGTCTATCAGTTACTTCATAGTATTCATTATCGTTCCTAACCGCATACCTGGATTCTACAATTGCATCTTAAATCCTAGAGGACAGGAGTCCTGTCCAATTCACTTCTACTGTTCCAGAGCCCAGCCTGGGACTGCACATAGCCAAAAATAGATAGTTGTTGCACAAGCAGATGATTTCATTTACTGATTGTCAGAGCACAGTTTATAGATTATCTGAATTTAAATATTAATACCCTGAGACCCCTCTCCTTCTGAAGGCATACCCATTCGTTGCTCCTCTTAAAATGTATAGTTTCGAAAATGGAATGCATCTATACCACCGTCACTTTATTTCCCTTATCTGTTAGGTTCTGTCTCTTTAAGTCTGAGGCTAAAAGTAAGGGACAGGTGGTGACAAGCCTGATTGGAACAGACCTTAGAGCCTCAAACCACCTGATGTGGGGAAGGTAGGGAGGGATGGGCACTTTGACAGCATTCAGGGTGGAGACCACAGTCTTTTCAGAAATGCCCCGGGGATTCCCGGACTCTTCTTCAAGAAACACTGTACCTACAGCATGGCATCTCTCATTGGGCAAATAGGTACCCTATAGGGGAGACTCCACATTCCAGGCCATGGTGGAAGGATGGCTGAACTGGCTGTTGGGGGCCCTGATTTATTTGTTAACTTTACCACTTGCTATTTTTTTAACCTTTAGCAGTCACTGAACTTTTTCCACCCCCACCCCTCAGTGAACTTTTCCAGGTCTGTTTTGTCTAGTGTTAGAGATTAAATGGGCTTCCCAGGTGGCGCTAGTGGTAAAGAACTTGCCTGACAGTGCAGGAGATGTAAGAGATGTGAGTTTGATTCCTGGGTTGGGAAGATCCCCTGGGGGAGGGCATGGCAACCCACTCCAGCATTCCCCTTAAGTTTCAGAAGAGAATACTAAAAGACCATGGAGGATGAAAAGTCCTGAGGCGAGCAGACATATAGTTTATTGATTAAGTCTCTGCCTTATCCTAAAATGTCAAGGTTGTATTTCAGTCTTCACTAGATGTCTATGTTTCCAAATTAAAACAATTTAAAAATTATTTTTGCTGAGTTACATTATTTATTGTCCTCAAATTTTGGAGTACAGCTGATGTCTCTGGTTTTGCAAATTCCCAAGAGGGTCCTCATATTACTTCTAATTTTTTTTGTTCAGTTTTAAATTCCAAGATAGAGATGATGACTTTATAGTAAACATTGCACATAGCAATTCACTTTACCCTCCCAGTAACCCTATGAAATAGGTACTGTTGGTTCCCTTCATTTTAAAGACAAGAAAGCAGACATGGTCAGTGAATTGCCCAAAGTTACCCAGTCTGTAAATGGTGGAGCTGAGACTTGGCCCTGGGCAGTCTGGCTCCGAAGTCTGTGGTCTTAACCTCACTCTGCTGTCTGTCTCTAAAGTCAGTTAATTCAGGTAAACCAATTGATTTTTTGTTGTTGATAATGGAATTGATAATGGAATTTTGGTGCTGCTTTTCACAGCCACTACCTGACTCACAGCTTTTTTTGCAATAAACTTTAATGTCATTTGCAGATAACTAATTTTTCTAGAGCTCCAGAAGTTCAATGGTTGGGCTTAATGTCTTCTGTTACCAAGAACTTGGTCAGCTTCAGTTCATGGCCACAGAGAGACTCTACCTGATGACTACCAACTTGTCAGCTTCTGAGAAAGGCTACACAGCTAGTACCTCTAATTGGGGTGATCAGTGTTGCTGAGCACACAACTGAGCACACACGCACACATCCCCTTCCAGCCACTGTGCCATTTCTCTTTGCAAGTGTTGTCTTTATTTACTGCTGCAAATACCTCTCTTTCTATGCTCCATTGTCTCCACTCCAGTTACACTTTGTGTCCCCACCCACTGTACCCCCGAAATGGCCCCCATCAAGCATTCCCAGACCTCTGCATTTCAAATTCACTGATGAGTCCCCAGTCCTTATCTTATTCAGCCTGCCAGCAGGATTTGACCCAGCTGCTCCTGCCATCTTCCTTGAAATCATTTCCTTCCCTTGGCTTCCTTGAGGCCACACTTGGTGCTCTGCCTTCCCAGAGGGTGCTCCTTGCCAGTCTTCTTTGCTGAATCCTCCTGGCGTCGCTCCAACCTCTTCTTATTCAAGTGCCTCAGTTCTCCTACCACTTCTCTATCTGTCCTCACTCCCAAAGTCAAATTAATCTCTTGGCTTTCAATACCACTTAAAAGCTAATGATTTCATCTCGGAACGCTTCACTCAATTTCAGATTCATTTCTGCTTGGATGTCTACTTGGCATCTCAAACCTAGTATATCTAAAACCCAACTCTTCATCCCTCTCTACACACCTCCCTAGCCCCAGCCATACCCAGCCTGCCTCTTTTTGGGAAATAGCAGTTTTGTTCTTTCAGTTATCTAAGCCAGAAACCCTGGAGTAGTCAGTGACTCCTCTCTTTAGCTTATATCCCTCATCAGTGGGCTTCCCTGGTGGCTCAGAAAGTAAAGAATCCTCCCACAATGTGAGAGACCTGGATTCAATCCCTGGATCGGGAAGACCCTCTGGAGAAGGGCATGGCAACCCACTCCAGCATTCTTGGAGAATCCCACGGACAGAGGAACCTGGCGGGCTACAGTCCATAGGGTTGCAAAGAGTCAGACATGACTGAAGTGACTTAGCATACACGCCCCCATCAGCAAATCTTGTCTGCTCTTCCTTTAAAATGTATCCAGAATCTGACCAGTCACCTTTATTTCCCACCAATATCACTTAGGCCAGGCTACTGGCATCTCTTCTGGGTTAATCAACTAAACACTCTGTTCCATCCTTGCCTCAGGTGGTACCTCTTCGATCATTCCACTCTTCCCGACCAAAAGCCTCCTAGGTGTTTATTTTTCTCAGAGTAAAGATCATAGTCCTTGAAAGATAATGGCCTAGAAAGCTCTATGTCATCTGCTCCCCTTATTCCTGCTCAACTGACTCAGTGTCATCTCCTTCTTTCTCCCTTGCCTATTCTGTTGTAGTGCCACGGCCTCTTTGCTATCCCTTAACTGACCAGGTATAATCCTATATCAGTGACCTTGTACAAGTTCTCTCCTCTGCCTTGCCCTTTCGTTTGTTGCCTAGGTCTCCATGGAACCCACTTCCTCCCTTTCCTCAGAACTTTGTTCAAATGCCTGCTTGATCTGAGAAGACTTTTATTCACTGATCACCCTAAACAAAATAAGAGTCAACCACACATTCCCACCCCCACCTGCACCCCTGGATTGTTGGTCCTCTGTATCCTACCAGAGATCTCATCACCTGCTGGCATATTTTGCATTTATTTGATTGTCTGTCCTTCTCCTCTGAACTGGAAACTCCACAAGGTCAGAGACTTTGTCTTATGTTAATTGCTGTCCTTGAACCTAGCCCAGTACCTGGAAGTTGAGTACTCAATAAGTTTTTTTTTTTAAATGAGCAAGTAAATTAATCATCTGAACAAGGAGGTCAGAAACAGGCGATGGGAAATGAGGATTTTCCCAGGCTGGAAGGAGACCTACAGCATCTACGAAATTTTATGTGTTCCAAGAGACCTCCTCTACCTATTCTTCATATTTGACTGTTTCTAAAACTGGGATACTTATTAGAATGGACAGTCTGTCCCAAGTGCCATCTGCCATGCAGTTGCTGTTGCCCACGCATTTACAAAGTTGGCCATAGCTTTTCACATGGCCAACAACTTAGTTGAGTTGTCTTGTATATTATTGGCTCTGTATATGGCTGAGGGTACCTATCATTTGATGCACTTTCAATAAGAGTGCACTTATTGTCCTTCAGATGAATGGATAAAGATGTACAATGGAATGTTACTCAGTCATAAAAAAGAATGAGATAGTGCCATCTGTAGCAATATGGATGGACCTAGAGATTATCAAACTAAGAGAAGTAAGTCAGGAAAACAAATGCTGTTTGTTATCACACACAGTGATATATGTGGAATCTAAAAAATACAACAAACTAGTGAGTATAACAAAAGGAAATAGACTCACCAATATAGAGAACAACTAGTAGTGTTTACTAGTGGGGAGAAGGACAGGGGAGAGGGGCAACATAGAGGTAGAGAATTAGGAGGTACAAACTACTTGTATAAAGTAAATAAGCTACAGGGATACATTGTACAGCAAGGGGAATATGGCCAGTATTTTAAAATAACTATAAATGGAGTATAACCTTTAAATATTGTGAATCACTGTGCTGTACACCAGAAACTTATACATCAGCCATGCCTCAAAAAGGAGGTACACTTAATAAAATAAAATGTTATTGGCACTGAAACAAAATGTTATTGTGTACCCAGAAAGAAAGGCATGAGAACAGCAGGGAGTAAATTTGATATTAGTGAAGCAAATGTTCATTGTTGGATAAATGACTGAAATCCCACATTTTCTTTCAAAGCAACAACTAGGAAAATACAAGTAGTTGAAGCTGTGTTATTTGTTGCCGAGATACATGCAGGAGGACTGCCAGTTACACGCCAAGCTGTGTAACTGAAGGCAGGAGTAATCGCCAAACCTCACAGAACAAAGCAATGAAAAGCTAGTTTGACTGTCACTCAGGACTATGTTTAAGGGATTGTGTCATAGTTAATTGACAAAGTTCGTTTCTTACCTAATGATGCATAGAAGAATTGAGTGTCTTACAATCAACGACATGTCAGGTTGGATGAAATAGAGTGGGTCTCTTTTCTAGATCTTAAATTTACAAAACCAATTTCTCTTTCTTTTGTCATTTATAGTTATTAGTTTACATTTTAGATTTTATGATTCCAAATTTACTCTTCCATATACATTAAACAAAAAGGGAGAAGTTTGGCTAGAAACTTGTGTTTTGGTTTCTTGGTTTTCCCCCTGAATGTTTTTTCTCCAGCATTAAGTAGAGAGCTAGCATCATTGGGAACAATTATCCAGAAGTGAAATTTGACTTTGGTTGGTTATGATTGGTTTGAAGATAAATTTTTTCAGACAGTTGCATGTTTCTGGTTTTCAACTTTTTCATTTGAATTAATTACAAGCTCCCAAGAAGACAGAAAAATAATAGAGGGTTCTGAGTGTCTATCACCCAACTTCCCACCATGGTGACATCTCAGTTATCATAACTATAGCACAGCTACAGTTTAAAAAATTTGTTTTTATTTTATATTGGAGTATAGTTGATTAACAGTGTTGCATTATTTTCAAGTGTATAGCAAAGTGATTCAGTTATACATATATATGTACCCGTTCTTCTTCAAATTCTTTTCCCATTTAGATTATTACAGAATACTGAGTAGAGTTCCCTGTGCTATACAGTAGGTTCTCATTGGTTATTTATTTTAAGTATATCTGTGTATACACATCAGTCCCAAACTCCCAATCTGTTTCTTCCTCTTAACCTTCCCCCCAGCCCCAAAACCATAAGTTCATTCTTTAAGTCTGTGAGTCTGTTTCTGTTTTGTAAATAAATTCATTTGTGTCATTGTTTTAGATTCTGCATATAAGTGAGATCATGTGATATTTGTCTTTCTCTGTCTGACTTACTTCATTTACTATGAGAATCTCCAGGTGCATCAATGTTGCTGTAAATGGCATTATTTCAATTCTTTTTAATGCACAGCCACAGTTTGTAATGGATCATCTTGCACTCTTCCAATGACCTGCTGCGGAAGGAAAAGAGAGGAAAAGTAGCTTTGTTATACTGTACAACCACTTAAGGAGTGTTCCTGGTCACAGGAGGTGAGACCGGAGGAGCAATGTTCTAGAGAGAGTCATACATTGATGGTTACCTTGTAGAGGAAGTCATCAGGTTAAATTAATTTGTGAGCTAAAACTCTCCAACAGAGAAGGTCATCATCGATTTGTTTTATTTTCAGTGCAAGGTTTCTTTTAAGGAAATTGTTTTAAAGCAATTTAAAATGCTCTGTAAAACTCTTGAAAAAGCAACTTGGAGTTCTAGAATCAGTTGGAAGGAACTTCTGGTCAACCACTGGTTAAGTAAGGTGACTTCCCCTTTACCATCCCTGACAGGTTCCTAGTCCAGCTCTTCTGAAGGCCTCTCTCTGCTTAGGGCCTCCTTCCAGTTTCCATATGGTAGGGTTTTTTTTTTTGTTTTTTGTTTTTTTTTTCCGGACACATCACACCACAGACAGTTACTTCAGTGCTTTCTCTCCTTCCTTCCGCTTAATCAGCCTCAATCCTTTAATACTGGAGTAGTTTAAGCAGTTTCCCTCACTACCCTGCTTACAGCTCCTTCACAGGCTGCAGTTTTTTGAGAGCTTGGCCATATCCTGGAGAGAGGATGATGATGGATCAGATAAATTAGCGAGAGCCAAGAGATACATTTTTGGAAAAATAATGACAAAGAGGACTTAGTGCTAGATTGGAAACAAAAGCTCACTATTAAAATCATGCTTTTCACATGAAACGGTGTCCTCTTTTTCTTGTTTCTCTTTCCCATGTCTATTATTTGTTCCTCTTTCACAAGCTAGGGGGTGGTCTGCATTTTGAGGGGTCCCAACACCCCCTTCTCCCCAGCCTGAGCCTCCTACTCACTTCCTGTTTTCTGCCTCACTGACTCCATGACCTTATCACCTCCCAGCCAAGACCACCACCAGCACCTTCACCTCCACCTCCACCCCTGACCTTGCCTGGATGCCTGACTTCCAAGTTTATTTCAGTGCTCTTTTTCGTTTTTCTTCCCTATTGTTAGATGAGAACCAGGTCACCTCAGTATAGTTGGTGATTGATTTACAAAGTCTTAAGTTCACTTACACTTAGCATCAATTATGCCTTTGAAAATTCTGTTTCTTTCCATGGAAAACATCAGAATGGTAACCACCCCACTCTCAGTCTCACCCCAAACATTTTGGTATATTAAGGAGCAGAAAAAACCCATGTAGAGTACTCCAAGGACTCTTCTTTTCGGAGGACTGAAACTCTGAGGATTAATAAGATCGATTTTTCAGTGTCTTCTGCAATTACCGTGTGTGTTCAGTTGCTCAGTCATGTCTGACTTTTTGTGACCCCATGGATTATAGCCTGCCAGGCTCCTCTGTCCATGGGATTCTCCAGGCAAGAATACTGGAGTGGGTTACCGTTTCCTCCTCTAGGGGATCTTCCTGACTCAGGGATCAAACCTGTGTCTCACGTGTCTCCTGCATTGCAGGCGGATTCTTTACCACTTGAGCCATCAGGGAAGCCCTGATCAGTTACTATTTCGATCATTTAAAGAGAGAGGACTAAAATCTGAATTGGCAGTTTATGGACACTTTTTCCCTTGCAATAGACACAGGTCAGGGTGTGAGAAAACTAGATTTGGGAATATTATTTCTACTACATAAGAAACTAAAGATTTTAATTAGGAAGAGTATTGACTTGAAAGTCAAATACTGTGACATAGTGAGCTTGACTGGAGTCAGGTGGCAGGGAACTTGAAGGCCTGGGAGTAGAAAGCCAAGTCACCAAGTCTGAAAACCAATCTAGCTCAGTTTATATGGACCCAGTGTTGATATATTTTTGTAGATATGTAAATAGACCTTGAATAAAATCTCTAAAATGTTCCTTTATATAAGCAGATTTGGAGATATGTAAAACTGGGCATACCAACTGTCATCCCTAAAGAGCTTGTCATTACAGATGAAAATTTCCAAATTGAGAAACACATAGACATGGAAAAGTTATTAATAAAAGCTTTTGCCTATTCAGAGTGGTCCTGAAAGAATTTATTTGGTGACCTTATGAAAGGTTGTGCTAGAACAAAAACACTGTCCCATAAATAGAAATGAACTTTGGAAAACTTGACAGTGTGATAAAGACACTGCTCTCCTTGAGCTCCTGTGTGTGGAATATTCTGTAAAAGTGTTAAATCCATTGGGAGCATTTGCCTATCTATAGAATGTCCATACCTATGCTTAAAAGGGGAAAAAAAAAACCCCACCATGGATAGATAACCCAAAGGGACAATGCATTTTAGCTCATTGGTGTAGGAATATATGTAAATTTGTCAGTAAAGTTCAAAATACGCCCTCTTGATTTCCTAAAGCATAGATCTGCCCTGGAATAGGAAATATTCGATCACTGGAGCCTTTTTTTTTAGGTAGGCAATTTTCCCCATGGTAATATTTATACTCCACAAATTACTAAACAGATTGGGTTAAAAATATGGCAGAAAAGGAAGTGCCTTTCCTGTAAGTCTGGTTAGATATGCATCCTGACTGTAAATAGCTGAGCTATGGCCTTACTCTCCATGTAAATTAAAAAAAAAAAGCAACCTGATTTCATATGTTTCCATCCGCCTTCTTCTCCATATCACTCCTAATAAATTCTTACAAGGATGAGGATCCACTTATTCCAGCATAGGACAGTTCGGAAGTTTCATATGACAACTCTTTTCTCACCAAAAACTAGTATTATGAAAGGAATGCCCACTTTGCCCCGCAGGTTTGTTGTTGCTTACAGCCTTCCCATCGGTGTGCTTTTGAAAGGTTGAACTCACGTCTGAGTGATTGTTTTCATAAACTCAGAATTTTGCTTCCAGCCCTCATGGCTTGATAGTGTATAACCTGGTCTCTACCCAGTATTAGCCACATTGTTTTCACACTTATCTCTAAGGGCCAAAGATTATCTCACAGAAGCTCCGAAATAATTCCTGTGTCTGCAATGTATGTGTAAAAGGAAATTTTTCAAAAGAAGAGGGAGAAAATCAAGTTCAAACTCTTGAGAAATTTCGTAAAGGATTATATTGATTAGCAAAAGCTCTCCGGCATCTTCTGGCAGACATGTGAGAGAAAACAGTGATTGTAATTAATTTTTAGTGAGTGCCGCATATTTGATAATTGCTCTGATTCACGCTATTATATTCCTCTTCCTTCACCCACAGCAAAACAAGCTTAATTTGATTCATACCCTTAGGAAGAGGAAAAAAAAAGCCTGAGATTACTCACATGGCTGTGATTCAGCTCTTGGCTCTTACCCCCACCTCCCCCTCCTCCTCCCCCCTTTCTCCCACCCTACCCACTCCCATATTCACTCCCACCCAGTGGCGTTGCCATCAAAAACTGAGTCAGTTCATTCTTTAAAATGGGTGGGGAAAAAAGACAACTAATGAAAACTTTTCTGAGCAAAGTGTACTGCTTAGATCTGAAATCATTGCAGGAAGACGGGCAGAGTGGCTGCTTATATAATAGGAAAAGCATGGAACAAAGGGCAACTCTCATAAAGAGATGTTAAGAGTGTCTTATATAATTCTAGACATAGTTCACGTGCATGTTGGTAGAGGTAGACACATAGCCACATAGGCAGGCATCTATGAACATTTTCTTATTTGGGGAATTTTATATACACTGGATATAAAACTGATCTTCTCATCTCAAAGTATATCACTTTGCTATAATCAAAAAGTGAATCTAGCCATTATCCAAAGATTTTTCTAAATTGAAGTATAATTGATTTACAAGGTTGTATTAATTTCTGCTGTAAAGTGATTCAGTTATACATGTATATATACATTCTTTTTTTATATTCTTTTCCATTATGGCTTATCACAGGATATAGAATATATAATTCCCTGTGCTAGGTAGGTCCTTGTTATTTATCCCAAAGATTTATTTTTAATTTCTTATTATTTTTAATTGAAGGATAATTGCTTTATAGTACTGTGTTGGTTTCTGCCAGATATCAATCAACATGAATCTAAAGATGTTTGATCATTGTAAAACATAAGTGAGAAAGTCATTTTGTCAGCCTTCAAATGAACAGTGTGACTTAGAAGCCTAAGACTGTTGAATTCCCTCCCATCCCGGAGGAGTTGGAAGATTGGTACTGGGGGTGATAACCTCCCCTTTAGTGAGCTGATGATTGTGGCACATATTATGGATGCAGTGATTTCTGTTCCTTCCTCATATTTTCTCAGTTATTCCCATTCTCCAGATGAAACCAAAGCTGTGAGAAAAATGAAGTCACTTTCCTAAGTCCCCACAGGTTATAGTCCCAGAGCCAGTATTAGAACTCAAGCTGTCTGACTGCATCCTGACCTGTAGTTCCGATTTGTGGGAATCTGACACAGTTGGATCATTTGGTGTTCTAGAGATTGCCTGGAGACAGGAGTGGTGACCAAGAGGAAGCTCTGTGCCCGAGCTCCAAACCTGGCTTTAACTAAATTGTTGAATCAGATCTCTGTGTGTCTTCCTGCATGGAGGGGAATGGAATCAAGCCTTCCTTCAAACACTCATTTGTAATCCTAATCACCTTCTCTCCATTTTTGCTGGCTTTCCCCCCATTCTGTTACCATCTGTCTCAGAAACACTGCCTGGATAAAGACAAGTCTAAGCAGTTGCTCGCCCTCCAACAAAACATAGAATTATTTCTCTTTTCCCCCAGAGCAGTGCCGAGCACCATATTTGAGGAGTTCCATATTTATAAAACTTGCCTGCATCTCAGCGATGTCTGGTTGCTGTCCATTTTATCATTCTTCAAATATGTTCTATGTTGGCTGGAAACGATTAGCTTTGTTACTGGAGGGTTTGTGGGATGCTTGAATTTCTTCACAGAGTTTTCAGATGGAAATCCATGTAGTTTTCTCCTTTAAGAAATGAAATTCCTTAATAAAAGACAGCATGGGAGAGAGTGCATGCTGAGGTTTCTTTTTGAACCCCCCACACACCCTCACTCCTTGGTTTTCCCTGAGGGTAACTATGGTGGAGTCTTATGTCATGACCCTGCGGAGAGAATAAACAGTGAATCTCTTTTTCCTGGGTCTGAAACCACTTCCTCATGCCTCTGTTTGGGGGCCCCTTTTTGATGTCAAGGGTGGTGCTCCACACCCACAGGACTGTAGTATTTCCCCCAGTCTTTGACCCATTCACCTCCTTTCCTGGCCGATGAGTTTCCATGTCTTGACCCATCTGGGCTGACTGGAATGGAAATTCTTCTTGAATGTCCTCCCCACCAGGTCCCAGCCTGATTCTGCACTGGCTTTTGGAAACTCCAAGAAGTCTGGACAGAAAGGCCCCAGCAGATGTCAAATGTAAAACCAGACAAGTATTAAAAATCACTGAAACTTTGGGAGGAAAATATGGATTGACTAGGTGTTTGTCAAGTGATTTCTTTTAAGAAAAGTTATGGAATTGCATTTTTCTCATGCAGAAATGTTAAAATGACTATGTATTACTCTAAAATGATGGTGCGTAGAGGGCTGTTAAAGCGTAGAGATTGGATGACAATGATAACAAAACAGCCAATCCTTACACAGTACATATTATCTGTCAGGCACTATCCTTCACTTGTACATGTATTTTTAACCCAGGTATCACAGCTACGTATGGCAGAGCCAGGATTCAAACCTCAGCAAGTCTGGCTCTAGACTTTAAAAATATGTTACGGATTCTTTTAGATGCCCAGATTTTAGGTGTTCAAATTTATTAATATGCTGTTTTCATAGTCTGTGTTTATTTCCATTGAAAACCATGTAATTATAGATTTTATGGTCTTTATATATTGTAGGAAGATAACTGGTTCTTTAAACCAATAAAATTTTACTCAAAAAAAAGTCAGTGGCTAGATTAATACATCCCTATGGAAATATAAGTTTTAAGAACCAAATGAGAAATATGTGCACATAGTTAAAATAGAAAGGTTTCAAAAGTACAATTTGGAAATGCACTTCTAAATTGTTTTGTGTGGATTTAGCTTCAGAAAGTCAGTTCTATCTATAAATTTAGTGTGGGATTTATTCCAGTAAAAAGAGTACAGGGACTCTTTCTGTAATGTGAATAGTCAGCTCCTGAACCAACTGGATTTACAAGGTATAAACCTTTTCTCTGCCTTCCTCTACCAATTTGAAAATTAGATATTTGAACATTTTGATATATTATAGAAATAGAGTATTTTTTTATATTAAAACAAAATTAGTTCTCCATCAAGGCATAATCAGCAATGCATGTCAAGCCTTGGTCAGAGCAGTTGCTAACTCTGTCAGGGTTAAAGGAAGTATGCTGAAAGGAGATAACTGAAGTTAAACTGCTCAGACCGAGGCTTCCAGATTTTTTGTGTGGGGACTTGCACTCCTTATTACTGCATTCTTCCTGTCTGTGTAATACCTGGGAACAATTTATTCCATGTAATCCCACCCCCATCTTGGTAGTAAACTTTTTTTTTTTTTGCTGAAGAGGAAGACTTTCAGGCATGCCAATGTATTTAATCAGAATTTTCTCAGATGACATTGAAAGATTTTCAGGTTTTTATTTCGCAGCTTGTAGGCAGGTTGGGATTTAAGAACAGTACAGAGGCTTGTGTGTGTGTGAGAGAGAGAGATGTGGTTATATTGCATATGTGCTTGTGTGTGAGTGGCTCAGATTAGAATGTGAATTGTAGTAAATGCAAAAGTGAAAGTTGCAACATGGCTCCCATGCCCCTGATCACTTCCGAAAGAACATGCCACGTGGGCTGCAGACTTACAGACTTAAACTTGGGTCCACAGGATACAAAGAGTCCTAGTCCTCCATGATAAAAGCCTCCAGTAGATCTAAAATTATAAAACCTGTTTACTGCTGTTCGCGTGAACTCAAACGTTCAGTTGCCTCAGTTGCAAAATTTTCAACAAATAATTAGGATGGTTTAAATATTTGGGACTAGAACCAGAGCCTCACCATACCATCAAAATACTCTTGCAACTTTCTCCTTTACATGATCCAGTTCTTTGAAACCATTTAGAATCTGCCTTGTGGTCCTGAAATGTACAAGTTATAAAAGAAAAAAATGTGAGCTTGTCAGATTAACTACAATCACCAGTCTAATAAAACTGAGTCACATCCAAATGGGCTGCACTTACGCTACCCTCCCATTCTAGGGAAAACGTGGCTGGGGGAGGCAGTCTGAGTCATCACCTGGTTTGTTTGACATACGCTTCCTTCCATAAATTGGGAATGGCAAGCAGCACAGTGTTCCCGGCTTGCCTCGGAGAAGGAGCTCTTGCAGCCTTGCACGATCAAAATAGGGCCTTTTAGATTTGAAGGTTGAAGCTATGTCCATATTTTGGCTTCAAATGTCCAGGGGAGAGGGAGAAACCCGGACAGACCCAAACAAAGAACAAATGTAAGTACCATTTTGGGTGGGGGATAATGAAATGGTAGGGTGTTCACAGTTGAATGTTTCCTAGGATATAAAAAATAATTGAGAACTACATTGGGGGTGTTAGATAAATTAGTAGCTGGCTCACTAAGCGGGGGGCTCATTTACTTAACGAGAATGTTCTCAATGTGAACAGTCCAAAATGATTACATGAGAGAGAGTGGGAGAAAGAAAGGGGTGAGGGGAAACTGATGATTTGGTCGTTACGGTGCAAATTGGTCCTGACTGTGTTTAATTTTGTCTGAACTGTGCAACCATTTTGAGATAAATGTATTTCGTTTAAGAAACTTTTTCACAGCAGACTTTGAATCTCCTTTAGTGGTATTTGGAGGGGCTGAAAAGAGCGGGGGCTCTTGTGTCTCACCCATTTTTTCCTCCAGCCGCTGTGCGGAGGCTCACCAGAGAGCTTTTTAGAATAAAGAAGTTAAGAATGCAAAATTGTTGGGGAGACTGAAGAGGAAGGGGAAGGAGGAGTAGATTTATAGCTGAAGTGGGTTTGTAAACTCAGCCTCGGCTTGGGGATTATTTTTTAATATGTGCCAGGCACTCCTCTGATTTCCATCCTGGCTTGGTGGTGGCTTTTTGTCTGTCTGTGTGAGGCTCGGGTGTTCCCTATTTTAAAGCCGGAGTTGTCACAGCCTGGGCGTTTTCTGTTTCGGCTTATGGCTTTTTTTTCCCCCCCTCTTTTCCTGAATGAGTGTCCTTTGTGTAACCCCAGTAATTCAGAAATCCTGCAGTCATAGGGACTGCCCTGTCACGTGACTTAGGTACTAGGTGCTGCCTGCGATTGGTCAGCAGCTAATTGGCGGGTCCCTATAAGAAGTCCCGCTTTGGGCGACCAGTCACTCTCCTGCCTGAGCTGCTGCTCAACAGGGGCCGGGGGTGGGAGGGGAGGAGGGGGGGTGGCGATGGGTGTCCAGTGATTCAGCCACATGTGATAGATGACCAAGGGACCACTTCCTTGGGGTCTGCACATCAGTGGAAGACACCCAAATTGGTTGTGGCTGCCTTGATCAAACTCTGGCTCCCTGAACTGGTAACTGTCACTTTAATGTAGCTTACTGATTAAACTCAGAAAAATGCAGCTAAAAATCTTTGCCAGGAACTTGTGTGGACTTACTCCCTGTTCCCCCCCCCCCCACCCCCTTGTTCTTATTCGTTTTGTCACAGGAATGAAATGCAGATAACTCTTTAGAAAACTTTCATAGGAAAAAAGCGCCTCGTGTGATCTGGAACAAAGACATTTTCTAATCAGATTTATCAAGCTGTGAAGAGGGAGTTTTAGCGAACGGAAGCAGCAGCATTCTGTCACCAGGAAATACTGCTTTATCCAGAATTGGTAAGTGAAAAGTGGCATTGCTCCCTAATAGATATCATATGCTGTGTGTGGGAATTGTAAAATTGTTCACAGACCCCTAACAACTGTGTTGAGCTAAAGAACATATAAACATAGTGAGGAATTCTAAAAAGGAATAGCTCAAGAATATAGCATAAAGGCTGAGAAGAAGCCAGGTAATTAACAAAGATGAGCTGAGCATTACCAGTTTAGCCAAATATGAGGGAAAAGAAAAGAAAAATGAGTTTTTTGGTAGAATTGTGGCATTAGCATTCCATGGATATAGATTTCCATTTAGTCTGAACCGTATATGTGATAGATACTTGAAGAGATGCTTTCAGAATTAGTCAACTTGCCCTCCTTTTCCTCCTTCTACCCCAGGATGTCCAGAATTTAGTTAGAATTCTATAACATGAAAGTTTAAGTAATGCATTCAAAAAATTTCCTACCGATTATGAAAGGCAGATGGTAATAGATTTTTTATTTTACATTTGTGACATGAATTTTAAGACTGTCCCATTTGATTACATTAATACAATGAAAAGGTAGTTATTTCTATATGGTTTATTTTTGAGAGACATTTTGAGAAATCATGATTAGCAGTTCTTACTGGTGTGCCTGTGTCTCCCTCTGAAACCTCAAATTCACTTTTCTAATTTTAAACCTGAGTGGCCCTTATGTTTAAATTTCCAGAGAAATACAATAATGCTTTGAATAACTGTATTATATACAACAGTTTCTTGTTCATGAACCATAAGGAAACACAATTTTACATTAAGCATGCGTGTCTGGTTTCTTGATTTGGCTTCTTAAGGATGACTGTGTTGGAAAAGTTGAATAAAATAAGAAAATAAATCCAGAATGGATGGTGGCTCTCTGATTTTACCAGTTTCTTATTGGTCAATAGAAGTAATCATGTGATGTCCACTTATAGAATCAGATGAAAAATATTTTGTCCTTTAACTGCCAGTAAACATGTAGGTTATTTTGATGATCTCCCTTTATGAATGTGAATATGTATAATAAAACTATTAGTGACAGAATTGTAAGTTTGGGGTTACAGAGAATACAATATTATTAATTTACTTCTCAAAAATACCTTATTTCAAAATGAAAATTAAATCTGCATTTCTGACTTTGGGTTTTCACTTTCAAAATCTTGAAATCCTTAACTCAAAAGGGGAAAATGTATAGTAAAAAGCAGGATAGCAGTTCTACAGTTTCTCTTGTTGGCACTAGAGTGAGGTGAGAGTGGAAGGGAGAAAGATGAATCTAGTGGGATCTGTTAATTGGTCTTTTTTTCCAGCTTATACTTGAAGAGTTTTTAAGATCATTTTTCTCAGACTAGTAGCTCTCAAGACTTCTGTAGAAGTATTTATTTTCAAAGAAATAGATAAAAAGCAAGGTAAGCGTGGTCATTAAGGGTAGGCCTTCCAATAAATCAGACTGGTGATCCAAACTTGTTAATATTACAGCTTATTTGACTTAATTAAAGTGTGGTTGAGGATATGGAAAAATGCTATTCTTTTTCTTGAAGTACATGGATTTGTAGGTTTCAAAGTCTTAGAGACAGAGAAGTGGTGACAAGACATTAAGATATTTACAGGTAATTTATATCCAACTGCTAGCTTGTGTTTAGTGATTCACAATTGTTTTCAGCTCTGTATTTCATGTAAATACTTGGGAGAAACATGATGATTTAATAATCTGTCTAAATACTGCTGTGCTTAATGCAAAGAAAGCCTCTATATAATTTTTAGGTTTTACTCATCCATTTAGAAGCCATTGTTTTGAATGACAAAAATATGACAGAAGCAGGTTGAAACAGTAAATGCTAGAAAGTGTATTCAGAAGCATTTCTCTAAATCTTCATGTTTTTAATTCTGTGTGCTCTTCTCTGTTAGCATTTATTAATTTTAAAAAATACATGTAAAATAAATAACAGAGCACTGCCCTGAATTCTCTGCTGGGATTATGGAGAGTATTAAATTTTTTGTATATCTTGTTAAAAGATATTAATGGTACATACATGTCTCTATGTGGGTATATAAAGTTGTAAACTGAAGGGACTCAGGTCAAGGGACAGACTTCAAAATAGTTTCTCTCAAATAGTATTGATATTTGCAAATCCAGGAATATAAACTCTTTCCCTTTGGGCTTGTATTTTACATTTTTGGTGTGGTATACAGTTCTACCCAACTAAATGTTTGGAGGTATGGATATGTATGTGTGTATATATTTGATTGGAAGGGGGAACTTTAATCACTAGCAGAACAAGTGACTGTTTGTCAGAACCTAGATAAGCCTCCTAGTGTTGTTCCTATGACAACTGAGGGGCTGAGTGTTGAAATGTAACTTTAAGTTCTCGGTTTGCAAATGTCATTCAGACCTCCCACTACAGTCTCACTGAGTAGGAGGATAATGAGAAGGGGAAAAAACCATGAAGCAACATAAGTATCTCCGTTCGTTCCATGTCTTCCTGACTTGCCTTTGTGTACCGATCGCCATGGGAGTGGTAAACAGAAGTCTTGAACAAAGCAATACTTGAGTATAAAATAAGTAGAAAGGGGTCAGAGAAGTTGGGGAGGGTAAATAACAACATATGGGGGTAACAAAGAGGCAAGAGAAGCCAGTTTCCATGCATTTGTGCAAGTCCTTTATCCAGTGCTGACCAGCAGTGCGAACATCTTGAACCAGTTATTGTATAGCTCTTCAAGAGCTGCAAATATTTCTTTAAATGCAATGTGGAGAAAATTCCTTTGGTAGCAGGATAGTTTACCTCTTTGGTGTAACATTTATTCATTTCCCCTAGACTAACTACAGAGCATCCTGTATTCTTTGAAGGTCTATGTTTTTAAGTCAGTTTTTAAAATCATTTAATAACTTGTCTTTTTTCCATAGGAAAGATAGGATTGTATTATTAAAATAGCGGTAAAATTTAAGTATATGAACCTAAACCCAAGACCTGCCATTTGCGGAAATAAATTGGTTGACAGAGAAGCTTATGGCACACTTTGTTGGAGGGGTGAAGGATTGTTTCGATATTTCAGTTCAGTTCAGTTCAGTCGTTCAGTCGTGTCCGACTCTTTGCAACCCCATGGACTGCAGCATGCCAGACCTCCCTGTCCATCACCAACTCCCGGACTCCACTCAAACTCAGGACCATTGAGTCAGTGATGCCATCCAACTATCTCATCCTCTGTCATTCCCTTCTTCTCTTGCCTTTAATCTTTCCCAGCATCAGGGTCTTTTCAGATGAGTCAGTTCTTTGCATCAGGTGGCCAAAGTATTGTAGTTTCAGCTTCAGCATCAGTCCTTCCAATGAATATTCTAGACTGATTTCCTGAATTATATTTAGCATAGATTAATTGTGCAGTTGTGGATTTCCCATGCCTGAAGGGCTTCCTATTTTCTGCTCCTAAATGGTTTTGACTATTTATTCAGTCATTAGCATGTCCAGACCTGGGTTCGATCCTTGGGTTGGGAAGATCCCCTGGAGAAGGGAATGGCAACCCACTCCAGTATTCTTGCATGGAGAATCCCAGGGACAGAGGAGCCTGGTGGGCTACAGTCCATGGGATCACAAAGAGTCGGTCACAACTGAATGACTAATCACAGCACAGCCCATGCAAACACATACGGCCCAGCTTTATCCACTGAGAGAACACAGAAGCAGTGACACCTTGGTAGCAATGAGTATACCTAGTTCCCAGGTCTTTGTTTCTAAATGGACAGAGGAGCCTGGTGAGCTACAGTCCATAGGGTTACACAGTGTCAGACATGACTGAACAACTAACACTTTCACACACAGCATGTCCAGAAGTTAGAAAGGAAAAGCAGATTTCAATGGGTTTTGCCCCTTATATAGGTCCACCATTGCTTCTGAAATTAAAACATCTGACAAGCAACAGGTTTGAATGTAAAAATTTTGGTAGCAAATCCTGACCTAAACCGGCATGAAGCTATTTATAGTCTTTATTTATCCTACTTAGTATAATGTTTGTGTGTTTTACTGTAGAAATTATTAACCTGTTTGGTCATGAAGTACTGGGGTTTAAATTCACCATCATCATAATCAATCTGAGAGTCAGATAAGGGTTTGTAGACTTCTCACTACTGGTATACATTGAGCTCACATTATATACCAGGCACTGGCATCTAGAACAGTGTCTGGCACATGGCAGATGCTCAGTAGATGTGTTTTGATGTAAAATGCTTTCACCTATTAACTAATGTAATTCTCACAAAAACTGAAGAGAGTGGATAGGGCTGTTATTCCCACTTTACATGGAGAAACAAGGTGAAGCAACTTACCCAACGTGTCCCAGGCAGGAAGTGATTAGAGCCAAGATCGGAAAGCAAGCAGTCTAGCTGCAGTCCGCTCTTAATGAATCCACTTCAGGTATGTGGGAGGCTTAAAAGATATGGCACTGGACCTCTCCAGTGAGTTACAGGGGCGTTTCAGCTGTTTATTCCTGGTCACCCCGCGTCTGGTATCATTGGCAGCTGATGACATCACCATCATGGTCATTACCAAGGGCTTGCTGTGGAATGGTTTTCCTGGGTGGGAGGGTGGGCATTCCAGGGCTCTGAGAGGCTCTTCATTTCATTACAGGCTTCCCAATAGGCGCTCCATCAGCAGTCAGCCTAACTTCTTTATCTTGAAAAAATGGAGATGCACAGAATAACTTTCCTCCACCCACAAGGAAATGATCTTGAATAGTGGGGAAAGTCTTTTGGGGACATTTCTTGGGCCTTTAATCCAGCAGGAGGTCTGGGCTCTGAGAAGGGCATGGATCACCTCAGAGGGAATGAGCTCCTTGGCATGGGAGCCACGTTGGACATAGCACAGGTCCCTGTGGACCTTGAGCTGCAAGACCCTGTATCCACAAAAGAATGCTTTTAACAATACTTCTCAAGTGTTATAAGGTATCTTTCCAATACCTCTGTGTTTCTAGTGTTAAAATTCATTCCAAGGTGATAGCAACCTCCCCCTTTACTTCCCAACTTCCCTATCCTACTGTCTTGCTTAATTTCCCTTTGAGCACTTACCTCTGACATGCTATATTTGTGCTTATTTATTGGTTTGGCCTTTCAGTCAAGCACTAGCAGCTATGTTTTCTTGGAACAAATCTAAGGGTCTTAGATTTATTTCTCTTTGATGTCCTTACTCAAACTCACTCTTCCTATCAGTCTCAGACTGTTAGAAATAGTGGGAATTTTTTTCTGCTCATTGGATTTTTCTTACTGTTACCATTTTTATATTCGCAACCATGACAATTTCTTTTTCTTAAACTGTTTTGATTGTGCAATCAAAATTTGGAGAACCCGTGTCTTCATTTAGGAGAGGAAACTTAGCCAAATTTGAATATAATCATTGAGTATTTTAAAAATCATGACAATTTTAAATTACTAAGGAGAAGTAATTACTTTACTTTTATATTTTATGAACTACTTTCAATTTAGATAAGGAACTGGAGAACTGTACAGTGAAAACATCTTAAACTTGCCTACTTGCTGTTCTTTGAAAAAAAAATTTTAATTAATATAGAATAATCATTCTACATATTAAAGGATGTAAATGATTTAATTTTGGACACTTCCTGCCTCAAGTTCTTAAATTCTCAACTGTGTAACCTATTGTCTTTCAATCTTATATTTATTCTAGTTTATACATGCCAAAGTGTTTAGGATAGTCTAAAATATAAAATTAAAAAATACATAGATATTATTAACTTTAAATAATGTTGTCATATATATACCTAATGTGACCATTAGAGCTCTCATGGAGTTGATTTTCTTAATTTTTTTTTTAAGATTTTTAACATACATTTTTATTGAGGTATAATTGAGATATAACAAACTGCAGTTTAAAAAGCATACAACTTGATAAGTTTTGAGAGATTTATACACCTGTGAAATCATCACTACAGTCAAGATAATGAATATAAATTCTTAAAGGGACAGATGTGTATAAAAGTTGAATATAAAATATTCTTTTAAGTCAATATAATTAAGACCTTTTGTTTTTCTTAGCTATATTTTAATTGCAAAATAGTTTCTAGTTGCTTTCTTTTAAATGGTCAATCTACCAAAGTAATAACTTGCTTAAAAGCAAAATATAACTGATTAAGGTGTAGAAGATGGAGTCATTGATTAAGGAAAGCAAGCTAAGGTTTTATTTTAAATCATCTTCCCTTTCTGTCTTTCTGTCTTTAGCACCTGTTCTACTGAAAGCCCATGACTGGTGGTAGTATTGGAAGAAAGCTTAGTTTTCCCACCTTTCTTAAAGCAGATGGACACAGAACTTTTCAAATGAGAACCCATTGACTTCTCTCAATTAGGATTTGTGTGAGAGATATAAAGCAAGATTAGAGTTCATAACAATGAGAGAAACTCAGTGATTTTGTACAGGCCCAGTGAAATGTTATAAGATTCTTTCAAAGTTCTGATTACCTGAAAAAAATCTCCACACATCCATACACTTTCCAGTGGATATCAAGTATGTGACAGTGGTTCCCATAACCCCAAGAAGGTGCCTGTTCACAGCAGCCATTGATGTGTTTGCTTCCTAAGCGACCCAGGTTTTGGAAGCAAATAGACTTATGCTTTAAGCTTACTTGGCCCTTTACTGGCTGAGTGAGGAACCAGATTCCCATTTCTGTCCCTAAGCCCCAGAGAATGGATTTAGCTCCGAGGACTGTGACATAAGAGAACACACATAAAGCACATGGGGTGGTTCCTGGAATGATGGTACTTCACACACTTGAGTTCTTTCCCAGATCCTTTTAGGACCAGACTTCAGTTTAGTCTCAAAGCCTATGGATCCATTCTAAGTGATACGTTTTTCTTCACATCAGATGAAGTGAAACAGTGATGATAATGGTGGCTGCCATTTCTGGCACACTTCCAATGGTTGGGGTAGGCACAGTTATGAGGACTCTGCCCACATTGACCTGTTTAGTTCTCTTGACCATCCATTGGTGCAATTCTTATGCCCATTTCATAGATGAGGACACTAAGGCACAGAGAGGTAAAGGAATGTGCTTAAGACCACTCAGATGATAAGCTGTGGGACCAAAATCTATATCCAAATGGTGTCACTAGTATAGATGGTAAGTACTTCAGACAGAAAGCAGAATAAAAGTTGACTGAACCTGAAAGTCTCAGAAATGGTCTTCTCATCTCTATTCTGCAAAGTGTCACATCTTCCAGGCCTGGCCCTCTCAATATTGAAATACAAAATTGACTTTTTTGCTGCTTATTTTGCAAATCGATGGGAGCAGTTTTAGTCATTTGTGTTTTATGAGTTTTAATTAGGCCACTGAAGTCCAAGAGGGGAATTCCTTGTTTTCAGTTGATCTCATGCACTAACACACTTACTCATGTAACTTCCCCTATTTTTTTCTCTAATGTTTTCACTTGAAAGTGGGGGGTGGAAGGGAGAAGTGTGTGAGCATTTGGGTCCTCAGGATGCACTTTCGTCAACCTTTCTGGAGACTCTTTTATCTGGAATAGCATTCACCCATAGAAAATAAAATGAGTAAGAATCAGTAATTACTAGTATTTTCTCTTTTATCTTCATCTCATTCTGGGAACGATCTAGAGGGGCAAAATTTCTAAGTAAAGATTTATAAGAAGCCATCTATGTGCATAAAACCCCATGTTTGGATGAGGAGTTAATTTTCAGAATATGGGAAAGGAGTTTCACCTTGAGAATTTCCTCCTTCTTCAAATATAGGTTGAGAATTAGGTTTAGAAGGCAAGGGCAGGCTGCCCTACCCTGTGGATTCAGCATGCTTAGAAATTTCTTTAAAAATTATCCTGGCCTTTGTTTGAGCCTGCCTGTAAGAGGATATATTAAAGCATACCTATCTTTATTCTTTCATTTGTTCACTCATTCATTCATTTGTCTGTATTCTCATCTAACTCATTCAGTCCCTACCTGCAGACAGATGAAAGAAAGGACAGAGTGAGGTCCATTAGGAGAAGGAAGAGGAGTAACTACAAACTCACTCTTTATTTCTTTCACCTCAATGACTACATCTTTTATTTGATACTTTGCCATCTTGGAGACAAGGCACATTTCACAGACTGACATTCATCAAAATCTAAGCATCTTGCTTTGGCAGCTGGACTTCTTTTTTAAAGTAAGGGGAAGAAGGGGCTCCTGACAGGAAAATAATTCAGAGAAATGATTTTTCTTTCCTTCTTTAATGGTGGTGGGAAAAGGGCTCATAATAGGAAATCCATCAGTAAATCCAGTATATGAATTCCCCTGAGTTTTTGACTCATTTCTCTGAAGAAAATTATGAGACAACAAAGGATTCCACAATGGTGTCTTGGAAAATAATTTAAAAATAGAATTTAAATCAATTTTGATGTCAGAAGTCCTGTCCTGCCCTCAATTAAATATATTAGGAGTTTTTGAAAATATCTGTAAATGAAGGTGGGAAAAATGAGGGATACTCTCTCTCTCTGGGGGAGATGAGGATAGAGAAGAGGGCTTAAACTACCAACATTTAAAGAAGTGTTACTTGTCACTGTGCTACAGTTAGGAATACTCTTTCTCAAGACAGTCATTATGTTTACTTGTGCTTTAAACCTGAGTGTTATTTTCCATAGTTTTCAAAACACACATAACTAACCATTCAAATTATTTGTAATGGCGCAAACTTTGTTTTCTGATACAGGTGTGACTATAGCAAGAAAGGCAATGAAATTGCTTTATATCTTTCAGCATGACATGCAAAGTCTACATCAACAGCAGGTATATATGGCCCAATGGAAGGAAATGTTTAATGTAAATTTAAAAGCAAAATCATTCAGCCTCTAAAAGGATGGCTCATGATCTCAGGGCTCTTCTCTCTGAGCTAGATCAACTAAGGACTGTTTGGGACAAGTTAAGTTGGTAAAAATAGTAAATTTCTACCTTTTCCTCCATCCTGTTTGGCAATGATACTCGAAAAGATTTTCACGTATCTTCTACCTTTGGATAGCAGGGAGACCATAAAGAAACTGTTATTTCTCCCACAACCTCTGCACAATTTCTCTTCAGCCTGGGAAAAAAAAAACTTTCCTATAGCTCCTATCCACCTGGCCCTTGAAGTATGGGGTATTTGGTAAGATGTTAACAAAAATTGTTCCAGGTGCCAACCAGACCCTGTAAGGCTTATAGCAGAACAGTTGACAAAGCTGTCAGGTGGGAAACGTTCATTTTACCAAAATGTATTGCACATCTACTATATATCAGATGATGTTCCTGGTCTGGGAATATAGCAGTGAACAAGCTCCAGGATTGCATGGACGGGGCAGACTGACAGTGATTGAACAAATAAGTAGATGCCGGGCGTTAAAAGGTGCTAGAGAGAAAAAACAAAGCCTGTTTCAACAGAGAGGGAGTACCCAGGGGTCTGAGGAAGAGCTACTTATCCAGAACTGACAGGAAAGTTCTTTCTGATGTTGCAATATTTGTGCAGACTTATCTGTTTAAGTGAGGAGAGAGCCATGCGTGAATGTGGGAGAAGAGGATTCTAGGCAGAGAAAACAAAACCATTGTATTGGAGGAGGGAACAAGCATGGTGTGTTCAAGGAACAATAAAGAGGTCAGTGTGGAGCAGCAAGCAAGGGGGAAAGTAGTAGCTGAGGAGTGGGATGTAGTAAGTTGCAGATCACGTAAGGCCCTATTGGCCATAGTAAGAAGCTGCAAGAAAGTTGTTCTTGTTGTTTAGTTGCTGAGTCGTGTCTGACTCTGCGACCCCATGAACCGTAGCCCATCAGGCTCCTCTGTCCATGAGATTTCCCAGGCAAGAATACTGGAGTGGATTGCCATTCCCTTCTCCAGGGGATCTTCCTGACCCAGGAATTGAACCCACATCTCCTGCTTGGCAGGTGGATTCTTTACCACTGAGCCACTTGGGAAACTACAACATAGGAAATGGTAACTGAAGAGAAGGAAGATGGTGTTCCAAAGGGACAGGTGACTTTCTGTAGAGATCCTAGAGAGTCTAGTCCATTGTGCCTCATAACCAGAGTGTGTAGAAGTTGTGTAGGGCACTCTTTTGGGAAATGCTACTTTTGTCATTTAAATTATGATGATATGAAAACCTTGGTAAAGAAAGATAAAGTTGAGCTATCAATTCCTTATCAGCTGAAGATCCATAAGTGGGTAATTTTTCCTGTCACATCTATTCCGAGGCATGGAGTACTCAGTTTTCTAGCAGTGAACCATTTCAATTCCATTTATACTTAACCCAAACTCACTTTTCCAAGAGACCTATCTTTGCTGATTTTACACTCAGTGATAAATAGTTTAGACTTTTGAACTGTGTGGTTTTTAATTAATTCTATGTTCGAAGTGATTTATATAGCTCCTAGTTTTCAGTTCAACCAATTGATAGTTTACCTCTTAGAAATCTGTATGAAAATTTACTGTTTGACATAGGTTAAGAAGTCGTGTCATACATGTTCATTTTACAATTGGAGGAGAACAGGATTGTGGGAAAGTCATACCAGTTGATCAGTTGAGAAGAAGGGGGTTCTGTCTACATTTTTTTTCTTTAAATTTGTCTTAAAAACAATTGTAGTTTCTTAAAAATAGCGTTGACTGCTGTAAATGAGTTGCATCCCCTTGTCATTCTTTTATTTTCATCATCTGATACTAAAGTTCTACCTTTTGCATAAGGTAGACACAATTTCTGTTTTCTGGGACTGTATATGTTAAGAGGCGTGAAGTGAGATGAGACATAAAGTATGTATAGAGGTCGCCTTATCAAACATTGGACCATGTAACCAGGGCTTAGCAGATGCACTTGGTAGCTATTTGGAGGTATTGTCCAGGTTTATCTTATTTTACACCACGTGAGATTTCACATCTAAATTTTATCCCCTAGCCTGTCTAGTTAGTTATGCATCTAGGTTATCATTCGTATTCTTGTAGCCACAGACCCACCTGCAGGAAAGAGTTACTGCTTTTGTCATTTATAGTTTAGTTCAACTGGACCGGATTTCCTTACTGCCTCTGGCTTAAACTGACTGAGAGAATGGCAGTTTCCCTTGTGGGGAGGAGAAATCAGTAATTTGGGAACATAGAGTGTTTTGTGGAGGAGGGCCTAGTGTGCTGCTTTTCATCCTGCCCCTTAAGTAGGAACTGCACTGAGAGAGGGAGTAAGAATTAGCAGATCACGAGGAAGCTGACCCAGTTGGATGGACCACATTGGGAACTGAGAGAGAAAGAAGTAGAAGTAAATAACAAAGGATGAAGGGGAACCTTAGAGTACCAGCAAATCTCTGGTCCTAAATGCTGGTGTCCTTGGGCCCTGGCCTGACTTCTTTCTGGCATCCTTGCTGGGATTCCATTCCTGCTCATCTCCTTGGAGACAAGGGGCAGGCTCCTAACCTCCTGAGCAAGGAATTCCAGAATGGGCATTCAAGACTATCTTCCTGCAGATTCTCCCGCACACATCTCTCTCAACTGAATCTACTTTCTAGGTGCACTATAGAGAGCTAGACATTCAGGTCCTTATTTCACCAGCCTCTGACTTTAAGCTTTGAGGGTAACACCTATATTGCCCATGAAGTCATGTGTTCTGTTTGGTCTTTCCCCTCAGACTAGTCACGTCTTGATGGTCTCCGAGGGCTTGAGCCATTTCATCCCATGTGCCCTGGGATTTCCCCCTCTCTCCCCCCATGTAAAGAGACAATTTGTTGCCTGTGTTCTGAGACCTCGCTATTTCTGCTTTTGACTGGAGTCTATTCTGGTACGATTGTGTGGTAGCTGGGCACTGCAAAATGAGTCAGTTCCTGCAGTTTGGTTACAAGTTCTCAAAAAGTATTTCAGAATGTGGATGTGGTCAGCAGAGTCATTTTCCAGGCATCTAAAAGGAAACCCACATCAACTGTAACAATTGAGCTGCGAACCGATGCCCTGCACAGCAGAACTGGGCTTGCTTTTCCTCAAAGGAAAGCCCGTAGCAGCCCTCACGTCTAGCCTACTCTACAGACCTGAAAGGAGAATTCATCTTCATGCTTGCAAATCACATTTTAGCTATGGCTGCTGGCATAGTGTGACAGAGGTTTTAGCCTTTGTCACTTTGTGAATGTAGGCACACATTTGACATAAAAACATTATTTCTGAAAAGTAGAATCTTATGATAATAGAACATAATTAGTACAAAGTATGAAATTCGGCTTCAAGACAAAATTTGGTGATTTTCAGCTAATGTACGAAGGAAGAACTAAGATGGTTTGGGTACTAGTAGAGTACATGGAAATGCAATTTTTTTTTACTAAGTTGAACCTGTGTAGACTTAGCAGCAATACTGATAAAAAGAATAATTAAGTTCTTTTCAAGCTTAAGAAGAATTTCAAGTTTGCCCTAACATTTAGAGAATGTTTTACTTCAGCATAGGCTTTAGGAAGTAATCATTGTCAAGTTTTTACCCTCATGGGTACCCATGAATTATGTAAAATTTTGATTGAATTCTTAGTTACCAGTCTTGTACCAACTGTTAAAAAAAACTTGGAGTTTTTAATAATAAGGAAAAAAACAACATAGAAAAATGGGCAAATGGCTTGAACAAACACTTCATTAAAGAAGAGACAAAAATGACAAATAACACATGAAAAGACGTTCAGCATCATTAGTCATTGTGCTGTGCTTAGTCACTCTGTCTTGTCTGACTCTTTGCAACCCCATGGACTGTAGTCCGCCAGACTCCTCTGTCCATGGGGATTCTCCAGGCAAGAACACGGGAGTGGGTTGCCATGCCCTCCTCCAGGGGATCTTCCCAATCCAGAGAATGAACCCTGGTCTCCCACATTGAAGGCAGATTCTTTACCATCTGAGCCACAAGGGAAGCCCCAAAAAAATAACCTCTGAAGAGACTGGAGCCTAAATCCAGCACTTTAATGCTACCTGCGTGCATTAGTCATTCAGTTCAATTGCTCAGTCGTGTTCGACTCTTTGTGGCCCCATGAACCACAGCATGCCAGGCCTCCTTGTCCACCACCAACTCCGGGAGTTTACCCAAATTCATGTCCATTGAGTCGGTGATGCCATCCAACAATCTCATCCTCTGTCATCCCCTTCTCCCACCCTCAATCTTTCCCAGCATCAGGGTCTTTTCAAATGAGTCAGCTCTTTGCATCAGGTGCAAAGTATTGCAAAGTATTGGAGTTTCAGCTTTAGCACCAGTCCTTCCAATGAACACCCAGGACTGATCTCCTTTAGGTTGGACTGGTTGGATCTCCTTGCAGTCCAAGGGACTCTCAAGAGTCTTCTCCGACACCACAGTTCAAAAGCATCAGTTCTTTGGTGCTCAGCTTTCTTTATAGTCCAACTCTCACATCCATATATGACTACTGGAAAAACCATAGCCTTGACCAGATGGACCTTTGTTGACAAAGTAATGTCTCTGCTTTTTAATATGCTGTCTAGGTTGGTCATAACTTTCCTTCCAAGGAATAAGCGTCTTTTATTTTAATTTCATGGCTGCAATCACCATCTGCAGTGATTTTGGAGCCCAGAAAAATCAAGTCAGCCTCTGTTTCCACTGTTTCCCCATCTATTTGCCATGAAGTGATGGGACCGGATGCCATGATCTTAGTTTTCTGAATGTTGAGCTTCAAGACAACTTTTTCACTCTCCTCTTTCACTTTCATCAAGAGGCTCTTTAGTTCTTCACTTTCTGCCATAAGGGTGGTGTGATCTGCATATCTGAGGTTCCTGATATTTCTCCCAGCAATCTTGATTCCAGCTTGTGCTTCTTCCAGCCCAGCATTTTTCATGAGGTATTCTGCATAGAAGTTAAATAAGCAGGGTGACAATATACAGCCTTGACATACTCCTTTTCCTACTTGGAACCAGTCTGTTGTTCCATGTCCAGTTCTAACTGTTGCTTCCTAACCTGCATACAGGTTTCTCAAGAGGCAAGTCAGGTGGTCTGGGATTCCCATCTCTTTCAGAATTTTCCACAGTTTATTGTGATCCACACAGTCAAAGGCTTTGGCATAGTCAATAAAGCAGAAAAAGGTGTTTTTCTGGAACTCTCTTGCTTTTTTGATGATCCAATGGATGTTGGCAATTTGACCTCTGGTTCCTCTGCCTTTTCTAAAACCAGCTTGAACATCTGGAAGTTCACAATTCATGTATTGCTAAAGCCTGGCTTGGAGAATTTTGAGCATTACTTGACTAGTATGTGAGATGAGTGCAATTGTGTGGTAGTTTGAGCATTCTTTGGCATTGCCTTTCTTTGGGATTGGAATGAAAACCGAACTTTTCCAGTCCTGTGACCACTGCTGAGTTTTCCAAATATGCTGGCATATTGAGTGCAGCACTTTCACAGCGTCATTGTTTAGGATTTGAAATGGCTCAACTGGAATTCCATCATCTCCATCAGCTTTGTTTGTAGTGATGCTTCCTAAGGCCCACTTGACTTCACATTCCAGGATGTCTGGCTCTAGGTGAGTGATCACACCATTGTGGTTATCTGGGTCGTGAAGATCTTTTTTGTACAGTTCTCCTGTGTATTCTTGCCACCTCTTCTTAATATCTTCTGCTTCTGTTAGGTCCATACCATTTCTGTCCTTTATCGAGCCCATCTTTGCATGAAATGTTCAGTAGTAATTAGTCATTGCGTGAAATGTTGCATTAGTCATTCAGTTCAGTTCAGTCGCTCAGTCATGTCCAACTGCAACCCCATGAACCACAGCACGCCAGGCCTCTCTGTCCATCACCAACTCTGGGAGTTTACCCAAACTCATGTCCATTGAGTCGGTGATGCCATCCAACCATCTCATCCTCTGTTGTCCCCTTCTCCTCCCACCCTCAATCTTTCCCAGCATCGGGGTCTTTTCAAATGAGTCAGCTCTTTGCATCAGGTGGCCAAAGTATTGGAGTTTCAGCATTAGTCATTAGGAACTTGCAAATGAAGAAGAAAATGAGATACTACACACCTGTTTGAATGACTGCAGTTGAAAAGGCTGATCATACCATGTGTTGGCAAGGTTTTGGAGAATCTAGAATCCTTATAATACATGTAAGTCAAAATGTGAAAATGCACAAAAGTCTTAGAAGACAGTTTGATAGTTTCTTAAAAGGATAAACATACATCTACCATTCCATCCAGATATTCCACTCCTAGAGAAAATAAAGAATATGTCTCTATGAAGACTTGTACATGAATGTTTACAGCAGTTTTATAAATAATGGCTAAAAACTGGAAACAACCTTAACATCCACCAGCAGATGAATGGATCAACCAACTGTGGTGTATCCATATGGTGGATTATCCTCAATAATGAAAAGAAGTGAGCTATTAATATAGTGAACAACATAGATTACCTCACATGAGAAAAGTAGAATGAGAAATGAGAAAAGCAGAGCCCCCAAGGAAGTACATACTGCATAATTCCATTTATATAAAGTTCTAGAACGTGCAAAGCAATCTCTAATGACAAAGCAGATCAGTGGTTGCTTGGAGTGGGGGAGTTGGTGGGGCAAGTGGGAGTGATTACAAAAGAACACAAGGAAGCTTTGAGGCTGGTGGATAATTTCAGTCTCTTGATGGTGGAGATTGTTTCATGAGTGCAGACATATGCCAAAACTTATCAAATTGCATGCTTTAAATATGTGCAGTTTATTGTGTGTTAATTCTTTCTCAATTAAAAAAAAGGAGCAATCTTTATGGAGGGATTTAAAGATGCCCCTTACTTGGTAAAATAAAAACTTGGCATCTTTTAGGAGGAAAAAAAACTGATGAAAGTTTAATGATTTGGGTATAGAAATATAACCTTGTAGTATAGATGAGAAACCAAGTTAAACTGTGAACATAATAGTTGCCATCACTTTAGTTCCTCCTGTTTATAAGATATTGAAACAAGTGGTTCAGAAGATATCTGGTCCAGCCCTGTGGGGACAGCTGCCTGTTTGGTTTATTAGCATTTGGACTTAAACACAAGTACTGTAGCACTCACTTTATGATGAGGGCTAAAGCATCGGAAGCAGGGTTCAGATTGCGAAGACAGGAAGGTGCTACCTTTGTATTCTACCTTTGTGAGAGACATAAAATCTCTTCTGTCTGCATCATGCATGAAAATCGGCACAGTACTTTCATAAATTTCATTTTTGGGGTCATCTCAATGATCCCATTATAGGTAGGATAAATATTACCCCCATTTGGTTGGGAGACATACTGAGACCCAATGAAGCCAAGCTGTTTACCTGGATCACAGAGCCCCCATCTTCTTGGGCAGAGGTCACCATTCTCCCTCTGGCACCTTGCTACTTCCCCAAACTCATGTCTGAGTATTTGGCCAGGAGTTTTCGCTCATCAATTTGTCAGGCAGTTAGTTGAGTCCCATCTATTTGTATATGAGGTGTTCATGGCTGTGATCCCATCTAATCCTGTTTCCCTATCTATAAATAGATAATAAACACAACCACTGGCCTCACAAGGTTGTTATAAGAATCAAAGACTCAGATGTGAAAGAGCTGTGATAGTCAGACAGTACTGTACACACAGCGGGTGTTGACGTTTACTACGTGATTGCCTTCATCTGGCCTGATTACTGAGGGCACAGTACTGAGCAAGTGGCTTTGTAAAACTATCAGGGGAACACAAGAGCTTAATTCCTTTATTTGCACTGTGCCATCCATCCATGCCATGTTTCATAATAAATGAAATCTGGTACACTGGATTACTTTAATTTTAAATTCTTCTTTCCAAGGTCTCAGAAAGCATTCTTTTTGTCCCAGCCACAGAAACTGGTAGCTGGGAAAGGAGACAATACAGAGCTAAAGGCAGGCAGGCTACAGTCCATGGGGTCGCAGAGAGTTGGACATGACTGGGCGACTAAGCACAGCACATGAGGGTTTACGTAGCCAAGAAGATTGGCCCTTGCCTGGCACCCCCTTTCTCCTTGTTTGTGTTGACTGACATCTCTCCTTGCTCTCTGTCACTTTCAGTGGCCCTCTCTCTTCAGTATCTCTCTTCCTTTTCATATTCCTGGTTTGCGAGCAGCTGCCTTGGCACAATTCTTGACAGACTTCTCCCCAGAGTAAGTGATAAACTGCGTGCGTGCATGCTCAGTCGCTTCAGTTGTGTCTGACTCTTTGCGACCCCATGGACTGTAGCCCACTAGGTTCTCTGCCCATGGGATTTCTCAGGCAAGAATACTGAGGTGGGTTGCCATACCCTCCTCCAGGGAATCTTTCCAACCCAAGGATTGAACCCACATCTCCTGCATTGTAGACAGATTCTTAACTGCTGAGCCTCTGGGGAAGCCTGTGATAAACTGTGAGGCAACCAATATAGGCTTTAGTACTGTCTTGGATGGCATTTCACAAAACAGATTTTCAGGAGATCGGGAAAAAAATTCTGTGGTCCAATAAGTTCGGGAAAACTGGGTTGAACAGCATTAAATAGGTTCCTTTCCTGTAGGACTTTTCAGAACCTTTCATGTTTGTATCGAAACTTCAAGAAGGGGCATATGGTACATCAACATTTCCCAAATCTGATTCCAAGAACTGTGGGGGTTTTTGTGAATCATCTCTTGGTTTAATACTCCAAAGAATACACTTTGAGTAATGCTGTTTTGTAACCTGTTATTTGATATATTGGTAAAATGGCAATTTTCTTAAGAGTTTTCTGTCTGTCCCTACTGGCATATCTAAAACAAAACATGACATGTTTTCTTGACTGAGTCTTGAGAATTCCGGCTTCTCAATTTTCTATTCATGATTTTAAAATTCATTGAGGTTCCTTTAACCTTAGAAAAGCTGGAGATATAAGAGCACACAAAGACTGTAAGATTTCGTCTAATAATGAAACTCAATCTAGGAAATACTTTTTTGTTTTAATTTTTTTCACCAAATCCTCTAGATTCTGCCCTTTTAAGTCCCTTCATTTTTTCCGTCCCTGATTCCGTGGCCCATCCTGGCTTCCATAGGAGCAGGCATGAAAGAAAAGTGATGATGTATGTACCTAACAACTCTCTTCTATATCAGCATAGGGTTTGCATTAACTTTTAGTGTTCCCAGTAGTAGGATGAGTTTAATTATCAGCATGAAAAGGATTACCGTGGTATGGATGTGTTCTTTTACAGTTTGTTCCTCAGACTATAGAAAGTTCAATAATCAGGCTAGGACTTAAAAGAGAGTGTCAGAATAAATAGTAATTGTCAGTGAGAAATTTGAATGAGTTCAATGCCATCGCCTACCAGCAAGGAATGGGAGGCAGGGGAACGAACATGGGGCTAGGGACATGGAGTCAGGAGAGGGAACAGGTAAATGGGGTTCATTTCTGGCTTGTAATATGTATGTGGTGCTTCTTAGGTGGCTAAGTGGTAAAGAATCTGCCTGCAATGCAGGAGATGAGGGTTCGATCCCTGGGTCAGGAAAATCCCCTGGAGAAGGGAATGGCAACCCACTCCAGTATACTTGCCTGGAGAATCCCACAGACAGAGGAACCTGACGGGCTACAGTCCATGGGGTCGCAAAATAGTTGGACACAATTTAGTGACTAAACAACAACAACAACATGTCCATAGGATATATAGCCACAGGCTAGATACTCCAGGAAAGCTTGGGCTTGTGGTTTGGATTGCTCATCGGACTCTGAGGTTGACCACTCTTTTAGAATTGCCATGTTCTAGTGTGTTCTCATTAGACCTCAAGGGTTGCCCGTCATTTCTGAGCTCCTTTTACCCCGCCTCTTCTCTAAATGAGAGGCCTTTGCTATTCCTTTTTGACTGAAAATGACTTCTATAGCACGTCGCCACCTATACTCACCCAATTACCATGTCCCCCATACCCCACAACATACACACATTCTCTTGTCCTCTTTGAGCCAGTCTTTTCAAGGCTATACTATCCTTCAGTGCTAAGTACCTTTCCTGGTCTCTTCCTTCACTCATAGAAAAAGGAACCAGATTTCCCCTGCGTTACTTACCATCAATATAAACAGTAGTTTTGTTTCTGTTATTTCCCCTTTCAACCTAGCGATAAAGTTTGCCACTGTTGCTCTCTCCACCCGACACAGGAAGAAAGACTTCCTTCCTTCATTGCTTGACTTTGCCCAGGCCTATGAATAATCTTCCCTTTCTCTTGGACTCCAGGTGCTCACTTTTTCTTTTTTTAAAAAAAGAAAAACACCCGAGAGTCACTCCTGAATCCTTCCGGTTTTCTCCATCTGATAAACTTCCTCTTCTACCTAGTTCATCAAGGACGCCTATGAAGCTGTTGTCCCATTGATTGATGTCTCAGTGTTGTAGGTCAGTGTTGGGCTTCTCCTTTACCCATCTTTTAGCTGTATTGACCTATATCTTTCCTCTGTGTCACTTCTCAGTGGCCCTCCTTCTTTGGTATCCCTTTGCCTTCTTCCACTCCAGACTATTTCTGTGACCATCTCAAAAATCCATCTTCAATTGTAATCTGAGAGCTTGATCTGTTGATATTTTCTTCTGTTATTTTTTTGATGTGACTTTTAATTAGATCGACAGTGTTTCTCTGAACACCCTCATTTGCTCTACAATACTGTCAAAGGCCCTGACAAAAACCCTTCTTGGTGAGCATCAACTGATAAGAAGAGAAGAATGGGGGAGAAAAAATGTTGTCAGCAAGACTTTTATAGGCCCTTTGTTTGTACTGAGTTATTACCATTGAAGCACTTTTGGTTTCCTTACCACCAGTTGGAGAAACTGGTCACACATCCCCTGGGTGGTGACCACTCTGAGCAAATACTTGATGTGTAGGTTTGGACTTTGTACAGCTGTCTTTCTTCCCTTCTCTAGAAGTTTGAAAATAGCCAATTACCCCCTTTTTCCTTTATTTAACACATATCAGAGCAGTCTACAAATCTCCACATTCCTATTTTCTCTTGGTTGCACAAGTAGCATTCACATTTTCATCCTGTTCTTTTTTGCTGAATGTCTCCTGGGTGTTGTAGCTGCTTGGTCATTAGATAGTGTCAGTATGATATATGCTACATTTAGCCTTCCACTATTTTCTTTCTTTCTTTCTTTCTTTTTTTGGTCAACACATTAGATTAAAAAAAATCTTTTTTAATTTATTTTTTCTAGTTGAAGTATAACTGATTTATAATGTTGTGTTAATTTCTGCTGTACAGCAAAGTGACTCAGTTATGCATATATACATTCTTTTTAATACTCCTTTCCATTGTGGTTTATCTCAGGATATCGAGTATAGTTCCCTGTGCTACACAGTAGGACCTTGTTGTTTATGCATTCTATGTATAATAGTTTGCATCTGCTAATCCCAAACTCCCAGTCCATTGGTTCCCCTCTCCCCCTGTTCTCTATGTCTGTGAGTCTGTTTCTGTTTCATAGATAGGTTCATTTGTGTCATATTTTAGATTCCACATATAAATGATATCATATAGTTTTTAACTTTTTCTGACTGACTTCACTCAGCATGATAATCTCTAGTTGCACTCCACCATTTTCTAATCATTTGTATTAGTCCTTCCACGTCTTCATACTTATCTAATAGTCTCCCCTTCTCTTCCTTTGTGGTATGAACCATTTTTACAAACCACATAATTTTAAAAATCAGCGTGCTACCATACACCTCATAATAATTAAAGCTCAGTGTTAGCTGCTGATAGACATGTATGATTTTTGAAAGAGGCTTCATTTGCTCACAGTATACTTCGTTTCATAGCCATCACAGCAAAAGGAATTGCAACCTCTGGGTGTTCCCTTTGTTCTTCCCTCTATCCTCTTCTCCCATCCTCTGCCATTACCTATTCAATTGTCTCAATTTTTCCATTTCATCAGAGTTTGCTTGTCCTATGGAATGAAGACAGAATAGCATTCCTGAGCCCCAAGGACTCTTCTGTGCTACAAGGTTATTCTCCTTGTGCTACAAGGGATTGTGGCTTCTCTGGTGGCTCAGATAGTAAAGAATCTGGCTGCAAAGGGGAAGATCCCCTGGAGAAGGGAATGGCAACCCACTCCAGTATTCTTGCCTGGAGAATTCCATGGACAGAGGACCCTGTCCAGGGTTACAAGAGTCAGACCTGACTGAGCAACTAACACAAGCACAAGGGATTGTATAGAAATGTGCACCTTGAGGCACACCCTTCACTAGTTCACACTTCTCTCCAGAAAATATTCTCCTTTACAAAGAGCTCGATCCTATAGGCACCCACAAATATTATAGAAAAGTACCATAAAACTAAGCTAGGAAGTGAATGATGTTTAAAGGATAAAGAAATAGAAGAATTTTCCTGAAATGGAGATGGTCTCCCTTTGTTTTTTGAAGTGCATCAGTACAGGTGCCAGACATTTCACTTGGATCTCTTTATTTGACGAATATTTATTAAAAGATGACTATGATCTGGTGCATCTGCTAATACTTCAGAATCTCAAAGGTATTACCCTCATAGAACTCATATTCTAATGAGGAGACATATTTCTAAATAAGGAACCATTTGGCTTGTGTTTCTGCCTGAGACACAGACGGAGTGATGAGGGACCTGGCCCTGAGTAACATGTCGCTAACTTTGCAGAGGACTCCAGGAAAGCCTTTTAGAATTCTTCTAGACTCTTCGAGAATCTCTTTGAGCTGGGCCCAGCAGAAGGAGAAGAGGAGCTGGGCAAGCAGTATGCAGAGGTCAATGATTTGCTTCTTACTCCATCTGAACTGAGTGAAACTTTATGGGAAGAGTCAAGGAAGACCAAATGAAGAATTTTGTGCCATGAGAACTTTCGTGACAAAAGGAGTTCTGTATAATGGTGAAAGCAGAGGCTTGGTGGAGATTTGATTATAAATGAAGTATTAGGTATATGTGATGTTGATGCCTTTATAAAATAGCACAAGGCTTAGAAATGAGGGCAACTTTAGGAAGACTCCAGTAATGGTATAGAATAGTGGGGAGTTAATTGTGATTAAAAGTCTATGTCAGGGATTCTGAAAAATGAGAGAGCTTTTCTCTACTATTTATAGGTTCAGAAAACAGTCACCTTACTTCGATACTGTTTTTTTAAGTTACCATTGATAGGGTGCAAATTATTTAACTTCTTTTTTTTTTCAGTGATAAGAATTCCTCACCATTACTGCACCCCACGAACAATTGTATGAAGAGAATTTAGAAGTTTCTTTCAAACTTCTAAAGTGAGAGTGACAAAGAGAGAGATATTTGCACATGGATTTAGAGCAATTAATTTCTGGAACTTGTCCTTAAAAAGGCAGTTACTTTGGTGAAAACCATTCTTTTCCTCTGAGTGCTTCTAATGAGTAAAATGATTCATGTTTTCATCGAATGGTTGTTTAAAAGAATTTGGTTTTCGTTGAGAAGGATTAAAGGCATGTGCCTAATTGCTAAATATTATTTTTAAAAAACTCGTCTGAGTCTGTCTTTATGGGCTGTGAGTGGTTTCGTCTTTAGAAGCTTGTTTTAGGATCTCGTGCCAAAACAGGCCTGTTCAGACTAGAATTATCTGGCAAGGATTTTTTTTATGTCTTGAGCAGGAACATCAGAAAATGTTCACTGCAATCTCCAAGTTGACTTGCTTGCTGAGCAATTTACTAAATAAGAGATAGGAAAATCAAGTGACCATCAGCTGGTCTAAATGTTTTTGGTCAGTGTAGTCACAAGACCTCAGGTATGTAAGACTTGGACAGGCTGCAACCATGTGCTGGTTATGGTGAGACCCTGGCTTCAATCCTCAAATGTAACACAAAAGGAATCCAAGTTCACAAGAACTTACTTTAATTAGACACCTGTATTTAAAAGGTTGGGATTTTCCTCAGGCGTAGTTTCACCCTGTGCCTTTCTTTCCTGGGCTACAGTTAGAGTTAATTCGACTTTTTGTTCTTAACCACGTGGGAGGCAGTTTCTTTGTTTTTTGTAAACAGCTTCATTGATATACAGAGAACCACACATATGTAATGCATGCAGCTTGATGAGTTTACCTATGCAAACACCCATTACCATCACCACAATCCAGGTAATAGACGTATCTAAAACCTAACATAGCTTCCTTCTGTCTTTTTTAAATATATGTGTGGTAAGAACCCTTACCATGGGATCTACTCCATGGGAGGCAATTTTTGTTTACTTTTGAAGTAAACTCTGTTCAAGTAACATACTGGTGTGTGCTTTGTCAAATCCATAAATATGCTGCAGTAATCGACTATCTTCCTACTTAGTTCCAGAAAGCTGTTAGTGCATGTGCTAAAATATGTGAAAAATCATGGATGAGGATTGGCCCCTGCCAAATTTAGAGCCAAACTTTACAGTTTTTGACTTGGTAAAGCTAATGTTCTAGCAGTGCTATGAAATTGTTCATCCCTCTTCACTTACTACCTGTACATATAGTGCTTGGGGTCAAAATTTCTTTCCCCAAATTATAATTTGTAAACTTAGGGATACTTTGGGAAGGCAAAGTAGAATCATCCAGATAATCCCTCAAAAAACCAGGAAGTCTACTCTTCTTTTCATTGAATAAACCTTGAAGCAGCATTTCGTTCATTTCCAGGGAAACTTGGCGTTAAACATCAGTGGGTGTCTTGACCTCTTGGTTGGATTTATAGGTTGCCCCTGGTCTCAAATCCTAGGTTAACATTTCAAGAAACGGTCTTTATCCCTGTTCCAGGCAGGCTTTTCAACAGCAGGTGGCAGGCTTAACTTTTAATAAGTCTTTTCCTCCCTTTTAACTCTCTTTCCCATTGTGTATACCCCAAATAAATGGTCTTCATCCAGGATAGATAGGTTGTTGTTTATGACTGTCTTTGTTTTATTTTTTTGCACTGTGAATAGGACTTGAACAGTGACTAACTTGGTTATAGTTTAGTTACTCATCCCTGGGGTTTAGTTGTCTTCTTAATTGTTAGATAATAGAATTGTATAATTTGCCATTATTAGTTTGACTTATTTATAAACTTATAAAATGTATTATTGGTTGATAGTCTATGCTACAGCATATTCCTTATATATTCTAGTCCCAGTATTTTAATAATCTTTAAAATGTGTATTATTGGTTAGTGGTTGACACTAATCCATAGAGCTTCTCTGGTGGCTCAGACAGTAAAGAGTCTGCCTGCAGTGTGGGAGATCCGGGTTCGATCCCTGGGTTGGGAAGATCCCCTGGAGAAGGAAATGGCAACCCTTTTGAGTATTCTTGCCTGGAAAATCCCATGGACAGAGGAGCCTGGCAGGCTGCAGTCCATGGGGTTGCAAACTGAGTGACTTCACTTCACTTTATTTCTAATCTATAGAGTAGCCTTCCATTAAATTTTATCTACAGTTTTTCCTTTTTGTATTACCTAGATAAACTTAAAAGTTGGGGGAAAAGACCATCTTAACTTTATAGTTCTTTAGATTTAGGAAGATTTGGAGAATAGTGTGAGCTTTGAGAATTAAAAGTACCATTCTTCTAATCTAAATATACACCAAAATTTATAAAAGATAATCCTTTGAATTTTGGTGCTAAAACTAACCAAACTAAACCCTTGCCTCACTTTGTTAGTCTTCTTATTCATAAAGATAGTTATGAACATTTAGTTTTAGTGGTTTATGAAATGTAAGTTTGTGTGTTCTATAAATGCTTGATTTTATATTGAAGGTAAGATTCAGCCAAACTTGTACAAGCAATTTGTTTTTCTTACTTCGGTATGTATTCCCTGACTTTTTAGGTAATGACAAAATATACTTCATAGATGGAGTTGTTTTTAATTTATTTAAAAAGAAAACAAAACAATCAAAACAAAAGCCTACTTCACTTTATAAATTCCATCCTTCTTTCCTAAGAGCTAACCACCTGGCGAAACACTATCATTATAACTTGGCAAGTAGGTTTGCTCTTAAAATTAGACATCTGTGATTATATAGTTAAATCATTCCCTTGAAACTTACATATTTAGAGCTCTCAGAAAACCAGTCATCTTATACCTAACACATTTTTTATTTTTTAATTTTTATTTTATATTGGAGTAGAGTTGATTTACAATGTTGCCTAACATTTTTAAAGCTACCTTTTTTAGGCAATAAATATTTGCATCCATGAGACAAGTGCTCCGGCCTGGTGCACTGGGAAGACCCAGAGGAATCGGGTGGAGAGGGAGATAGGAGGGGGGATCGGGATGGGGAATAAGTGTAAATCTATGGCTGATTCATATCAATGTATGACAAAACCCACTGAAATGTTGTGAAGCAATTAGCCTCCAACTAATAAAAAAATTAAAAAAAAAAAAAAAAATAAATAAATATTTGCATCCGGCTGCATGTCCACTCAAATTGTACCAATGTAAAGTTCTAAGTATATCCTTTCTTCCAGTTGATGATAACTTTCCTAAATCTTTTCCAAGTGATAGCCAAAGCGTTTTAAATTCATAAGAAGGTCAGATTCTAAAACGTGTACTTGGACCAAAGCTGCATAGTCATTTACTTTCTACAAAAATCCAAAAGTTGGAAACAATAATTGGCTACAGTGGTCATGTGCTGATATAAGAACACCTTCTCCAAGACATCAGGCTTCTTCCCACTTTAAGGCCTTTGTTCTGAAGCTTTCCTCTCTCTCTGATGTTATCTCACTGCAGGTGTGTACACAGTTCTCCTTCAAGAATCTGCTCAAATGTCATACCTGCAATGAGGTTTTCTGTGACTACCTTCTGAACATTCCTCTTCACTCTGTTGCTTTACTTTATGGAAATGATCATCCATACCTGTTGAGTTTCTTTTTTGTCTTTCCCGACCCTAAATATTCAGCTCTCAGTTCTATGAGTGCATGGTCTTGGTTCAGTGTCACATCCTCAGTGCCTGGAAGAAATTAATAAGAAAGCAGTCGGTAGGCATTTCTGGGGTGAATGTATCAATGAATCAATCAATCAATGAGGAGGACACCTATCCTCTAACTGTTTATACCTACATGGTATTATTTGAGGAGGGGCTTCCCTGGTGGCTCAGACGGTTAAGAATCTGCCTGCAATGCAGGAGACCTGGGTTCAATCCCTGGGTTGGGAAGATTCCTTGGAGAAGGGGATGGCTACCCACTCCAGGATTCTTGCCTGGGAAATCCCATGGATAGAGGAGCCTGGCTACAGTCCATGGGGTCGCAAAGAGTTGGACACGAATGAGTGACTAACACTTTCGTTATGGGAGGAAAGCTGGGAACTGACATACTAGTGAGCTGCTCCTTTGAATACTTTGTAACATATCTTCTTTGCAGTTTTCATTGGTGTTTTAGGTGTTTGGTGGAAATAACTATCATCCTATATAGAGGAAGTGATATGATTTTTCCTGCAATTTACTGTACATATATGCATCATTGCTAAATTAAAGTGGTATAAGGCAAGTGAAAATTCTCCAAGGCCACAATGAAATGGTGGATTGCGTTTTTGTTTATTAGTTCATTTGTTTTTCATATATGCATATATATTTTTCCAATTTATGTATGTAAAATTTTGCATTTATTCACACACACATACATTTTACTGCAAAACTGTGCCACATAATCAAGTGTAGATTTTTCTCACAAGCAATCATGCATGCTCTAGAAGGGCAGGGAGTTTCATCTTTTATTTTGTTTGTTGCTGACTCTCTAACACCTGAGAGACTATCTGGCACTTACCTCAATATCACTCAATATATGTTGAGTAAGTAAATAAAACCTAGAGACTGTTAAATTGCATGTGTGGAATTAGTGTCAGTCAGACTGCCAATAAAGAAAATATGCAATTGAAACCTCCTGATACCATTTCCACTTAAGTTTCCAGGACTGATGTCTTTTCTTTCCTTCCACAGAGCCCCACCCTGAAGGCTGCATATCATCTAGCTGCTGGAATGTGTAGGTACCCTCAATGGCTCAGTAGCCAGTGTAGATCCTGTCTTTTGTAATCAGTAGCTACATCTGGCTACTGGGTCTCTGATGGCATCTTCTATCTTCAGTTACTGTGTCCTGAGTGAGATTATTGAGAAGTCCTCAATAATAGAGCTTTACCTTGATTTATACATAAGTATACACACAGAGTTAAGTTCTGGGGTGACTGGTAAGTCTTCCCTTATTAGCTGGAGTGTGGAAACCATCAAGCTTTCATGAATGATAAGGTCTATTGAATCTCAGCACCACGAAGGGGAGGAATCTGGATGGTTTATCCATAGATTGTTTATATATCTTTTTTTCTCTCTCTCCCATGTGCTTCCATCATTTGTTCACTATCTATCAAGCATTTGTTCAGTATCTATCAAGCATTTGTTCACTATCTATCAAGCATTTGGTTATAAATCAGTCTATCTATCTATCATCCATCTACCTACTACCTATCTTACCTGTCCATCTATCTTATCCATCCATCCATCCATTTCACCTCTTGACTTTTAAATGACATTCTCAAAATAACATGGTAATTTTATTTTAAGGAAGTTCCACCTGTAGTAGATACATCCCAGCAGTGCATTTCTGACTTGTGGTTGTCTTTTCCCTTTGTTAGAGAAGAAAAATGCCAGAAATCTTAAATGCAGCAGGCAATTCTATTGAAATCATACGTGGGAAGTCTTACAGGCCCAACATCCAGGTCTAGGGCATGAACCTGGCATACAATGTAGATTTCTGTGTTTGTTGAGCAACAGCTACATTGTCTGCTGGGTTTCAGGCTACCTGGAAACACGTTCTTCATGGCTGTTTTCATCAATGCTTCACCTATACTGTTTTGGAATAACTTTTGCAGGCAGCGTAAACCATTGGGCTTAATCATTGGACAGAGTGCAGTGAAAGGACCCCATGAAAGCTGATCGTTTTAGCAAAACGTGATTTTGTTATGATTTCACCAAGATGGTCACACATCAGCCTGGGAAGCTCAGTGAACCAGGGACCAGGTATAATGCTTCCCTTCTTCTCTCTGCCTCAGCTCTCAAGGATTGGTCACCTGCATGTTATTAGTATTATTATTTGATTTCTATTCCTATTTACTATCAGAAGGCATAGCCTCTATGGGCTTCATCACTCTGCCCTGCTACATCACCATTCCTCCTCATTTTGGCTTCTTGGCCACCTGCAGGAGCCCAGTTTCTTTTTGTTCTTTTTCCACAGCCCCGTAATTTTTTTCATTGACTTTCAATCTCAGAAGAATCTATATCTCTCTGCCCCAACATCCCATCCCATCCCATCATTTGCTCCCTGATGTGAAGTGTAAAGTGGGTTTTTTGTTTTTGTTTGTTTGCCACTATTCACCATCTCTTATGAAACCAGAAGAAGAACAGCTTTTTTATGGAATGAAAAAGAACTTGAAAAGATAAACCACCAGTTTTCAAGAGAAAAAGAAGAAAAGAATGTTGGAAATAGCTTCTGGAAAACTTTTTTCCATTATGTTCTGTTTGTCTGTTCCTGGTAAATAAATTTAAATCTCTCAGTGTTAAAAAAAAAAAAAAAGATCAATCTAAACCATTAAATTCTCAATAATAAAAGAATATAAGTTTTAAAGGAGATATTATAAACCCTTGGTTAGATGAACTGGAGACTTTCAGTAAGAAAATATGAATTTTAAATGAATACAAGTTAACAGATTTAAAGCAGAAAATGAATATAAGGAACATGAAGATATATGTCTGTATGTAATAGTTGATTGTAATGATATAATGTATTTTTTTCACCCTGTGCTGGATCAGTAAAAATAAAATCAATGACTTGAAGCTTTTAAAATACAGTGTATGTTTGTGTATCTTTTAACTTCCAATCCATTGTCTATTTTGTACCTAAGTCATTGGCCTTTGTGCCCTCTAAGAGAAAGTCATTCTACTTGAATTACTTGACAACCTTTAAAGAGTGAGAAAAGTCTCTAGGACACATGATTATGTTTATTAAATTATAATTGTCAAGGAGACAGTTTTCTTTCTCCTCTCTTCACTCTTATACTTGTGATGTTCTGAGTCCCTTTGACTATCCTTAAACAAGACAATGTTGACAGTGGAACCTATTGTGAAGAAGAACTCCCTAGTTACATGGTCAAGTTTTCATTTCCCTCTCAAGTTTGATGGACCAGCGTTGAATTGATCCCCAAAGCAAGAATAAAAGTGCAAATAACCAAGAACTTGTTTTCTCATTTTTTCTCAGCTTTTACTCTGGTACCCAAGAAAGGATGGAATTGGTATGTTGGCTTTTCCTAGAGAAGACATAGCACCCACTGTATGATTATTTTTTAACTTTCCATTTTGAAACAATTTCACACTGTAAGAAAGCCTAAAAAATGTAAAGATAGTGCTGGTGGGAGTTTAAAATGGTGCAGCTGTTTTGGAAAAGTTTCACAGTTCCTCAAAAAACTTAAAACAGTCACCATACATATGACCAAGCATGTCCACTCCTAGGTACATATGCAGAATTGAAGACAGATACTTACACAAATACATGTTGACGGCAGCACTATTCCTATTCATACTAGCCAAAAGATGGGAAAAACCCAAATGCCCATCAACTGACAAATGGATCAACAAAAAGTGGTCTATCCATACAATGGAATATTATTCAGCCATAAAAAGAAATGAAGTAACTGATAGCTGCTACAATATTGAATGAAACTTGAAAACATTACACTAAGTGGAAGAAGCAACCCCCCCCAAAAAAAAAAAACAAACAATATTGCATGAATCCATTGTATGAAATGTCTAGAATAGGCAAGTTTAGAGAGACAGACAGTAGGTGAATGGTTGCCAGGGGCTAGGGGAAGAAGGGCGTGGGGAGTGACTTCTAATGGGTAGAGGGTTTATCTTTGGAGTGATGAAAATGTTCTCAAATTCATGTCCAAGTAATGGTTGCACAACTTTGTAAATATACTGAAGACTACTGAATTGTATACTTTAAAAGGATGAGTTTTATGGTATGTAAATTAAATCTCAAAAATACAGACACTCACATACTCCTTTTCGATTTCCCAGGTGTTAATATCTCATGTAACTACAGTTATAAAAATCAGTAAAATAACATCAATATGATAAAATAATCAAAGACACCTTATTCAGCTTTCATAATTTGTCTCACCATTGTCCTATTTCTGGTTCAAGATCCAATCTAAGATGCCATGTCTCTGGTTGTCCTGTCTCTAGTTTCCTTTAACCCAGGACACTTGCTCAGCCTCCCCTTTGTCTTTCATGGCTTTGCCACTTTTGAAGAGTACAAGCCTGTTATTTTGTAGATGGTCCCTCAATTTGGATTTTTCTGGTCGTTCCTTCTGCTTAAATTTGAGTTCTGTGTTTTGGCAGGAATACTACACAAGTGACATTGTGTCCTTGGTCCACCATATCAGAAGGCACGTTATGTCAATTTGTCCCACTACTGGTGATGTTAACTTTGATAATTTGGTTAAGTTGGTGTCTGATCCTAGCTATTTGTATTCTTTCTTGCTTGCTTTTAAAAAATTTCCTTTTATCACCATCCTGTACTCCCATTTTCCTTCACTCCCCACCCAAGGTTAACTATGTTTAATACACATCGTTTAATTTGTATATATTCTTGAAAAATATATCTTTTTTTGGCATTCTGGTATTTTTAATTTACATGAGTGGTACTATATTATAGCTCATTCTGTTTCTTTTTTAAATTAAGCACTATGTTTTTAAGGTCAGTCCACTTTGCTGTCTAATTTGTTGCTTCTAATTCTGTATAACACTCTATGATATGATGTTGCAACTAACACATATCTGTACCATTTCCAGTAATGGACCCCAAATGGGAACCAATTTCTTGTCACCACAGATAACATTATAATAAACATTCTAATACATGTCTCCTTTTGGATCTGTGTAGGAAATTATTTGGAATATATAGTGAGTGGAGTTGTTCGATCATAATAGATACACAGACAGACACACACGTACATGTACATATAACATACCCCTCAGAATGACCTGATCAGTCTGCTCCCTACATCAATGAATGAGATGTCCTATGCATATCCCTGCCAAAAATTGATTCACTGGAGATATTTTGCCAGGCTGAAAGGTGTAAAGTGATGTTTCAGTTTGCATTTCTTTAGTTACTAATGATTATGAACATCTTTTCATATGCATTTGAGTTTTGGGAGTTTAATATAAATTTCCTGCTCATATCTTTTCCCATTTAAAAAAATTTTTAATTCTGAAGTACAGCATGCCTATGGGAAAATGCACATAAAATAAGTGAACAACTCATTGAACAGATTTGTGTAACCATCACCCAGGTCAAGAAATGGAATATTGCCAGTATCTCAGAAACACTATTCCAATATGTCCATCCCACTCATCATCCCTTCCCCTCCCAAAAGGAAACATATCCTAAAATCTAAAAGTATAGCTTAGTTTTGCTTGCTAATGAGGTTTCTATAAATGGAATTTTAAGCACATAATCTTTTGTGTTTGACTTATTTTTCTCAAAAAGTGTGAGATTTATCCATGCTTTATGTAGATGTAGTTTGTTCATCTTCATTGCTGCATTTTAATCCATGTTAGTAAACGTTTGGATATTTCCAATTGTACATCCAGTAACCTTGCTATGAATGTTCTTTTACTTACAGCCTGATGGCACCTGTACACTCATTCTATTGGAGAATACTTAGGAATAGAAGTGTTAGGTCATGGAGTTTGGATAAGTCAGCTTTAGTAGATAATGCCAGTGTTATGTGGTGATTGTTAGACTTTACATTTCAACCAACCATGTGCAGGAATTTCTATTGCTCCACATACTCATCAACACAGTATTGTAAATCTTAATTTTAACCACTCTGCTAGATATTTAGTGGTATTTATGGTGAATTTAACATTATGATTAATGAGATAGAGCAGATTTTTATATGTTCATTGGCCATTTATACCTCCATTTTGGTAAGGTTCAAGTTCAAATCTTCCCTATATGCAAAACAGAAAAAGAGACACAGATGTACAAATCTTGCGCTCATTTTTATGTTGGGTTGAGTTTCTTGTTGACTTGTAGGAGTTCTTCATATATCCTGGATGTGAGTTTTTTGTTATTTTATTACAAATATATTTTACTCTGGTTTCTCTTTCATTTTTTCAGTGGTTCAAACAAAAATATTTTATGTTATTCAATCTATAAATCTTTTCTTTCATAATAATTGCTGAGTTTTGTGTACCTGGTTAAAATCTTTTCCTTACCACATTGTCTTTTTCTTACTAAGCTATGTAAGTTTTGATATCACTAGAGTTGTTCTTTGATATTGCTTGGGATATTTGGTTTAGGCATTTCACATTTGCATTATACAATTTCAGAATCCATTGTAAATTTTGACAGTTTAGGATTTTAATTGAAATTGTAGTTAGTCAGTTTGGCAAGAAATGATATTTATACTTTACTGAATCTTCTGATACATGAATAATGGAATTTCTCCATTGGTTCGGGTCTTCTTTACTTTCTTAGAGTTTCCAACTATGTGAGCACCATTTGCTGAGAAGACTATTTTATCCCTATTTAATTACATTGTCCACATTTTAGACAATCAATTAACCATGCATGTGTGGGTTTATTTCTATGCTTTCTGTTCTTTTCTATTAAGTATATTTATCTTCATGTCAATACCACTGTGTCTTGAAAGTGGAAGCTTTATTGTAAGACTTGAAATCAGTAGTTTTTGTCCATCAACTTTATTCTTCTTCAAATCTTATTTGGTTATTTTAGATCCTTTGCATTTCCATACAACTTTTAGAATCATCTTTTTTGTTTTCTACAAAACAACCAAGTGGAATTTTGATTGAGATTTCATAAAATCTGTAGATATATTTGGGGAGAATTGTTATCTTAACAATTTGAGGTTTTTTTGATCCATGAACATGGTACAGATATTTCCTTTAGGGCTTTAAAATTTTTTCTCAGCAATGATTCACACTTTGCAAGAGTAGTGATCTTGTCCATATTTTGTTAAATTTATTTCAAATATTTTGTATTTTATCAGTGCTACTGCAACTGGTCTTTTTATAAAAATACCTGTTTTTATAATTTTTATTTATTATTTTTGGCTGCTCTGGGTCCTTGTTGTCTGCACAAGCTTTCCCTAGTTGTGGGGAACAGGTGCTATTTGTTTTGGTCTGCAGTCTTCTCACTGTGGTGGCCTCTCATTATGGAGCACAGACTCTACAGGCTCTTGGCACACAGGCTTCAGTAGTTGCAGCATGTGGGCTCTAGGGCATATGGGCTTCAGTAGTTGTGGCACACAGGCTCAGTAGTTGTGGCTTATGGGCTCGAGAGTGTAGGCTCAGCAGTTGTAGTGCATGAACCTAGTTGCTCCACAGCATGTGGAATCTTGCCGGACCAGGGATCAAACCCATGTCCCGTGCATTGACAGGCAAATTCTTAAACACTGTGCCACCAGGGAAGTCCTGAAATCAGTCTTTTTAATATTGGTTTCCAATTCTACTATCTAAATATATAAAATACAGTTTATTTTTGTATATTTACCTCATTTCCTATGACATTACTAAACTTACACATCTGTCCTAGTCTGTCTGGGCTGCTATAACAATACCATAGACTGTGTGGTTTATAAATAGAATAAATTTATTCCATATATATATATATAGTGTATGTATATTTAAATGTTATTGATATATAGTTGGTTTAATGTTATGTTAATTTCTGCTGTACAGCAAAGTGACTCAGCTATACATATGTAAGAAATTAATTTCTTACTTCTTACAGTTCTAGAGGCTGAGAAATCCAAGATCAAGGCATTGGCAGATTAGATGTCTGATGAAGGTCTGCTTCCTTGTTTGCTGTGTCCTCACATGGTGGAAGGGGATTAGGGAGCTTTCTAGGGTCTCTTTTATAAGTGCACTAATCTCCTTCCTCAAGGCTCTACACACATGACCTGACCACCTCCCAAAGGTCCCACATTCTAATACTATCACATTGGGGATTAAGATTTCAGTATGAATTTTGGTGTTGTGGGTAACACAAACATTCAGTTCAATGCAGTATTCTTGTAGCTTTTTGTAGATAATCTCAGGATTTTTTAAAATAACAAACATGACCATGTTATTAGCACATGATGATAGCTTTGCCTTTATATATATATCTTTATATATATATATATATATATATATATATATATATATATATATCTTTATTTCTTGACCTATTACCCTGGGTAAGACTTACAATGTTGAATACATGTTGTGAGAACAAGCATACTTTTTCTCTTTTTCCCCATGTATTAAGATGATTATATGGCCTATCATTTTTAGTCTGTAAGATGAATTATACTGAATGATTTTTCAAATATTACATCAACTTTGCATTCCTTCTATATGCACAACACATATATTATGCATTGGTCAAAATGCATAATCCTTGTTAGTATTTTGTTGACAATGTCTGCAGATATGTTCATGAGGGATATTGGTCTATAGTTTTATTTTTCTTTTCTGACTTTCACCTCAGGATTATGCTGACCTCATAAAATGAGTTGGGAAGTATTTCTTCTTCTTTTAATTTCTTTAATAGTTTGTATAAGATTAGTAGTATTTCTTTTTTAAATATTTGATAAAATTCATTACTGAAGTAATCTGAGACTGGAGTTTTCTTTATGGGAAGATTTTAAGTTAAGAATTTAATTTCTTTAGTAGATACCAGTCAAGATTTTCTGTGTTCTTGAGTCAGTTTTTATATTTGTATATTCCAAAGAATTTGTATCTTTTCACTTTTTTTCTTGATTTAGTTCCAACATTTTTCTTTCAGTAATTGATAGAATGAGAATACAAAACATTAATGAGGATATAGAAAACTTAGATAACACTATCAACCAACTTAACCTAATTGACGTTTGTAGAATATTCCATTCAACAACATAATACACATTCTTTCCAAATACACATGGAATATTCACCAAGATAGACCATATTCTGGGCCATAAAACATGTTTCCATATATTTTAAAGGGTTGAAAGCATATAGAGTGTGTTTTCTGGTATGACAAAATTACATTCAAAATAAATAAGAGATATTTGGAAAAACACCAAGTATTTGGAAATTAATACTCATCTACGTAATCCAGGTATTAAAAAGGAAATTAGAAAATATTTTGAGGTGAATAAAAATGAAAATATAGTGTATCAAATCTGTGGGAGGACTTCCCTGGTTAAGAATCTGCCTTCCAATGCAGGGGACCTGGGTTCAATCCCTGGTCAAGGAACTAAGATTCCACATGCCATGGGGCAACTAAGCCTGAGTGCCACAAATACTGAGCCTGCATGCTCTAGAGCCCACATGGTACAGCTGGAGAGAAACCTGCACAACACAATGAAAAATCCCATGTGCTGCATTGAAAGATCCCCCATGCTGCAATAAAAGATCATACACACTGCAAAAAAGATCCCATGTGCCACTATTAAGACTGGATGCAGCCAAATAAATATTTAAAAAGTGTGGGATACATTAAAAGCAATGTTGAGTTAGAAATGTATAGTTTTAAATATTTATATTAGAAAAGATGATGGTCCAATGTCAATTTATCTTAAAATTCTACATAAGAAGCTAGAAAAGGAAGAGCAAAGTAAATCCATAAGTAGATGGCTAGAAATAAAAAAAGAACAGAAGGTAATACAATAGAAAATGGACAAACAATGCAAAGAATCAAATTTCAGTGTAATACAATTACACCAAAATCTACCTTTTGAAAAGACCACTAAAATGGAAAAACCTCCAGCTAGACTGATCAAACAAAGACACCACCAGAAAATTACTAAAGCTAATCAATGAACATAGTAAAGTTGCAGTACAATGTTAATGCAGTACAAAATTAACACAGAGAAATCCCTTGCATTTCTATACACTAACAATGAGAAAACAGAAAGAGAAATTAAGGAAATAATTCCATTCTCCATTGCGATGAAAAGAATAAAATACTTAGGAATAAATCTACCTAAAGAAACAAAAGACCTAGATATAGAAAACTATAAAACACAGATGAAAGAAATCAAAGATGACACAAACAGATGGAGAAATATACCATGTTCACGGATTGGAAGAATCGATACTGTGAAAATTAGTATAATACCCAAAGCAATCATAGATTCAATACAATCCCTATCAAGCTACCAATGGTATTTTTCACAGAACTAGGACAAATAATTTCATAATTTGTATGGAAATACAAAAAACCTCGAATAGCAAAAGCAATCTTGAGAAAGAAGAATGGAACTGGAGGAATCAACCTGCCTGACTTCAGACTATACTACAAAGTCACAGTCATCAAGACAGTATGGTACTGGCACAAAGACAGAAATATAGATCAATGGAACAAAATCGAAAGCCCAGAGATAAATCCACAGACCTACAGACACCTTATCTTTGACAAAGGAGGCAAGAATATACAATGGAGAAAAGACAATCTCTTTAACAAGTGGCACTGGCAAAACTGGTCAACCACTTGTAAAAGAATGAAACTAGAATACTTTCTAACACCATACACAAAAATAAACTCAAAATGTCAATGTATGACAAAAACCACTACAATACTGTAATTAGCCTCCAACTAATAAAAATAAATGGAAAAAAATAAACTCAAAATGGATTAAAGATCTAAATGTAAGACCAGAAACTATAAAACTCCTAGAGAAAAACATAGGCAGAACTCTCTCTAACGTCAATCACAGCAGGATCCTCTATGACCCATCTCCCAGAGTAATGGAAATAAAAGCAAAAATAAACAAATGGGACCTAATTAAACTTGAAAGCCTTTGCACAACAAAGGAAACTATAAGCAAGATGAAAGACAGCCTTCAGAATGGGAGAAAATAATAGCAAATGAAGCAATGGACAAATAATTAATCTCAAAAATATACAAGCAACTCCTGCAGCTCAATTCCAGAAAAATAAACGACCCAATCAAAAAATGGGCCAAAGAACAAAACAGATATTTCTCCAAAGAAGACATACACACGGCTAACAAACACATGAAAAAATGCTCAACATCACTCGTTATCAGAGAAATGCAAATCAAAACCATAATGAGATACCATCTCACGCCAGTCAGAATGGCTGCTATCAAAAAGTCTACAAACAATAAATGCTGGAGAGGGTGTGGAGAAAAGGGAACCCTCTTACACTGTTGGTGGGAATGCAAACTAGTACAGCCACTATGGAGAACAGTGTGGAGATTCCTTAAAAAACTGGAAATAGAACTGCCATATGACCCAGCAATCCCACTGCTAGGCATACACACCAAGGAAACCGGAACTGAAAGAGACACGTATCCCCCAGTGTTCATTGCAACACTATTTACAATAGCTAGGACATGGAATCAATCTAGATGTCGATCAGCAGATGAGTGGATAAGAAAGCAGTGGTACATATACACAATGGAATTTTACTCAGCTATTAAAAAGAATGCATTTAGTCAGTTCTAATGAGGTGGATGAAACTGGAGCCTATTATACAGAGTGAAGTAAGTCAGAAAGAAAAACACCAATATAATATATTAATGCATATATATGGAATTTAGAAAGATGGTAATGATGACCCTATATGCGAGACAGCAAAAGAGACACAGATGTAAAGAACAGACTTTTGGACTCTGTGGGAGAGGGCGAGGGTGGGATGATTTGAGAGAATAGCCCTGAAACATGTATATTACCATATGTGAAATAGATCGCCAGTTCACGTTTCATGCATGAGACAGGGTGCTTAGGGCTGGTGCACTGGGATGATCCAGAGGGATGGGATGGGGAGGGAGGTGGGAAGGGGGTTCAGGATGGGGGACACATGTACACCTATGGCTGATTCATGGGAATATATGGCAGAAGCCTCTACAATATTGTAAAGTAATTAGCCTTCAATTAAAACAAATAAAGCCACAAATTATATGAAATATAAAAGGAGACATCACTGCAGATCATATAGATATTCAGTTCATAGTTTAGTTCAGTCACTTAGTCTTGTCCAACTCTTTGTGGCCCCATGGACTCCAGCACGCCAGGCTTTCCTGTCCATCACCAACTCGCAGAGCTTGCTCAAACTCATGTCCATTGAGTTAGCGATGTCATCCAACCATCTCATCCTCTGTCGTCCCCTTCTCCTGTCTTCAATCTTTCCCAGCATCACAGTCTTTTGCCGTGAGTCAGTTTTTCACATCTGGGGTCCAAAGTATTGGAGCTTCAGCTTCAGCATCAGTCCCTCCAATGAATATTCAGTACTGATTTCCTTTAGGATGGACTGGTTGGATCTCCTTGCAGTCCAAGGGACTCTCAAAAGTCTTCTCCAACACCACAGTTCAAAAGCATCAATTCTTCGGCTCTCCGCTTTCTTTATAAACCAACTCTCACATCTTTACATGACTACTGGAAAAACTATAGCCTTGACTAGATGGACGTTTGTTGGCAAAGTAATGTCTCTGCTTTTTAATATGCTGTCTAGGTTGGTCATAGCTCTTCTTCCAAGGAGCAAGCATCTTTTACGTTCATGGCTGCAGTCACCATCTGCAGTGATTTTGGAGTCCAAAAAAATAGTCTCTCACTGTTTCCATTGTTTTGCTGTTTATTTGCCATGAAGTGATGGAACAAAATACCATGTTCTTAGTTTTCTGAATTTTGAGTTTTAAGCCAACTTTTTCACTCTCCTCTTTCACTTTCATCAAGAGGCTCTTTAGTTCTTTTTCACTTTCTGCCATAAGAGTGGTGTCATCTGCATATCTGAGGTTATTGATATTCTCCTGGCAATCTTGATTCCAGCTTGTGCTTCATCCAGCCCAGCATGTCTCATGATGTACTTTGCATATAAGTTAAATAAGCTCGGTAACAATATACAGCCTTGATGTATTCCTTTCCCAATTTGGAACCAGTCTGTTGTTCCATGTCCAGTTCTAACTGTTGCTTCTTGACCTACATACAGATTTCTCAAGAGGCAAGTCAGGTGGTCTGGTATTCCCATCTCTTTCAGAATTTTCCACAGTTTATTGTGATTCACACAGTCAAAGGCTTTGGCGTAGTCAATAAAGCAGAAGTAGATGTTTTTCTGGAACTCTCTTGCTTTTTCGATGATCCAATGGATGTTGGCAATTTGACCTCTGGTTCTTCTGCCTTTTCTAAAACCAGCTTGAACATCTGGAAGTTCGTGGTTCATTTATTGTTGAAACTTGGCTTGGAGAATTTTGAGCTTTACTTTACTAGCGTGTGAGACGAGTGCAGTTGTGTGGTAGTTCGAGCATTCTTTGGCATTGCCTTTCTTAGGGATTGGAATGAAAACGGACCTTTTCCAGCCCTGTGGCCACTGCTGAATTTTCCAAATTTGCTGGCATGCTAAGTGCAGCACTTTCACAGCATCATCTTTCAGGATTTGAAATAGCTCAACTGGAATTCCATCACCTCCACTAGCTTTGTTCATAGTGATGCTTTCTAAGACCCACTTGACTTCACATTCCAGGATGTCTGGCTCTAGGTGAGTGATCACACCATCATGGTTTTCTGGGTCACGAAGATCTTTTTTGTATTGTTCTTCTGTGTATTGTTGCCACCTCTTCTTAATATCTTCTGCTTCTGTTAGGTCCATACCATTTCTGTCCTTTATTGTGCCCATCTTTGCATGAAATATTTCCTTGGTATCTCTGATTTTCTTAAAGAAATCTCTAGAGATGGCAGATTGTTTACCATTCATATATTAATAGAAATCTCACCTGAAATAAAATACAGTGTTGAATAATTATGGCTTTGTAATAAAAGCTAGTCACAGACAAGCCATGTGGTATATAAATGACTACTGTTTTTCTTACTGCATAACTTTTTGTTTTCCCTAGAATAAATAATTTTTCTCTTTCTTGTTTGTTTTGTTTTCTATGTACCTAGAAACACTTCACCCTCAGACTCTTCTCTATCCTTCCTCTCTATAAGTTTGAGTACATTAGCTCTTCTTTCAGTTTATTCTTTTTCCAGTGGAATCTCTCCCACGATCTGCTTAAATAGAGAAAGCTTGCTCCTTATATCTGCTGAAAACCATCATCCTAGAATCTCCCTTCATACCATCTTAGGTATGCTTTTTTGTCTTCTTGACTTGGTTCTCCTATTGCCTTTTCTTGTATCTTCATCTTTTGTATTTTATTGTTTTGTTTTGTTTTTTGATGAGCACATCCTCCAGTAGTTTACCAAGAAAGAGGGCATGAGAGATAAAACTTTTGAGACTATAGATGTTTTACTTTGCCTTCATACTTAATTCCTAGTTTCACTGAATGTAGAATTCTAGTTGGAAAATTATTTTTTCCTTCAAGCTTTGATGGCATTGTTCCATTGTTTTGTAGCTTCCAGCGTTGCTGTGGAAAAATAAAATGCCATAATGATTCATGATCCTTTATATGAAGGAGCTTTTTTTTCTTCTCTTTTTCTCTGGAGAGATGTTTTCTTTGTCTCAAGTGATTAAAACTGCCTTGATGTGGATCTAGTTTTCTCTGTTGTGATGAGCTCTTTTAAACTGGAAATTCAAGTCTTTCAATTTTGAGAAATGTTCTGGAATTATTATGTTGATGATGTCTTCTCGTCTGTTTTTCCTTGCCCTGTGTTTGTGGAAGACGGGAATGCAAAAGAGAGACTGTTCTTACTCTTCTCTGTAAGCCTTATAGAATTATTTGCCTCTTAAACTATGTACATTCCTCTGCAACTTTTACAAAATTAAGCTATAAGTAAGAAAAACAACTAAAACTTTTATTTTTATTTTTTTTTTTAATTTTTTTATTAGTTGGAGGCTAATTACTTCACAACATTTCAGTGGGTTTTGTCATACATTGATATGAATCAGCCATAGATTTACACTTATTCCCCATCCCAATCCCCCCTCCCACCTCCCTCTTCACCCGACTCCTCTGGGTCTTCCCAGTGCACCAGGCCGGAGCACTTGTCTCATGCATCCCACCTGGGCTGGTGATCTGTTTCACCATAGATAGTATACATGCTGTTCTTTTGAAATATCCCACCCTCACCTTCTCCCACAGAGTTCAAAAGTCTGTTCTGTATTTCTGTGTCTCTTTTTCTGTTTTGCATATAGGGTTATCGTTATCACCTTTCTAAATTCCATATATATGTGTTAGTATGCTGTAATGTTCTTTATCTTTCTGGCTTACTTCACTCTGTATAATGGGCTCCAGCTTCATCCATCTCATTAGGACTGATTCAAATGAATTCTTTTTAATGGCTGAGTAATATTCCATGGTGTATATGTACCACAGCTTCCTTATCCATTCATCTGCTGATGGGCATCTAGGTTGCTTCCATGTCCTGGCTATTATAAACAGTGCTGCGATGAACATTGGGGTGCACGTGTCTCTTTCAGATCTGGTTTCCTCAGTGTGTATGCCCAGAAGTGGGATTGCTGGGTCATATGGCAGTTCTATTTCCAGTTTTTTAAGAAATCTCCACACTGTTTTCCATAGCGGCTGTACTAGTTTGCATTCCCACCAACAGTGTAAGAGGGTTCCCTTTTCTCCACACCCTCTCCAGCATTTATTGCTTGTAGACTTTTGGATAGCAGCCATCCTGACTGGCGTGTAATGATACCTCATTGTGGTTTTGATTTGCATTTCTCTAATAATGAGTGATGTTGAGCATCTTTTCATGTGTTTGTTAGCCATCTGTATGTCTTCTTTGGAGAAATGTCTGTTTAGTTCTTTGGCCCATTTTTTGATTGGGTCATTTATTTTTCTGGAATTGAGCTTCAGGAGTTGCTTGTATATTTTTGAGATTAATTCTTTGTCTGTTTCTTCATTTGCTATTATTTTCTCCCAATCTGAGGGCTGTCTTTTCACCTTACTTATAGTTTCCTTTGTAGTGCAAAAGCTTTTAAGTTTCATTAGGTCCCATTTGTTTAGTTTTGCTTTTATTTCCAATATTCTGGGAGGTGGGTCATAGAGGATCTTGCTGTGATTTATGTCGGAGAGTGTTTTGCCTATGTTCTCCTCTAGGAGTTTTATAGTTTCTGGTCTTACATTTAGATCTTTAATCCATTTTGAGTTTATTTTTGTGTATGGTGTTAGAAAGTGTTCTAGTTTCATTCTTTTACAAGTGGTTGACCAGTTTCCCCAGCACCACTTGTTAAAGAGGTTGTCTTTTTTCCATTGTATATCCTTGCCTCCTTTGTCAAAGATAAGGTGTCCATAGGTTCATGGATTTATCTCTGGGCTTTCTATTCTGTTCCATTGGTCTATATTTCTGTCTTTGTGCCAGTACCATACTGTCTTGATGACTGTGGCTTTGTAGTAGAGTCTGAAGTCAGGCAGGTTGATTCCTCCAGTTCCATTCTTCTTTCTCAAGATTACTTTGGCTATTCGAGGTTTTTTGTATTTCCATACAAATTGTGAAATTCTTTGGTCTAGTTCTGTGAAAAATACCGTTGGTAGCTTGATAGGGATTGCATTGAATCTATAGATTGCTTTGGGTAGAATAGCCATTTTGACAATATTGATTCTTCCAATCCATGAACACGGTATGTTTCTCCATCTGTTTGTGTCCTCTTTGATTTCTTTCATCAGTGTTTTATAGTTTTCTATGTATAGGTCTTTTGTTTCTTTAGGTAGATATATTCCTAAGTATTTTATTCTTTTTGTTGCAATGGTGAATGGTATTGTTTCCTTAATTTCTCTTTCTGTTTTTTCATTGTTAGTATATAGGAATGCAAGGGATTTCTGTGTGTTAATTTTATATCCTGCAACTTTACTATATTCATTGATTAGCTCTAGTAATTTTCTGGTAGAGTCTTTAGGGTTTTCTATATAGAGGATCATGTCATCTGCAAACAGTGAGAGTTTTACTTCTTCTTTTCCTATCTGGGTTCCTTTTACTTCTTTTTCTGCTCTGATTGCTGTGGCCAGAACTTCCAACACTATGTTGAATAGTAGTGGTGAGAGTGGGCACCCTTGTCTTGTTCCTGATTTCAGGGGAAATGCCTTCAATTTTTCACCATTGAGGGTGATGCTTGCTGTGGGTTTGTCATATATAGCTTTTATTATGTTGAGGTATGTTCCTTCTATTCCTGCTTTTTGGAGAGTTTTAATCATAAATGAGTGTTGAATTTTGTCAAAGGCTTTCTCTGCATCTATTGAGATAATCATATGGTTTTTATCTTTCAATTTGTTAATGTGGTGTATTACATTGATTGATTTACGGATATTAAAGAATCCTTGCATTCCTGGGATAAAGCCCACTTGGTCATGGTGTATGATTTTTTTAATATGTTGTTGGATTCTGTTTGCTAGAATTTTGTTAAGGATTTTTGCATCTATATTCATCAGTGATATTGGCCTGTAGTTTTCTTTTTTTGTGGCATCTTTGTCTGGTTTTGGAATTAGGGTGATGGTGGCCTCATAGAATGAGTTTGGAAGCCTACCTTCATCTGCAATTTTCTGGAAGAGTTTGAGTAAGATAGGTGTTAGCTCTTCTCTAAATTTTTGGTAGAATTCAGCTGTGAAGCCATCTGGTCCTGGGCTTTTGTTTGCTGGAAGATTTTTGATTACAGTTTCGATTTCCTTGCTTGTGATGGGTCTGTTAAGATCTTCTATTTCTTCCTGGTTCAGTTTTGGAAAGTTATACTTTTCTAAGAATTTGTCCATTTCATCCAAGTTGTCCATTTTATTGGCATAGAGCTGCTGGTAGTAGTCTTTTGTGATCCTTTGTATTTCAGTGTTGTCTGTTGTGATCTCTCCATTTTCATTTCTAATTTTGTTGATTTGGTTCTTCTCTCTTTGTTTCTTAATGAGTCTTGCTAATGGTTTGTCAATTTTGTTTATTTTTTCAAAAAACCAGCTTTTAGCTTTGTTGATTTTTGCTATGGTCTCTTTAGTTTCTTTTGCATTTATTTCTGCCCTGATTTTTAAGATTTCTTTCCTTCTGCTAACTCTGGGGTTCTTCATTTCTTCCTTCTCTAATTGCTTTAGGTGTAGAGTTAGGTTATTTATTTGGTTTTTTTCTTGTTTCTTGATGTAAGCCTGTAATGCTATGAACCTTCCCCTTAGCACTGCTTTTACAGTGTCCCATAGGTTTTGGGTTGTTGTGTTTTCATTTTCATTCATTTCTATACATATTTTGATTTCTTTTTTGATTTCTTCTATGATTTGTTGGTTATTCAGAAGCGTGTTATTTAGCCTCCATATGTTTGAAGTTTTAACAATTTTTTTCCTGTAATTGAGATCTAATCTTACTGCACTGTGGTCAGAAAAGATGACTGGAATGATTTCAATTTTTTTGAATTTTCCAAGACTAGATTTATGGCCCAGGATGTGATCTATTCTGGAGAAGGTTCCGTGTGCACTTGAGAAAAAGGTGAAGTTGATTGTTTTGGGGTGAAATGTCCTATAGATATCAATTAGGTCTAGCTGGTCCATTGTGTCATTTAAGGTTTGTGTTTCCTTGTTAATTTTCTGTTTAGTTGATCTATCCATAGTTGTGAGTGGGGTATTAAAGTCTCCCACTATTATTGTGTTACTATTAATTTCCTCTTTCATACTCGTTAGTGTTTGCCGCACATATTGCGGTGCTCCTATGTTGGGTGCATATATATTTATAATTGTTATATTTTCTTCTTTGATTGATCCTTTGATCATTATGTAGTGTCCTTCTTTGTCTCTTTTCACATCCTTTATTTGAAAGTCTATTTTATCTGATATGAATATTGCGACTCCTGCTTTCTTTTGGTCTCCGTTTGCATGAAATATTTTTTTCCAGCCCTTCACTTTTAGTCTGTATGTGTCTCTTGTTTTGAGGTGGGTCTCTTGTAGACAGCATATATAGGGGTCTTGTTTTTGTATCCATTCAGTCAATCTTTGTCTTTTGGTTGGGGCATTCAACCCATTTACATTTAGGGTAATTATTGATAGGTGTGGTCCCGTTGCCATTTACTTTGTTGTTTTGGGTTCACGTTTATACAACCTTTCTGCATTTCCTGTCTAGAGAAGATCCTTTAGCATTTGTTGAAGAGCTGGTTTGGTGGTGCTGAATTCTCTCAGCTTTTGCTTGTCTGTAAAGCTTTTGAGTTCTCCTTCATATCTGAATGAGATCCTTGCTGGATACAGTAATCTAGGTTGTAGGTTATTCTCTTTCATTACTTTCAGTACGTCCTGCCATTCCCTTCTGGCCTGGAGGGTTTCTATTGATAGATCAGCTGTTATCCTTATGGGAATCCCTTTGTGTGTTATTTGTTGTTTTTCCCTTGCTGCTTTTAATATTTGTTCTTTGTGTTTGATCTTTGTTAATTTGATTAATATGTGTCTTGGGGTGTTTCGCCTTGGGTTTATCCTGTTTGGGACTCTCTGGGTTTCTTGGACTTGGGTGGCTATTTCCTTCCCCATTTTAGGGAAGTTTTCAGCTATTATCTCCTCGAGTATTTTCTCATGGCCTTTCTTTTTGTCTTCTTCTTCTGGAACTCCTATGATTCGAATGTTGGGGCATTTCACAGTGTCCCAGAGGTCCCTGAGGTTGTCCTCATTTCTTTTGATCCTTTTTTCTTTTTTCCTCTCTGCTTCATTTATTTCCACCATTTTATCTTCTACCTCACTTATCCTATCTTCTGCCTCCGTTATTCTACTCTTGGTTCCCTCCAAAGTCTTTTTGATCTCATTCATTGCATTATTCATTTTTAATTGACTCTTTTTTATTTCTTCTAGGTCTTTATTAAACAGTTCTTGAATCTTTTCAATCTTTGTTTCCAGGCTATTTATCTGTAACTCCATTTTGTTTTCAAGATTTTGGATCATTTTTATTATCATTATTCTAAATTCTTTTTCAGGTAGATTCCCTATCTCCTCCTCTTTTGTTTGACTTGGTGGGCATTTTTCATGTTCCTTTACCTGTTGGGTATTTCTTTGCCTTTTCATCTTGTTTAGATTGCTGTATCTGGAGTGGGCTTTCTGTATTCTGGAGGTCTGTGGTTCCTTTTTATTGTGGAGGATTTACCCAGTGGGTGGGGTTAGACGATTGGCTTGTCAAGATTTCCTGGTTAGGGAAGCGTGCGTCAGTGTTCTGGTGCGTGGAACTTGATTGCTTCTCTTTGGAGAGCAATGGAGTGCCCAGTAATGAGTTTTGAGATGGGTCTATGTGTTAGGTGTGACCTTGGGCAGCCTGTATGTTGACGTTCAGGGCTATGTTCCTGCGTTGCTGGAGAATTTGCGTGGTATGTCTTGCTCTAAAACTTATTGGCTCTTGGGTCGTGGTTGGTTTCAGTGTAGGTATGAAGGCTTTGGGACAGTCACTTATTACTTAAAGTTCCATGTAGTCAGGAGTTTTCTGGTGTTCTCAGGTTTTGGGCTTAAGTCTCCTGCCTCTGGATTTCAGTTTTATTCTTCCTGTAGTCTCAGGACTTCTCCAACTATACAGCCCTGATAAGAAAACTTCTAGGTTAATGGCTAAAAGATTCTCCCCCGTTAGGGACACCCAGAGAGGTTCACAGAGTTACATGAAGAAGAGGAGAGGGAGGAGGGAGATAGAGATGAGCAGGAGGAGAAAAAGGGGGACTCAAGAGGAGAGAGACAGATCTACGCAGCTATCTGTTCCCAGAGTGTTCTCCGTAGCCCAGTCACCTACAAAGATTCACAGAATTGGATTGGGAAGAGAAGGGGAAAGGAGGAAATAGAGGTGTTCTGAGGTAGAAAACAGAGAGTCAAGATTGGGAGAGAATAATCTTCGTTTTAAAAATAGGGCTTCTCTTCTTTTTTTTCTTTTTTTTTGTAAGGTTATAGTGTATTGAAAATGAAAATTAAGGAGTAGTAGAGGAGTACTAGAGGACTTTAAAAGAAATAAGAGAAAAAGAAAAATAGAAAATAGAAGAGAAAAAGGAAAGGAAAAAAAGAAGAAAAAAGAAAAAAAAGAAAAAAAAAAGAAAGAAAAAAAAAAAAGAAAGAAAAAAAAATTTTTTTTTCCCCCTAATTAAAAAATCGTAAAAGTCTATGGAGATGAAAGTTAAGGAGTAATGGGGGAGTAATAGGGGATTTTAAAGGAAAATAAAAGAGAAAAAATAAAAAAGAAAAAAAAGAAAAAAAAAAAAGAGAAAAAAGTAAAATTATATCTAGGAGTTTCTCTGGAGCTGTTGCGGTCAGTGTGGGTTCGGCTCAGTTTCAGATAGCTCCTCGTTCCAGCTTACGCTTCTCGATATCTACAGGCCCCTTCCGGTGTAGTCAATGTTTCCTAGAGGGATTTTAATCTGTTGCACCAGTCCCTTCTGAAGCGGTTCCCTTTGTTTATTTGGCTTCTGTTTGCCGGTCTCTTCAGAGCCTCATTTCCGCCCTGACACAGGCGGGCGGAGGTGGACTCTTACTCAGGTAGCTAGTTCGGTCGCGCTGCCGGGAGGGGCTGGCGCTATGGGGACGGGCTTGCGCCGCGGGGTCGGGCTGGCGCTGCCGGGAGGGGCTGACGCTGCTTTCTCCGTCTGCGCTGCTCAGGCTCCCGGCTGTTCTATGTGGAGCGCGCCCCGCGCTGCGTGAGGTTCCAGCCCTCGGGTGTTCCACAAAAGCGCGGAACGAAAAGCTGCGCCTGCTGTCTGTGCCTTCCCCGTCAGAGCGGTCCAGGCAGCCAGGGGCTCGGTGGGCGCACTCTCCCCAGGTGTGGCGCGCCCACTCCCTTCCTCGGACCCAGTTTCAGTTTCCTCTGGCGCGAGTCGGGTGCGCGCGCCTTCCGCCCTCCGCGTCCCCAGCCCCAGTCCCCGCCCGCGCCGGTCGGGTGCCTGCGCCCTGTGTCTCGCCGCGACCTTCCCCTCCCCCCTGCCTCCTGCCTCCGGCGGGGCTGGGCCGGTCGCAGCCTGCGAGCTCCTCTCTGGACCCTCTCGGTCTCTTTGTTCTGCGAGCGGCCGGCAGTGTGTTCGGGCCGGCTAATTTACTCTCTCTCTTTTGGTCTCCCACAGTTCAAGTTGGCAACTCACAGAAGCTCCCTCTGATTGTCCTCAGGGCACTCAGGCCCGGACCCTACCCCAAGCAATGCCACCTAAGAGTTCCCGGGACGGATCTCCGTCCTTAGCTCTTTTGTCTCACTTTTTATCTTTTATATTTTGTCCTACCTCCTTTCGAAGACAATGGGCTGCTTTTCTGGGCGCCTGATGACCTCAGCTAGCGATCAGAGTTTGTTTCGCGAAGTTTGCTCTGTGTTCAGTTATTCTTTTGATGAATTTGTAGGAGAGAAAGTGATCTCCCCGTCCTACTCCTCCGCCATCTTGGCTCCTCCCCCTGGTTTAGTTATAGAAGCTTTAAAGACTTATAAGGTGCTTAAGATCTTCATGTAGCCTTGTGGATGCTACAAAGACCATAGTGCTTGGTACAAGTCTGTTTGTAGAGAATACGTTTTTAGCCTCTAAATGTCAAACATAACTGAGTTCAAAAGACCAAAAACTGGAAACAGAGTCATAGTGTGTCATCAAGGTATAAATGACTAAATAACTTCATTTGTAAAATGTAGTTCAGTTCAGCTCAGTCGCTCAGTCGTGTCCGACTCTCTGTGACCCCATGAATTGCAGCACGCCAGGCCTCTCTGTCCACCACCAATTCCCAGAGTCAACCCAAACCCATGTCCATCAAGTCGGTGATGCCATCCAGCCATCTCATCCTCTGTCGTCCCCTGCTCCTCCCGCCCTCAATCCTTCCCAGCATCAGGGTCTTTTCCAATGAGTCAAACCTTTGCATGAGATGGCCAAAGTATTGGAGTTTCAGCTTCAACATCAGTCCTTCCAATGAACACCCAGGACTGATCTCCTTTACAATGGACTGGTTGGATCTCCTTGCAGTCCAAGGGACTCTCAAGAGTCTTCTCCAACACCACAGTTCAAAAGCATCAATTCTTCAGTGCTCAGCTTTCTTCACAGTCCAACTCTCACATCCATACATGACCACTGGAAGAACCATAGCCTTGACTAGACGGACCTTTGTTGGCAAAGTAATGTCTCCGCTTTTTAATATGCTATCTAGGTTGGTCACAACTTTTCTTCCAAGGAGTAAGCGTCTTTTAATTTCATGACTGCAATCACCATTTGCAGTGATTTTGGAGCCCCCCCAAAATAAAGTTTATCACTGTTTCCACTGTTTCCCCATCTATTTGCCATGAAGTGATGGGACCGGGTTCCATGATCTTAGTTTTCTGAATGTTGAGCTTTAAGTTAACTTTTTCACTCTCCTCCTTCACTTTAATCAAGAGGCTTTTTAGTTCCTCTTCACTTTCTGCGATAAGGGTGGTGTCATCTGCATATCTGAGGTTATTGATATTTCTCCCGGCAATCTTGATTCCGGCTTGTGCTTCCTCCAGCCCAACGTTCCTCATGATGTACTCTGAACGTAAGTTAAATAAGCAGGGTGACAATATACAGCCTTGATGTATTCCTTTTCCTATTTGGAACCAGTCTGTTGTTCCATGTCCAGTTCTAACTGTTGCTTCCTGACCTGCATGCAGGTTTCTCAAGAGGCAGGTCAGGTGGTCTGGTATTCCCATCTCTTTCAGAATTTTCCACAGTTTATTGTGATCCACACAGTCAAAGGCTTTGGCATAGTCAATAAAGCAGAAAAAGGTGTTTTTCTGGAACTCTCTTGCTTTTTTGATGATCCAATGGATGTTGGCAATTTGACCTCTGGTTCCTCTGCCTTTTCTAAAACCAGCTTGAACATCTGGAAGTTCACGGTTCACATATTGCTGAATCCTGGCTTGGAGAATTTTGAGCTTTACTTTACTAGCGTGTGAGATGAGTGCAATTGTGCGGTAGTTCGAGCATTCTTTGGCATTGCCTTTCTTAGGGATTGGAATGAAAACCAACCTTTTCCAGCCCTGTGGCCACTGCTGAGTTTTCCAAATTTGCTGGCATGCTAAGTGCAGCACTTTCACAGCAGCATCTTTCAGGATTTGAAATAGTTCAGCTGGAATTCCATTACCTCCACTAGCTTTGTTCGTAGTGATGCTTCCTAAGGCCCACTTGACTTCACATTCCAGGATGTCTGGCTCTACGTGAGTGATCACACCATCATGATTATCTGGGCCATGAAGATCTTTTTTGTACAGTTCTTCTGTGTATTGTTGCCACCTCTTCTTAATATTTTCTGCTTCTGTTAGGTCCATACCATTTCTGTCCTTTATTGTGCCCATCTTTGCATGAAATGTCCCCTTGGTATCTCTAATTTTCTTGAAGAGATCTCTAATCTTTCACATAAAATATAATATGTGGCCAAACAGAATAAGCTGAATATTCTCCATTTTTTAAGCTGCCACTCCAAATCGTTGTTTAAACAACGACTTTTGTGGGTACAGATGAAATCAACCCAGAAATTTTTACCCAGCAGACCTGGTGAGCTCTAGATATTATGATAGCTTCCATCAAAGAGGATTTTTACCCATAAGCCAAGGAAGGCTTAGCTCATATGCCCCAAATTTTACTCCTTGCCCTGAAAATGCCTTTAGCAAGTTTAAATGTCCTGCATTTTTGGCAGTTGAGTCGCAGTTAAAAAAAAAATCATCAGTTTTACAAGTTCTTCTTTGGTATTTAGTCCTTTTGGCAAAATGGATTTTTCTCATTTGAACTCAGCTCACATGCAAGGAGTCTGGTCTAAGTCTTTGTCCTCATATTAAGGAGTAAACAAAGTTCATTCCCATTTTGTCCTTTCCTACAGCATGGCTGTTATTTAGTTAATAGAATTCTTTAGTAATAGTATTATATATTTTAGGATTCTGGATCAGAAATGTAAGAAAATACCCTCAAATTCATTTTTTCAGACTTTTAAAAGATAACAAACACAGATTCAAATTTCAAGTTAACATTTTTTAACAAACTGTACAAGCTACACTTTCTGCTGTTTGGGAATGTAAGAGGATTTGTTTTGGAGGTGGGGGGGAATGTTTGTTATATGGCTTACATGGCCTCTGGTCAAAGTTACCATTTGGGCTTATGCTTGATCTCTTGTACAAATGTCCTTCTCTCTGCTTTCAATGACTGAATCTACATACAGCCCATGGTTCATTAGTATTCACATTTTAATCAGTCCCAAGACTAAACATAGAATTGAAGAAAATTTTTAACCTGTAATGTACATGTCTTAGTTGATGTTATGCATTTCTTAAGTTGTACATCACATTAAGAAAACACTTGAATGAAAGGGCAAATATGGAGTGTTTTAAAATCCAAATCCTAATGCCACTTGTGGAAAGAGTTATAGCTAAAAAAAAAAAATCCCTCTACGGGAATTTGACAATCAACTTGCCCTCTGTTCTGCATTATGCATGCTTAAGATATGTTTAAAGTCTTTGGGCTACTTTCCAATGTTACAAGGACCCAGTTTTGTTGGTTTCTCTGTTTATTTTAAGGTCCAATTTTCAAAACAACCTCTTAGCTGGGAAGAAACTAAAAAATTAGAAAATTACCTCTAAAGCGTATTTTGTAATTTCCTTTTTAAAAATACTACCTTTTCAAGCTACAGAGATGCCAGCAACTCACAGATAGAGAACATTGCCCTCATTTTACAGAGTACTGAGATCTAGCTATTAAGCCAAGATATGTATCTGCTTTTAGCAAAACAAATTTAAAGAATAGTGATAATAAACATGAGTGTTTCAAAATGATGTGAATATATGTCTCTAATTTTGAGTATGTTGTTAACACATAATAAATGTGGAGAAAATAAAAATATCATATATACTATATAATTATAATATATAACTTAGTCTGGAGCACCCGCTGGAAACGGGATAGGCTACCTACTCCAGTATTCTTGGGCTTCCCTTGTGGCTCAGCTGGTAAAGAATCCACCTGTAATATGGAAGACCTGGGGTCAATCCCTGGGTTGGGAAGATCCCCTGGAGAAGGGGAAGGCTACCCACTCCAGTATTCTGGCCTGGAGAATTCCATGGACTATACAGACCATGGGGTCGCAAAGAGTCAGACACAACTGAGTGACTTTTACTTTCACATAATTATAATTAGTATAATATATGTTATATATGATATAACAATTATATATAATTATATCTGTTATATATAATTCTAGTATATATATCAACTATATATTATATATAGTTGTATCTGCTATAATGTATACATGTGTGCATATATATGTGTGTGTGTATATATATATATATATATATATATATATGTATGTATGTATATAATCGAGAGAGAGGCTAATTTGACTATTTGGACTTTGAACATTCCTAGTCTTCATTCTTAAGAATAATACCAAGAAATCAGGACTTCTTTCACAGTTCAGTGGTTAAAATTCCACAATTCCACTGCAGGGGCTGCAGGGGCCATCCTTGGTCAGGGAACTAAGATCCCACATGCCATGCAGTGCAGCCAAAAAAAAAGAGAGAAGAGTACTAAAAAAATGAATATGAAGCTTGAGTGCTACATGAATTTTGTGAAGAACTAGCTTTGAGAATTTGATTCAGTAGACATTTATTGATATCTGCCATGTGCAAGGCAGTGTGCCAGACGTTAAGGAAGTATTGAATTTCCTTTATCAAACAATCTTCAAATTGCAGTAACTAAACACTTAAGTCACAGGCCTGTGTAGTCACCAAGTGTTGGCAGTATGATGGGGTGACCCAAGCTTTATCTTGTCTGTAGCTCCATGTGACAGACTGGCTGGATTCTCAAGAACCCAGCCTGAGTTGGAGATGGTAGAGTAAATTAGTCAGGGTAAGTTACGCACAGTGGCGTTCTGGAGTCAGTTCATTCAGGGTCACAAGAGCCGGTGGTTAACATCACTTCCCAACTCTACTTTCAGGGACATCATTTTGATAGCTGAAACTGGCTCGTGGTGGGAGTATTTATACTATGGAAATCAGCAAGCTTTACAAATCAGGTTATTTTTGTTTTATTTGTTTCATTTAGGGTTTTAGTTGCTAAACATTTACCAGCACAACTGGTTATATGATCTGCTTTTACAAATAATTCAGATATCTCAGTGAATTGACACAATCCATTTTTATTTCTTGCTCACATTGCCATATAATACCAGCTGATAAGGGACTCCACTCCAGGTAAAAACCAGAGATCTGACTCGTTTCATTGTGGGGCCCCACTAACTTCACATGGCTTCACCATTACTCTGGGACATCTGCTTTACAGACAGGTGGAGAGAACACAGAGAAGACCTACTACCTTTTAATTTTTGATGCCTCACCCAAAAGTGACCCTCCTGTGCACTTCCAGTAATGAGAACTAATCACAAGGCCCCACTTAGGAACAAGAGGGACAGCAAATGCTTGGCAGTGCAGGATAGCAGAGGAAGTGACATCTTAGAGTGACTGAATGGATGAACAAACTTTTTTTTTTATGGATTCAGGAAGACCTGGATTTAGGAAGTACTCATCACATTGGACAAGCCTCAGTCATGGATGTAAATTTTACCATTCTATCGATCAAAACATGTCATAGGATTAGCCCATATTCAAGGGGAGAGGAAAGAAATGTCACCTCTTGATGGGAAAAGCAGCAAAGTCACATTGCAAAGGAACATGTACATAGGAAGATAATAATCTACCACAACATGCTTCCAGCAGGATTTAAGCAACCTAGCCTGGCGTCTATTCTTGAAGCTATTTTGTGACTTTGGCTATCTGTGATGTTGGCCCTAGAGACTAATTTACAGTAATTTGCCTAATGCCTGCAAGACATGGGGAGAACCCCAAATTCTTGCCCAGTTTAAATCTTCCAACCCACTCCTAGGTTTCAATTTTTGGGGTATTTTGTTTTCCAGCCATTTGTCTATTGCTCATTTCCTCTTTAACAAGCTTCTGACTTGTAAAAATTGAGGTACTGTTGATGTACAATATTAAGTTTCAAGTATACAACATAGTCCCCTTCATGGATCACTGCTGTGTCGTGGCAAAGGGGCTTGTGTAACTCAATGAAATTATGAGCCACGCTACACAGGGCCACCCAAGATGGATGGGTCATAATGGAGAGTTCCTACAAAACGTGGTCTGCTGGAGTAGAGAATGGCAAACTATTCCAGTATACTTACTGCGAGAACCCCATGAACTATATAAAAAGGCAGAAAGATATGACACCGAAAGATGAGCTTCCTCTCAGGTCAGAAGGTGTCAACTATGCTACTGGGGAAGAGTAGAGGGCAATTACCAATAGCTCCAGAAAGAAAGAAGCAGCCAAAGTGGAAATGACACTCAGTTCTGGATGTGTCTGGTGATGAAAATAAAATCCGATGCTCTAAAGAAACAATATTGCATAGGAACCTGAAATGTTAGGTCCATGAATCAAGGTAAGTTGGATGTGGTAAAGCAGGAGATGGAAAGAGTAAATATTGACATCTTAGGAATCAGTGAACTAAAATGAACGGAATGGACAAATTTAATTCAGATGACCATTATATCTACTACTGTTCAGTTCAGTCACTCAGTCGTGTCCAACTCTTTGTGACCCCATGGACTACAGCACACCAGGCCTCCCTGTCCAGCACCAACTCCTGGAATTTACTCAAACTCTTGTCCATTGAGTCACTGATGCCATCCAACCATCTCATCCTCTGTCGTCCCCTTCTCCTCCTGCCTTCAATCTTCCCCAGCATCAAGGTCTTTTCAAATGAATCAGCTCTTCGCATCAGGTGGCAAAGTATTGGAGTTTCAGCTTCAGCATCAGGCCTTCCAATGAATATTCAGGACTGATTTCCTATAGGATGGAATGGTTGGATCTCCTTGCAGTCCAAGGGACTCTCAAGAGTCTTCTCCAACACCACAGTTTAAAAGCATCAGTTCTTCGGTGTTTAGCTTTCTTTATAGTCCAACTCTCACATCCATACGTGACTACTGGAAAAACCATAGCCTTGACTAGACGGACGTTTGTTGGCAAAGTAATGTCTCTGCTTTTTAATATGCTGTCTAGGTTGGTCATAGCTTTTCTTCCAAGGAGCAAGCGTCTTTTCATTTCATGGCTGCGGTCACCATCTGCAGTGATTTTGGAGCCCCCAAAAATAAAGTCTGACACTGTTTCCACTGTCTCCCCATCTATTTGCCATGAAGTGATGGGACTGGGTTCCATGATCTTGGTTTTCTGAATGTTGAACTTTAAGCCAACTTTTCCACTCTCCTCTTTCACTTTCATCAAGAGGCTTTTTAGTTCTTCTTCACTTTCTGCGATAAGGGTGGTGTCATCTGCATATCTGAGGTTATTGATATTTCTCCTGGCAATCTTGATCCCAGCTTGTGCTTCCTCCAGCCCAGCGTTTCTCATGATGTACTCTGCATATAAATTAAATAAGCAGGGTGACAATATACAGCCTTGATGTATTCCTTTTCCTATTTGGAACCAGTCTGTTGTTCCATGTCCAGTTCTAACTGTTGCTTCCTGACCTGCATACAGATTTCTCAAGTGGCAAGTCAGGTGGTCTGGTATTCCCATCTCTTTCAGAATTTTCCACAGTTTATTGTGATCCACACAGTCAAAGGCTTTGGCATAGTCAATAAAGCAGAAATAGATGTTTTTCTGGAGCTCTCTTGCTTTTTTGATGATCCAGCGGATGTTGGCAATTTGATCTCTGGTTCCTCTGCCTTTTCTAAAACCAGCTTGACCATCTGGAAGTTCATGGTTCCCGTTTTATTGAAGCCTGGTTTGAAGAATTTTGAGCGTGTGAGATGAGTGCAATTGTGTGGTAGTTTGAGCATTCTTTGACATTCCCTTTCTTAGGGATTGGAATAAAAACTGAACTTTTCCAGCCCTGTGGCCACTACTGAGTTTTCCAAATTTGCTGGCATATTGAGTGCAGCCCTTTCACAGCAGCATCCTTTAAGATTTGATATAGCTCAACTGGAATTCCATCACCTCCACTAGCTTTGCTCATAGTGATGCTTCCTAAGGCCCACTTGACTTCACATTGCAGGATGTCTGGCTCTAGGTGAGTGATCACATCATCGTGATTATCTGGGTCATGAAGATCTTTTTTGTATAGTTCTGTGTGTTCTTGCCACCTCTTCTTAATATCTTCTGTTTCTGTTAGGTCCATACAATTTCTGTCCTTTATTGAGCCCATCTTTGCATGAAATGTCCCCTTGGTATCTCTAATTTTCTTGAAGAGATCTCTAGTCTTTTCCATTCTATTGTTTTCCTCTATTTCTTTGCACTGATCACTGAGGAAGACTTTCTTATCTCTCCTTGCTATTCTTTGGAACTCTGCATTCAAATGGGAATATCTTTCCTTTTCTCCTTTGCTTTTTGCTTCTCTTCTTTTCACAGCTATTTGTAAGGCCTCCTCAGACAGCCATTTTGCTTTTTTTCATTTCTTCTTCTTGGGGCTGGTCTTGCTCCCTGTCTCCTGTACAGTATCACAAACCTCTGTCCATAGTTCATCGGGCGCTCTGTCTATCAGATCTACTCCCTTAAATCTATTTCTCACTTCCAATGTATAATCGTTAGGGATTTGATTTAGGTCATACCTGGATGTTCTAGTGGTTTTCCCTACTTTCTTCATTTTATGTCTGAATTTGGCAATAAGGAGTTCATGATCTGAGCCACAGTCAGCTCCTGGTCTTGTTTTTTTGACTGTGTAGATCTTCTTCATCGTTGGCTGCAACGAATATCTACTACAGTGGGCAAGAATACCATAGAAGAAATGGAGTAACCCTCATAGCCAACAAAAGAGTCCAAAATGCAGTATTTGGGTGTAACCTCAAAAATGACAGAATGATCTTGGTTCGTTTTCAAGGCAAACAATTCAACATCACAGTAATCCAAGTCTATGCCCCAACCACTGATGCCAAAGGAGCTGAAGTTGACCAGTTCTATGAAGATCTACAATTCAAAATTTTTAAAGGTTATATTCCATATAGTTATTATAAACTATTGTCTATATTCCCTGTGTTGTATCCTTGCAGCTTATTTATTTTAAATGTAGCATTTTGTTCCTGCTAACCTTGTATCCCTATCTTGCCCTTCCCCCATTCCCTCTCCCCATTGGTAACCAATAATTTGTTCTCTATATCTGTGAGTCTGTTTTTCTTTTTTGTTATGTTCATTAGTTTGTTTTATTTTTTAGATTCTACATATAAGTGATATCATACAGTATTTGTGTTTCTCTATCTGACTTATTTCACTTAGCATAATAACCTCCAGAGTGCATCCATGTGGTTGCAAATAGCAACATTTTATTCTTTTTTTATGGCTGAGTAGTATTCTACTATACATACACCATATCTTCTCTATCCATTAATCTGCTGATGGACACTTGGGTTGCTTCCATGCCTTGGCAATTTAAATAGTACCGTTGTGAATATAGAGGTGCATGAATCTTTGCAAATTAGTGTTTTTGTTTTCTTTGAATATATATACTCAGGAGTTGAATTGCTGGATCATATAGTAGTTCTATTTTTAGTTTTTTGAGAAACTCTATATTGTTTTCCACAGCTGCACCAATTTACGTTCCCATAAGCAGTGTACTGGGGTTCCCCTTTCTCCATATTCTTGCCAACGTTAATTATTTGCATTCTCTTTGATAATAGCTATTCTAACAAGGGTGAGGTGATATCTCATTGTTGTTTTAATTTGCATTCCTCTCATCAGGGATGAGAGATGCTAAGCATCTTTTTCATGTTCCTATTAGCTATCTGTTTCATCTTGTTTGGAAAAAGAATTCAGGTTTTCTGCCCCATTTTTTAATTGGGCTGTTTGTTTTTTTAATGTTGAGTTGTATGAATGGCTTATATATTTTAGACGTTAACTCCTTATTGGTCATATGATTTGCAAATATTTTCCCCCATTCAGTAAGTATTCATTTTGTGGATGATTTCCTTTGCTGTGCAAAAGCTTTTCTGATTAATTAGGTCCTGTTTGTTTATTTCTACTTTAGTTCCTTTGCTTTAGGGGATAGATACAAAAAAACATCACTACAATTTATGTAAAAGAGTGTTCTGCCTATGTTTTCTTCTAGAAGTTTTATGGTTTTTGGTCTTACCTTTTAATCTACTTTGAGTTTATTTTTGTATATAGTGTTAGAGAATGTTCTAATTTCATTCTTTTACATGTAGCTGTTCAATTTTCCCAGCACCTTATTTGAGAGACTGTCTTTTCTCCGCTATGTATTCTTGCATTTTTCATTGTAGTTTAATTGACCATAAGACCATGGATTTATTTCTGGGCTCTATAGTCTATTCCATTGAGCTATGTGTTTGTTTTTGTGCCAGTACTATACTGTTTTGATTACTGTAGCTTTGAAGTATAGTCTGAAACCAAGGAGTGTGGTACTGTCAACTCTGTTCTTTCTTAAGATAGTTTTGGCTATCTGAGGTCTTTTGTTTTTCCATACAAATTTTACAATTATTTGTTCTGGTTCTGTGAAAAATGCCCTGGGTATTTGAAAGAGATCACCTTGAATTTGTAGATTGCCTTGGGTAATATGGTCATTTTAACAGTATTAATTCTTCCAACTATGAAAATGATGTGTCTTTCCATCTGTTTGTATTGTCTTCAATTTCTTTCATCAATGTCTTTTTTTTTCTGGCCTCACTGCACAGCATGTGGGATCTTAGTTCCCCCACCAAGCACTGAACCCACACACAGTGCACAGAGTCTTAACCACTCAACCACCAGGGAAGTCCCCATCAGTGTCTTATAGTTTTCCTAGTACAGGCATTTTACCTCATTAGGTAGGTTTATTCCTAGGTGTTTTATTCTTTTTGATGTAATTATAAATGGGGTTGTTTTCTTATTTTCTTTCTCACCGTTTGTTGTTAGTATATAGAAATACAACAGATTCCCATATATCAATTTTGTATCCTGCAACTTCACCATACCAGACTCACTGATGAGCTCTAGTAGTTTTCTGGTGGCATCTTTAGGATTTTTTAGATATAATATTATGTTATCTGCAAACAGTGACAATTTAACTCCTTCCTTACCAATGTAGATTCCTTGTATTTCCTTTCCTTGTCTAATTGCTGTGACTAGGACTTCCAATACTACGTTGAATAAAAGTGACAAGAGTGAGCATTCTTGTTTTGTTCCTGATCTTAGAAGAAATGCTTTCAGGTCTTTACCATTGAGTATGATGTGAAACTATGGATTTGTCATATATGACCTTTATTATGTTGAAGTATGCTACCTCTATCCCCATTTTCTGGAGACTTTTTCTTATCATAAATGAATAAATAAATGAATGAATGTTGAATTTTGTCAAAAAGTTTTTCTGTATCTATTGAGATGACCATATGGATTTTATTCTTACATCGGTTAATGTGGAGTATCACATTGATTTGTGGATATTGAAAAATCCTTGCATCCCTGGGATAAACCTTACTTGATCATGGTATATGATTATTTTCATGCATTATTGAATTCGGTTTGCTAATATTCTATTGAGGATTTTTGTATCTATGTTCATCAGTGATATAAGCCTGTAATTTTCTTTTCTTGTGATTTTGTCTGATTTTGGTATCAGGGTGATTCTGGCCTTGTAGAATGATTTCAGAAGCATTCCTTGCTCTGAAATTTTTTGAATAGATTGAGAAGGGTGGGTATTAACTCTTCTCTAAATGTTTGTTAAAATTAACCACCTGCAAAGCCATCTGGTCCTGGACTTTTATTTGTTGGGAGTTTTTTAAAAGTCATTTGTTTCAATTTCATTACTAGGAATGTCTCTGTTCATATTTTCTACTTCTTCCTGGTTCAGTCTTGGGAGATTGTATATTTTTAGGAATTTGTCCATTTCTTCTGGGTTGTTTATTTCATTGGCATATAGTTGTTGATAGTAGTGTCTTATGATCTTTTGTATTTCTGTGATGTTGATTGTAACTTCTTTTTCATTTCTGATTTAATTGATTTGGGCCCTCTTTTTTTCTTCCTTCCTTTTTTTTTTTTTTTTTTTGATGCATCTAGCTAATGGTTTATCAATTTTGTTTGTCTTTTCAAAGAGCCAGCTCTTAATTTCACTAACCTTTTCTATTGTTTTTGTCTCTATTTATATCTACTCTGATATTTACTATTTCTTTCCTTCTACTAACTGAACTTTGTTTTTTCTTTTTCTGTTTCCTTTATGAAATAGGCTAAGTTGTTTATCTGGGATTTTTCTTGTTTCCTGAGGCAAACTTCTCTCTTAGAACTGCTTTTTCTGCCTCCCATAGATTTTGGGTCACTGAGTTTTTATATTCAATTTTCTCTAGGTGTTTTTTATTTCATCTTTGATTTTTTTCAGTGATCTGTTGGTTCTTTAGTAGCATATTGCTTAGACTCCACGTTTGTGTGTGTGTGTGTTGTAGTTTTTTCTTGCAGTTGTTTTCTAATCTTATAACATTGTAGTTGAAAAGAATGCTTGGTATTATTTTAATCTTCTTACATTTCAATTCAGTTCAGTCGCCCAATCATTTCTAACTCTTTGCAACCCCATGGACTGCAGCACGCCAGGCCTCCTTGTCCATCAGCAACTCCCGGAGTTTACTCAAACTCATGTCCATTGAGTCGGTGATACCATCCAACCATCTCATCCTCTGTCGTCCCCTTCTCCTCCTGCTTTCAATCTTTCCCAGCATCAGGGTCTTTTCCAATGAGTCAGTTCTTCACATCAGGTGGCCAAAGTTTTGGAGCTTCAGCTTCAGCATCAGGCCTTCCAATGAATATTCAGGACTGATTTCCTTTAGGATGGACTGGTTAGATCTTGCAGTCCAAGGGACTCTCAAGCATCTTCTCCAACACCACAGTTTAAAAGCATCAGTTCTTCTGTGCTCAGCTTTTTTCATAGTCCAACTCTCACATCTATACATGACTACTGGAAAAACCATAGCCTTGACTAGACGGACGTTTGTTGGCAAAGTAATGTCTCTGCTTTTTAATATGCTGTCTAGGTTGGTCACAGCTTTTCTTCCAAGGAGCAAGTGTCTTTTAATTTCATGGTTGCAGTCACCATCTGCAGTGATTTTGGAGCCCCCAAAAAATAAAGTCTGACACTGTTTCCACTGTTTCCCCATTTATTTGCCATGAAGTGATGGGACTGGATCCCATAATCTTGGTTTTCTGAATGCTGAGCTTTAAGCCAACTTTTTCACTCTCCTCTTTCACTTTCATCAAGGGGCTCTTTAGTTCTTCACTTTCTGCCATAAGGGTGGCGTCATCTGCATATCTGAGGTTATTGATATTTCTCCTTGCAATCTTGATTCCAGCTTGTGCTTCTTCCAGCTCAGAGTTTCTCATGATGTACTCTGCATATAGGTTAAATAAGCAACTTGACAATATACAGCCTTGACGTACTCCTTTTCCTATTTGGAACCAGTCTGTTGTTCCATGTCCAGTTCTAACTGTTGCTTCTTGACCTGCATACAGATTTCTCAAGAGGCAGGTCAGGTGGTCTTCTTACATTTACTGAGATTCTTTTGTGGACTACCATGTGATCTATCCTGGAGAATGTTCCATGAGCACTTGAAGAAGTATTGTGCTGCTTTCAGATGGAATGTTCTTTATATACACACACATACATACATATATATATATAAAGTTTATTTGATCTAATATGTCATTTAAGGCCAGTGTTTCCTTATTGATTTTTTTGTCTGAATGATCTGCCCACAAAGTGGGGGTGTTAAAGTCCCCTACTATTATTGTGTTGCTGTCAATTTTTCCTTTTATATCCATTAATATTTGCTTTATGTATTTAGGTGCTCCTATGTTGGGTACATATATATTTACAATTGTTATATATTCTTCTTGGATTGATCCCTTGATCATTATGTAATGCCCTTCCTCATCTCTTGTAACAGTTTTTATTTAAAGTCTATTTTGTCTAAGTATTGCTTCCTAGGCTTTCTTTGATTTCCATTTGCATGGAATGCCTTTTTCCATCCCCTCACTTTCAGTCTCTGTGTGTCTTTATATCTGAAATAAGTTTCTTGTAAGCAGCAGAGATGGGTCTTATTTTTGTATCCATTCAGCCACTCTGTGTCTTTTGATAGGAGCACTTATTCCATTTACAGTTTAGGTAATTGTTGACATGTAGTCTTTTTTGTTTCTTTCTTCTTTTGTTCTTTCTCTCGTGATTTGATGATTGTCTTTATTGTTCTGTTTGTATTCTTTTAGTATTTTTGTGTGTGTGTGTTTATTGTTTTTGTGTGTGCATCTATTATAGGTTTTTGGTTTGTGGTTACCATGAAGCTTTTATATAGCAATCTCTCTATATATGTGATTATTTCAAGTTGCTGATCTCTTCATTTCAAATGTATTTTAACAACCCTGCATTTGCATTCTGTTTCCCTCATGTTTACTCTTTTTGATATCATATTTTATGTCTAATTGTTTGTGCTTCCCTTAATTGGGTATTGTGGATGCAGATGATTTTACTACATTTGTCTTTTAACCTTTCTACTAGCTTTTTGTATGAATGATTTCCTACTTTTACTGTACATTAGGCTACTAACTTCTTGAAATCAAGGCCTGAGTCTTTCCCACCTGTATATCTCCAATAATGCCAAGAACATCTTTGATTCAAATTGACTATCCATGTTGATCAAACTTTTTTTCTTGATTTGCCCCAATATAAAATTACTTCTGATAATCATTTTGAGTTTTGATCTCATTATCATTCAGGGAATAAAAGGAAGTAAAATAATAATGAGGTCTCCTAGAGAATTCCTGAAAACTGTACTTTGTTTCCAGCCACACTGTTTCTCACAGACAAGTACCATCCTTTATCTGGTGTCTATGCCTGTGGTCAGACTTCTAACAGTAGCCTAAGGAAGACAAAAAACTTAGTGGGCACTGGATAGAGCCACTGGAAGAATCAAAATCAATACTTTCCACCACTGGATTTTCAAAAAACACAAAAGAATGAACCTCAGTATTACAAAGGGCTATGAGCCCTACTTGGGAAAACACCATAAAAAATGAAAGAAAAATAGCTAACATGGCATTGCCAAAACACACACATACCTCTGTCCCCTTACTTCAACCTGAAGTGACTATAGATTACAGTGAAGCCATTGGGGAAATTATTATAATTCCAATTATATTCCACTTGATTCCAATGCTGCCTCATACTCCATCTACTCCCACCTAAAAAGTGTGTCAATATATTCACTGATAATTCTGAGGCAGTCTTTGTCCCTTAGATGTGTTTGTAGACCTCCCTCCACTCTTGTGAGTCCTATTCATTCCAAGATGAGGCAGTTTCAGATGAGTTAAAATACTTTGGCCACCAAAGTAAATTGGATATCCATGCAGTTTTAATTTCTCCTTTTCCCCTTCCCTGATTGTGATTTGGGGAATTAGCCAGGCTTCTCAATCTGCTTTTCTATAAAGTTGGGCTATCCATTCACATAAAAGGGAAAATCTGTGAAAAACATTGAGGTATTTTTTTCAGTGCTGACCCAGCTTGAGTCAGATTTTTATGCCTCACCCATTCCCAAAGATGCTTGTGGAGGAGTAGCTCTTTCCACCCTAAGGTTTCCTCTGGGATAGAAAGAGCCCACCTTTCATTTTCCTTCCAGCTTATTCCTGTCTCACTGCCCATATTTTATTTTGTCATGTAATTTTTTGTTTTTCTTTTTGCTACCAGTTGGATGTTAAATTTTTAAAAATGTAGTGAGTTACTTGAATTTGAATTAAAAATCTTTAAAATTAATGAATGAATAGCCATCTATGTGAACTGTTTATCATAAATAATTGATTCAAAGAAAAACAATTATCTATGGAGAATCCATACTTCTACCATATAATTGCTATATTCTTAATAGCTTCATTGAAGTATAATGAGCATAAAATATTCTGCACATATTTTTTCTTTTTTAATTGGTGGCAAATTGCTTTATAATTTTTGTTGGTTTCTGCTATTCAACAATGTGACTCAGTCATAACTGTATATATTCCTTTCTTCCTGAGCCTCCCTCCACTCCCTTTGCATATATTTAAAGTATACAATTTGATAAATTTTTGCATATATGTATAGCCCTGAAGCCATCTTCACAATCAAGGTAATGAACATATCTGTCACCTCCAAAACTTTCCTCAAGGCCTTTTATAATGTCTCCTTCTCACTCCTTATAGCCCTGCCCATCCCCACTCCCATCACCAAACTGGTAGGAATAGGCACTATTAATTATTCCTGGCCCTGTGTGACTACTGGACACTCTTTCCTCTAAACCTTTGGGGAAATAGAAGCTTGAATCTAGTGCCTTAGACCACTTGGCCATACTTACATGCTCCCTCTAAACCTTTGGGATGGTTCTCTCCCCAGCCTTGTATAGTTTCCTCACACATATGCTGATCAGTACTCTGTGTAGTTCTGTGCTTAGTCGCTCAGTTGTGTCCAACTCTTTGTGATGCCATGGACTGCAGCCTGCAAGGCTTCTCCAGGCAAGAATACTGGAGAGGGTTGCCATGCCCTCCTCCAGGGGATCTTCCCAACCCAGTTCTCCTGCATTGCAGGAGGATTCTTTACTGTCTGAGACACCAGGGAAGTCTGATCAGTACTCTGCTAAATACTTAAGGGAGGCCCTCCACAGCTCTTCTGAGTTTTTTCTCTGTATACATCTCATCTCTACATTGTGAACTCCAGTTGCTTTGATATCCCTGGACTCTGAGCTCCATTTATTCAACTCAAGGATTCTTCTGCCCAACTTTCATGTTCTTCCTCCCTGTGCTATGACCTGGATGCATTCTACAAGCCATAAGTAGGAGTGATTATAGAGATTACTTCCATTGTTTACTTTCAGGGATCACTGTCCTTATTAGCCTGCTGCCCAGTTTCTTAAAAACCATTGTTTCATATATTTTGTCCAATTTATTTTTTTAGCAACTTGAAAAGCACACATTAATTATATCATTTCTGTAGGTCAGGAGTTTTGAGAGAGCTTAACTGTGTCCAATTTCTTAGTTGTTTAAGATGGGAAGATAAATCTTCTCCCTGTTACTCCATCTTGGCTACAAGAGGAAGATCCTCAGAGTACTTTTGTTGCTCTAAAATATTTAAAAGGCAATAAACTATAGGAAAATGTTTTTCATGAATTCAGTAAGCAGATTTAGAAGGCAAATTTAATTTCCCAACTTCTTAAATACAAGGGTATGGGACTAATAAGAAGATAAATATTCATTATAACTGCATTTGAAGGAAAAAGGATGAAATGGATAAAGTTTAGAAGTGAGTAAATAAGGAGACATGATTGCCAATTTCTTTCCATTTCTCCATGCTTTTACACTACCTGCTCTCCAATGTCTGCCCATTCTCCTCAGTTTAAACTTTACCACCCAAGCCATCCATATATCCATTAATCCACTTATGAAATACTACTGAGTGTCAGGGATAAAAATGAACTATAAGACAGGGAACCTCTTGCAAGTTGCTCATATATGGTGGTTGAGAGTTCTATTGTCATATGAGTGTGAATAAAATGCTGAGGCAATGTGGAGGGTGGAGTCATAAGTTTGGGGTGGGATTGAGGAACAGATCAAGGAAGGCCTCTTCTGGAAGGATACATTTGAAATGGGTCTTAAAGAATGAGTAGCATTTGGCTAGGTGCAGATGGGATAGAGGAGGCATTAGAGAGAGAGGGAATGAGCCAAGGTAAGCATGGTAAAAAGATCAGTCCTATTTCTTTTTTTTTTTTTTCAATTAGTTATGCTTTTAATTTCTTTTTTTTCCCCAATTATTTTTGTTAGTTGGAGGCTAATTACTTTACAATATTGAAGTGGTTTTTGCCATACATTGACATGAATCAGCCATGGATTTACATGTGTTCCCCATCCTGAACCCCCCTCCCAACTCCTTGCCCATCCCATCCCTCTGGGTCATCCCAGTGCACCAGCCCTGAGCACTTGTCTCATGCATCCAACCTGGACTGGCGATCTGTTTCACCCTTGATAGTATACTTGTTTCGATGCTGTTCTCTCAGATCATCCCACCTTCGTCTTCTCCCATAGAGTCCAAAAAGTCCTATTTCTAGACTGGTGAAAAACTGAGCATGGTTGAAGTCTAAGGGGTGGAGGGAGGTGTGACTTGGCAGGAAAATAAGCTGCATAAGTGGTTGGGGCCAGACTAAGAACTGTGAGTACCAAGCCAATGAGTCTGGATTTTAATCTTCCAACAACCTGAAGTTTCAGAACAAGGAAGTGGCATGATCATATGTGGGTCCTGGACTCTCTAGAAGAGGAAAATAGCAAGAGGGTTCTACAGGAGGCTGCTGAAGCCATCCAAAAAAGTATGTGTGGACTAATCTGAGAGACATTTCTGCAAGAGAACCCACAGTGTATTGTGACTAATTGCACACCAAAAATGAAGAGGGGAAGACTTGAGGATAAGTGCCTCTGGGTTTTCCAGTTTGAGAGAATTGGCAAATGTCATGTCATTAAGATGGAGATAGAAGGCAGGATAGACTTAAATTGTCTTTTAGTCTCACTGATTTTGGAGTTTTTATGAGCCATTCAGGTGGAGAATTAGAGCAGCCATGTAGACCCCAAGAGAGAGGTTTGAGAATTAATAGTTGTGGTTAGAATGATCAAAAATTTGTTTGATCATAGTGTATAAAATAAGAAGGAAATGAAGGTATTATTCCTGTTTTCTTAAAAATTTTAATGAACGACATTATACTTTAAATGTCTAGCAAACAAACATATTCATGCAAGCCAATTCCTAAGTATCCCAGTGTGGGAATTAGATTCTGCCACGATATTCTCTCAGTGAGCAAAGGAATTTAAGGTATTCTAATCAGCCTTCATGCATTCTAGAATTTTATGGGGCGTAATAATGTTTAGTGAAGATGAAAATATCAGACATGAAGCATATATTGTGATAGACTTTCTAAGCAGTGACCACTGGAAGAGTTAGAGGAGTAGCTGTAAAAGATTCTTTAGGAGTCAGTACTGAGCCCTTTTTTCAAGGAGTTGCTATTTTAAGGTCAGTTCTGATTTAAATATTCCTGTTACTAAATAAACAGAGGAACTTGGGTCAGCCTGAGTCAGCCTCACACCCTCAACTGACTTCATCAACCAAGACACATTCTAACTTGGCCATTTTATGAGCCTGTGAAAGTGAGATCTATTTGAGGAAGAAGTGATTTGGTTTGACCTTCAAGCAGTGGAAAAGAAAACACTTGCCACTTCAGGAGGACTTCCTCAGAGGAAGTTCTGCCTCAGACGGTAGAAACCCTTGGCATTTCTCAGGCTCTTGAAATGTCAGAAATATTGGCTACAACATTTGTATTCAGGAGGACAACTTGTTTGAGCATTGTTGGTGGACACCTTTGTTAGTGCCAGTTAGTCCGAAGCTCTTACCAAGTCCTTTCCTTCCTTAACTCCCCTGGTCCAAGGTGAGCAGTGTCATACATCATGAGGAGGTTCCTGGTAATTCTCTGTCCAAGGCTCCAAGATATGGGCAGAGAGAATGAAGAACTCGTTTCTTGGATCCGAATCCAGTCCCCCAAAGGAGGCATGGTTCTATTCCTCTATTCCAAAGTCAAGCATCCCATGGCATGATCACTCAGTTTACAGGCTGAGACAAGATTTGTTGCTTTTTATGTCTTTCAGGGAAGTATCTACCATCAAGAAACTTCTTGTTTAAGTGCCATCTATGATGAATGATTTTTAAATACACCATAGATTACAAAATAGCCAGGATTTGCACTCACACACTTTAAAAGTTGTCTTCTTAGTATTATTGGAAGTTATGTCAGCAGAAAATTTAAAAATGCAAACATAAATTCTCTTCAGGAACCTCTGACCTGCTAACATAATGCTGAGAAGAGATAGTCTTGTCACTTATACCAGAGTAATTGGAAGGTACTTGAAAAGGTAGAAGTTGATCTTCAGAAAGCTTAGAAATTCTTGATAAGTGAAGCCTGTTCCTGGAATCTAGGGCTTTCTGGAAGCTAGGAAGAAAGTTAAAAATAATGGTGAATGGTCAGCTATAGACCACACCTATAGATGGCCAGTGTGAGTCTTCCACAGTGAACTTTAACGGAAATGCACAGAATGCTCAATGGAGTAAAAGCCTTGAGCCATTTGATGCCAAAATAAACTCTGGGTAATGATGAGTCATCTTTAAGGATGTGGTGCAAAAGGTTAGGGACAAGGAGTTCACCCTCAAAAGACCACCACCCTGTCCCAAACTGTTACTGATCTCTGAACTTCTACCACCAGTCACTTCCCAGCCTCCCTCTTCTTGAACTTTATGGAAGAAAAATGTATGCTACTACCAAGATGTGAATCAATTAACCAGACTTGTTCCCTAGTTATTATCTGGGCCATTTTGGTAAAACAGAAGGTAAAGAGCCCCACATAAAACTCCATCTCCTTTGCAGTTTTGGTTGCTTACTATATCGTTATCTTAGGGGATTCCTGATTACACTGAGGTGAGAATACCTTATAATATGTTACTTTTCTTGGTCACTTTGTTAGATATTTATTATGTTCCAGGAGTTGTGCTAAGCACTTTATGAATATGTTTCTTATAAAATGTCCTGAGAAGTGGGTAAAATACTTATTTTACAGATGAGGAAACTAAGCTTCCCTGAAGTTAAGTGACTTAACCAAGGTCACTGAGACTCAAACCTGGGTTTGTGTAACTCCACTGTTGTATTCTGCCTAGACTTTTGTTACATTTCTAATGAGTCATAATGGTGTTTTCCTCCATACTTAATCATAAAACTATTGCTTCTCCTCAGATAACTTTTAAATGGCTTTCCACTAAATAGTGTTTAGTGTTCATACTCATTCATTCTCACTATTTAATTCAGTCTCCCTCAGGGCCAACTTTTGTCCCTGTTTGCCTGGACAAACTTTGCTCCAACCAAACTGAAATATTTCACGTTGTCATACACCCCCAACATTTTCCAACGTGCATTCTTTTTTTGATTGCAGAAAGATGAGGACAATGTGTAGAAAGAGCTGCATGGTGTCCATTTCTGCTCATTGTTGGGACAGACAGAAGCTGAAGAGATTGTTTTAAGGAGGGCTTTGTCAGATATTAGACATTCAATGTAGCTTCATGTCTGTGTGGATGACCCTGGAAAACAAAAGGCCATTCTCTCCAATTCTTCATAGAATTAGTAAGGCTTCAGTCCCAGGAGTCAAAGGGACCACTATAGCAGCACAGATAAATGCCCACAATGTATACCATAGAAGGGGTGATAGCTTTGCAAAGTGGGCATGGCTAGGATGTTGTCCCTTTCAAAATATTGGGTAAAGACCAGACTGGAAGAATAAGAGAAAACAGTACACCCCTTAAGGTCCTGGGAATAACTGAAATGACTTGAGAGGGAGATAGTTCAGGGGCCACATCCCAGCATTATCCAGAGATGTCAAAGAAATATGAGTTACCCCCATTCTGTGAACTCACCTTCATTTGGACCGACCAGCTGGTGGGGCTTGGATAAAATTGAGGTATATAGTTCGTTCATTTAGGAGACATGTATTAAATACCTAAGATGTTCCAGACACTATGCAAAGCTCTGAGTTTCCAAAGACAAATAAGACCTGAGCCTTGCCCTCTGAGGACTGACATCATGATAGTAAGTCTACTCCTTATCCCTGCAAGAGATTTTGTCCTGGAAATCTCTTAGACTTTTGCCCCAAGATTTCCACCAGTGACCACGAAGATTGTATTCTGAGCAGAGAATATGATATGAATGGCAACCCCTTGTGTTATGCATTGAACAACCTCACTTGGTGGCCTTATTTGCCCACATATTCTCTACCTAAAATGTCTTCCCCTGCAACTGTGCCTTTCGACTCCTTCCACATGCATCTCTGATCTGAACTCCTTTCTCTATCCTCACGTCCCTCCTTACCACAACCCCCAAGTTGTTCCCTTTCCTCAGACCTTCTTTGGTACATTCTGTCTACAATAGTGACCTGAAAATTAAACAAGGCCTGTATGCCCCCTGTCTTGCTCAATGTTTTCTTTTACTATTATTTTAGCCTTGTGCTCTTATTCAGCTCTTGGCCAGCCTGACTCTTATTTCCTTGGATGGTTTTCAGTTGTAAGGGTAGGAACTGTGTCCTATCCATCTTTGTATCTCCCTACAGGCTTGCACATAATTGAAATTCACTAGGACAAACGAAGAAAGTACTGTTTAAAACAAGAGACCTTTTAAAGAGTGGAAGATGCCAGCTGAAATGGAGTGTCTATGACAAAAATCTTCGGTCAATAAGTTTTTCAAATTCTTTCAGTTGTTGACTCTCAAATATTTATGCTAATGACAACCAGGAAAAGCACAGATGTTGGACATATACCAAACTGAAGACTAATTCTAGCCAACTAATTCTTTTCACCAAACTTTGTATAAGAGCATCTAACAAAAAGAGGCTCAGGCACCACGGATCTCTCTTTCTTTCTCAGGTTCAAACCATTAGTGGGAGGTCCAAAGTACGGTGATCTGAGGGTACCAGAGGAAGATGACAAAGGAAAGGGGGGAAAGCAAAAGATCTGAAAATTAAAGATGATATATAATTGTTGATGTAGAGCTTGGATTTAGAAACTTAGACAAGATCAGCTAAGGTCATTTCCATTTAATTACTTAAGCAATTTTATTCTTATAAGTAGCTGCTTTTTTTTCAAGGAAAGAAGGAAGGAAAGAAAGAGAGAAACAGAAAAAAAGAGGGAAAGAGAGAAGGAAGGAGGAGGGAGTGAGGAGAGAGCACAATTGAGCAGAACATTAAGGGAAGGGGGGGGTCTCAAAAAAGACTACTGCTTGCCTTTTTGTTATTTTATTGAAGTTCAATGTGCTTTAATTGACACAAGAGTCTGGAATGCTCTGAAACTCTGATTAAGGGGACAGCCTCCTTGGGTAATTTAAACTTCCTTTCTCATTCATAACCTCAACCACAAGGTTAAACTGGCACCCTGTTCTTTTTTAATTTCATGAGTAAAGAACGCACTGAAAACCCATTACTCTAGCCAGAATGAGTGATATTTCCTCCAGATCTACTTTCTGACAAATAGTACATCCTAAACCAGGTAGCTGACTAAGTCCTTAGTCACAGAAACAGAAGTTTTTCATCTGAAGTCAGTCTTTTCTCCTCTGAGTTGGCCAGGCTGCCCCATCTGCTCTGGGACACTGGAGCCCCATGAGTAAATTAGAAACCTAACTTAAAGGGAGTGAGATACTCAGAGAAAAACCCCAGCATCCTGTACTCTCTGATTGTAGCACCACACAAGGACATTTAGGAAAGAAAATGCAAATAGTTTGACATAGACTAAGAATTAGTAGGCTCTGTGGTCTGATACTAGGGAGTCTGGGAAGACCCTAATGTCACCTCCCCCCACAGGACTGTGGTCTGCTGACGTAAGGCTCTCATCCCTCCTCAAAGGTCAAGTGATTAAGGCCCCAATGTGTTGTTAGTCACATCTTCATGTGAATACATAACTTGAAATAGGTTTGGAGAGAAGAATAGAGTAAGAAGAACAATGTAGCTTACAGGATATATGTCACACCTCAAGTCAGAACCTTGGAGAGCTAGGTGCCTTTGGGAAAGTTGTTTCACTTCTCTGTAGATCATGATAGTTGATCTAACTTAATGATCTTACCTCCCTCTCCCCTTCCTTCCTCCCTTTCTTCCATTCCCTGTCTCTCTCCTTTTCTAAAAGTATTTGTTCAACCCCTATTATGACTTGGTCATATGGCATTGGGAATATAACTAGAAGTAAAATAAACAGGGAAGCCTGGAGTGCTGCAGTCCATGGGGTTGCAAAGAGTTGGACACGACTGAGTGACTGAACAACAACAAAAATAGGCTAAGTCTCAAGCCCACGTAACTTACATTCTGGTGGGGGAAACACAACAAGCAAATAAATAGATCTATAATACAGATAGGCCTCGGTTTACATTGTTCTGATTTACATGAATTTCAATCACCATAGTTTAGTTAAGAATAGTCACCCAAAAACACACTTCAAATTTCAGTCATTCAGCTCAGTTCAGTTCAGTCGCTCAGTCGTGTCTGACCCCGTGAATTGCACGCAGCACGCCAGGCGTCCCTGTCCATCACCAACTCGCGGAGTTTACCCAAACTCATGTCCATCGAGTTGGTGATGCCATCCAGCCATCTCATACTCTGCCGTCCCCTGCTCCTCCTGACCCCAATCCCTCCCAGCATCAGGGTCTTTTCCAAAGAGTCAACTCTTCGCATGAGGTGGCCAAAGTATTGGAGTTTCAGCTTCAGCATCAGTCCTTCCAATGAACACCCAGGACTGATCTCCTTTAGGATGGACTGGTGGGATCTCCTTGTAGTCCAAGGGACTCTCGAGAGTCTACTCCAACACCACAGTTCAAAAGCATCAATTCTTCGGTGCTCAGCTTTCTTCACAGTCCAACTCTCACATCCATACATGACCACTGGAAAAACCATAGCCTTGTCTAGACAGACCTTTGTTGGCAAAGTAATGTCTCTGCTTTTTAATATGCTATCTAGGCTGGTCATAACTTTCCTTCCAAGGAGTAAGCGTCTTTTAATTTCATGGCTGCAGTCATCATCTGCAGTGATTCTGGAGCCCAAAAAAATAAAGTCTGACACTGTCTCCCCATCTATTTCCCATGAAGTGATGGGACCAGATGCCATGATCTTAGTTTTCTGAATGTTGAGCTTTAAGCCAACTTTTTCACTCTCCTCTTTCACTTTCATCAAGAGGCTCAGTCATTACCATATACTAATTAAGAGCAATTGCATAAAATATAAATTTCACTGCTATCTCTCCAGTCCACAAATGTTTGTTATGGTGTGGTCAGTGACAATCACATCCTTTTTTTTTTCTTTTTTTAGAAAAATAGTTATTTGTTTGCCTGACTGAGTCTTAGTTGACAAGGGACTTTCAATCTTCCTTGCAGCATGTGGGATCTTTCTTAGTTGTGGCATGCAAACGCTTAGTTGCAGCAGGTGGGATCCAGTTCTCTGACCAGGGAACAAACCAGGGTCCCCTGCATTGGAAGTGCAGAGTCTTAGCCACTGGATCACCAGAGAAGTCCCACCAGTCGTTCTTTTCAAAGTCAGTCAGTGGCTGGTCACTGCTCATCTGCTGTTCCGTTCACACAAGAACAGCAAAACATGTAGTTCAGTTGTCTCCATTGTCTTCCAGTGACAGAGAAATATTGAAGGCACAATAATTCAACTATTAAAACACTACTGCTATTGGATAATGCTCCAGGTCATCTTGATTCTCTTAAATAGAAATGTGAAAATTTGTTTTTTTCCACCAAACATTACTTCATGTAATGGACCCTCGGTTTTTTTCAACCTTTAAAGCTTGGTAGATGGGCTTCCCTCGTGGCTCATCTGTTAAAGAATCCACCTCTAATGTGGGAGACCTGGGTTCAATCCCTGGGTTGGGAAGATCCCCTGGAGAAGGGAAAGGCTACCCACTCCAGTATTCTGGACTAGAGAATTCCATGGACTGTATAGTCCATGGGGTCTCAAAGAGTCGGACATGACTGAGCGACTTTGACTCACTCAGATGAACTTTATTAACAGGTTGTTGGTAATAAAACTGGAGATATATATATATATATATAATTTCATGCAATTTTTTAAGCTGAATTTTGAAAGAAATACATGTCATGCAGTTGAAAATATTCAAGCATATAGCAAGTAGTATGCACACACAGCATGTCAGGAACTTTTACCACTCTGTGTAAGTAGCTTTACAAGTTTTTAATAGAAAGTAACATGGACATGGACATGAACTTGGGCAGGCTTGGAGATGGTGACGGACAGGGAAGCCTGGCATGCTACAGTCCATGTGGTCAGGAACAATCAGACATGACTTGGCAACTGAACAATGGAAAGCAAATGGAGTTATAGTATAAAAAGCTGACTGTGAGATTAAGGGAACAGTGCCTGTGTTTGAGAGGTTCTAGATTTGTAGCCAGAGGAACTTGAAAAGGCAACTTTATGGGCTTAATTGAAGAAAGTGAGTGTGACTTGTGATGAAAAGGATGAAGATGTCCCAGAGGAAAGCACACCAGCAAAAACTTCACATTAAAGGAACTCTTAGAGATTTTTCATGACATTGGAAACACAGCAGACAGAATATTAGAAGCTGCTCCAAACTTAAAAAGGGGTATGACTGTTCACCAAGAAATATAAATAATGTTTTCTCCATGTCATAAGTTTTACAATGAGAAGAAAGAGGCAAACACTGTTCACACTACTCTTTATAAGTTATTTCAATTGGCAAATGTATATATGTAATATAAAATTTACCATTTTAACCATTTTTAAATGTAAAGTATCATTAAGTATGTTGACATCGTTGTACAACCATCACCAATTTCCATGTCCAGAACTTTTTAAATCATCCTATACTGAAAATCTGTATCCATTCAACACTTATTCCCCATTGTCTTTCCCCCAGTTCCTCGTAGCCTCTATTCTACTTTCTTTCTCAATGAATTTCACTACTCCAGATACCTCATATAAGTGGAGACATATATATCTTTTTGTGATTGACTAATTTCACTCAGCATAATGTCTTTGTAATTTAATTTTTAATGAATTTTACTTTATTTATTTGGCTGCATTGAGTCTTAGATATGGCACACAAGCTTATTGCCCAGCAGCATGTGGGATCTTGTGGGATCTTAGTTCCCTGACCAGAGATTGAACCTGTGTCCCCTGCATTGGAAAGCAGATTCTTAACCACTGGACCACCAGGGAAGTCCCCCCAAAATAATGTCTTTAAGGTTCATTAACGTTGTAACATGTCAGAATTCACTTTCTTTTTTAAGCTGAAAAATATTCCAGTATATGTATATACTACATTTTATTTATCCCAATTTTAGATTGTTCATACATTTTGGCTATTATGAATAATGCTGCCATGAATATTGGTGTTCAAATATCTATTCAAGTCCTTAGTTTTTAATTCTTTCATACATATACCTAAATGTGAAACTAGAATTCTTGAATCATGGTATAATTCTATGTTTAATTTTTTGAGGCGCTGCCATGCAATCTTCCATAGTGGCTGCACCTTTTTATATCTCTGAGGCAACACACAAGGTTCCAATTTCTCCACATCCTCAACAACACTTGTTATTTTGTTTTCCTTTTTAAATTAACAGCCATCTTAATGGATTTGCAACAGTACCTCGTTGAGTTCTGATTTGCATTTCAGTAATGATTTAGCCTGGCGTGCTGCGATTCATGGGGTCTCAAAGAGTCTGACACAACTGAGCGACTGAACTGAACTGAATGATTTAGAGATGCTGAACATCTTTTCACATACGTTTCGACCACCTGTATATCTTCTTTTGTGAAATGTCCATCCAACTTTTATGTTTTCTATCAAGAAACAGAACATTTAAATTCTTGATATTCCTAATGTTTTAAATTACAATGTAGTAAATATTTATTATACAAGTTTTTTCACATTTCTATATATGTTTATAATCAGTGATAGCAGAGTTTTTAATGTTTTGACCAAAAGTTTTAATGGTCTTTCATGGAACAATCATAATTTCCCCCAATTATTAAGAATGCTTTGCAGGATTGTATGACCATTTTTGGGATCCCTCAATACCATGTAAAGTGAGGATTTCCTCTAGAGTGTTATACTAATGACCAGGGAGATGAAAATAAAGCAGGATGAGAGAGGATAACTAATGATGCACTGTAATGGGAGAATGGGCTATTTATTTTATCTTTTTAAATATCAGCTTTATTTTATTTTGGCTGCGCCATGCAGCTTGTGGGATCTTAGTTCCCTGACCTGGGATTGAACCTGGGCTCTTGGCAGTGAAAGTACAGAGTCCTCACCACTCACCTGGGTCAGGGAGCTAGCTTCCTGCAAGCCACCTGATGTGGCCAAAAACAAAACAAAATGAAGTGAAGCGTGCTCGGGCCTGGTGCACTGGGAAGACCCAGAGGAATCGGGTGGAGAGGGAGGTGGGAGGGGGGATCGGGATGGGGAATACGTGTAAATCTATGGCTGATTCATATCAATGTATGACAAAACCCACTGAAATGTTGTGAAGTAATTAGCCTCCAACTAATAAAAAAAAATAAAAAATAAAAAAAAAAAAAGAGAGAGAGAGAGAGTAAGCTATTTATGTTGGTTGTTGCTGCTGCTGCTTAGTCACTTCAGCGGTGTCCGACTCTGTGAGACCCCATAGACGGGAGCCCACCAGGCTCCCCCGTCCCTGGGATTCTCCAGGCAAGAACACTGGAGTGGGTTGCCATTTCCTTCTCCAATGCATGAAAGTGAAAAGTGAAAGTGAAGTCACTCAGTTGTGTCTGACTCTTAGCGACCCCATGGACTGCAGCCTACTAGGCTGCTCCATCCATGGGATTTTCCAGGCAAGAGTACTGGAGTGGGGTGACATTGCCTTCTCCGATGTTGGTTGTTAGGCAGTGCCAACTCTGGGAAAGTGAAATTTGAGTAGAGGCCTAAAGAGTAAAGAAGGTAGCCATATCCTTGCCCATGGGAAGTGCTTTCCAGGCTTGGGGAATAGCAAGTGCAAAGGCCTCGGATGGGATCCTACTTGGCCTATTAAGGAAGTAGCAAATATCTCAGTGAGGCAGGAGCACAGTGAGATAGGGGGAGAGTGGTAGCAGATAAAGATGGAAAGGCAGGCAGGGGTCAGTTCGTGTAGGGTCTTGTTGGCCATGGTATGTACTTTGAGTTTTATTCTAAAGTGATGGGAAGCCATTGGTGGTCTGAGAGTGATGTCATGTTAGTTTACAGGGCATTTGATTGGTTAGGGGTGAGTTCCCCTCAGAAGAGAAAAGGAGAGAATGAGGATACAAGAGATTAACTTCACCTACTTCATAATTTGTCTAATGGCCAGTCTTTGCTTGGAAATGAAGAGAGGATAAAAGATTTCTGTGGCGACTAGGACCTACTCGTAGTTTTATTGAGCATGTCATATGTAGCAAGGAAGCTTGTCAATTCCTTCAGTCTCCTGGAATTTTGCCAAGATGCTTTCACCCAGGGCACGGAAGACTGAAGGTTCCTAGTCAACAGAGCTATCAGAGGACATGCATGCATGCTAAGTCACTTCAGTCATGTCCAACTCTTTGCAACCCTATGTACTGGTAGCCCACCAGGCTCCTCTGTCCATGGGATTCTCCAGGCAAGAATACTGGTGTGGGTTGCCATGCCCTCTTCCAGGGGATCTTCCTGACCCAGGGATCGAACCTGGGTCTCTGGCGTTGCAGGCAGGTTCTTTACTGTCTGAGCCATCAGGGAACCCCTCAGAGGACACAAGCTCCCTAATTTCTTTCCAGAGAAGCAGTAGCAAGATTTCTCTACACACCAAGCCAGGTTCACAAACCTACAAGCCCATGATTTAACACATCATGCAGGCTATATATAAATGTATGAATGACCCTGATGTTCTTTCTGATCTTAAAGAACCTTGCCCCTCATACACTTTTTTTATCATTCCCAAAGAATATTCATGCAGAGAATCAGTAGTGGTATCTTTCTGCAGAAGGGAATTACACTTAATTGAAAATCTCAGTGTCTTTTTCTTTCACTATTGTTTGTTTTTCTTTTTTTAAATTGGAGAATAATTGCTTTGCAATGTTGTGTTGGTTTATGCCATAAAACAATGTGAATCAGCCATATGTCAGTGTCTTTTAGTGACCTTTCAATTTGAAGTTTAACGTGCCTTGACCACTTAAAATATCTTTTATAGAAAAGACTCCTGGATTTGGCAAAAAAAAAAAAAAAAAAAAAACCTCTAAATTGGTCAGACATTATTAACTAGCATCTAAATATTCATTGTTTTCTTAACACACTACAAACCCTTAAAAGTTATGGTACCTTCATTAAGCAACTTGATACAAAAAGTAAGAAACATCACCAATATCATTGATTTACAAGGCAGAAGTTCACTTGAAAAAGCTTATGCTTGCTGCATTCTAACTGTAGAGAGCCAAGAAGAGAAAAGCAAATACAGAGAGCATTTTTATTAAGGGTTAAGTGGATTTTCTTTGTGTTGAACTTTTCAAAAAGATCTATTGAAATATTTTTACTACTAAGAAATTGTATACATGCTGATTTTTTTTTTGCACTCCTAGAAAAGCTCCATATTTATACCAGTGTTTTAGTTTCACTTTCCTGCTTCTCATTTATTTCAAAGAAAAGAGAAGTTTAAATGGGATTTTGTAATCTGAGATTATAATATGAGAGAAGGGAAATTAAACCTATCTTTCAGGGTCAGACTTTTAAGAGATTTTTTGACTCACAAAGGCAGTTTAGTCAATTATTCAAATGGAGAACAAAAAGTTTCATATCTTAAAAAAAAAAATCCCCATGATTGTTACCCTGCTAAACTCAAAAAAAGCTGAAGAAGAACTTTTTTTTTAATAGTACCTTAAACCACAATGTTTGTTACTCAGTGTTAGATTAGAAAGAAATCTGCAGTGTGTAGTTCTCCTAGACTCTTTGTTTGATGTAGATAATTATTCTCTAATTATTTAATCATCTCTTCTAAGAACATCAATATCTCATCTGCTTGGTTAGCTTCTGTAGCAACAGTAGCTTCAAAACTTCAATAAATTGTTGGCATAGCTCAGGCTAATGGGAAATGGAATAGTGCTCATCTTCAGAAGTTGGGCATCCTGGATCCTCTTACATGGATAGACCAAGAGGCCTACTTCTCACTGCTCCAGAACGCTTCAGTGTGCACTTTGTGCTAAATTGCTACAGTCCTGTACCACTCTTTGCGACCCCATGGACTGCAGCCCACCAGGCCCCTCTGTCCATGTGTTTCTCTAAGGAAGAATACTGGAATGGATTGCCATGCCCTCCTCGAGGGGATCTTCCCGACCCAGGGATCGAACTTGCGTCTGTCATGTCTAACCTGTACTGGCAGGCGGTACTTCCCACTAGCGCCACCTGGGAAGCAGAGTAGCCCTAGGGAAAGTCCGTCTTTCTGTATTTATTTTAGGGACATGTGAGAACTTACAAAGACACAATTTAATCTGGCGAAGGACTGATCCCCACCTTATCCCACTTCTGAGATGTTTGTTCTCACAGGGGAAGTTAAGTGATTTTTAAGATCTCTCTCAAACCTAGGAGGCTGTGACTCCAACTTTAAAGTTCTCACGGCTCCCATTGTATTTATTTATTTTTTTAAATTTTTTTTAATTTTTATTTTTTTTTCGTTTATTTTTATTAGTTGGAGGCTAATTACTTTACAATATTGTAGTGGGTTTTGTCATACATTGACCTGATTCAGCCATGGAGTTACATGTATTCCCCTTTCCGATCCCCCCTCCCACCTCCCTCTCCACCCGATTCCCATTGTATTTAGTCAATGAGTGAGGGCTGTGAGATCTGCTGGTGTTTATGGCCCATGGCTCTGGATCCAAAGCATATTTTGTACTTTCACAGAATCCCATTCATGGAGTAGAGAAAAGTGGCCATTTTGTGCCACGTTCTTCAGAGAACAAATGTGGTTCTGGTAGATGGAACATTTCTCTAAAACAAAACTAGAATCAGGAATTCCCTGGCAGTCCAGCGGTTAGGACTGCCTGCTTTCATGGAATTATCAAAAGAGAGAGAGAGAGAGAGAAATTACTACAGATTTAGTGGCTCAAAACAACAACGGTGTATTTTTCTTATGGTTCTGGAGGTCAAAGTCCAGAATTAGTCTAATTGAACTAAAGTCAAGGTATCAACAGGGTGACTCCTTTCGAAGCCTCTGGGGGCAGAATCCATTCCCTTGCTTTTTCGTGTGACTCTAGAGCCTGTCTGCATTCCTTGGTTCATGACCTCTTTCTCTATCTTCGAGGCCAGAAATGGTGGATTGAGTCCTCCTTACATCAAATCACTGATACTAAAGCTCCTGCCTTCCTCTTATAAGGAAGCTTGTGATTACATTGGACCCACCTGGATAATGCAAGATCATCTCCCCATCTCAAGCAGTCACACAAAGGTCATTCATACTCTCAGGCATTGCTCTCCACTTACACAGACTTTCAGAAATAAAAACTTTTTACTTTATATTGGAGTGTAGTTTATTAACAATGTGATGTTAGTTTCAGGTGTACAGCAAAGTGATTCAGTTATACATATACATGTATCTATTCTCTTTCAAACTGTTTTCCCATTTAAGTTGTTACATAATATTGAGCAGAGTTCCCTGTGCTTTACAGTAGGTCCTTGTTGGTTCTCCATTTTAAATACAGCAGTGTGTACATGTGTGTAGATGTTGATCCCAAACTCCCAATTTCTCTCTCCCCACTACCCTTCCCCTCTGGCAATCATAATTTCATTCTCTAAGTTTGTCAGTCTGTAAATAAGTTCATTTGTATCATTTTTTTAGACTCCACGTCTAAGTGATATCATATGACATTTGTCTTTGTCTGACTTACTTCACTTAATATGATAATCTCTAGGTCCATTCATGTTGCTGCAAATGGCATTCTTTCCTTACACAGACTTTTAAAGAGAGTCCCTTCCATAGTGCCCTTGAGACTTTAAGTTGGATGATGATACTGGGCATGCTTTATTTTGTATGTGCACAACAAGATATCTGAGTCTACCAATATCCTTAGTATATCAATAGAGTAAAATATTTAATAACTAGAACTAGTTTTGCAGTCAGGCTCTGAGGAGCTCAGTGGAAATAGCACTCACCTCGTGGACTAGATGTGACAAATAAAGAAGAAAGTGTTTGGCATGGTGCAAGGTTGCAATAAATGCCAGATTCTGCTATTAATATTATTATTATTAGGATATCAGCTTAGCCTGCATGAGATGGCCCCTGCCCAGCTCCCAGGCTCACCTCCTATAATTCTCTCCCTGCACCCATTGTGCTCGAGTCACACCAACCTTCTTTCTGACCCTCAAGTGGGGTGTCTTCACATTTGCTATTCTTTTAACTTATTAATGATATAACTCTTCCCCCAAATATTTACAAGTCTACCTATATCTCATTATTCAGGCCTTAGCTCAAATACTACCTCCTAGAAAATTCTCCTCTGACCACCTCAGCTACAGTAGCCACTCCCACCCTCCCCAGTCACACATTGTACTATCGTTTTCTTTTATCCCTTTAGTGGTTGGTGATTATTAAGCTCTGAAATTACCTTCTTCTTTCTCTCCCTTCCTGCCTTTCTTCTTATCTATAAATTATAAGCTCCTTTCATTCAGCAGTCATGTTCATTGATATATCACCAGCACCTAGAATAGTGCCTGGAACATGACAGGAGTTCAATGTTTGCAGCAGGCTGACCAACTGATAATACGCTACCATCAGAACAGACCTTAATTTAATGTATTAATTAGAACTTTTTGTTTTCTATAAGCATTGACCTTTTGGGAACCATTGTCTCTGTCCTCGTTAATTGCCTCGTTCTCTCTTTGATGTCTCTTTACCCCTCCCCAGCTCTTCCTCCTCTTCACCTCATTCCTTCAGGGCCATAATATAGGCTCCTCCCTCATTCCAAGTACTTTTAAAAATTTATAGTAAAGTGCTTTCAAAGTCCAAGGAACTTAAAAGACTCAAAGAATGTATTATTACTGGTGAAACTTCAGAGGCCACTGTTGTTTGATAAAGAACTGTTTTGAGTTTCTGTGCTTCCCTGATCTAAAGCACAATTGCATAATTACTTGTGGGCTCATGAAGGTTAAGGGCTTACCTAACTATGTCTTATATCCAGGGTTTGGCACAGTGATTTAAGAATATAACAAGCACTCATAAATGTGTGTGGCATGAATGGGGGCTTCTATCTACTCATAAAATTGTTTGAAAGGAATGCAAATCAACAATGATCAAGGAAGAACATAAGAATCCTGCCTTAGATCCTCTCAAACCTCTCAAACCCTCTCAGAATCAGGCCAAAGGCCAACTGATCTGCCAGTGATGAGGAGGGTCCAGAAAGAGTGGATGGGTGAGTGCCCTGTTCTTGAGCCCTATCTCCTAGGACTGGGAGCTTGACAGAGCCACTGGGGTCTCTGGGTGACAGTCAAGAGCTGTCAGCAAGAACAGGCAATACATCTTGGTGTTTCCTTTGAAAAGAGGAAGAGAAAGCCCACAGCTATAAACAAAATCTTAAAACTGCAACGGTCTTTGGAAGTCATCTGATCCATCCTCCTACTTTCAATTAAACTGCTAGTCCACAGAAACTCAGTAGTGGAGCTGGGAATAGAACTCAGAACTGATACCCGTTGTCTTGTAAGGAAAGAAAAAGAGATGAAGTGTGTAAGGCTATTCTCCTCAATCATTATGTATGAAGACTCAGAGAGCAAATGCAAGGCTTGTAAATAGATATGCATGCTGGTAGTGGACTAGTTGCTAAATCATGACCAACTCTTGCAACCCCATGGACTATAGCCTGCCATGCTTCTATGTCCATGGACTTCTCCAGGCAAGAATACTGGAGTGGGTTGCCATTTCCTTCTCCAAGGGGTCTTCCCTACTCAGGAATTGAACCCACATCTCCTGCATTGCAGGTGGATTCTTTACCTCTGAGCCACCAGGGATTCCCTGTATAGATATGCATACCATTCTTTATTTCATACACATTATATATATATATATATAAAGCAATTGTCAAAATTTCAACCTAATTTAGCTGGAAAATAGAAAAATATTAAAATTTCTGATCTCAAATTCCTTACCTTCAAAATAAATTCTTATTCACCATATGGCGAATGTTTATACTGAGTTAATATCCTAGGAGCTTTTTCACTCTAGTAAATAGCATTTTTAAAAATTTATTTAAAAAAAGTTACCCAATAGGAAGGACACTTTTCTGTGATATTCCATAACTATTATAAAGAAGATATTTTTTTATCATAAAAGAAATATAAGTTAGTAGAAATAAAATTCAGTGAGAGAGGTTGAAAGAGGAATAGCTGCCTGGGATGTTCATCTGAATTTATTAATAAAAGGTGCCCAGTTATTATTATTTTTAAAAACTTTTTATTTTATATTGCAGTATAGCTGATTAACAATGTTGTGATAGTCTCAGGTGTTTACAGTATTTTTTTAATGAATATTATGCAGATGGGCACACATTTATACTTGGCACTGCTATGGGACAATCTAGAGCAGATTTCAGAAAAGAATATTGTTAGCAATTATACTCCTTCCTCTCCTCATTTTCCCTCTTTTTTCTGTGCCCCAAGTTTGCTCTTCCCCCCAACATCTTAATACATGGGGAATGCAGTATCCCTGGAAAATATATCAGCACTGCTTAGAACTGAATTTTAGCTACCTACAGCATCCAAACTCTTTAAGACCACCTTGAATAATAAAAACATTAACTTTGCAAAGTTACTATGCATTTCTTCCCTTAGAAAACTGAGTTTAAAAAAAAAAGTTTGTAACATAAATGGTTAAAAAGTCAGCTCCCTCTTGTTTTTACAATTCTTAGATCATTTATTTATTTTCCAGGGGTACGGAGGGTGGGGGTGATGGTATTGATTCTCTGCCTGGTATTAATGTTCAGGATTTTCAGTGTGTCATCCTGTGTGTGTGTATGTGTGTGTGTTTCTCCCTTTGGAAAAACAAAAGATGGGTTTCCTTGCCCACCATGGAAAAAATGTAACATACAACTCAATCCCTTCCTGAGAGCACAGAGGACCAAAAGCAGGCAGCTTAGATCAGGGTGGTGAGGAAGTTTTCTCATTTCCAGAAGGAAGCATGAGTCATAGTGTGCGACATTTCGGGAGGCCTGAATCAGAGCTGTCGAGGAAGTCAGTTCTCAGACAGTTTAATTTAACACCTTCAATGTCGTGTCTTTCTCCAAGACATAGATGTTCCAATTATTTCCTTTCAGGAACAGAAAATAATGTAACAGTTGAAGAGGTCTTCTAATCCACTTCTGTGCAACTAAGCCTGAGGATTATGTAATTAATATACATCTTTTAGGAAGGAGAGAGTGGGTAAAAGAGGGAAGGAAGACACTGCTCTGAAATCTATTAATAAATGAAGAAGGATCAAGTTAAATTAGATTGTTAGAAAATTTAAATCCTTATGGACTGATAAGCGTTTTAACATTTTCCTCTTTGACACCAAAATCGACGAGAAAAAAAAATCTTTCCACACACTCAAATTTCTCAATGCTATGAGATTCTGAAAGGCCCAATACCCAGAAGTTTCCAAAATGCTAGGGAACACTCCATATAACCACTCAGAAGAGGGTCATGGGTGGGGTTCAGGAATGAGAAGAAATTCTGCTCTATTGGGACAAGATGGGGGTGGCACAGAGTTAGGGTGGGACCAAGCTGAGGAAGAAGTGCAGATATAGCACGATAGGATGCCTTTCTTTTTAAAAAATTTATTTATTTATTTTAATTAGAGGATAGTATCTTTACAATATTGTGATGGTTTATGCCATACATCAACATAAACTGGCCATAGGTATACATGAGGCCTTTCTAAGATGGGTTTGAATCCACCACTAAGAGGTTTGGGATAAAATAAGTTGGAAATGTTTTGAAATGAGAGGCAAAGAGCATAGAAGAATCTTGACATGTTATGGTTTCTGGAGCCTGGAGATTCAGAAAACAAATAACATTAATTTTAATGTGGTCTCATAATCAAATAGATTTGGAGGGAACTCAGATAGATAACTTTGAGTTCTCTCCTGTTCCCCATCTCCACCATTATCTCCTTGAGTTCTGAGAACCTAAAAGGGTGGTACTTTAGCATGATCATTTCCTGTGGTTGGTTTTACACTCAGCTAAGCACTTAGAGGAGAGTCAGCTGTTGTTAGGCCTGGGAAATTTTGCTTGAGGCAGTTACAGCCCTCAGCAACCTTAAGAACATGTGTAAAGATGAGAAAAGAAGAGGGACATATGTTCTGTAATCTAGCAATGTAGGAGATACACGCATGCACACACACACACAATATGAGGCATGAGGCCCCAAGATCCATTTGAAAGGATGGTAAGAGAGTAGCAAAACCTGTCCTCCTGAACTTCTGAATGCATATTGTAAAGAGACATTATTAATATCAAGAATTAAAAGACGTTCTTAAAAGTTTTTCTCTGAGTCAGGTGTAAACTAGGCTAGAACCTGTTCCCGGTGTTTGGTGGGGTGGCAGCTTGTCCCATCAGACATTCTAGGATTCAGGGGACCACACAATATTTGCTCGTTCCAGATGCTTTGGTACTCTCACACAAAGTATTGTGGGACAGAAGCAAAATGGAAAATCACGGGATATACAGTCAGAAGGCCTGGTTTCAACCTTTTCATTTTGTCCTGGTGAACTGTGACCTGGGAAACTCTTAGTTGGGGCCTCAGGATACTGATTCTTAGAAGTGAAGATCAGGACACCAGGGCTGCAGTGGGGACCAGATGTACTGTGCAGTGGTAAAGCCATAGCACCTTGAGCACTGCCACATGATAGCATAGTGAGGGGGGACCTTTCCCCTTCTAGACCATTCTTCTCTTATGCTTTTGTAAAAAGTTGAAGTACAGTTGATTTAAAATGCTTTGTTAGTTTCAGTTATACAGCAAAGTTATGTACAATATGTATATGTCAGTTCAGTTCAGTCACTCACTCATGTCTGACTCTTTGTGGCCCCATGGACTACAGCATGCCAGCCCTTCCTGTCCATCACCAACTCCTGGAGCTTACCCAAACTCATGTCCATTGAGTCGGTGATGCCATCCAACCATCTCATCCTCTGTCATCCCCTTCTCCTCCAACTTCAATCTTTCCCAGCATCAGGGTCTTTTCAAATGAGTCAGCTCTTTGCATCAGGTGGCTAAAATATTGGAGTTTCAGCTTCAACAGTAGTCCTTCCAATGAACTCTCAGGACTGATCTCCTTTAGGACAGACTGGTTAGATCTCCTTGCAATCCAAGGGTCTCTCAAGAGTCTTCTCCAACACCACAGTTCAAAAGCATCAATTCTTTGGCACTCAGCTTTCTTTATAGTTCAACTCTCACATCCATACATGACCACTGGAAAAACCATAGCCTTGACTAGATGGACGTTTGTTGGCAAAATAATGTCTCTGCTTTATGATATACTGTCTAGGTTGGTCATAACTTTTCTTCCAAGGAGTAAGCGTCCTTTAATTATATGGCTGCAGTCACCAACTGCAGTGATTTTGTAGCACGAAAAAATAAAGTCTGACACTGTTTCCACTGTTTCCCCACCTATTTGCGATGAAGTGATGGAACAGAATGCCATGATCTTAGTTTTCTGAATGTTGAGCTTTAAGCCAAACTTTTCACTCTCCTTTTTCAATTTCATCAAGAGGCTCTTTAATTCTTCTTCACTTTATGCCATAAAGGTGGTGTCATCTGCATATCTGAGGTTATTGATATTTTTCCCAGCAATCTTGACTCCAGCTTGTGCTTCATCCAGCCCAGCATGTCTCATGATGTACTCTGCCTATAAGTTAAATAAGCAGGGTGACAATATACAGCCTTGACGTACTCCTTTTCCTATTTGGAACCAGTCTGTTGGTCCATGTCCAGTTCTAACTGTTGCTCCCTGACCTGCATACAGATTTCTCAAAAAGCAGGTCAGGTAGTCTGGGATTCCCATCTCTTTCAGAATTTTCCACAGTTTATTGTGATCCACACAGTCAAAGGCTTTGGCATAGTCAATAAAGCAAAAATAGATGTTTTTCTGGAACTCTCTTGCTTTTTCGATGATCCAGCGGATGTTGGCAATTTGACCTCTGGTTCCTCTGCCTTTTCTAAAACCAGCTTGAACATCTGGAAGTTCGTGGTTCACGTGTTGTTGAAGTCTGACTTGGAGAATTTTGAGCATTACTTTTCTAGCATGTGAGATGAGTGCAATTGTGTGGTAGTTTGAGCATTCTTTGGCATTGTCTTTCTTAGGGATTGGAATGAAAACTGACCTTTCCCAATCCTGTGGCCACTGCTGAGTTTTCCAAATTTGCTGGCATATTGAGTGCAGCAGTTTCACAGCATCATCTTCTAGGATTTGAAATAGCTCAACTGGAATTCCATCACCTCCACTAGCTTTGTTCATAGTGATGCTTCCTAAGGCTCACCTGACTTCACATTCCAGGATGTCTGGCTCTCGGTGAGTGATCACACCATTGTGATTATCTGGGTCGTGAAGAATTTTTTTTGTACAGTTCTTCTGTGTATTGTTGCCACCTCTTCTTAATACCTTCTGCTTCTGTTAGGTGCATACTATTTCTGTCTTTTATTGAGCCCGTGTTTGCATGGGGTTCCCTTGGTATCTCTAATTTTTTTTGAGGAGATGTCTAGTCTTTCCCATTCTATTGTTTTCCTCTATTTCTTTACAAAAGGAAGGCTTTCTTATCTCTCCTTGCTATTCTTTGGAACTCTGCATTCAAATGAGTATATCTTTCCTTTTCTCCTTTTCTTTTCACTTCTGTTCTTTTCACAGCTATTTGTAAGGCTTCCTCAGACAGCCATTTTGCTTTTTTGCATTTCTTTTTCTTGGGGATGGTCTTGCTCCCTGTCTCCTGTACAATGTCACAAACCTCTGTCCATAGTTTATCAGGCACTCTATCAGATCTAGTCCCTTAAATATATTTCTCACTTCCACTGTATAATGGTAAGGGATTTGATTTAGGTCATACCTGAATGGTCTAGTGGTTTTCCATATATATATATTTTTTTCATATTATTTCTCATTATAAGTTATTACAAGATACTGAATATAGTTCCCTGTGCTATATGATATGTCTTTGCTATCTATTTTATATATAGTAGTATGTATGTATTAATCCCCAACTCCTAATTTATCTCCCCCTTGACTGCATGACTGAGCACACACACACACCTGTGCCCTTTGGTAATAACAAGCTTGTTTTCTCTCTGACCATTCTTCTTTTCTTCTTCCTGATCCATAAAGTAAGATTTCTCAAGTCTGTTCCCTCCTTCCCTCCCACGACCGGCAGGGTTCAGACTCTTCTGTCGTATCTGGACCATTTTTTTTTCAAATTGTTTAATATTTTATTTATTTATTTTTCCATTTATTTTTATTAGTTGCCTCCCTGAGAGCTCCCACCTGACCCTTTGCTCTTGTTGATTCCACTTCCTAGCATAGTCTTCCCCCAGATGCCCACATGGCTTGCTGCCCTCCTTTACCTGTTCAAATGTCAGCTCTTCAGACAGGCCTTCCTTAAGCACCCTGTGTAGAAGAGCACCCAGCTCCCCCTACACCCAATCTCCCTTACCCTGTTTTGTTTTTTCCATATACTTATAATAAGCTTCTATAATTATCTGGTTATTTTATGTAAATAGGCATTTTATTTTAGGATACCTTTAGATTTATATAAGATTTGCAAAAATAATACAGAGTTCCTAAATGCCCCTTTCCCGATTTCCCCTATTGTTAGCTTCTTACATGATTAGGGTACTTTTGTTAAAACTAAGGGAGCACACTGATACACCATTAGCAAAATGCCAAACTTTATCCAGATTTCCTTAGTTTTTCCCTTTTGTTCCTTTTGTGTTCAGGCATCTCTTTCTAGATACCGTATGACATTCATTCTTAGCTTCCTCTACTCTGTGAGAGTTTCTTAGACTGTCTTTGTTTTTTGATGACCTTGAAAGTTTTGAGGAATACCCTCAGATGTTTTGTAGAATGTCCCTTAGTTTGGGTTTGCCTGGTGTTTTCTTCATGGTTAGACTGAGGGTGATAGGACTTTGGGAGGACAGATTTAGAATGAAGTGCCCTTCTTTTCACATTATATCAAAGTTCATACTATCAACAAGATTTATCACTGTTGATGTAGACTTTAATCACCCAAGACAGTATCTATCAGGTTTTTCCACTGTAAAGTTACTGTTTTTGTTGTTGTTGTTGTTTATGAATTTATTCCTTTTAATTGGAGGCTAGTTACTTTACAGTATTGTAGTGGTTTTGCCATACATTGACACGGGTGTACATGTGTTCCCCATCCTGACCCCGCCTCCCACCTTCCTCCCCATCCCATCCCTCTGGGTCATCCCAGTGCACCAGCCCCGAGCACCCTGTCTCATGCATCGAACCTGGACTGGCAATACGTTTCACATATGCTAATATGCAAGCTTCAAAGCCACTCTCCCAAATCATCCCACCCTCACCCTCTCCCACAGAGTCCAAAAGACTGTTCTACACATCCGTGTCTCTTTTGCTGTCTCTTATACAGGGTTATCATTGCTATCTTTCTAAATTCCATGTATATGCATTAGTATACTGTATTGATGTTTTTCTTTCTGGCTTACTTCACTCTGTATAATAGGCTCCAGTTTCATCCACCTCATTAGAACTGACTCAAATGTATTCTTTTTAATGGCTAAGTAATATTCCATTGTGTATATGTACCACAGCTTTCTTATCCATTCGTCTGCTGATGAACATCTAGGTTGCTTCCATGTCCTGGCTATTATAAACAGTGCTGCAATGAACATTGGGGTACACATGTCTCTTTCAATTGTAAAGTTACTTTTAACCCCTTCCTTTACATACTCTAATTTTTGGAAATAAGCCACACAGCCCACACTCAAAAGGTGGGGACTTAAATTCTACCTACTTGATCAGGGATACAGTATCTACCTAAATTACTGGAAGTTAATTTTTTTTTAATATTTTTTATTGGAGTATAGTTGCTTTACAGTTGGGAGGTCCTGTGTGCAGATGTGTGTCTTCTCCATTTATTATTCAATCATTTGCTTATATCAGTATGTGCTGTGCTGTGCCTAGTTCCTCCTTTGTATCCAGTTCTTTGTGACTCCATGAACTGTAGCCTGCCAGTCTCCTCTGTCCATGGGGATTCTCCAGGCAGGAATACTGAACTGGGTGTCCATGCCCTCCTCCAGGGGATCTTCCCAACTCAGGAATTGAAGCCAGGTCTCACACATTGCAGGTGGATTCTTTGCTGATTAAGCCACCAGTATGGACTCATGGATATTTGTTCTACACTCTATGTTATATTCCAATACTATATTATGTATTTGTTGCTCAAATTGTTCCAGCTTTAGCCATAGGTAACTATTTCAGGTGACTTCTGTGTCACTTTGACATTGTTTTGTTATTTGAACTCTTCCTTACCTTTTGGTGCTAAAAGACCCTCCAGGCTCGTCTTGTATCTCCTGATCCAACCCTAGTATCAGCATTTCTCCAATAAGCCCCAGTTCCTTTTATTAAAGAATGTTGTTAGAAAAGAAGGTCTGGGTTTTGGGTGTGCTTGTTACTACTGGGGTGTTTTTGCTTTTAGACCTTCTCAGAGGGCAGACCTAAGAAATAAATGTGTTCATTCAAACCCATGGATACACTCACATCTAAAATTATTTCTGTATGAATCAGTACAGAATCCATCTGTATCTACGTTAAGCTAGACATGAGTTTACAGTGATATCTTTGACTCTAATCCAATACCATATGAACCACTCTAGCCTTTTCTCCTTGCTTATCTGTAAGTTCCCTCACCAGTAGTGAGCAACCTGGCTCCCACCATCCGTTTATTTATTTGCTCATCTCAGTATGCATGTGCAGCCATGTTGAAATTGTTGAGCCATATCCCCATGAGCAAGATTGCCTGGAGAAATATCAATAACCTCAAATATACAGATGACACCACCCTTATCGCAGAAAGTGAAGAACTAAAGAGCCTCTTGATGAAAGTGAAAGAGGAGAGTGAAAAAGTTGGCTTAAAGCTCAACATTCAGAAAACTAAGATCATGGCATCCGGTCCTATCACTTCATGGCAAATAGATGGGGAAACAGTGGAAACAGTGTCAGACTTTATTTTTTGGGGCTCCAAAATTACTGCAGATGGTGACTGCAGCCATGAAATTAAAAGACTCTTACTCCCTGGAAGGAAAGTTGTGACCAACCTAGACAGCATATTAAAAAGCAGAGACATTACTTTACCAACAAAGATCCACCTAGTCAAGGCTATGTTTTTTCCAGTGGTCATGTATGGATGTGAGAATTGGACTATAAAGAAAGCTGAGTGCCGAAGAATTGATGCTTTTGAACTGTGGTGTTGGAGAAGACTCTTGGGAGTCCCTTGGACTGCAAGGAGATCCAACCAGTCCATCCTAAAGGTGATCATTCCTGGGTGTTCACTGGAAGGACTGATGTTGAAGCTGAAACTCCAATACTTTGGCCACCTGATGCAAAGAGCTGACTCATTTGAAAAGACCCTGATGCTAGGAAAGATTGAGGGCAGGAGGAGAAGGGGACGACAGAGGATGAGATGGTTGGATGGCATCACCGACTCAATGGGCATGAGTTTCAGTAAACTCCGGGAGTTGGTGATGGACAGGGAGGCCTGGAGTGCTGCGGTTCATGGGGTCGCAAAGAGTTGGACACAACTGAGTGACTGAACTGAACTGACTGATCCCCATGAGAGAGGACTAGCGTTCAGTGTTCCTATACAGTCCCTTTTGTCTTTAGTCTTAGTGTATATGGTGAAAACATCATTTGTCAGAGTTACTTAGGTCAACACCTTTGTTCAATATATTCAGTGAGGTTATATCTTACATTTGTAATACAGTTAGATTTTTTTGGTCATAGTCTGCATTCCATCCTGGGATTCCCCAACCTCTTGGTTAATTTTTAAAATTTTTTGTGTATTTTAAGGTTCACTTTTTGTGATTTAAAGTTCTTTTATGTCTTTTACTTGCTTAGTTGCTCCAGGTGGGATTTCCAATACTATGTTGAATAGCAATGGCTGGAGAAGGCATCCTTGTTTTGCTCCTGATCTTAGAGGAAGATTTTCAACATAGAGTATGATGTTAACTATGGGCTTGTGATGCATACCCTTTGTTGTATTGGAGTACATCATTCCCTCTACACCTAAAATGTTGAGAGTTTTTATTATATGATGCTGAGTTTCATCAAATGCCTTTTCTGCATCTATTGAGATGGTAATATGATTTTTTATCCTTTATTCTTTTAATGTTATGTACCATATTGAATGATTTTCATATGTTGAATTTCCCCTGCATCCCAGGAATACATTTTGCTTGATCAGAGTGTGTGATCCCTTTAACATTCTGTTGAATCAGTTTGCTGATACCTTTGTTGATTACTTTTGCATCTGTACACATCAAGGATATTGGCCTGCAGTTTTGTTTTTTTTTTTCTTGTAGTATCCTTGTCTGGCTTGATATCAGGATAGTGCTGGCCTAGTAAAATGAGTTTGGGAGTATTCCTTCCTCTTCAGTTTTTTTGGAAGAGTTTGAGAAGGATTCATATTAAGTCTTTAAATGTCTGGTAGAATTCATGAGTAAAGCCATCTGGTGTGGGCTTCACTGTTTTGGGAGGGTTTTGATTACTGATTCAATCTCCTTATTTGTTCTTGGTCTATTTCTTTATGATTCAGTCTTGGTAATTTGTATTTTTCCTGGAATCTATTTATTTCTTCTAGATTGTCCAATTAGTTGACTTATAATTGTTCATTGTATTCTTTGGTGATTCTTTGTATTTCTGTATCAGTTGTAGTGCTGCTTCTTTCATTTCTTATTTTATATATTTGAGTCTTTTGTCTTTTTTTCTGAAATCCAACTGTGAACCAGAGCTAGTGTCTTTGCTGATATCTTCAATGATAATCTTTACCAGGCAAAATGGCCAGGATTAAAACCAGCAACTGACTGAAAAAGCTCTGAGAGTGCAAGCTCTCTCATTGAACTAAGGACTTGGGAGCACTTCACATCCACTACCTTTCTCTAGCACCACCCTTAGACATGGATAACCAGTACCTGCTCCTTAGAAGGACCTGCTTTGGCCTTTCTTTAGCATGGGTTAACCCTGTGTGATAAGGATTCCATGAATCGAAGGAGATGTGCTTATACAGAGGCTGTGATCCCTCTGGAGCATGCTCTGGGTAGCTGGGACCCTGAGATTCCCTTCATAGATAACTCCAAACTGGTTTCCAAGACCCTTATAGTCCTCTTCCCTGGGCCTGTCTTCCTGAGGCAGTTCTTCCTTTTGAGAGTAGTGCTTTGGATGGAGGTAGGACATGGAATCTGGAATGTCTTGTGTCCACATAGCTGTGTTCATGGTCCCTCACAGTGCATAACTGTGGATATAAACAGAGAGGAATTGGCCACAGGCTTAGGGCCTCATTGATCCTTTTGTCAGAAAGCCCATCAATGTTATGGAAAGATATAACTTTCTTCCACCCCAGGCTGAAAGTTGGGTTCGGAGGAATTCAAGTCTATTCTTAAGAATCTGATCTTAACCTTTTGTCTTGCTTCTCTCTGATCGTAAGTTACAGGTTGAGTCATAAGCTGTTCCTTGTTCATGGCTGGGCTAGGACAGCATCAGGGATGCATGAGCTCTAGGCCAAGATGGATATGGAACTACCAGGAGACTCCAGGAAGGCAAGTTCAATCTTGAGCTACATTGACTGAAGTGAACTATGCCAAGCTCCTACCTCAGTGGAAATTGCTTTCTTGAGCATCCTTATACTAGCTTCCCAAACACCTTTCTTCTAATTCATCAAGGGAAGGGTCTGTGTTTTAGTTTATGTTGAATCCTTTTCTTTTAGCATCAAGTCTGGCTCTCAGCAGATACACAATAAGTATTCATTGATTCTTACTGACTCTACTTAGAAACTATAAAGTAGGATATTATCATATTCACCTTAGCAGAAAAAAGCAGGTCTCCCAGTCCTCTCATTAAATAAAACAGAAGTTATTGCCTCATTGAAAGGACCAGAGATGCCATTTCTAAAGCTACTGGCAGCTGCAATAGGCATTTGACAAAACATATGGAAGGAAAACCAATCTTTATTTCATTAACAGATCTTTGCAATGGCTAGAGCTATAGCAGTACATTTAAGAACTCTAAAGGTTTGTTTGTTAAGCTATGGTTCTCAAATTTTAGGATTCATCAGAATAACCAGGAGGGATTTTTAAAAATACATATACTCACGAGCCTCTCCCCTAGAGTATTTATCTGATTCAGTAGCCTGGAATGGGATCTGAAAATCTGCATTTATAACAAGTTCCAAGGTGATGTTGATGATGCTGGTCTGGACACATGCTTTGAGAACCACTGCTCTAATCAGAAGAAGAAAGATGCTTAAATTAACTATAAAGACCATAACACAAACCAATGCGAGATATAGAAGAGTTTGGCAGATAACCCCAAACCAGATCATGAAAGAAAAAGAGAATCCAGGTTGAACAAATCAGAGATATTAAAAAAGCCTCAGAAGCCAACTTGGAAGAGGCTCCCACTGGCAAAAGATCAGACAATTTGAGCTTCAAAAGGATAAAAATTGCAATCAAAATCCATCGAATATGGTTATATCCATAGTTCTTAATATTTTAAAAAACAAATTGGTCATCATCAGGGGATAATAAAGAGAAAACAACCAAGCATTTATCCTGCTTTTCCTACATGAACCCTCTCACTGAGTAACAATTATAAATGAGAGGCAATATCTCTTTATAAAAGTATTTTATTTAATAAAAATAAAAAATAGAATTATAAAATCACCATTTTACAGCTTCCCAGTGAATAAATGAATCCAGGCATATGAACATTGATAGTTGATAAAATAACAAGAGAGATGATCAGATATTATGTAACCCTACTGATGACAGAACTTAACACCACCTATATATATATATATGTAGTCTTGCCAAAGAGATTGAAAATGATTCTAATCAAGCCTCTGGCTCCAGCTGTCAATTTTCAGGGTATTGTGAGGTCAGATGAATATGCTTAACTGCACCACAATTATACATACAATAAAAACTCCAAACTGTGGGAAATTCTACAGATCAAATTCTCTTAGTTCCTCAACAGAAACATAATATGAATGAGATGGAGAAGGAAACCATCTATTAAGAGACTTCAGTTTTTTAATGGGCAAGATTAAACCAAAGAACATAGAAATGCACCCTTGGGTGATGAAATTATAAAGACAAGAAAGTGAGAATAGTGGTTATTTTCAGAGGAAGGAAAGGTTGGGATTAGGGCAGAGAATTGAGAAGCTTGGGATGGTTGACAAAGTTTTCTTTCTTGACCTGGGTGATGATTACACAAGCACAACTCCATTGGGTGGTGAGATTTTTTGTATCTATGCTTTATTTTACAATAAAAAATTAAAAAAATATCAGCTACTGTTAAAGACAAAAGAATGAACTGGGGATGTGGTCCATGTGAAAATACTTATATTATAGAAGCCAAATATATTTTTACAGACCTAGGCATGCTGTGCCTTATGGGGTGTTTAGACGAAGATAATGTTGGAGGTAGTGGAGAGGATAAGTCAGAAATCATTCATACTCAGCAGAGGCTTTCTTCCAGTTTAGTGCACTATGAAAACTATTGAAAAAGTTAGAGGAAAGAATCCCAACTTAGTATTTGATATTTGCAATGAAATAATAAATAAAACTTCAGAGGATTAGATATACAGCTGTGAAGACAAAAAAACAAAAACAAAAACCTCTTGGGGTTGTTTCTCCAAATTGAAAAGGAAAATGTTGAGGCTTGGTTCTGGTTGCCATATTGTTTGTTAGGCTTTGTTAAGACCTACTCAGCATCCACTTTGGGACTATAGATTTGTCTCTGTGGCATTGAAGCTCTGGGAGTTGATCTGACATTTTGTGCATAACCATTTAGTTCAAGGCAGGTGGATCTGTTTCTTGGTCTGATGGGCTCTAAATTTGTGATGTTCAAAGGAAGAGAGAGACCCTACCACCTTGCTATGCCTACAATGTTTAGCACAGTCCAGACACAACACAGAAACTAAGTCTGTCAGTCTGAAATGATTGCCCCTCACACTTACTTCATTTCTACTTTTCATGGAAGTTGAAAGTATGTGGAATATTTGGAAATATTGTTGCAAGAACATAATTCATATCCTAAAATCATCTTGGTTTGCAGCAAAAGGGTAATAACTAAGTCTTTAACAATACAAATAAAAGAAAAACTGAAATCCCTGACATAAAATATGATGTATGCTCATATGTATATATACCTGTTCTTTTCTGAAGGTACATGAATAAATGTTTTAATAATTATAGCTAATGCTTAATGAAAGCCCAATATGTGGCCAGGTAATGCCTGGAACATTTACATATATTAACTCATTTAACCCTCATCACAGGCCTATGAGAAAGAGACTATTATTTTCCACATTTCACAAGTGAAGACACCTAGACACAGAGAGGATATGGAAGCTATCCAAGATCACTCATACTCCCCTGCTATTCCTTGTTCCTCTTCAGTCTCTTTACCATGTGGCAGCCAGAGTAATTTTTATAAAAATAGAACACAAACTATCAATACCTTCCCACTGTTTTTAGGGCAAAGTCCAAATTCTATAATGTGGCTGCAAACACATCATCTGAAGGTAGACTTTTTTGTATGTCTCAGCTTCATCTTTCAGCCATCCCTGGCTTCTCGGTCTCTTTCCCTAAGTAACTTCATCCACTTCCTTCAATGCATCATTTCCTGCCACACCTCCATGTTTTCTCACATGCAGGTCCCTCTTTGTGGAATACTTTTTTTCTGGGTTTCTTTGCCTATCTAACACCTAATTTCTGTGGATATCTTCCTCATGACCTCTCCTCAAACACACAGTAGGATAGGACCCTGTAGTATGAATTCTGTGACTGTTTGTTTTCTTATGTGTGTTTCCTGCCAGATTGTAAGCTCCATGAGGTCAGGGAATTTGGCTATCTTAGTTATCACTGTCCCTCCAATATAGAGCCCCACGTTCTGGCAAGTAGTGGGCACTTAATAAATATGTATTGGATTCTGGTTATTGCTATCAATGGGTATTTGAGACCTAGGAGAGAAATGTAAGTTTATGATTTGTTGTTGTTCAGTTGCTAAGTTATGTCCAAATCTTCGTGACCCCATGGACTGCAGCATGTCAGGCTTTATGGTACAAGCATACAACAAAAGTTTAATTATATCAAACCTACACCACAAATTTACTTCTGTCCATATTCTACATTCAAGACCAAGACAGACCAGCTTGAGAGTCTTGGGATGTAGTGTTGAGAACTGGGATATGAATACAAATAAGAAAATACAGTATAAGGCAGAATAAAACAATCATCATAATTTTCTTCTGTGTGTATGGAGGGGGCAGATAGGAATGGGAAATCATGTAGATCAGAATATTGACTGAAGAAGTGACCATAAAAGAATAAAGAGGATTTTGATAAGAAGATAATGGAAATAGCAATCTAGAGGAGGAATAGCATAAACGGGGACTTGAGGACAAGAAAAGGCATAACTTGTTTAGGAATAATGGAAGTCCTTATAAGTTGAAATGCACCTAAATTTTAAATGCTATAGCATTTTACTTAGCATCTCAATACAAAGCAATAATCAAAGATGCAGATGGAGTGTGGATGAATGTGCCCAGGTACTCACTGTAGATGCCAACTCTGAGTGAACTGCTTCGAGCCATATTCTCAAAATCAGTCCTGGTATTTTCAGGAGAGGACTTGTGTCAGCATTTCTAGTATCCTTCTCCATTGGAGAGATGGCCTGATGAAGGAATTTAAGCAATTTCTTCAGTGAAGCAGATTTCTTTAGTCTGAAGGATTCATGAATATCAAGCGATCTTGGTCCAACACCATGAAACCTTGGACTCAACTTGTTTTGTTTGGAGTCTATTTTCCTTTAGCCTTGGTTTGGCCTCACATGGAAGGCTACCCCCAGGAAGACAAGATGCTGGTCAGAGAGGCTTAATAATTTCCACCCCCATGATTCTGATTTCCAAAAGCATATTGATAAATATCCCTTTTGGATACACTGGGTTGATGAGAAGCTGCCCTGGAGAGACAGGTCCACTCTTGATAACCTCTTAAGTCAGGTTTCTGAGCTGCTAATGAATGATGAGTTTCAGTCATCAGACTGCACCTGTGATCCTAGACACTGAATAGAAACACAGTGGTGTTGACTAAGTGCAGGCTCTAGAGCTAGTAGCAACCATTATGGTATTATAGTAACTTCTCTGTGTCCTCCGTTTTCTCATATATAAAATGAGTAGATGGTTGGATGGCATCACCTACTCAATGGACATGAGTTTGAGCAAAGTCTGGGAGATAGTGAAAGACAGGGAAACTTGGCATGCTGCAGTCCATGGGATCACAAAGAGTAGGACACAACTGAGCAGCTGAACTAAACTGACTGAATGATAGAAACTACCACATAGATTTGTCATAAGGATTAAAAGAGTTAGTAAAAAGGAAACCCTTAAAAGAGTGCTTGACACACAAAAGATGCTCAGTGAGTGTAAGCTATTAGTATTGTCCAGTCGATAAAGACAATATAGTTAATAACTCTTGTAATTCTCAGAGCCCTTCTTTAAGGTGACTATGAATATCTCTGTTACTCATGAATTTTTCTCAACCCAAGACACAAAACCAAGGTTCAAGCCATCTTCCTGGAGGACAATTTCACTGAAGATTTAGGCCTCAATAAACATTCTGGTAATAATATAAATGCAGATTGCATGTGGAGTGAAATGTGAAATTCATGTAACTGTTTGCTGTAAAGCATAAAACTTTAAAGAAATTTCTTGCTTGCAGCATACCAACTCCAGAAGTTAACCTCCAGAATCCTAAGGCTGAGTTTGGTGTCTTCTCTCATTGAAGGAATTTAATTCTGAAAAGATAATTTTATTTCTAAGTCCTTTGGGACTACCTCACTGGAATCCTCATTTCAGATAAGACAAGATAATCAGACATGAAACTGCTGCTTGCTCAGGAAATGTTTCTGTACATTAACAAAATCAAAGTAGAATAAATGATAATTGGAAGATGAATAGATCATAGAAAACTTTATATTAGCCTCATCTTTGTTGTTATTGTTCAGTCACCAAGTCGTGTCTGACTCTTTGAGACCCATGGACTGCAGTACACCAGGTTTCCCTGTCCTCCAGTCTCCTAGAGTCTGCCTAAGTTTATGTCCATTGCATCGGTGATGCGATCCCATCCTCTGTTGCCCTCTTCTCCTTCTGCCTTCAATTTTTCCCAGCAACAACTCACTACTACGATAAATATTTTAAGCAGTTATGCTCTTGCCTTCTTGTAGTTAACAAGGTTAAATATGAGGATACCTACACACAGGCATAGTTATTGGAGTCAACAAGAAGCATGAGGGGAAAAGGCACATAACCACTGGGCAGAAATAAGAGTCATCTATCCCAAAACGTGTGGAATTGATCCATGTTCTTTCTCTGAGAGATACCATCTGCTTTGGGTGTCAAGGATGGAGGAGGTGAGTGAGTAAGCCTGGAATAGCTGAGTGATGGCAAAGGGAAGCTTGGCCACCCCCAGCCTCTTACTTGTGTTCTGTCCATTTTTTTTCCTCTGTGGCCTTCCTTCTTTTCCCTAGACAACCAGTGCCCTTAAGCCTTCTCTCCTCTGCTCACCTCATCAGAACTCTTCCTCAGGTGCTGTGGAACTGATAAGTTCACCCACATTTAGGAATATATGACTAATAAAACTTACCATGATATCTTTACTATGAAGCTTGCCTTTAAAAAATAACAATTTGCTCTTTTATATTTGATTATTTTAATATTTATTTTGATAATTTCAAACTTTCAGAAAAGTTGCAAAAGTATACACTTTACTTGGATTCACCAATTATTTATATTTTGACTCATTTACTTTATCATTCTCTCTTTCATATATACATATGTGTGTATATATTTGTTGTTCATTTGTTTTCTGAAACAGTACTTCAGTGTGCATTTCCTAAGAATAGGAATATTCTCTTATATAACCATAGTACAGCAATAGAAATCAGGAAATTTAACACTGATGCAATGCTATTATCTAGTCCATGCTCCGTATTCAAATCTCACAATTGTCCCAATGTCCTTTGTAGCCATTTTGTTTTTGTTAATCCATAATTTGACTTGGGATCATGTGTTGTATTTGATTGCCGTGTAGCCCTAATTTCCCTTAAGCTGGAGCAGTCCATCAGCACTCCCTTGTCTTTTTTTTACTCTAGCAGGTTTGCAGAGTACAGACTAGTTATTCTGTAGAATGTCCCTCAAATTGAATCTGTCGTTTCTTTTTTAAAATTTTTTTATTGGTGTAGAGTTGATTTACAATGTTGTTAGTTTCAGATGTGAAACTAAGTAAATCAGATACATATATATATATATGTATATATATATATCCATTATTTTAGATTCTTTTCCCATATTGGTCATTATAGAGTATTGAGTAGAATTCCTGTGCTATTAATGTATAGTAGGTTCTTATTAGTTATCTATTATATATGTAATAGTGTGTATATGTCAACCCCAATCTCCCAACTTCCACACCCTTACCTCCTAGTAACTGTAAGTTTGTTTTCTACATCTGTAGCTCTATTTCTGTTTGTAGATAAGTTTATTTGTACCCTTTCTTTAGATTCCACATGTAAGCTATATCATATGATATTTGTCCTTCTCTGTCTGACTTACTTCACTCAGTATGACAAGCTCTATGTCCATCTGTGTTGCTGCAAATGGCATTATTTTGTTCTTTTTTATGGCTGAGTAATGATCCATCTTCTTATCTATTCCTCTGTCAGTGGACATTTAGGTTGCTTCCATATCCTGAATATTGTAAATAGTGCTGCAATGAACATTGGGGTGCATGTATCTTTTCGAATTATGGCTTTCTCCAGATATATGCCCAAGAGTGGGATTGCTGGATCATATGGTAGCTCTAGTTTTAGCTTTTAAAGGAACCTCCATACAGTTCTCCATAGTTGCCATACCAGTTTACATTCCCACCAACAATACAGGAGGGTTCCTCACAATTAGATCCTCTGATAGGAATGCCACAGAAGTGAGGCTGTGCTTCCCCAGTGCATCCTATCAAGAGGGACATAACACTGGTTTGTCATAATATTGGCGATGTTAAGTTTGATCCCTTTGTTAAAGGGACGTCTGTGAAATTTCTCCATTGTAAGATTATTTTTTCCCATGGTAGTTAACAAGTATTTGGGGAGATTCTTTGAGACTATGTCAATATGTTCTTCACCCAACTTTTACTCATGAGATTTGGCATCTGCTGATGATTTTCTAACTCCATAATATCTTCTACATTTATTAGTTGGCATTTTACTCGAAGGAAAAGTTTTACCCTTTCCTCCATTTTTTCATATCAGTATAGACTCACAGGTTTTTATTACATTCATTGGGTTGTAATCCATTACTGCATTACTATTTATTTTTAAATCTCAAATTATCCAAGATTTCACCAGTGGGAGCCTCTCCAAGCTGAGTCCTGTGTCCTTTGATAGGTCCCCACTATTCTTTGAACACTTCCTTTCTTCTAGCACAACAAGATATTTCAGTATCATCTTATGCTTTCTATGTCCCAGTGCTGGAATCATCCATTTCTCTAAGGATCCATGGTTGCTTTTAATAGGGAATAATATTTATTGATAGAAAACGAGATATGGCACTACATATATTCATTGTTACTGATGCGTCAGTGTTTCTAGGTACTCTCAGACAATAAAACTAAGAAATATAGACATGTATGTGTATTCACACACATACAGACACACATACTTGTAAACATTCATACATGCACACAGAAGGTTGCAATTTTGTTTTAAGGCAAAAGGATGAAGTACTAGCTCAATTTTTTTTCTCTAACAAAATCAATGAAAGATGGCATTTTTAAGGAGTTAGAGATATGCCTGTTTGTGATTCTGAAATTGCACCGTGGTGATGAAATTCTATGTCTATGAGTTGACCTGAGACTGATGAACTTTAAAACTTTGTTCCCATTTATTTGCACTGAGCTATCAAAAGAGATAGTGTGATCAGAGGCTTTTAAGGAGAGGGCAGTTGACAGTGAATCAGGGTGGACCTTTTTCATCTAGGAAGGAGTTGTGAGTGAGCCTGACAAATAGAGACTCTCTCCTCTAGAAACAAAAGCAATTTAGAAATCAGAAGGTTGTATTTATATCAGAGTAAAACTGCTGATGAGTTTAGGAGGCCACTTGTTATTTCAGGTGAACCATCCATCTAACCTCACTGTGTAAAAGTGAGATCACATATCATATGAGACATGAGATTACATATCTGTCACTTGGTTTTTTTAATTAATTTATTTATTTTAATTGGAGGCTAATAACTTTACAATATTGTAGTGGTTTTTGCCATACCTTGAGATTACATATCCTACTATGTGTTTATTACTAGCTTCTTCGACTACCTGAGGACTGGTGGTCACCATGTCTTACTCAACTCTGTACCACTGTAACACTTACTAACTTGTAAGTGTTCAAGAAGCGTCTGCTAAGAGTTTCTTATTTTAGTTTTCTTGGAACATTTAAAATGTCCTTAATGGGCACTCATAACTTTTAAGGTAATAATTGTCATTTAATTTTATTATGAACCTTTAGTCTGGCTCATGGCAATAGATCCAACAAAATGAATGATTTACAACATCTTAAACAAAAGGGCTGCCTTTGGAAAAAGAAATGCATTGAATAAGATAAATATTAAGTTCTACACTCAAAATGCTTTCCCTCTTCAAAACAGTCCAGGTGCAGAGGGAGGCTGCTATGCTGTGGCAGGTAGAACTTCACAATGGAAGCCAATGTCATCTTTCCAGCAGCTCATAACTGCATGATTTTGAATAGGTTCCATGACCACTGGGGCTTAATTTCCTTTTCTGCAAAATGGGAGTATTTATACCTGATTGTTCTGTCCTGAATATGTCTCTTTAAAATTCATATGTTGAAATCCTAATGTCTGATTTCAGAGGTGAGGCATTTGGGAGGTGATTAGATTGTAAGGGTAGAGCCCTCATGAATGAGAGTAGTGCCTTATAAAAGAGACCCCAGAGAGATTTCTAGTGTCTTCCATCATGTAAGGACACTGCAAAAGGGAGTCAGCTATGAACTAGAAAGATGAGGTAGGAAATGGCAACCCACTCCATACTCTTGCCTGGAAAATCCCATGGACAGAGTAGACGGGCAACCTACAGTCCATGGGGTTGCAAAAAGTCTGATACAACTGAGAGACTGAGCACATGAACTAGGAAGAGAGCTTTCATTGGAATGTAAAAATGCTGGCACCTTGATCTTGGACGTCCCATCCTCCAGCACTGTGAGAAGTAAATCTCTATTGTTTATACACTATTCAGTCAGTGGTATTTTGTTATAGCAGCCTGACAGATTAAGGCACTAGTTTATAGATTAGTTGTGAGATTAGTTGTGAAGGTAATGAATGCTGAAGGTACTGCAGGTCTGTTTTATGCCTTCTGAGTTCTATTGGAAGGAATGCTGGGAGCTAAGGCAGGAAAGGGTAGGGGGAAGATTCTTGAGATGGGCTTGGCCACTGTAAAGGAATTGTCTCTTGACTATACAGATACCCCTAGAAGTGTTGTAGTCTGAAGTTTCCATGTTAAAGGATGTATCCATTTTCTAAGGCTACCATTATAAAGTACCTTACTTGGCGGCTTAGAATAACAGAAATTTATTGTCTCCCAATAACCTCTGGAGGCTAGAAGTCCAAAATCAAGATACTGGCAGGGCCATGCTTGTTCTGAAGTCTCTAGAAAATTGTCTGTTCCAGGTTTTTCTCCTTGCTTCCAGTTAGTGCTGGCATTCTTTTGCTTGTAAATGGCTATCTTCTCCCCATGTCTCTTCACACTGTCTTTCTTCTGTGAGCATCTGTCTCTGTGTCCAAATTTCCCCTTTTGGTAAGGACAGCAGTCATATTGGATTAGGGCTCAACCTAATGATGTCTTTTTAATATGACTGCATCTACCAGGATCTAATTTCCAAATAAGATCACATTCTGAGGCACCAGGGGTTAGGACTTCAACATATCATTTTGTAGTGGTGTGGTGGTAGTCACTTAGTCATGTCTGACTCTTTGCGACCCTATGGATTGTAGCCTGCCAGGCTCCTCTGTTCATGGGATTCTCCAGGCAAGAATACTGGAGAGGACTGCCATTTCCATCTCCAGGGGATCTTCCCCACCCAGGGATCGAACCTGGGTCTCTTACATCTCCCTCATTGACAAGCTGGTTCTTTACCACTATCGCCACCTGGGAAGCCCCTATATCAATTATAAGCTACGTGAATTAAATATGACTTTCTTTTATTTGTCAACTATATGCTAGGTGGGTAGGATGTCTCTGCTGTCAAATGTATTGTACTCTAATATGCTTCTAGAGTTCTGTGCTGAATTGCAGTTCTAATTTCTGGTGTGATAAGGAAAAAAACTCATCTGATTCAACCTATTTTACTCTAGCTGTTAAGAACTTGTCAGTCCCTGAAAATAGGCTGTGTCAGTTTTTCCTCTTTGGGTGTCCACTATACTACCACGTTTGAGATGCCCGGGCTACCTTGAGTCTCTCTATAATATTGTTATTACTGAGGGGTATTTGTTGTTTAGTCGCTAAGTCACGTCTGACTCTTTTGCAACCACAGGCTCCTCTGTCCATGGGATTTTCCAGGCAAGAATACTGGACTGGGTTGCCATTTCCTCCTCTATGGGATCTTTCTGACCCAGGGATCAAATCCACGTCTCCTGCATTGGCAGGAGGGTTCTTTACCACTGAGCCACCAGGAAAGCCCCACTAAGAGGTATATGGGAAGCAAAAGACAGAGCAGATAGAGGCTTTAATCTTTCCACAAAACCCATCTTGGGAAAATGGGGGAAGGGAAGACTCAGACAGGAACAAATGCAGGTATGAAGGCCGAATAAATAGCAGCAAAAGAAGTAAAAAGGATTAAGAAAAGGAATTAAATGGAGGAGAAAATTCCCGTGGCTCAGCAGTAAAGAATCCTCCTGCAGTGCAGGAGTCACAGGAGACACAGGTTCGATCCCTGGGTCTGGAAGATCCCCTGGAGGAGGTCATGGCAACCCACTCCAGTATTCTTGCCTGGAGAATCCCATGGACAGAGATGCCTGGCGGGCTACGGTCCACTGGGTGGCAAAGAGTTGGACACGACTGAAGTGACTTAGTACACACGAGGAGAAAAAATGAAACAAATGGAAGTGGGGGAGAAAGAGAGAAAGTACTTTGGAAACTGAATGAGAAGACTAAAAATAAACCAACAGGCAACAACACTTAGGATCAATTGTGACACAATTATTTCACCCAAATGTAATTGTCAATTTATTCACTATCTTCACTTCGTTAGATAATGTATTTACGTCTTCCCCAAATATTTGCATTTGAATGAGTCTCTTCACTACTAAATATTCCTCTGAATTTCAGTCCTCAACATATCTCATATAAACGGAATCATACAGTATTTGCCTTTTTGTGTCTGTTTTATTCACTTAGCATGATGTCTTCAAGATTCATCCATATTGTAGTATGTGTCAGAATTTCATTCCTTTTAAAGTCTGCCCAATATCCCATTGTGTGTATATACTGCATTTTGTTTACCTGTGAATGTGGTGATGTACATTTGAGTTGTTTCCACCTTTTTGCCATTGACATTAATGCTATGAACATTGATGTATGGGGTGGCTTTTTGTCTTAGTAAAATAGTAACTTTTGAACTTAAGGAAGAGATGCAAAGTGGGCCTTTAGGATAGTTATGTTCTAGGACATTGAAGCCAACTTTACTTGGGTAAATGAGCCATCCATGGAACCCAGCTCAAATTATAGCTTCCTTCCGTTTGAGCTTAGAAGCAAAATCCTAGTTAGGAATCAAGTTTTACTTGGTCTCACTTTGCAAATATTTTTGTTTCTATTTTCTGAGGTCCTTCAAGAATGAGAGACAGGTGAGTTGAGGCAATATTCTTGAATCTCTAGCCCAACATTATTATAATATCATTCCTTTGTTATAAAGCCATTGTATCCATAATGGCAGGGTTTTTTTTAGAGCAAATATCTGTCCTTCTAGACAGAAAAAGAGGATTTTGACTCCTTCTGTGATGTTTATACACACTCTGTACATCTACCTCATCTTTTAAGAGCCCAAATCAGTATATCTGTGTCTCTTTTTTCTGTTTGTCAATGTATGGCAAAAACCACTACAATATTGTAAAGTAATTAGCCTCCAACTAATAAAAATAAATGGAAAAAAAAATAAATAAAATGAAAAAAAAAGAGCCCAAATCAGTTAGCTTATCCCCCAAATCCACAATCAAAGACAAAGTTTGTAGAAAATAATGAATCAAACCTAAGTCCACCAAATGTAAATTTACTGGATTCAGCCATTGTTGTGGGGAGATGTTATTTACTGGTGTGTGGTTTTTGTTGCTGTTGGCAGCATTTCTTTGGATTTTGGTAGTTTCTTCAAAAGTAGGATGGGCCACTTTTAATCTAAAGAGTATATATTGAGGTGAATTTTCAAATTTTATCTATATACAACAAATCATGGAATGATTCTATTATGGGTTGAATTATGTCTCTCTCTCCCCAACCACTGCAAACTCATATGTTGAAGTCCTAATCCCCAGTAAACATCTGACTTGTATCTAGCCAGAGCCATCAAGAGTGCCCAGTGCTTCAGGATTCTCAAACACTAGCTTGTATTAATACATGTTTAGGGAAATTCTAAGCCTCACTTTCTTTTAAATTTTATTTTAATTTTCTGTGTGACAAAGTGAGAAGTATGCAAAAAGCATTTCTGTTGCACACTGACGTGTGATATTTGTCTCAGGAAAAAAAAGTACTTGTGCAATTGAGTTGTGACCTGAACTCATTGCTTTTTTCATGGAAGACCATTTTTATTTGAATGAATAACTGACAGACAAACCATGGTTATTCTGACTTGGGTATTTGGCAGATATTTTCTTGACAATGAATAAGTGAGCCTGTTATTTCAAGAAAAACAAGTGACAGTATTTGTTGCCAAAAAGAAAATTCCAGCTTTCAAGAGAAAATTAAAATTTTGGAAAGCCTATATCCATCACCAGGAGCTTGTCAAAGTCTTTATACTTAAAGACCTTTTCTGATGAGATTGGTGTTGATATTAATAAATATGATTTTTAAATTTTTGTATAATGAAATGTGTCAACACTTGGAAGATCTGAAAAATTTGGTGAGCCAATGTTTTCTAAATGACCAGTTCATAGTTTTATGATGTCATGCATGAGCTAAAAATGCATTCCAAGTACAAGACAAACCAATGAATTTTAATGTAGCAAAGAATGATAACCTCACTGATAAGATCTCAAATTCCATATTGCAACTAACCTTTAAGGAACTACAGCCAGTATTTTGGTATAGTATCAAAGAAGAATATTCACAATTACCTAGGATGGCTATTAAATTAATCCCTCCCTTTCTCAATTACATGTTTGAGTAAGCTGGAGTTTCTTCATATACAACATTCCCTTCCTTGGGGTATCTTCCTGATCCAGAGATCAAACCTGGGTCTCTTGCATTGCAAGCTGATTCTTTATAGTCTGAACCACCAGGGAAGCCCCATATTTCTATCAGAACAGCATATTTCAACAGCTAGAGTGCAGAAGCAGATGTGAGAATTCAGCTATCTTCTACTAAGCCCGACAGTAAAGAGATTTGAAAATGTAAAATAATGCTACTCTTCTCACTAATTTTCTTGTTTTAGAAAAAAAACATTTTTCATAGAATATTTAACTTCTGCTAAATTGTAACAAGTTTGTTATTGTTATTTCAAAATTTTTATAAACAAATATTTAAAATTTTCTTAGTTTCAATGTCTAATATGGTAATTATCAATAAATATAACCCACCAAGTTTATTGATATGGTAAATAATTTATGAAAGTGTAAAGAAATTCTGGGTTCCAAAAATTTGAGAACTGCTGGCCTAGGTGACATAGAGCAGTGGTTCCCAAAGTTAGTTAGGTCAGATAACTCTTTATATCAGAACCACCTGAGTACCTTGTTATAAAATGCATATTCCTGTGTCTTGTCCTAGACTGAATCAGGTTTCTTAACGTATCAGCCTATCTTTGTTTTCATATATTGAAATTTCCAAACAGAATAAAGCTTTAGTTTAATACAGTTAAGGTAGTCCCTTGCTTGTGTGGTGTTTTCAAGATTCTAGATGATCAAAATGGACATAATATCTGTTCTACCAGAGACCCAAATCACAAGAATTATGGCCACACTTTTACAAATGGTGAGAGTTTTTGAGACAATACACCTTGCAGAAATAACTTGGATATGGAAAGGAGTTGACCTTCGGTAGTGGATTGCATTTGACACAACTTCTCCAACATATATTCTCAAGGCTTTTCCTTCTTTCTGTTTCAGTACCAAAGCCAACCACAGTGGTGGCCATTTGAGATGAGGCAGGGGTGAGGGTGGTGCAGAGGGGCTAAGTTGAACACAGAAGAGTGGATTTTGGCAACTAAGACATACAGAAGCCAACCTCAGGAATGTGTTTTTCTGAAAAGTCACATCTGGACCCCTGGTTTACATCCTGTCTGATCTTTTTCCTTAGACAAGAGGCCAACCACAGAAAACACACAGAATATGGAGATTTGCCAACATCTTTGATTTATAAAATATAGTAACACAAATTCAAAGCACTTTGGCCATGTTCATGAATGAATGTGTGTGTGCATATGCACTCACATTCATGTGTATATGGGTGTTAGACATTTCAATACTCAACTGGGAAACATCTTCCTGTGGTCTGCTTCCTGGATAAAACCTGATCTCTTCCTCTACGAATTCTCAAAACAGGCAAATCTGCAAGCCCTTGTAGTTGGAATAGCTCAGCAAAGGGCATGGGATAGAAGCTAGGATCTGAAAGTGTGGTTTTGGTACATGGTACATAATTTCTTTTGCCCTTCTATTGCATTTTTATTGTGGCAATAGGACATTTTTACCAAGTCAAACTGCTGGCATGTGATTCTGTAACATTTACTTATTTCCTTTTGTCTTACTGATGGGATTTTATGCTTACCTCCCATTCTTCGCTCAACTCTACACCCTTGCCATACACCTTTCAAGTTGGTTTCCTTCTGATCAAATTTTCTCCTCTAAAATTTCTCCTGAGTTCTGCACAGCACAAAATGTAAGACATTTTGTTGTTTTAATTTTTTCCATAAAGCAGAAAATTTGGCTCCCAACTCACTTATGTATTATAGAAGTATGAAATGCAGGCATGGAACATTGATTTGAGCAAAGAAGTCAAAAAAACAGTATCCAGAAAAATGAATCCATAGGTGACCAGAAATATGGGAAGAATGAATTAGACCTGTGAAAGCTTAGAATACAGGTCAGTGTGACAGGCTGCATTTGTGGGTTATTATCATATGCCTGTTTCTCCCTTAGTACTTTATCCTTTCTGTATTTGCTGGGCTGCTGGCCAGAGAATGATGTGCTCTGATTGCTCGCAGCTCCCTCCTGTTTTCCCACCCCTTTTACCCCTCTTCCAAGAGATCCCAGGTGACCACTCCCCACTTAAGAACTGCCCCTGAACAAGAAGACATCTTTCCTTCTTCCCTCCAGATTCGACTTTTATTTAAGGACAGTCTGCTCTGGGCCGGATATTTGGTATGCTTTACTTCACTTGATTCTCACCACAGTCCCATGAAGTAGCAATTATTAGCCTCTTTTCACAAATAAGGAAAAGTGGGTGCCAGAGAACTGATTTCCTTGAGGTTACAACCACCAGTGAGTATCAGAGCAAGGGATTTGGGGTGTTGATTCCAGTGAACTGCCTTATCCCCACCCACCTCTACAACCTCCCCTGCCTTCAGTCCTTAAGTTGATGCAATTAACTAACATAACCTAAGCAGCTAGTGAATGATGAGTGCTCAATTTGCTCTTCACGTGGGTGACTTTGCATCTTGAGGAAAATGTTTTAGAGTTGTGAAGGACTCTGCTGGACTTCCAGTGTTGTGGCATTAAGAGGGGGACATATTTGGGGTCAAAAGGAACCTCCCTAGGGACCTAAAATTGTAGAGGAGGATACCAATCTGGCAATCTTTGAGTCATGTCTGGCAAATAGAAATATTTTGTTTGGCCCACATGGTGTTTTTAAAAACCTGAATCCTTGCCAACATTTAAAAACTAAGACATTCCACATAAAAAAAACTAGAGTTGTAGCTTCTCTTGAAAAATTGGAGACTCTAACATCACTGCACCTATACCCTCAGGTAGCAACAACATCACTGTACCTATACTCAGAGTGCTGAAGCTTCCCTCTGGAGAGACATGAGCTCTCATGTCATTACAAGCCCTACAAATCTCCCGGTCTATTTCACTTATGTTCTAGGCTGTTGTAGGCATCTGTGTTTGAAGCGTCTGAAGTAGATGAGGGTTTCTTCTGAAAGTAGGAGGGACACCATCCCTGAGGGTCGAGGCTGTAAAGAGACCTGGAGTCAGAGATTCTGTCTCTTCTTTCTTCCATTTCCTTCAAGAAAGGAGGTGATGAGTACACCAGCCCTTATATCCCAAGGCTGGGAAACTTTTGACAAAAATAAGGTTCTCAAGAAATAAAAATTGTCTCAGCCTTTGAGGCAGTGTTCTCATTAAGAGTCAGACTCAAAGACAGAGAATGAACTGACGGTTACCAGAGGGGAAGGGTGGTGGGAAGGGAAGGGTGGTGGGAAGAGATGCGTGCACACTATGTCACTTCAGTCGTGTCTATTTGCGATTCCATGGACTGTAGTCCACCAGGCCCCTCTGTCCATGAGATTCTCCAGGCAAGAATACTGGAGTGGGTTGCCATGCCCTCCTCCAGGCAGGAAGAGATAGTTAAGGGGAATTTGGGATTGACATGTATCCACGGCTATATTTAAAATAATCAACAAGGACCTACTGTAAAAAATAAAAGTCAGATCTTTATCTCAATCATACTTAAGGTGGTAAGGGCAAGGAGAGCTGGCATCCAGGTACATTTACCACCACAATTTAGCTAAAAGGGATTAAAATGTGTCCAGGTCCACAGAAATGTCAATAGACCCATAAAACACATAGGACCTTACCCACCTTTAGAAGCTTCCCTTCTTCCTCCAACCTGTCCTTCCAATGCCCACTCATGGGGAAACTGACACTTTTTGTTGATCCTTAATTAATTGTAATTAATTTCCAATCAGGGAGATTACCTATGAAAAACCATCGAGATTAATGTCATATTATAATCATCATAATTGTGCTTATAGCTAAAATTCATTGGACTTTTATTTTATAACCAGGCACTGTGCTAAACTCGTCCAATGCCATATCTCATTTAATCCTTACAGCAATCTTAGACTTAGTTATCACTGTTATTTCTTTTCTACAGTGGAAGGAACCCAGACCAGAGAGATTAAGAAATTCGCCAAAGGTCACACAGCTAAAACGTCTTGGAGTCAGAATTCCAAGGATGTACCTCTTGGATGTATGGGGCTTCCCAGGTAAAGAATCTGCCTGCCAATGCAGGAGACACAAGAGACATGGGTTTGCTCCCTGGGTCAAGAAGATCACTTGGAGAAGGAAATGGCAACCCTTTCCAGTATCCTTGCCTGGGAAATCCCATGGACAGAAGAACCTGGTGGGCTACAGTCCATGGGGTCACAAAGAGTAGGACACAACCGAGCATCTGAACACACACAGACACACCTTGAATGTACCCCTCCAGTGAGCAAAGAAAATCTTCATCCACATCTTATTAATTTTGGAAATCTATAATTAAAAATCCACAGTAGCTAGATAAGACAAGGAGTCATGCTAATTCTGTCTGCTTCCTCTTGGCAGTCAGTTCGTAATGCTTCTACTCTGTTCTGCATTTTCCTTTGCACGTGGCTGGCAATAGAGCTGCCAGATCCCTAATCATATCTTGGAAATTTCTTTGAGTATTTTTTGCCTGAATATCTCAGATGCTGTTCCCATTCTTTGGCTTATAACCATGTGTGCTCAACTTGGTTCAGTGCTTGATCTCAGTGATCCAAGACCTCAGCCCACTGCAAGTCCATTTTATTTTACATGCACCACATTAGGAAGCCTTTTCAGTCGGAGTTTGATATGTGCTGGGAATGTAACAGTGCATTGGAAAAGTTGAACCAATCTGTTGAAGTTCAGACAATACTAATGACTTTCCCTTTAACTGGAAATGACTTTAACTTTACGTACATAGAAATGTGCTTGCATGTGTCTGAATAATTTTATGTCTCAGAACAGCATAAATATGGCTATTATTCTAACAGCCATCATTTTTCTGTTTCACTTGGGACTTCATGGGAGGAAGGAGCTCCACTCCCTAGTTCTCAGAAGGTTATTAATAATTTTTTTCCTCAAAGAAAAATGTGATGTGTGCTATTTTATTTAGGAGGTAGCAAAAACAAAGGTGCAAATGTAAGTTTGAAAAAATTTGACGTTCAGTGGGCGGCTCTTAAGTGTCATAGAAATCAACTCAATTAGATGTTTGGCTGGAAAACAGCAAGATGCATTAATGCTGCTTAGGCTGGCTTCCTATAGTCTGAAACAACATGGCACAAAAAGTCTATTCAAAAGCATTGGTTATAGGAAAATTGGTACCCAAAGCAGAGCTGGGCAGGGTGGATTTGGGGGATGGAGGAAAAGAATCTTTTTGTAAATGCGCCAGAAGTTAAAAGGAAGGCAGTGATAAAACCAAGATTGCACTTTTCTGTATCAAGGCACAGACTTCACCTCTGAATTACAAAGTGGATGTTCTTAGTGAGTGGTCTGTAGGTCCACCATCAGTCCTTTTTGAGACCTACAAGGCATGAGGGGATAATGAGCAGTGCCAGGAGGGTCGGGTTCAGAATGAGTTAAGGCATATGGAAAGCACAAAAAGCACAAAATGGACTCAGTCACTTACGCACAAAACAAGAAGTACAAGGAAAGGAGATGCTCGCCAAATGTGAGCAGGTCACGGGATAAAAGCAAAATGCTTCAACTTTTTTTTTCCTTCACAATCACAAAGTGTCTTTAGCCTCCAAAACATATAACCAATAATTTATTGAGGGACAAAAGCACAAGACTTAGATATTGATAGCTCTTGCTTGATAAAAATGAATTTAAATTACACCCTGGGCTCTGAAAGAAGATTTTGGGAGGGTGTCAGAGACTCCCTCATTGAAAAGAATGGAGATGGCCTTCCAGGTCAAGGTCCCCAGGAAACAGACTCTGAGTCAGAGACTTACTTTAGGCTATGCCTTTAGAGCTTCCCTGGTGGCTCAGGTGGTTAAAGATCTGCCTGAAATGCAGGAGAGCCCGGTTAGATCCCTTGGTAGGGATGATCCCCTAGAGAAGGGAATGGCAACCCACTCCAGTATTCTTGCCTGGAGAATCCCATGAACAAAGGAACCTGGCAGGCTACAGTCCATGGGGTCACAAAGAGTCAGACACGACTGAGCAACTAACACGTTCACATTCACCAAACAACACTCACAGAGGAGTAAGGGAAGCAGAACTGGACAGAAGGAGAGATTGAACTGCAATTAAATGATGGCAAAGACTTAAGGTGGTCCCCTGGTGGGCTCTGGAATTGGGAGGGCCTTACAGAGTTGTCTCACTTGAGACAAGAGAGTCAAGGCTTCATAAACTTATTTCCACTGGATGATGAATGTGGCCCCATTCTCGCCTCAGGATTGGTAACCTTAGGAGAGGTGGCTCTCTCTGAAAGTGTTAGTCACTCAGTCGTGTCCAACTCTTTGTGACCCCAAGGGCAGTAGCCTGCCAGGCTCCTCTGTCCTTGGGATTCTCCAGGCAAGAATACTGGAGTGGGTTACCATGCCTTCCTCCAGGGATCTTCCCAGGCCAGGGATCGAACCTGGGTCTCCTGCATTGCAGGCAGATCCTTTACTGTCTGAGCCATGATTGGTGACCTTAGGAGAGGTGCTCTCTCTAGCTGAGGGCAATGCCTAGAGAGGGACTCAGCTGTAAGCTGTCATAGCCCAAACTCCCAACAGCCAAGAAAATGAGTTCTTCCCTAGTCTCTAAAGAGGTATCTGGCTGTGCATTATCATAGTATCCCAGTTTACAAAGGAAAGAGAAACTTAGATTCCAGAAACTATTAATGTATACCAATGAACTTGCTGTTACATTTCAACCAGTTGGTTATTAAATAGATGGTCTTGGAGCCTTTAGAAAAGTAAGTGGTGACCATTAAGCACCTAGCTTGGGTCATTGGGAATAAGCAAAACCAGCATTAAATGCAAGAATTTATTAGTATCAAGCATGGTGACAGCACTCTGAACTCAACTTTGCCCTTTTTTAACATTTTAAGTCAAATACCTGGCTTGATACATATAATACACATTTATCAAACCTGTGTATGACCCAGAATTTGCAGGATAGCCAAAACCAATAAATAGAAAAAATAGTTTTTAAATCTGGTTAAAAAAAACTAGCAAAATTAAATTTAATAGGGATAAATGTAAAGTAATTCACTGAGATCTGAAAAGTGCAAGAATGAACACATATGATAACAGCAGCTCATAATTAAAGAAGACCTAGATGGATTAGTGGGTCTTAATATTATTTAAATCAGTGATGTAACATGATTGCCAAGAAGGCTAATTCATTATTGGGATTCACCAAAGAGAAATATGGTGTCCAAAACAATTGAAGTAAATTCCAAATTATCAGAGGCTCCACCAGAGAGAGAGCTCTATGAGAGACTAAATCTGTGAGGTTTTTCTCTTCTTTAGAGAGAGAACTTATTAAATCATCACAGTGTAGGCAGAAGCAAGAAACCTGCCTCAGAAGGCATGGTGGCTTTGGAATTTCTGAGAGGGACCTTTCTTATCATGGTAGAATTGAGTACCTCAGAAGTGGTGTCAGACTTTTAGGTGGCCCTTATGATCCTTGCCTCCCGGAATTCATAACTTTATATAGTCCCTTTTCCCTTGAATGTAGGTAGAACCTGTGACTTGCCTCTAACTGACTGTTGTGGTTGTTTACTTGCTCAGTCATTTCTGATTCTTTTGTGACCCCATGAACTGTAGACAGCTAGGCTCCTCTATCCATGGGATTCTCCAGGCAAGAATATTGGAGTAGGTTGCCATTTTCTTCTCCAGGGGATCTTCTCAATCTAGGGATCAAAACCGCATCTTCTTCATTGGCAGGCGGGTTCTTTACTGCCAAGCCCACCTGGGAAGCCCTCTAACTGACAGAACATGGCAAAGATGATGGGAGGTAACTTCTATGATTATATTTGGTTATACAAAATTCCATCTAGCTAGCAGAATTGCTCTCTTTCTTCATTGCTGACTTTAGAGAAGCAAGCTGCCATGTTGTTAGGGGCGCCAATGGAGAGTGCCACATGACAAGGAACTGTGGGAAGATTTTAAGAGCTAAGGGCAGCCTACAGCTGTCTGCCAGCAAGAATTTAAACTTTCAGTTTACAACCAAAAGGGAACACATTCTGCCAACAACTTGAGTGAGCTTGGAAGCAGATCCATCGCCAGTTGAGCCTCCAAATAAGAACTGAGCTCTGACCAGCACCTTGACCGCAGACTGGTAGAGGACCCAGCTAAGCAATGCTCAGATCCTAACCCACATTAACTGCATGTTATTTAAGCTGCTATGTTTGTAGTAATTTGTTACTCAGGAGTAGATAACTAATACAGAAGGGAAGATACAGTAGGGAGGAGCCCTCACTGACCTCTGAGGAAAAAAAGTCACTTCTGGGGAAATGGGTGGCATTTTAGGAAGGAAAGAGATTGGTTCTGTGTTTGTGAAGTAACAAATGCTTGATCACTGATCTGCCCATACCTGACCCAACCACTGTGGTCACAGAAAGTGGCCCTGTGATTGATCAGGCATGTGACCACCTGAACATGGAGCCTCAGGGGCAAGTAGTAGACCCTGTGGGTGCCCATTGCCTCATCCACCTCTAGTACATTGGTAGCTTCAGAAGAGTTTCCAGTATGTTAACAGTTTTTTTACCTCAAGTTCCTGAGCCTGTCTACTTTGTTTTTTTTTTTTTTTTTTTGCCTGAGGACTTACCTAGCCTTCTCATAGAGCAACCCAGAAGTGCTAGAGATATGACATCATCTAGGACAATTCCCAAGTGGTGAATGATGAAACAATCTTGACAATGGAGGCCATGTGCTAGGATGGAGGAGCTGAGAGAGTAAAGGGACTTCAGTCTCTGACATCAGTACACCTGCCATATCAGGTCTAGACAGCTTATGTTCACCATCCTTTTATGTGGAAAAGACATATTTATTGTGTTTAAGACACTATTATATGGCTTTTATGTTGTATTCAACCAAACCTAATCCTAGCTGATACACATAAAATCAGAAAACGAGTTGAAAGGTTTACTCAAAGTTATCAAGGAGGAAGACAGCTAATTATTATGAGTAATGTGTAATACTTGCACAATGCAAGTATAGTTCCATAGTACAAATAATTATGATTTGCAAGAATGTATGCACAGATATAGCCATCATTTAATAACACAAGTGTTTAAGACTATAGTAGACCTCAACAACAGAAAATTCAGAATGGGAAACTCTTAAGGACTGAAGGTTTTTGTGCCACTCTCAGTTCATACATTGGATCCCTGCCACCCACTCAATGTGATGGTTTTAGGAGTGGAGCCCTTAAAAGATAATTAAATTGAGATGAGGTTCTGAGGATGAAGTCCTCATGATGGGATTAGTGCTTTTGTCAGAAGAGACTAGAGAGCTGGTTCTCTCCCTCACTACCATGGAAAAATACAGCAAGAAGGCAGCCATCAGCAAGCCAGGATGGGGCTCTTACAGGAACTGAATCTGCCAGCACATTTATCTTAGACTTCCCACCCTCTAGAACTGTGAGAAAATAAATGTCTGCTGTTTAAGCCACCCAGTCTATGGTATTTCATTATACATAGCAGCCTGAGTCCTAAGACAAAAATACATTTCTAGTCTGAGTATCCAAGACTCATAGATATTATATAGTTTGAAGAAAATGTAATTAAGCACCTATTTTAATTCCCTCATTTTAGAAATAGGGAAACCAAAGTCGTCCCTTATGGTCAATCTGTCACCAAGTTATGAAAATCTTTCTTTGAAATATGACAGATTTATCTCCTCTTCTATATATCTACTCCTAATGTATCAAAACAACTTTCACTGCTTCACTTGTGAGCTTCAATTGCCTCCTCACTGGATCTTCCTGTCTATGGTTTCCCCTTCCTTCAGTTAATTCTATACAGCTCTACTGTGAGAATAATCCTCACAAAACCCTACATTTGCCCAGTGGCTACACTTTTAGAGCACCTCCACTGGTCTCCAATGGTCTAATCAATCAACTACAGTCAGTTATACGTTTTTCTAGTTCTAAATTTCACCCTTTCGTGTTTATGCCCAGAGAAAGCATTCACATCACTCTTTACTACCTCCATGGGCTCATTCATCAGTCTTAATAAGGGATCCATTAGATTTAGCTGGGCTTCCCCCATTGCTCAGTGGTAAAGAATCTGCCAGTAATGCAGGACACACAGGAGATGCGAGTTCGATCCCTGTGTGGGAAGGATCCTCTGGAGTAGGAAATGACAACCCACTCCAATATTCTTTCCTGGAGAATCCCATGGACAGAAGAGCCTGCAGGGCTACAGTCCACGGGGTCCCAAAGAGTTGGACACAACTGAGCACACACACAGGCACACAAACAGCAATTTCAATCTGATGGTTAATCAGAACATGAAAATAGCCTCATTATGTAATTTTGACAGTTAAATGGTACTCATTAAAATGATATTCTTCCTGTAATATTGCATTTTATAACATCAACAATAGCACATCTTTTAATGTTATTTAATACAACACCTGTGAAAGCATATTCCATGGACTGATGTTAATGGGTCTTATATTTAAAATTTTCCTTAGTCAAACAAGTTTTAAAAAGTTAAACAGATATCTCAGCATCTTTTGCACATTAATATGTATTTTGATTCTCCAAAAAGAAATATGTCATGCAATGTTTCCCAAGCTACTTCAAACCATGGCTTTTTGTGGAGCAGAGCTTCTGAGGAACAAATGTGGGGACTCACCAATTGATAGATTGCATAGAGGCCTCACAATAAAGTGAGAGGAGTTCTCAACTTGAAGTCATTCTACCTGGGTTAGTGTTCCATATTCCTTGCTTACTGTCTTACTTACTGTATAATCCCAAACTGTTTGTTTAACTTTTCTCTTTTTTTTCCATTTATTTTTATTAGTTGGAGGCTAATTACTTTACAATATTGTAGTGGTTTTTGTCATACATTGACATGAATCAGCCATGGATTTACATGTGTTTAACTTTTCTTAGTCTCATTCTCCTCACCTATGAGAAAGGAAGCATAGCAGCTTGTTTCCACAATAGCCACTATCAATTCCTTCCTTCCCAATATGTGTGCCAAGTTGCCTCAGTTGTGTCCAATTCTTTGCGACCCCATGGACTGAAGCCCACCAGGCTCCTCTGTCCATGGGATTCTCCAGGCAAGAATACTGAAGTGGGTTGCCATGCCCTCCTCCAGGGGATCTTCCCAACCCAGGGACTGAACCCGCATCTTTTACGTCTCCTGCGTTGGCAAGTGGGTTCTTCACCACTGGCACAACCTGGGAAGCCCACCTTTCCATATGCACCAGTTATTCTTCCATGAAGAAGTATAACCTATTCCTCCATATCTTGGAATCTGGGCTGATTCCGTGACTCACTTTTGGCTAATAGAATATGGTGGAAAGTACACTGGGTGACTTCCAAGGCTAGGTCATAAGAAGCCTTGCTGCTTCCACCTGGTCTCTTGGAACACTCACTCTGACTGGCACCAACTATTGTGTAAAAAGCCTGATTAGCCTGAGATCACTAAGCTAGCCATGAGGAGAGCCTGCATGGATAGAGAGAGACAGAGAGAAAGAGATATCTAGACAAAGCCAGCAGTTCCAGCTATCCAAGAACAAGCACCAAACATAAATGACGAAGTCATCTTAGACATTCCAGCTCCAACTAATGCCATGTGGAAAAGAATCAAGGAACCCAACCAGTGACTAGAGCCATGTTCCCAGATTTATGGCCCCAGAAGAGCCATGACAGTCTTCTCCAGCCTTCCAGTCCACTCTAGCTAAGACTTTATTGTGGAGCATAAATGAGTCAGCCCCACTGTGCCCGGTCTGAATTCCTGACTCCTAAATTTGCCAAACGAATACAATTGTTGTTTTGCAACACTAAGAGTTTATAGAGTAATTTGTTATACAGCAATAGATAGTTGGACAGGTTTAGTAAGATAGAATTATCAATTTTAGCTTGATACTTGGTATAAATTTGGTGCTCAGTAATGTTAGTTTCTTTCCTTTTTTTCCTCCGAAAGAGCTTCTATCATGAGACATACATGACCAAGATTGCCTCACTTCTAATGTAGATCCTAATGCTGAAGGAAAACAAAGGTGATGACATGAAAAAAGTCAGGACTCCAAATATCTAAAACACTGCAAATGTGTGTATTTAAGGGTTCAACATCCGGGTGAAGGAAGGTCTATTTTAAGATTGACCAACACTCAGTCATTCTAAACAAGGACTATAAATTGCCCTCCTCTACTTTCTGTATATTTGTGATGATTTTTAAAATATATTTGCAAATTTTTTGATTCCCACCCCATTCAGAGATTGGGTCTATGTCCCTTCCGCTTGAAAATGGGTGGGATATTGTGACTGATTTGACCCAGAGCATGACAGAATTGGCTTCCCATGATAGAATTTAATGTTATGGGACTTTCAAGGCTAGGTCATAGTAGTCAATTTGGCTTCTACCTCATGAGCTGGGATATTTGCTCTTGAAGCTTTCAGCAACCATTAGGCAGTCTGAGTTACTAAGAAGCTCAAACTAGCAAATGTAGCAGGACTACATGGAAACTCCCAGAGACTCTGTGAAGGATGAGAGATCCCTGAACAGTCAGCACCCAGCTATTCCTAGGTTTACTTATTATCTGACTGCAGGTACATGAGAGGTCCAGAGCCAGAACCACCCAAAGTAGTTCTTCCCTAAATTCCTGGTGCACAGAAACCATAAGAAATAATAAAGTACCTGTTTTTTAAGCCACTAACTTTTGTGGTGATGTGGGGTAATAGCTAATCAAAACTATATTTGTTCAAGTATATTAGTAAAGTGTTAGACTGTGTTAAGAGTATGATCACCAGGTGATTCCTAGTTTTTTCTGTGTGTGATTCTATTAAATTGGGTACTTTTTAAATTTTATTTTTAATTGGAGGATAATTGCTTTACAATGTTGTATTTGTCTCTGCTGTATAAGAACATGAATAAGACATAAGTACTCATATATACCCTCCCTCTTGAACTTCCCTCCCACCCCAACCTCCATCCCACCCTTCTCGGGCACCACCAAGCTTCAGATTGAGCTCCTTGTGTTATACAGCAACTTCTAAATTGAATACTTAAAAAAATTATTCAAATATCTGTGAACTTAAATGATATATTTACCCATGAGCAAAATACCTCTACTTGTTAAAGCTAACTACAATTGTAAAAACAGTTCCTACTTATGAAATAAAAAGTTAAAGTTTTTTATTTTCTATTTCAGCTTTCAAACACTCACTCATTAATATATATTCTTTTTTTTCATTTATTTTGATTAGTTGGAGGCTAATTACTTTACAATATTATAGTGGTTTTTGCCATACATTGACATGAATCAACCATGGATTTACATGTGTTCCCCACCCTGAACCCTTATGGGTGCTTCCTTTCCCCTGGTATTAAGACTTTTAGCAGAGCAGAGTATGTGAAAACAAGAAAAAACATTTTTTGAAAGTGGTGCTTCTCATACTACTTTTCTTTGATTCTTATCCAGGAAAACATGAATAAAAATGCTATTTTTTTTACCCCTTTCTGTGCCATCTATTATCAGCACTCTGTTTGGCTAGTGAGAAGTGAATATCTTGGAGTGGAAACAATTTCAAAGGAGGTTGGACAAGTGCTTAAAGGCCAATCTAACATAGGTCCACCTCTCATAGTATTATACTGAAGCTTGCATTGTTTATTGCACTAATCACAGCCTTTCAAAAGTCCATTTTTAGAGAGCACAAGCACAACACAGTTTTATAGTTATTTCTATAAACATGCAAAGAAAAACTGTACTTATATAACCAACTCTAGGGGGAAATTCCCCAACACTTTTTATTAGACCAGCATCAGCTTTATATCAAAACCTGACTCTGACAGTATGAAAAAGGAGATTTATAGAGCTATCTTACTGATTAATATAGGTTGTTATTCAGTCACTAAGTCATGTCTGACTCTTTGTGACCCCATGGACTGCAACACACCAGGCTCCTTTGTCTCCACTATCTCCGAGAGTTTGCTCAAATTCATGTCCATTGAATTGGTGATGCTATCTAACCATCTCATCCTCTGCCACTCCTTTCTCCTTTTCCTTTCAATCTTTCCCAGCATCAGGGTCTTTTCCAGGGAGTTGGCTCTTCACATCTGGTGGCCAAAGTATTGGAGCTTCAACTTCAGCATCAGTCCTTTCAATATATATTCAAGGTTGATTTCCTTTAGGATTGACTAGTTTGAATTCCTTGCAGTCCAAGGGACTCTCAAGAGTCTTCTCCAGCACCACAATTTGAAAGCATCAATTCAAAGGAATCTCCATACTGCTCTCCACACCCTCTCCAGCATTTATTGTTTGTAGACTTTTTGGTGCTGGCCATTCTGACCAGTGTGAGATAATACATTATTGTGGTTTTGATTTACATTTCTCTGATAATAAGTGATGTTGAGCATCTTTTCATGTGTTTGTTAGCTATCTCTATGTCTTCTTTGGAGAAATGTCTGTTTAGGTCTTCTGCTCACTTTTTGATTAGCTTGTTTTTTTTTTTTTTTTCTAGTATTGAGCTGCATGAGCTGCCTGTATACCATACGACCCAACAATCCCACTACTGAGCATATACCCTGAGGAAACCAGAAATGAAAAAGACACATGTATCCCAGTGTTCATTTCAGCACTATTTACAATAGTTAGGACAGGGAAGCAAGCTGGATGTCCATTGACAGATGAATAGATAAGGAAGTTGTGGTATATATACACAATGGAATATTACTAAGCTATAAAAAGAATGTATTTGAGTCAGTTCTAGTGAGGTGAATGAACCTAGAGCCTATTATACAGAGTGAAGTAAGTCAGAAAGAGAAAGGAAAGCATCATGTATTAATGCATATATATGGAATCCAGAAAGATGGTACCAACAATCCTACGTGCAGGACAGCAAAGGAGACAGAGACATAATGAACAGACTTTTGGACACAGTGGGAAAAAGAAAGGGTGGGATGATTTAAGAGAATAGCCCTGAAACATATATATTATCATATACAAAATAGATAGCCAGTGGGAGTTTGATGTATGAAGAAGGGAAATCAAAGCCAGTGCTCTGTAACAACCTGGAGGAATGGCCTAGGGAGGGAGGTGGGAGGGGGTATGCAGGGTGGGGGACACATGTATGCCTATGATCAATTCATGTTGATGTATAGCAAAAACCATCACAATACTGTAAAGTAATTATCCTACAATTAAAATAAATAATTTTTTTTTAAAAAAAAGGAAGCATCAGTTCTTCGTCACTCAGCCTTTTTTATGGTCCAACTCTCACATCTGTACCCAACTGCTGGAAAAACCATAACTTTGACTAGATGGAACTTTGTTGGCAAAGTGATGTCTCTGCTTTTTAATACACTGTCTAGGTTTATCATAGCTTTCCTTCCAAGGAGCAAGTGTCTTTTAATTTCATGGCTGCAGTCATTGTCAGCAGTGATTTTGGAGCCCAAGAAATTAAAATCTGTCACTGCTTCCACTTTTTCCTCTTCTATTTGCCATGAAGTGATGGGACCAGATGCCATGATCTTAGTTTTTTGAATGTTGAGTTTCAAGCCAGCTTTTTCACTCTCCTCTTTCACCCTCATCAAGAGGCTCTTTAGTTCTGCCATTAGAGTAGTATCATCTGCATATCAGTAGAGGAAAACAATAGAATGGGAAAGACTAGAGATCTCTTCAAGAAAATTGGAGATATCAAGAGAACATTTAATGCAAAGATAGGCATGATAAAGGACAGGAACAATTAACATAGAGGCAAAATGCCAAATAAAACATTATCAAATAGAACATTGTAGTGTGTAATAAAGATAATGTATCATGACCAAATTGGGTTATCCCAGCAATGCAAGATTGGATTAAATAAAAATCTAATAAAATTTTCACATTAATATGTTAAATAAAACATTTTATAATCATCTGAATATATGCAAAAAGTTCAGCAAAATTAAAAACACTCCTGATTTTAAAATTATTAAACTAAAAACATAAAGGAACCCCATTAATCCAAAGGATATCTAAAAATTTTGAGCAAAATTGATACTTAATGTAAGAATGTTGAATGCATATCCTTAAAGAGCAGGTGCAACACAAGGGCCTCTACCATCATCACTTCTATGTTTAAAATTGTCATAATGAGCACAGTAAGGAAAGATGTTAAAGATATAAGAACTCCAAAAGAAAAAACAGAAAACTGTTATTTCTCAAAGCTGAGATTACTATCTGTATAGAAAACCTAATGTATTAGAATTTATAGACAAATTAGGGAGATGCAGAAAGAAAAATTAGTATTCAACAACAAACTGCTCTCTACAGTAATTTGTTAATGTATACATAATATAAAAGATATAAATTGTCATATCAAAACATAAAATGAGGGCAGTAAGGCAGTAAAATGGTAGAGTTTTTGTATGTTGAGTTGTTAAGTTGTTATTACCTTGAAATATATTGTTATACTTATTGGATGTTTTGTATAAGCCATGTGAGAACCAAAAAGAAAAAGACTCTTTGGAACCCCATGGACTGTAGCTTACAATGCTCCTCCATGCATGGGGTTTTCTAGGCAAGAGTACTGGAGTAGGTTGCCATTTCCTTCTCCAGAGGATCTTCCCAACACAGGGATGGAACCCAGGTCTCCTGCATTGTAGGCAGACGCTTTTACCATCTGAGCTACCAGGGAAGTCAAACATACAGTAAATATACAAAAGATAAAGAGAGGGTAATCAAAGCATATCATCACAGAAAACCATCAGTTCACAAAGGCAGACATGAAGAGAGGAAGAAGATGATAAAGGAATTACAAAACCACCAGAAAACAATGAGTAAAATGGCATCAGTAAGTCCTTATTTATCAATAAATTACTTTAAATAAAAATGGATTACATTTTCCAAACAAAAGGCAGAATGACTGAATGGGGAAAAAAAAAATAAGACCGAACTTTATACTGCCTATAAGAGAATCACTTCAACTTTAAGGACACACATATGCTGAAATTAAAGAGATAGAAAAGGATATTCCATACAAACAGAAACCACAGTGAAGCAGGAGTAGCTATAATTATATCAGACAGAAGAGATTTTCTCAAAAACTCTAACGAGAGACAAAGAAGGTCATTACATAATGATAAAGTGATCAATTCACCAAGAAGATATAGCAATTATTTCAGTTCATTCGCTCAGTCGTGTCTGACTCTTTGTGACCCCATGAATCTCAGCACGCCAGGCCTCCCTGTCCATCACAACTCCCGGAGTTTACTCAAACCCACGTCCATCGAGTAGGTGATGCCATCCAGCCATCTCATTCTCTGTCGTCCCCTTCTCCTCCCGCCCCCAATCCCTCCCAGAATCAGGGTCTTTTCCAAAGAGTCAACTCTTCGCATGAGGTGGCCAAAGTATTGAAGTTTCAGCATCAACATCATTCCTTCCGATGAACACCCAGGACTGATCTCCTTTAGGATGGACTGGTTGGATCTCCTTGCAGTCCAAGGGACTCTCAAGAGTCTTCTCCAACACCACAGTTCAAAAGCATCAATTCTTTGGTGCTCAGATTTCTTTATAGTCCAACTCTCATATTCATATATGACTACTGGAAAAACCATAGCCTTGACTAGACAGACCTTTGTTGGCAAAGTAATATCTCTCCTTTTTAATGTGCTATCTAGGTTGGTCATAACTTTCCTTCCAAGGAGTAAGTGTCTTTTAATTTCATGGCTGCAGTCACCATCTGCAGTGATTTTGGAGCCCCCCAAAATAAAGACTGTCACTGTTTCCACTGTTTCCCCACCTATTTGAATGTGATGTTACCTGTGGGCTTTATGGGTATGGCCTTTATTGTATAGGGGTATGGCCTTCTACGCCTAATTTTTGAGACTTTTTGTCATGAATGGATATTGACTTCTGTCAAATATTTTTTCTGCATTTATTGAAATGATCATGTGATTTTTAGCTTTCATTCTGGTAAAGTGATTTATCACATTTTTACATGGTTTGAACCCTCCTTACATTCCAGTGATAAATCACACTTGATAATGGTATATGATTTTATTAATGTGCTGTTGAATTTGGATTGCTGACATTTTGTTAATCCTTTTTGCATCTATGTTCAACAGAAGTATTGCCTGTCAATTTCTTTTCTTGAAGTGTCCTTATCTGCCTTTGCTGTTAGGGTAATGCTGGCCTTATAAATGTGTTTGGGAGTTTTCCCTCCTCTTCATTTTTTGGGAAGAATTTGAAAACAATTGGTATTAATTCATCCTTATGTTTGACAGAATTAACCAGTGAAATTATTTGACACAGACTTTCCTTTGTTAATAAGTTTTTTAACTGATGCAAACCCCTTACTCATTACTGATCTGTTCATATTTTCTATTTCTTCATGATTCAGTCTCAGTGGGTTGCATATTTCTGGGTATGTATCAATTTCTTCTAGATTATCCAATTTGTTGATGTTTAAGTTTTCATAATAGTCTCTTCTGATCCTTTTTATTTCAATAAGTTCTATTGTCTCCTCTTTTCATTATAATTTTATTTAGTTGGGTCTCTCTCTGTCTTGGTTAGTCTAGCTAAAGATTTGTCAATTTGGGTTATCTTTTCAAAGAACCAAATCTTGGTTTTGTTCATCTTTTCTGTTGTTTTCTTATTCTCCATTTCATTTATTTCTGCTATACTATTTATTATATCCTTTCTTTTGCAAATTTGGGCTTAGTTTGTTCTTCTTTCTCTGGTTCCTTGTATGTAAAGTCAGGTTGTTTATTTAAGGTTTTTCTCTTTTTTTGGTTTTTTTATTTTTACAAAATTCCTTCTTATAACTGCTGTTATTGCTTCCCATGTTTTGGTATGTTGTGTTTTCATTTTTGTTTGTCGTTTGTCTCAAGATACTTTCTATTTCTATTTTCATTATTCTTTGATCCATTGGTTGTTTAGGTGTGTGTTTTTTACTTTCCATATATTTGTGATTTTTTTCAGCTTTCCTTCTGTTATTGATTTCTAGTCTCATAGCATGTGGTTGGACATGATACATAGTATGATTTCAGTCTTCTTGAATTTGTTGAGACTTATTTTGTGGCCTAACATATGATATATCCTAGAACATATTTCATGGGTGCTTGTGAAGAATGCATTATGCTGCTGTTCATTGGAATGTGTTGTATATGTCTTTTAAGTTGTTTAGTCTGTAGTGTTGTTCAAATCCACTGTTTACTCATTAATATTTTTTCTAGATAATTGACCCATTGATAAAAGTGGGATATTAAAGTCCTAAACCATTATCGTATTTCTGTTTATTTATCTTTTAGTTCTGTTATTATTAGCTTTGTATGTTTGCCGGTGGTTTAGTTGCTAAGTCATGTCTGACTCTTAACACCCCATGGATTGTATCCTGCCAGGCTCCTCTGTTCATGGGATTCTCCAGGCAAGAATACTGGAGTGGGTTGTCATTTCCTTCTCCAGGGGATCTTTCTGACCCAGGGATTGAACCCGGGTGTTTTGCATTGCAGGCAGATTCTTTACCAACTGAGCTATTAACGAAGCCCCATATGTATGTTTAGGTGCTTCAAATACTCTCTATGGATTAATCCCTTTATCATTATGTGATGACCTTCTTTTTCTCTTTTGAACACTTTCAACTTTCTGATGCAAATATAGCTACTCCTGGTTTCTTTTGGTTGCTATTTGCTTGAAATATCTTTTCCATCCCTTCATTCTCAGTCTGTATGTATTCTTAAAGCTGAAGTGAGTGTCTTATAAGCAGCATATCATCAGATCTTGTTTTTTAGTTCATTCAGCCATTCTATGTCTTTTGAATGCAGAATTTAATCTATTTATATTTAATTATTGATAGATAAGGACTTATTTGCTACTAAAAAATTTTTTTTCTGACTGTTTTGTAAATCCATTTTTCCTTGCTTGCCTTCTTACTGTTTTCCTTTGCAGTTTGATGACTTTTTGTAGTGGTACACTTTGAGTCCTTTATCATAATTTTCTGTACCTATTATAGATTTATTCTTTGGGTTACCATTAAGCTTACATATAATATGTACATGTCTAAATCATCTACTCTTTGGTGAGAATAAGATAGTAAATTCCACAACAATTATTGTATTTTAAATTAAAAAACAACTTTAATAGAATCCAGAAACTTTATACTTTTACTTATTGCTTCCTTACAGTTTAAATTATTGATATTATAATTTATATCTCTTCAATTTTATGTATCAATAGCAAATTATTGTAGTTGTGGGTATTTTTAATGCATTCATTTTTTTACTTTTAGAGTCATAAGTGAATTATATACCACTATTATATTTTTAGAGAATCTGACTATATATTTGAGTTTGACTATATATTTGACTATAAATGTGAGTTTTACACATTCCTATTTTTTGTGATGTTAATTAGTATCCTTTTATTTCTCCTGATACTTGAAGAATGCATTTCTTCAAGAAGTTTGGCCTTTCTTGTAAGGCAGTCCTAGTGGTGGTGAACTCCCTTGGCTTCTGTTTGTTCAGGAAAATCTTTATCCTTCATTAGTACAGGACAGCTTTGCCAATTATAATAATATTCTTAATAGTTTTCTTTCTGTCAACATTTGGAGTATATTGTGCCTCTGTCTCTTGGCCTGCAAAATTTCAGTGGAGAATTATGCTGTAATTCATGGGGGTTTCTTTCTTTGAGATAAGTTACTTTTCTTTTGCTGCTTTCAAAATTCTCTTCTTGTTTTTGACTTTTGAATTTAATCATAATGTGCTTTTTTTCAGGTGTGATCTATTTGGAATGTTTTTGGGATAATGAATCTGAATACACATTTCTGTCACCATATTTGGGAAGTTTTCAGCCATTATTTCTTTTTCTGTTTGTGTGTTTGAGAGAGTGTAGGGAATTGGTTCTATTGTAAAAAGTTAAAAAATACACATATAGCAATAGAAAATGAATAAATAAAGCTTTATATCCACAGCCCATATCTGCCATAATTACTTTAGAGTTTTTCCCTTAGTATTATTGAGGTATAGTTGACATACAGCACTATATAAGTTTAAAGTGTACAACACAATGATTCAACTTACATACATCATGAAATGATTATCACAGGAAGTTTAGTGGACATCCTTCATCTCATATAGATACAATGTTTAAAAATAGAAAAAAATATATTATTCTTTTGAAATGAAAACTCTTAGGATTTATTGTCTTAAACAACTTTCTTTTTTTCTTTTTTTTCCATTTTATTTTTTTATTTTTTTTATTTTTTTCATTTATCTTTATTAGTTGGAGGCTAATTACTTTACAATATTGTAGTGGTTTTTGTCATACATTGACATGAATCAGCCATGGATTTACAACTTTCATTTATAACATACAGCACTGTTAATGTCTCTAGTACTTATTTATCTTATAACTGTAAGTTTGTATTTTTTGACTACCTTCATCTAATTTCCCCTGCCCCTAACCTCTGCTTCTGATAGCCACAAATCTGATATTTTTCTAGGAGTTTGTTTCTTTTTGTTTTTGAAATATAATTTACCTATAACACTATGTTAGTTTCTTTGTACACAACACAGATATTTGATATTTCTATAGATTTCAAAATGATCACCATAAGTCCAGCTGTCATCTATTACCACACAAAGATACTACATAATTATTGACTATATTCCACAATGTTCATTTTACACCTATAACTCATTTATTTTGTAATAGAAACTTTGTACATCTTTAACTCTATCATTTATTTCTCTTTTCCCTGTCCTCTCTAGCAACCACCAATTTGTTCTCTGTATCTATCACTGTTTCTGTTAAGTTATTATTCCTTTGTTTTGTTTTTAAGATTCCATATATAAGTGAAATCATACAGTATTTGTCTTTGTCTGACTTATTTCAGTTAGCATAATACCTTTTGGCTCTATCCATGTTGTTGCAAATGGCAAGATTTCATGCTTTTTTACAGCTGAGTAGTATTCCATTTTATTTATATGTATATATATATGTATACATGTATAGATGTGTGTATGTATATATATGTATATATGTATAAGTATGTATATATATGTATATGTATGTATACACGTGTGTATATATGCATATGTATGTGTACATACATACATATACATGTGTATACATACATGTGTATGTATATGTGTAGATATATGTATGTGCACATATGCATACATGTATAGATGTGTGCATATGTATGTGTATGTATGTGTATACATGTACATGTATGTACACACACACACACACACACACACACATATATATACACATCTTCTTGATCCATATACCTGTCAATGAGCACTTAGGATGCTTCCATATCTTGGCTATTATAAATAATGCTCAGTGAACATAGGGGTGCATATATCTTTATTGAATTAGTGTTTTCATTTTCCTCAGAGAAATACCTAGAAGTAGAATTGCTGGACCATATGGTAGCTCCAATTTTACTTTTTTGAGGACAGTCCATATCGTTTTTTCATAGTAGCTGCACCAATTTATGTTGCGACCAACAGTACATGATGGTTCCTTTCTCTCCATAACCTTGCAAGGATTTGTTGCTTGTTGTTTTTTTGAAAATAGCCATTCTGACAGGCATGAGATTGTATTTGACTGTGATTTTGATTTGCATTTCCCCGATGATTAATGATGCTGAGCTTTTAGTGTGCTTGTTGGTCATGTGTATGTCTTCTTTGGAAAAATGTCTGTTCAGGTCCTCTGTCCATTTTTTAATCAGGCTATTTATTTTTTTATGTTGAGTTGTATGAGTTCTTGTATATTTTGAATATTAACTCTTTGTCAATATCATTTGCAATATCTTTCCCCATCAAGTACGCAAACTTTTCCTTTTGTTGATCATTCTTTTCATTGTGCAAAAGCTTTTTAGTCTGATGTAAAAGAAACATTTGTCTGTTTTCACTTTTGTTTCCTTTGAGGAGACATATCCAAAAAATATTGCTGAGACCTATGTCAAAGGGCATACTTCCTATGTTTCATTACAGAAGTACTATGATTTAAGGTCTTATGTTTACATCTTTAATCTATTTTAAGTTTATTTTTGTATATGGTGTGATAAAATAGTCTAGTTTGATTGTCCTGTATGTAGCTGTCCAGTTTTCCCACTTACTGAAGAGGCTGTACTTTTCCTGTTTTATATTCTTGCCTCCTTTGTCATATATAATTAACCACATATAAGTGTGGGTTTATATCTGGGCTCTCTATTCAGTTCCATTAATCTATGTATTTGCTTTTGTGCCTGTACCATACTGTTTTGATTACTGTAGCTTTGTAGTATAGTTTGAAATCAGAGAGTGTGACACGTTCTGTTTTCCTTGTTCTCAAAATTATTTTAGCTATTCAGAATATTTTGTGTATCCACACAAATTTTAGAATTATTTGTTGTTCTAGTTCTGTGAAAAATGCAATTGGTATTTGATAAAGATTGCATTGAATCTCTTGATTGCCTTGGGTAGTATGGTCATTTTAACAATATTAATTCTTTCAGTCCATGAGTATGGTATTTCTTTCCAGATGTTTGTGTCATCTTCATTTTCTTTCATTGATGTCTTACTTTCATCAATGTTTTCTGAATATAGATTTTTAACCTCCTTGGATTTATTCCTAGGTATTCTATTATTTTTGCTGCAGCTATAAATGGGATTATTTTCTTAATTTTCTTCTGATAGTTCATTGTTAGTGTATAGAAATGTAACATTTTCTGTATATTAATTTTGTATTCTGCAAGTTTACTGAATTTGTTGATAAATATTTTTCTAGGTTAGTTCATTTTTTATTTATTTTTAATTGGAGGATAGAGTGAGTGAGTGAAGTCACTCAGTCACGTCCGACTCTTTATGACCCCATGGACTGTAGCCCACCAGGCTCCTCCATCCATGGAATTTTCTAGGCAAGAGTACTGGAGTGGGTTGCCATCCCCTTCGTCCCAACCCAGCGAACCTGGGTCTCTGGCATCATGGGCAGATGCTTTACTGTCTGAGCCACCAGGGAATCTCTAATTGGAGGATAATTACTTTACAATTTTGTTTTGGTTTCTGCTGTACAACATCGTGAGTTGATCATAACTATATATGCACCCCCTCCCTCTAGAGCCTGCTTCCTATGCCCCAATCCCATTCCACCCCTCTCGGTTGTCACAGTATGCCAGGCTGGGCTCCCTGTGTTATATGGCAGCTTCACACTAGCTATCTATCTTACACAAGGTAGTGGACATATATCAATGCTACTTTCTCAATTTGTCCTACTCTCTCCTTCCCTTGCTGTGTCCACAACTATCTTCTCTATGTCTGTGTCTCCACTCCTTCCCTGCAAACACATTCATCAGTACCATTTTTCTAGATTCCATATATATGTGTTAATATACTATATTGGGTTTTCTCTTTCTGACTTACTTTATTTTGTATAGCAAGCTCTAAGTTCATCCACCTCATTACAACTGACTCAAATTCATTCTTTTTATGGCTGAATAATATTTCATTTTATATATGTGCCACAATTTTTTTATCCATTCATCTGTTAATGGACATCTAGGTTACTTCCATGTCTTGGCTATTGTAAATAGTGCTGCAATGAACATTGGGGTACATGTGTCTTTTAGAATTGTGGTTTTTCAGGGTATATGCCCAGTAGTGGGATTGCTGAGTCATATGGTAGTTTTATTTCTAGTTTTTAAATAAATCTCTGTATTGTTCTTAGTAGCTGTATCAATTTACATTTCCACCAACAGTGCAAGAGGGTTCCCTTTTCTCCACATCCTCTCTAGAATTTATTGTTTGTAGATATTTTTGATGATGGTCATTCTGACAAGATTAAAAGACAACCCTCAGAACAGGAGAAAATAACTGCAAATGAAGCAACCAAGAAAGGATTAATCTCCAAGATATATAAGCAGTTCATGGAGCTCAGTATCAGAAACACAAACAACCCAATCAAAAAACTGGGCAGAAGACCTAAACAGACATTTCTCCAAAGAAGACATACAGATGGCCAATAAACACATGAATAGATGCTCAACATCACTCGTTACTAGAGAAATGCAAATCAAAACTGCAATGAGGTATCACCTCACACCAGTCAGAATGACCATCATTTAGTAGCTTTTTGGTTGCATCTTTAGGATTGTCTATGTACAGGACCATGTCATCTGCAAACAGACATTTTTACTTCTTCCTCTCCTTTTTGGATTTCTTTTATTTCTTTTTCTTATCTGAATGCTGTAGCTGGAACTTTCTTTTTTTTTTGAAATAGCACAAAAATGTTTTAAATTTCATAATTTCAAAATAACCTGTGACTAACTTAATGTCTTCATATCTAAAGGGTATAAAAATATTGATATTTCAGAACTTTCAACACTATGTTGAATAAAAGTGATGAGATTGGGCATCATGTCTTTTTCCTTATCTTAGAGGAAATGCCATCAGTTTTTCAATGTTGAGTATGATATTCACTGGGGGCTTATCATATATGGCCTGTATTATGTTGAGGTGTAAAAGAAGTGAACTATTTACTGTGGATATGGATGATTTTACTACTTTGATCTTTTAACTTTCCAACTACTTTATGAGTGGTTGGGCTACTACCTTTACTGCATATTTTACTTTACCAATGTGATTTTTCCTTTCATACTTTTCCTATTTCTAGTCATGGCCTTTACTTTTCTGCTTAGAGAACTATCTTTAACATTTCTTGTAAAGTGGATTTCATGGTTTCTGCTTTTGCTTGTCTCTAAAATTTTGTTCTCTCCTTCAAATCTGAAGGAGAGCCTTACCAGGTAGCCTTACCAGGTAGAGTATTCTTGGTTTTAGATTTTTCCTTTTCATCACTTTAAATATATCTTGCACTTCCTTCTAGTCTTCAGAATAAGCTCATAGCCTTATGGGTTTCCTTTGTACATAACTTGTTGCTTTTTCCTTGCTGCTTTTAATGTTCTCTCCATCTTTAATTTTTGTCCTTCTGATTACACTGTGCCATGGTGTGGTCCTCTTTGTGTTGATCCTGTTTGGGACTCTCTGCACAAACTGGACCTGGATATCTGTTTCCTTTGCTAGGTTAGGAGAATTTTCAGCTATTATGCCTTATAAAATATTCTCTCTCCCTTCTCATTTTGAACCCGTATATCGCAAATGTTAAGATGCTTGATGTTGTCCCAGAGTTTTCTTAAATAGTCCTCATGTTTAAAATTCTTTTTATCTATTCAGCTTCAGTGGTTTCTGCTGTTGTGTCTTCTAGTCTGTTGGTCCATTTCTGTCTCATCTAATCTACCATTGATTCCTCTGGTGTATTTTTTTTTTAAATCTCAGTTATTGTATCCTTCAGTTCTGTTTGTTTCTTCCTTATGTTTTCTAACTCTTTGTTAAAAATATCTAACTTCTTACTCTAATCTTCTGAGCTTCTCCTGAGTTCTTTGAGCATCTCTATGATTATTACCTTTAACTCTTTATTGGGTAGATTGCTTGTCTCCATTTCATTTAGTTTTTTTTTTGTTTGTTTGTTTTTTATCTTGTTTCTTCATTTGGAACATATTTCTCTGTCACCTCATTTTGCCTAATTTTATGTGTTTATTCCTATATATTTTTTAAATTGGTTATGTTTCCCAGTCTTGGAGAAGTGGCCTTATGTAGGAAATGCCCTGTGGAGCTCAGCAGTGTGCTCCCCTCTGGTCAGTAGAGCTATATGCCCTAGGAGTGCCCTCTATGTGAGCTGTATGGGTCCTTTGTTATGGTGGACTGACTACTATGGGTTCAGTGGTGGGTAGGACTGGCCCCCAATCTGGTTGGTTTTCAGGCCCTGCCTTATATGGAGACTGCTGGCCACTTGTGGGTGGAGCTGGGTCCTGACGTGGCTGACTGCACAGCTAGGGAAGTCCTTGTTCTGGTTTCAGCCCACTGATGGGTGAGCATGGGGCCCAGGGCATCCTGAGGCTGGTGCCCACCCAGCTGTGGATGAGGCTTTGTCCTGTGGCTAGTGCCAGTCCACTGATGGGAGGCAACATGTCCTGAGGACTCTGGCTATGAGGTTAGGGGTCTCAGAGCTGGTGTTGGCCTGTTGGTGGGTGGTGTCAAGACCCACGAGTACCTGGGGCTAGTGCTGACCAATTGGTGGGAAGAACCAGGTCCTAGGGTCTCTGGTTGCAGGGCCCTATTGTTCTGGAGTTGTTGCCAGCTGGAAGGTAAAGGGGGTCTGTGATGAGGAGATCCTGGAAGGAATGTCAGCCCACTGCTGGGTAGGGCCAATTCTTGGACCCTCTAGTAGGCAAAGCCAGTCCCAGGACAGCCAGAGTTTCAGGGGGTCCTAGTGCCAGGGGCCATGTCCCTGTCCAACTAGCTGTCTGGCCTGGGACATCTCAGGACTGGTGTTCACTGGTTGGTGGGTCAGGGTAGGTTCTGGCATTAACAAGCTGGAGGGAGGATTACAAACTGGTGCTTATCAGCACCAGTGTCCATTGTGGGATGAGCTCCCCAAAATGTCTGTTGTCAGCATCTATGTCACCAGGGTAAATTTCAATTGCTTCCTGCCTTTCCTGGAGGCTCTCTGAGATCAACAAGTGGGTCTGACCCAGGCTTCTTTCAAATTACTACCTCTACCCTAGATTCCAAAGCATGTGAGATTTTGTGTGGGCCCTCTATTTCTCATAACCCTCTGGGTCTTCTGAAAGTAAGCCCAGCTGGCCTTCAAAGCCAAACATTCTGGGAGCTTATCTTCCTGGTGCAGGACCCCCAGGCTAGGTAACTTGATGTGGGGCTCAGAGCCCTGGTTCCTTGCAGAGAGCAACTGCAGCTGTAATTATCCTTCCATTTGTGAGTTACCTACCTGGGGGTATGGGTCTTGATTATACTGCATTTTTGCCCCTCCTATCCATCTAGTTGTGATTCCTTCTTTATATCTTTAACTGTAGATCTTTTCTGCTAGCCTTCAGGTTGCCTTTATGGACAGTTACTCTGCAAATACTTGTAAGCTTGATGTGCTTGTGGGAGGTGAGCTCACCATCTTGGCCACTCCCCTCATCCCCAGCCATGATTTATTTATATAGACTTTCTGTTCCTTTCTCTTTCTCTTCTTCTGGGATTCCTATAATGTGTGCATGTGTATGTGTGCATGTGTGTGTGTGTATTCATAAATCTTGTAGGCTTTCTTCATTCTTTTTTCTTTTTGCTCCTCTGACTGGATAATTTCATATGACTATATTCTAGTTCATGGATTCTTCTGCTCGGTCAGTTCTGCTGTTTTCCTAATTTTTTGTAGTTGTCTGTGTATTCTTGTAGGTCACTGAGCTCTTTTGAGAAGATTATTCTGACTCCTTTGTTAGATAGCTCATAGATCTCCATTTCTTTACAATCAGTTATTGGAGCTTTATTAGATTCCTTTGGTGTTGTCATGGTTACCTGATATTTTATGATCCCTGATTCCTTGCATCTCTATGCATGCAATTGCTTAAGTGGTCGCCTCTTTCAGACTTTACAGATTCTCTTCACAAGAATAGTCATTCACCAAACATCTCAGCTTGGAGTTCTGGACGAGTCGGTTGGTAGCATCCTTGGGCAGGCAATTCTTGCTTTTGGGATCTCTCATTGAGTCAGGCCACTACTTGTTCTTTGAGGTCAAGGATAATGCTGTTTGTTGGGCTCTGCAGTTCAGTGAGCCTGCTCCACATTCCAACAGGGCCACTAGGCTCCTTGATTGGGCAGAGCTATTGACTATGCTCAATCCTTAGGTAGGGCCACTAACTGGACTCTGCAAACACCTCCTGATAGACAAGGTAACTGGCTGTGTTCCCTGGCAGAGTGGTTCCCATGGTTGGATTCCTTGATTGGGCAGGGCTACAGGCTTGGTTCTGCAATCATATCTTGTGGCGATGAAAGGTTGTATGACACCTGACTATATGGTCCTGCTATCTGAACTCCATTTAGGCAGGGCTACAGGCAGGACTTTTTAGTTGGATAGGGTATGCTCTGTGATTGGACAGGGAAGCAGGTTGTGCCCCGAAGTTAGGTGGGCCATAGGCTGGTTTGCATGATCGGGTAGGCCACTGGCCCTGCTCTGTTGGTGATCAAGGTCACTGACTGGGTTCTTTGGTCAGGAGGGACCTGCTATTGTATCCTACAGTTCGACAGGGCTAGAGACTTTGCTCCATGGTTGGGTGGAGTCACTGTCCAAGTTGGGCGGGACTGCAAGCTATGCTTTGTGGTTGGACAGGATCACTGGCTGAGCTCCTTGCCTGACTGAGGCTGTGGACTGCATTCAGCAGTCCATCAAGGCCATAGAATGGGCTCTGCTGTGAGAAAGGCTGTCGGCTGGGCTCTATGGCTGGGTGGTACTATAGGCCGGGTTCTGAGGCTGTCCAGCATCTCTATTAAGGCTCCCTGATTATTTAAAATCAAAGGCTATACTTCACTGTTGGGCAGGACTGCTGGCTTTATTCATGCCCAAGTGTGGCTGTCAGATGGGCTCTGCAGCTGCTCAGTTCTCTGGTCTGACTTTCTGGTTGGGTGAGACCAGAGGCTATACTGAGCAATTGGGCAGGGCTTCAAATTTGCTTCTCTGCCTGTGTGACTATGTAGTGTATGCTTTACAGCCCATTCAGCCCATTGGCTGGTGATCCAAATCAAAAAGAACTGCCCATCAGGTCCCTGGCCAGAGAGGGCCATTGACATGGCTGGGCAGATGAGTAGAGCCAGTGACTGAACTTACTGATTGAGTGCTGCTGCAAATGTGACTATAGCATTGGTTATGAGACCACCTGGGTTCTCTGGTTGGGCAGGATTGGGAGCTATATTCAGCAGTAGACAGATTCAAATTTGGTTTCCTACCTGCATACACCCATAGAATAAGCTCCATAGCTGGTATAGCTTGCTGACTGACGACCTAAAACAGGCAGAACTGACCATTGTATTTCACAGCCATACAGGGGCACCAACTCAGAGTTACTGGCTGGGATCTCTACTTGAGCACAGCTGGGAGGGTGAATGTGGTTTGCCAAGATCTGAATATTGGTTGCTATAAGCCTGGCTTCCTCAGTGACTCAGATGGTAAAGCGTCTGCCTGCAATGCTGGAGACCCGGGTTTAATCCGTGGGTCAGGAAGATTCCCTGGAAAAGAAAATGAAACCCACTCCAGTACTTTTGCCTGGAAAATCCTATGGACAGAGGAGCCTGGTAGGCTACCATCCATGGGCTCGTAAAGAGTCAGACACGACTGAGCGACTTGACTTTACTTTGACTTTACTGTAAGCCCCACTTCTCTTCTCCATTTCTATCTGATCCTCAGTGTTCAAACCCTGCAGATTTCCCCTAGTGGGACTCCTGAGAATGATTCCACAATGCTAATGGAGCTGGATGTCCATCTTGGGCTCTCTTTTACTCACTAGAGAAACCATAGGCCCAGGAGGGCCCTCTTGGTATGGCACTGTGCGAGTCTGGGAAAGTGGCAATATGGTCAGAGTATAGCCACTCCCCCTACTCTTCTAATGAGTCTTTCTCAGTCTCTTTGGTCTAAGGCTTCACCCCTGGGCTCTGGATTTTCACAATGATGTATTGTCTATGGATAGTTACTACTTGATCTTCTTATGAGAGGGACTGAAGTCAGGAAAAACTACATTGCTGTCTTGATATATCACTGCCTTTTCCCTTCTTAATGAGAACATTCTGTTAATAAAAATTTCATCATCTTAAGAGTCTTGGCAGGGTATAAATGGAATGAAAGTTTTAGTGTCCACCCAGTGTAGCCTCCCAAAATCCATGGATCATTCTACTTGTGGTGGTAAATGAGTTGCTTGGTTCACTGTTTTAATGGCCCCTTAAGCATAAATCCAGCTACCCTGGTGGCTCAGTGGTAAAGAATCTTTCTACCAATGCAGGAGATGCAAGTTCAATCCCTGGATGGGAAGATCCCCTGAGAAGGAAATGGCAACCACTTCAGTATTCTTGCCTGGACAATCCCATGGACAGAGGAGCCTGGTGGGCTACAGTCTATAAGGTCGCAAAGAATTGGGCACAACTGAAGAAACTTAGCATGCAGGCAGACATACATGTATGTTACATATGTAAATTATGTCTCTTTGTTACATACCTCTTAATTCTCTTCCTTTAAAAGGAATTGGTAGGTCTAATATATATATGTGTTTGTGTGTATATATATAAATGAGCATCTATAGCATTTAAAGCACTGTATGAAAGATGAAATATAATGGTTGCAAGAAGTAGAACTTTCTTTGCCATAGTTGATTAAGACCCATTCATGACCCATGGACTTTATTTATATCATGGTGCTTGTATCATTCTCTGATGGAAAGACCAGACTGGAGTGAACTGCAAACTCACTTGTGTACAAATGCTGAAGTACTTAGGCCAAATTTTCTCACAAGCTCACATAGGTATTTCTGCAACACAGCACTGCAAAACATGCTGCCTTGTGTGTAGAAGGGGATTGTCTGCTTCTACGGATTGATGGAAGCTATTTTAGAGAGGGATCATGAACACGTTTTCTTCTTTCTGAAATCTAGAACTCAAATCCATAGGCCATACTCATACTCAGTCTGGAAAGACATTACTGAATTGGAGAAAAGAAACTTGCCCAATTAACATGCCAAAATTCCAAGATCTTGGCATAAGGGAAGAGGAAATCATGTATGGCAAATTCGCAAGACTAGCTTTTCTGCTTGCCAGGTAATCATACACAGGTAAGAGTAATATAAAAACATATTCCTTGAAAGGTAAGATACTGTTACCAATGCCAAGGTGGAAAACAAGACTAGAGTTGTTGTGGCAAATAAAGAAATATAGCTAATAACAGCACCACTAAAACTAGAGATCATGCCAAGCTACAGGTTATAAGGATGACTTTATATAAGGCCAGAAAGGGTGTATCATTACTTTACATTCAAGTTCTGAGCACAGTGTTTCAAAACTAGAAATAACGTCCTTTGCAGATTTAAATTTCAACTTGACAGTGAAGTCACATTGTTTTCCTGCTGATTCACCCAGAACCAGCCAAAGAAAGAATCAGTAAAAATGTTCATAGAGTTTTTGATAAATAAAGCAGAAGGGAGATTGGCTTTTGAGGCTTTTCTGAGTGATTTTTGTAAATTCTTCTTGAATTTGGAAGATGAATCTGCTCTGAAGGTCAGGATAGACCAGCTATGACTTTTCCAGGAAATGAGTAATTGGAAGACCAGGGGACTCATTTCTGGAGGTCTGGAGGAACGTTTCATCCAGAACCTGTAGGTGGGGTTTTTCCCCACAAAAGGCTTCAGGGAGTTCCAGAGGCGTGTGTAGACTTGAAGTGGGAAGAGCCAAGCTAACACAAGATTTCCCTAGAGATTCTGCCAGTTCTCTCAGTTCTCGCCCTGGTTTTCCCCACCCAGGCTGGTCTTTTTCATGCCTTTTTATTCTTTTCTTCTCTTATTTTCAGCTCCTTGCCTAACCATCTTTCCCCATAAACTCCAAATCTTGATACTCATGCAAAAACCCGAGAGTTCTGTAATAAGCATCACTTAGAATTCTTTCTTCCTGGACGACAGCGAAGTAGACTGATGTCAAATGCTGTCTATAAGACACCTAAGCCACAGCCATGGAGAGCTCATAAGAATCATTGTTGGGAGAGAGATGCATCCGTAATTCTTTAGAAATTTGTGTTCCGTTTAGAGAGATGTTTTTTATTCTAGTGTTAAAATGCAGTTATGCTGCTTCATTTCCTTCCTTCATTTATTCAACAAAAATGTATCATATACCTGCTATATTCCAAGCATGGTGTAGGAGGAGATTCGAATGGAGGACAGTGCCACTGCCCAGAGATTCTTATAGTTTAGTGAAGAAGATAAGAAAAACAGTAATTACAGTACAGTGCTGAAAAGACAATGAGAGATGTGTCAGTATGCCATGGTAGTTAAAGAAGCTGGTGGCTTCCTTAAGGAGCAGGAGATGTGTGTTTGATTCCTGGGTCCGGAAGATCCCCTGGAGAAGGACATGGCTACCCACTCCAGTATTCTTACCTGGAGAATTCCATGGGCAGAGGAACCTGGCAGGTTACAGTCCATCGGGTGGCAAGAGTCAAACAGGACTTAGCAATTAAACCACCACCACCACCAGGAGTTGGGGGCTCAATCCCTGAAGTCCTGAATGATGAACAGTGGTTAACAAGGAGACTTTGTGTGTTCACGTGTCTGTACACACATATATGCACACGCACACACATACACACACATGCTCTCCCATAGCATCCTGAACTTCTTCATAGTTTTCCTTCCAGTTGCTCAGCATTTCTCTATACCACTAGACTATGATACTCAGTATTCACTAAATCATTTTCAAGCTAAGTTTGCTAGTGTTGCTAAGTTTTAGGAAGTCTCGAGTTATCATTAAAAGCCATTTTCTAAAGTTTATTACACAGCAATATGACTGGTAGGCAGAAGAGTGAAGCAGGCCAAACTTTTCTTCGGTATTCTCTTTTGTCTCTATGGTACCCCAATTTTTCTGCTCCCTTCCCCACCTGCTTTTTTCCCAACTTTTAGGAAAGAATCAGTAGAATCAATTCTTTGTGGTTATATTTCATTGCTTACTTCTCACAAGGACATGTACATTTCAGTAAATGTCAGTGTTTTCATTCAGAAATCTGAATCTGTACTGGAATGTATTTGGAAATTAGGAAGAAGATGGGAAAGAACTTTTCTAGTGCCCTGAGGGTCACCCTAGTAAGCAAACACCTATCCTGCCCACACTATCCATACCTTCAAGGAATGATCTCAACAATTAATGACACTAAAGGCTAAAGCTGAAACCTACACCACACACATTCAACTGTAGGTCGAATTCCATTAAGGTAAATTCTAAGGGCTACACACATTCTTTAGCTCTATTGGAATGTAGTTGTATCTAGTGTTAGGCAAACTGAATAAACTCAGTACTGGTTTAGAAACAGAATATGTAATGGGACAGATGATTTCAAAATTCTCCAACTCAAATTCTATGAATTCTATAAATTAGATCCCTATTAAATTCTGCTTCTGACCTGGGCTCAAGTTTAATAAAATTTTTAAAAATTTAGGTTTGTCTTTTATCAACTCATTTTCTATGATACAGTAACGCATGACAATGTTATAAAATTCATTATGATGAGTATGTAAAATGTGAAGTAAATTTCCCTGCCACCCCTAGTTTCTTTTCCCAGAGTCAAACACTGTTAATATTTTCTTGTAGATTCTCCCAGGTATTTTCTGTGTATACACAAAATCTTAGTCTTTTTAAACTGAAAGTTGTTACATTAAGCAGTTCTGTTAGAAACAGATACAACAGGAGTATATTTTATATTTTGATGTATTTAACTTATTCTTTCTAGTGTCCCTCTCATTAAAATGTTTTTTCAAAATGACTTTATTAAAATACATTAATACAGGTAAGCAACAAACTTATAAATGATTCTTGTATCATTTACATAGATGTGAAACTTTTTGGAACATGTGATTTTTACTGGTCATTGAATTCTTTGCAAAACACATGTTAGCCTGAGATATATTTGCATTAAATTAAAAGTGAGCAAATTAATGACAAGAATATATTTTTAATCTGTCTTCAGAAAAGAGCACACATGTCAGATGGTTTGTATTCAGGGCTGCTATTTCATTAATGGATCCATATTGTTTTATAAAATGCACAGTTTCAAAAAATTTCATCAGTGCACTCTATGTGTTCTCTTGAAGCTGTGACAAGTTGAGATATTAGTTAACTTCTTGGCATGATGCTTTTTTGAAAGAACCGCCCTAGTTCTATTCTGTGTTTTATGAATGACAGACAAGTTGGATAATATTAGGAAAATATTACGACATAGTTAATAGTAATTATCAGATAAGATCTGTGGGATTTTTGTTCTGTTGATTTGTAAGAAGAATCCCAGGGAAGTGACTGTTGAGCTTCCTGAAATGCCTTTTCACAAGCCTTTTTGGGCCTTATGGAATGCCTAACTCCAAACTCTTCATTGTTGCTAAATGCTAAATTCTGTAACTCAGCCAGACCTCCTGCTGCCTAAATTGATCCCATTAACCAAATAGTTGCTAGGTTTCCACTTCAACTTGAAATGACTCTCCCAGAGACTAAAATGGGGCATTTTGATATGAAAAAAACCATCTCTTGCATAAAGTCCTTATGTAAGCAATAGGGTATATCCCTGAAAATAGTGTAAAACAGCTTGCTCTTATGAACAGTGGTTTGATGCACACTTTTTGAAATGTGGGTAAGTTACAAAGAGCACAGTGGGTGCAATGACACTAATGCACACGGGACTGTCAGCTGGGGAGATGAAGGTTTCCTGAACCTACACATCCTCTAGAAGGCATCCAGATGGATAGAAGCTTAGGAACTTCTCCTAGCATCAAGAGGCATATGATCACTGTTTGCTGAAATATGTGACACAAGAGCCGCCCTTGAACATTATATGTGAAGACAGCCCCCTCTGTTTTGTTCCCAGTAGGATATAAGGGGAAAGCTCCTCAAAAGAGCAATATTAGACCTGCATAAACACCGAACAGCTAGAGCTGCAAAACCTTATATAAGAACCTCTCAGGACTCTAGAGAAGGAGAATAAAGATGGGGAAGAGAATGGACTAAAGAAGGCTTAAGAAAAGGTGCTTACATTTCTATGGGTGGGTATATGTAGCAGTTAAGTGATTGAAAAGTAACATTTTAAAGTATATTGGACCTAGGGAAATTAAGGGTCACATCAACAGATAGGGAGAACTACAGCAATAAAAATAAAACTGGGACACTTGTTTACAGCCTTTTTTAAATACAGGAGAACTCAACCTATGATGGCTCCACATTACAGAAACAATAGGTTATTGAGAAGCAAAATTACAAAATGGAAAGAATCGTAGAAAGAAATTTGGTTACTAAATGCTGGATAATTAAATTGGAGTATGCTGACTCTGAAGAAAATCTGGAGTCGTTGTGGGGTAGACCGTTACATTGGTGGACTCCAATGAAGCACACCTCCTAGTATTCATGTCCTTGTGTAGGTCTCTTAAAAATTAACTTGGGTTTGGCCATCTGACTGGCTTTGGCCAATGGAACATCAGTAAGCAGGATGACACAGGGGCTTGATAAAGCCTTCACATTGGAATTTGTCCTTTTGGAACACTCCAGCTTCAAAAGATTGTTGTAAAGACACTTGAGCTAGACTATGGAATGAGGAAAGGACTCAAGGAGAGAGACTCTGGAGGTTGAAAGCCCACTTTCCGTGTTACTGACTTAGCCAAACCCCCAGATGAATGCAGCTACTTGAGTAACTACAGCTATACTATATACTACATAGAGCAAAAGAACCTCCCAGTTGCTGCCAGTCAACCCACAGAATTACAAGAATAATGAATTATTGTTAAGACACTATTGTTTTAGTTTATTATGCAGCACTAGATACTTGAAACAAATAGTCATGTAAACACCCTCATTTTATCAAAGAAGAAGCTGGAACGGAAAGTGACCAAACCAAAGAATTTGCCCAAAGTCCTGCAACTAATTGGTGGCAGTGAAAGTGAAAGTGAAGTCGTGTCCGACTCTTTTGCGACCCCATGGACTGTAGCCTACCAGGCTTCTCTGTCCATAGGATTTTCCAGGCAAGAGTACCAGAGTGGGTTGCCATTTCTTTCTCCAGGGATCTTCCCGACCCAGGAATTGAACCCAGGTCTCCTTCATGCAGGCAGACACTTTATGCAAAACTGATACTAAAATTCAAATCTCTTGATAGCTGATTGTTTCCTTCACTACATGACTCAAAATACTACTGTTAACATGCAAACTTACTAAAGAATTTCTGTGTCCTGGGTACTATGTGAAGCATTTTAAATTCACTGAGGCAGGTATTATCATTAGCGCCATTTTTACAAGCCAGGAAACCAAAGCTCAGAGAATAATTTATCTGAAGTCATACAGCAGGTACATGATAGAGCTGGGCTTCTAATCCTGCACTCTGACTTCAGCGATATTTATCTCTAAGCACTGTATTATAAGAATAATGAAATATAGGTTAATTAACCATGAGTGAAATGAACAACCTACACAATAACCGATTTAATTCATCTCTGTCTTCCTGATCACTCATTTGAATAGAAAAAGAATTGATTTCCAGCAGCTTCAATTGTTGAGAATTAAGTCAGCTGGCTCTTGGTCAAGTTCAGAAGGTGTGTGTAGATTTAGTCTGCCACTTTGGGGCTTTGGAAACCAGCATTAACACCTTGTCACTATTTAAATGTTTGGCAAAATTATCCTTTTCTGTAGGTTCCAATATAACTTAAGCCCATGGCTTTTTGCAATAAAAGTATCCATATGGTATTTTCTCAGTTACATTTGAATGATTGATATGTTGTTTAGCAAGAACTGTTTGCTTCATAAGGAGCCTTAAAAATGTGGGTCTTTTATGTCTGAAACAGTGTTTTTGGCAAATTAAGAGTAAGTCATTTAAGTATACCTCTTCTATGAAGCCTTACTTAACAAATCCCATCCTTAATGACTCACTCCTTTTTCATTCTCTTTTTCAATATATTTTAAAACATATTGAATACAAGATACAAAGGGCACAAAAATGAACAAAAGAGAGTCTGGCTTTAAGGGGTTCAAAACAAAGGCAATATAAGTCATTAAGTCTTATAACAAAGGTATGGATTAAGTCCTCTTCATCTTCATTAGGCCAATTTTGATTAAGTGCTGACATTGTGACAGATAAAGAGCTAGGTGCCAGATGAACCAACCAAATAGTTGCTGTCTTTCAGATCCCACAGTCCAGCAGGGGAGGCAGTTCAAAATCTGGTAAACGCTCTGAGAAAAGTGATCGGAACAAAATGAGGAGGTTGCAGAGGATGGTCTGAGGACAGAGAGCTGAAGAGGGGATATTTCTCAAGAGAAAATGGTGAGGGAAAATTCCTGATATTATAACATTTAAACAACCAGACACATGAGGGAAGGAGAGGAGAGGAAATGCATTACAGAGAAAACTGAAAGTACAAAGGTGCAAGGTGGGACAAAGTTTAGCACATACAAGGAATTAACTAACTAGTAGGCCAGTGTGATGATCCCAGGTACTGGGTGGTATTAAGAGATGGGAAAAATAGGGGCCTCATCATGCAGGCCTTGAAAACCATGGTAAAGATTCTACTCTCAGTGGAATGAATAGCCATTGAGAGGGAGATGGTGTCATGTTGAAGTCAAGGGCTCCAGAGACACGTTGTCTAGATTCATTTCTCACCTCAACCACTTCAAGGATGTATTATCTTGGATAAGCAGCTTAACTTTTCTGTGCCTTACCTTGCTCATGTATAAAATAAGAATAAGAATTTTATTGTTAGGAAGATTTAATGAGTCAGTAAACATAAAGGGCTTAGAAATGTACTTGACATTAAGCATTTAATTTGTGCTAGCAACAGAGAAAGGAAGAGGCAGGATACAATTTACATTTTTTTAAAAGATGACTCTTTCTGCAGTGTGACGTTGGAAAGAGGGATGATGAGAAAGAGGAAACCATGTTTTACTATTTATCTAAGCTGGAAACAGTGAGGGCTTTGGACTCTCATGCACTTATATACAGAGAAGGCAATGGCACCCCACTCCAGTACTCTTGCCTAGAAAATCCCATGGACAGAGGAGCCTGATGGGCTGCAGTCCATGGGGCAGCTAAGAGTCGGACACAACTGAGCGACTTCACTTTCACTTTTCACTTTCATGCATTGGAGAAGGAAATGGCAACCCACTCCAGTGTTCTTGCCTGGAGAATCCCAGGGATGGGGGAGCCTGGTGGGCTGCCGTCTCTGGGGTCGCACAGAGTCAGACACAACTGAAGCAACTTAGCAGCAGAAGCAGAAGCAGCTCTTATATAAGACCATATTGCCTCTCCATACATCTGATTTCACTGGACAGGTAGTTGAAAAAAGATTTGCCGGGCATGGTTAGAAATGGAGCTTGATTGGAGGTAGAACAAATCAGATTCATGTCCACTAGGACAGTCAAAGCTGTATATTGTCACCCTGATTATTTAACTTATATGCAGAGTACATCAAGAGAAACACTGGGCTGGATGAAGCACAAGCTGGAATCCAGATTGCCAGGAGAAATATCAATAACCTCAGATATGCAAATGACACCACCCTTATGGCAGAAAGTGAAGAAGAACTAAAGAGCCTCTTGATGAAAGTGAAAGAGGAGAGTAAAAAAAAATGGCTTAAAGTTCAACATTTAGAAAACTAAGATCATGGAATCCGGTCCCATCACTTCATGGCAAATAGATGGGGAAACAGTGGAAACAGTGGCTGGCTTTTTTTTGGGGGGGGGGGCTCCAAAATCACTGCAGATGGTGATTGCAGCCATGAAATTAAAAGATGCTTACTCCTTGGAAGGAAAGTTATGACCAACCTAGACAGCATATTAAAAAGCAGAGACATTACTTTGCCAACAAAGATCCACCTAGTCAAGGCTATGGTTTTTCCAATAGTCATGTACGGATGTGAGAGTTGGACTGTGAAGAAAGCTGAGTGCCAAAGAATTGATGCTTTTGAACTGTGGTTTTGGAGAAGACTCTTGAGAGTCCCTTGGACTGCAAGGAGATCCAACCAGTCCATCCTAAAGATCAGTCCTGGGTGTTCATTGGAAGGACTGATGTTGAAGCTGAAACTCCAGTATTTTGGCCACCTGATGAGAAGAGCTGACTCATTTGAAAAGACCCTGATGTTGGGAAAGATTGAAGGCAGGAGAAGAAGGGGACAACAGAGGATGAGATGGCTAGATGGCATCACCGACTCAATGGACATGAGTTTGGGTAAACTCTGGGAGTTGGTGATGGACAGGGAGGCCTGGCGTGCTGCAGTTCATGGGGTTGCAAAGAGTCAGACATGACTGAGTGACTGAACTGAAGACAGTTAGTGAAAAAAGATTTTTTTCTGAGGTAGTAATCATCCAGGTAGACGGGATAGGTATCTAGGATGAGAGTGATCCTGCAGGGTACTAATTGACTTTCCCATAGACACGCTGAGAGAATTTGGTAGAAACCAATTTAGTTCAACAAGAAATTCTGAGTGTCTACTGTGTATATGCCAGGAGCCCTGATGGACACGCAGTTGGCTCAGTGGGTTCTGGCATTCCCCTGATAGTCAGAAAATCATCTCCTCCCAGGTGGGTGACAGAAGTTTGTCCTTGGGGCACTTTCTTAAAAGTTGTGAAGTTACCTTATTCATGTTTTTAAAAATAATAGTTTATTGAGATCTAATTCACATACCATAAAGTTCAACATTTTAAAGCATGCAATTCAGTGCTTTTTATGATGGTATGGAATTATGCAATATATGTGGCATTTTACATCTGGCTTCTTTGGCTTAGTATGTTTCAAGGTTCATTCATGTTGCAGCATATTTCAGTAGTTTACTCCTTTCTGTGGCTAAATAATATTACATTGTGTGGGTATGCCAGCTTCCCAGGTGGCTTGGTGGTTAAGAATCTGCCTGCCAATGCAGGAGATGTGGGTTTGAATCCTGGGTTGGGAAGATCCCCTGGAGAAGGAAATGATGACCCACTCTAGTATTCTTGCTTGAAAAATCTCATGGACAGAGGACCTGGTGGGCTACTGTGCATGGGGTCGCAAAAGAGTCAGACATGACTTAGCAACTAAACAACAACAATAAAATGGGTATGCCACATTTTGTTTATCTATTCTTCAGTTGATGGATATTCAGGTTTCTTTTTTCTATTTTTGGCTTTATGAATAGTGTTGCTATGAACATTCATATTCAAGCTTTTGTGAGGACATAGGTTTTCAATTCTCTTCAGGATATACCTCAGAGTAAAACTTCTGGGTCATATGGTAACTGTATATTTAATTATTTGAGGAGCAACAGAACTATATCCCAAAGGGGCTGCACCACTTTATGTATTTATTTTTAATTGACATAACATTCTACATTAGTTTCAAGCATATAACACGGTGATTCAACATTTACATGCATTATGAGATGATTATAACAATAAGTCTAATTACCATCTGTCACCATTTAAGTTATTACAATATTATTGACTATATGGCCTATTCTGTATATTACCCATACACATGAATTATTTATTTTATAACTGGAAGTTTGTGCTTCTTAATCTCCTTTGCTTATTTCACCTATCCCCCCAACCTCCTCTCTGACAACCAGCAGTTTCTTCTCTGTATCTATGAATGTGTTTTTGTTTTCTTTTGTTTGTTCCTTTGTTTTGTTTTTCAGATTTGACATGTAAGTAAAATCACATGGCATTTCTCTTTCTGTGTCTGTGTTATTTCACTTGGCATAATACCCTTTAGGTCTATCCACGTTGTCACAAATGACAAAATTTCATTTTTCATGATTAATATTCCATTGTGTATATATGTATATATAATATTATATATATAAAACACATATTCTTCATCCATTCATCTATCAGTGGACACTGAGATTGCTTCCATATCTTGGCTAATGCTGCTGCAATGAAAATTGGGGTATGTATATCTTTTTGAATTAGCGGTTTTGTTTTCTTTGGGTAAATATTCAGAAATGAAATTGCTGGATCATATAACAGTTTTACTTTTAATTTTTTTGGAATTTCCATATCATTTTCCACAGTGGCTGTACCAATTTACATTCCCACCAACAGTGTACAAGAGTACTTTTTTCTACACACCTGTACCAACACATTATTTTTTATTTTTTGGATAATAGCAATTCTGACACAGGTGTGAGGTGATATCTCATTGTGGTTTGATTTGCATTTCCCTGGTGATTAATCATGTTGAGCCTTTTTGGATGTGCTCATTGGCCATCTATATATCTTCTTTGGGAAAATATCTATTTAGGTCCTCTGTGCATTTTTTAAATCAGATTTTTCATTTTCATAATATAAAGTTGTATGAGTCCTTTATAAATCTTGGATATTAACTCTTTATTGGATATATGATTTGTAGATATCTTCTCTCACTCAGTAGATTGCCTTTTTGGTTTTTGGTTTTCTTTGCTGTGCAAAAGCTTTTTATCAATACTTTTATGTAATCTCACTTGTTTATTTTTGCTTTTGTTGTCTTTGCATGAGGAGACATACAAAACTGAACTGACAGTGTACACTTTCTTCTAGGAATTTTATGGTTTCAGGTCTTACATTCAAGTCTTTAATCCATTTTAAATTTACTTGTGTATATGGTGTAAGAGAATGGTCCAGTTTTATTATTTTGTATGTAGCTGTTCTACTTTCTGAACACCATTTATTGAATAGATTGTTTTTCCTTATTGTATATTCTTGAACCTTCACTATATATTAATTGACTATATGTGCACAGGTTTATTTCTGGGCTATCTTCTGTTCCATTAATCTATGTGTTTATTTGTTGTCCCAATACCATGCTGTTTGATTACTATAGCTTTGTAGTATAATTTGAAGTTAGGGTGCATGATGCCTCAGTTTTGTTCTTTTTTCTCACAGTTTATTTGGTCATTCAGGATTTTTTGTCCACTTCTGTGAAAAATGCTATTGGTATTTGATAGGGTTTGCATTGAATCTGTATATTGCTTTGGATAGTATGGCCATTTTAGCAATATTCATTATTCCAATCCATGAGCACAGTATATATTTCCACTTATTTGTGTTGCCTTCAATTTTTTTCATATGTATCTTATAGTTTTCTAAGTACTGGTGTTTTACCTCCTTGGCTAAATTTATTCCTAGAAATTCTATTCTCTTTGTTGCAATTGTAAATGAAATTGGGATATAGCTAAAGCCATGGATAGAAAGAAATGTAAGCTCCAACATCTATATTTCAAAAAAGAAGGATCTCAGATCAATAGCCTAACCTTCTACCTTAAGGACCTAGATAAAGAAGAGGAAACTAAACCCAGCAGAAGGAAGGTAATAATAAAGGTCAGAGCTGACTTGCATGAAAAAGAGAATACAAAACTAGTAGAGAAAATCAGGAAGACTAAACACTGACTCTTTAAAAAGATCAACAAAATGGGAAAACTTAACTAGACTAACCAAGATAAAAAGAGAGGTTCAAATTACTAAAGATGTTATGAAAGAAAGAACGTTGCTACCAACCTTACAGAAATAAAAAAGAATTATAAAGAAATACTATACCAAGAAATTAGGTAGCATAGATGAAATGGAAAAATTCCTAGAAAGACACTACCTACCAACAATGATTCAAGAAGAAATAAAAAATTTGAATTTTAGAGAGATTTAAAGAGATTAATAATTTACAAACTTCTCACAAAGGAAAACCTAATCACAGATAGATTTACTGATGACTTCTACTAGTATTTGAGCTTGTAGGACTCAACAGATGAGATAAAACTCTCAGCTTTGTTATTGCTAAAGCTGTTTGAAGAATGAAGCTTAAATAGGTGTCTCCCAGTAGCTCAGGGTTAAGAATCCACATGCCAATGCAGGAGCTGCAGGAGACACCAGTTCAGTCCTTGAGTGGGGAAGATCCCCTGGAGGAGGAAATGGCAACTCACTCCAGTATTCTTGCCTGTACAATCCCATGGACAGAAGAGCCTGGTGGGCTACAGTTGATGGGGTCACAAACAGTCAGACATGACTGAGCAACTGAGCATATGGAGACTAGGCTTCTTGATACTTCATCAAGGCATTTAGGAGAAATGCCTGCCTGTCACAGGCCTCTCCCATGGAAACTCAGTTTTCTGCAGGCAGATACCAGAAGGAGGAAGGAACAGAGTTGCACTTGCCCAGTTATTTCTCCCAATCTCATCCATAAGATGGGCTGGTCAGAGGACAGAACTGTGATCACAGGTAACCAGAAGCCACACTGTAGACAATTTGATTATATGTAAACCAAGCTGCCCTTTAAAAATAGTGATGCATTACACTGGAAAGCTTTCTTAGAATTGGTGTGATATAGTAGAAAGAACCCCAATTTAGGCATTAGGAAATCTAAAGGCCCAACACAGTTCTGTCCCAATGTGTGACCATAAACAATTACATTTCATACCTCTGAGCCAGTATTTAATTACTTCATCCAAAATTCTATCAATAGAAAAACTTTGTGAGAACAGCTTAAAAACATAATAAAACAAAACTTTTCACTTATAGAAAAGTGAAAAAAAATCTTTCTTAAATTATTTCCTTCCTCTGGATTTACTTTCCTAAGCTTACCAACCTAAGCCATTAATTTCCATTAGTGTATATTTTAAGTGGAATTCATAGGGTCTTTGGTATTTTTCTTTCCTTGCTCTACTCCCTTTCTTACACCCTGCTATTCTTTCTTCTTCCCAAGCTTTTTTTTTAACTTGAGGAAACTTTTCGTGTTGTCTCTTAGATTTACCTCATATTTACATATTGCAATCTCCTTCAATCTACACATTCTCTAGTCAAGCAACAAGAAAAAAGAGAGAAGCGGAAAGTAGGAAGGAAGAAGGAAAGGAAAAACAGAAAGGAGGAAGGAAAAAAGAAAAATTTAAAGTTATATTGCATTGCTTTTTCCATTTTTTAAAGTATAAAGGACAAATGTCATTGTACATATTTCTTTATTTGCCTAATTATTTATTCAAATCTCTCATGTCGTCTAAGCTGTAAGCTCCATGAGGTCGGAAACTACAATGGTTTGTCCAGTTTTTATACTACCTATACTTTGCCTGGTGCTGAGCATAAAAGTGGGTAGTTTAAAAAAGCAATTGTTTAAAAAAAAAACCCAAACAGAATAGATTTCTCATAATAAAAAGTGATGATTTTTCTCAGTTGTGAGGAAATAATTTTTTTTCACATTTTCTTCTAGGTGAGCATGCAACATTTCCCCTCTGGTCCTAATGTGGCCAGTTAATCCAGTAACATAATCAAAGAATTCAGCTAAAACATATATAAAACCATTGTTTGGCTGCACGTTAAATTGATTGCCCGAAGTAATTGGGCACCTTAATTCAATAGCACCATGGAACACAGCTCAGGGCTTGATGAAAATGCTTTACCCAGGCACATTGACACAATCAGCCTTAGTTACACATTGCTTGTGAGTCTGTCTATTCAGAGCATTGTGAAATGAAAATGTCTCCTGCCACATCAATAAACAAGAATTGTCACAGCCATCAGTGATTTCTGGCCTCCAAACATGAATGAGGGCTCCCAAAACTGTGATCCAGCTGATGCTGCCACCCCCGACGGGTGATTGCTAAAGAGCTGGGGGAATGCAAGAAGCTAGGTGAAAAAGGAAACAGGATTTGGCTCCAGATAGCTGAGATGCATATGAAAGGAATGAATTCAGTGAGCCCAGAGACTTGCATCTTTCCATACAAAGAAGGCTAAATTCCTTACCTTGATATCTGATCTTTGATGTTCAGACTGCCTGCTCCCTTTGTTGCAAATTTGTGTATAGCCTGAGACCCCCTCCTGACTCCTTGGAGCAGTTTTCTCAGAGTTACTGAGGTCCTGTCTCCCACGCTTGGAGTTCTAAACATTCCCACCAAATAAAGTAACTCTCTACTTCTGGGTTGTGACTATATTTTTAGTCGACAGCATCCATGGTCATTTGAAACAGAAGGAACTATTTGGATTGCCTTAACCTGGCAAAGACGAAAAAGGTATGTCTTGTTGGTATCCATCTTTCCCAAGCCTTAGAGTTTATTCCTCTGGGATGTTCAGCATTTGTTAAACTTGAGAAAATCCCAAAGATAATAGAAAACAAAACTCTGTTGTTACCTCCTTTTTGTCTCCATTTGTGTGTTAACTTCCCATGAAGCTCTTGCTCACAGAAGGCTTGACACATAAATGTTTTCCCAAATAATGAGGGTAAGGGAAGTTTTTTTTCTCCTAATTTTTGCTGGGGTCAAACAGCAGTACTTCATCCTCTGGAAGTTCCCTAAGATTGGCAGTTACTATAGGCTGAGATTTTTCAGTCCTGGCAATATTTCCACATCTGTTCTATTCATAGGGCTGTTATGAACAAAGAAAAATTTCCCCTACAACTCAAAGAAAATAATTTTGCACCATTCCTTCCCTTGCTGATCCTTCTTTTTGAAGTACAAACAGTGCCTTACATAATGCTGCAAACTTTTGATCCAAGCTGAAGAACTGTTAGTTAAAGCCACATTTCCATACCTGTGAATGCATTTCACACCAAACCAATGCATCGCAAAGACTTCTGCAGGGTTCACTAAGCCCCTTTGAAAGATTTTCACCAGGAGGGAGGCGAATGGTTATATGAAGGTGTCAGGCAAGTGTATGCTCCTCGGTTCTTTGTCTCGTCACAACAAAAATTTGGAGTGACGGACATTGAAGCCCCCTCGGCGGGTCACAGCTCTTGGGTCTTGGACAGACCAGTGTCATAGCTCTTAAATAAATCAGTGTTACAGCTCAGTGTTACAGCTCTATTTTATTTAGATGATAGCAGGAAAATCCATCTTTGAGGTGTGAGGGCACGTCGATCCAAAGACGGGAAGAGAAGAGGGCCCCATCGTGCTGGAGAGAGAGAGAAAGAGGGCTTTGGCTCCTCTTTTATATATTTCTCTGTCCCTGGGCCTGTCTTATGTAAATTGGGCCAGACAGGAGTGTTGTTTGTTTTACCTGAGGTTCTCACTCTGGTCCTCGGACCTTCCTTTGTTCTATTTTCACGGGCTTTTCCCTTCCAGGTCTTTTAGCCACCGCCATTCTGGACTCCTTTTCCCTATTTAACAAAGGGATGATGACAACTATGGTAGAGAGAAGAGGCGGAGTATGGTTTATGTGTGTGCATGCATGTGCACATACATTTGTGTAGTTGGGTATCAGGTGCCCAATAGGCATTAGTTCTTCTTCTTATCCTTATTTTTTATTATTTTACTAGTCGCAAGTGAGACAATGTCTTCTTTCTGGAAGAATACAATAAAGCTGAAAGCTTTGGATCATGTCAAGGGTGGTTTTGGCCTCAGACTCCAGTGATTGCTAGGTTAACTCCTTAACCCACCTCTTTCTTCTTTGTTAATAACTAAATATCTGCCAATATAATGGGGGAAACATGCAAGCAAATATGTTAAGTATTCTCCATGACAGCTGAGGACATCTGGGTGCTCCATCAAAATTTGACCTCAAACTCTTGGGAGTTTGACCTGAAAACAGAAAAATGTAAAGTTTAGATTAGATGAATAATTGTATACTTGTTTCTAAAAAGTCCCAGGCTTGACAAACAATTGTTGCAAACACAGTATAATCATCAGATTCTATTTTATTTGTTTCTCACACAAGAGAAAGATGTTTTAAGCAAGAGTTGTTTTTTTTTTTAAGGTTCTCTCATCACAAAAGAAAACCTGGAAGCTACTTATTTATTAGCTTTCAACCTACAGCGAAACCATAGCTAGGGGGCAGGGGATGGGAGGTTAACTTACTCTTCCATTAAAATGAGATTTAAAAATAGTTAAGTGATTAACACCAAGTGATTGGTTTAATTTTTAATCTCTCCCTTCCATTTTTATAAATGATTCATCATGCTATTTCAGCACTAAATATTAACCTTTAATTAAATGAAAGTAACTTTTCAGTCAATAAAATGGATAAAGCAAGAAAATAAGTAATTCAGCTTTCCATGGTCAGTTTCATTACCAGATTAGAGTGGATTTTAAAATATGTGTATTAACACTTGAGTGATAATAATAATAGGAAACACAATCTTTTCATAGTGTTAATCATAATGGAAGCCAAACTGGATTTCACTTGTTCCAGTTTTCCACATTGCACATAGCAAATGTGGTGGTTCTTTTAAAATTTATGGTAATTAAACTCCATCCTCAAGTTAACTAATCTTGCCCTGCATTCCATTAAGGCTCTTGGGTATGGAAAAAAGTGAGTCCTATTAAACATAGAAGTTCAGCAGGGAGATAAAAACAATATTCTTAAACTCCCATTTATTTTGAGAGCCTCAGTGGTGCTGGGCTGGGCTACATCAGATTAAGAAAAAAGCCTTTAACTGTCTTCCTTCATTTATTTATTATTTAAAAAGCTGTTATCCCCATTTGTTAGCCAGGCGTTTCGGAAAACAAACTCACTCAGAAGGACAATGCAGATAGCGGAGTGCAGTTTATTACACCAGCGGGCCCAAGGCAGAGTCTTCTCTTAGCCAAGGACCCCAACCAGTTTTTGTGAAAACCTTATATACCCTAAGTGTATAAGGTTCCCTGAAACTAGTCTGAACAAAGAAAAAAGAAAGATACAGTCAAAGTTAACCCATGATTCATATGCCTTAAGCCTAGGTAGTTAACAGTGGACAATTATCAATAGGCTTGTGGTCACACCCCAATAAGTGTAATAGAGTGTACGATTCTATTCGGTTACCCTGATAATTAGGGTATTCTTTTAGGCGATGGAGAGCCCTGGGGCTCTTCCTTCCAGGGTCCTGGTTTTCCAGTTGATATGTCGTTTCCATCGATACTGGGCATATAGCTCACAGTCCAGCCCAAGATGGAGTCCTGCTTTCAAGATAGAGCCTGTTCTGTTTCCTCCTTCACCCAGATATGTGAAGATTAAAAACATACTTCTAAATCACATGGGTCAAAAGAAGTCTCAAGAGAAGTAAATAATATTTTTAACTAAATGAAAATGAAGACACAGTTTGTCAAAATTTGTGGGATGTGGAAAAAGCAGTGCATCTTTTCTAATATATGCATTGAATGCATATATTAGAAAAGAAAAAGTCAATAATCTAAGTTTCTACCTTAGGAAACTAGAAAAACAGAGCAAATTAAATCCAAAGTAAGCAGAAGAAAAGAAACAATAAGAATTAGCACAGAAATCAGTGAAAATGAAAGCAAGATCTCAATTAGAAAAATCAAGGAAACCAAAACTTGTTTCTTTGAAAAGATAAATAAAATTGATAAGTGTCTAGCCAGGTTAAGGGAAAAAGCAGACACAAATTACTAATATCAGAAATGAAAAAGGGGACATTATTACAGATCTTATCAACATTGAAAGCTTGATAAAAGAATAGTATGAACAATTCTATGCCCATAAACTTGATAACCTAGATGACATGGACTAATTCCCTGAAAGACATCATTAACCAAACCTTGCACAAGAAGAAATACACAATCTGATAGGCCTATTAAGGAATTTAATCAGTAATTAATAATCTTCCAAATGAAAGTACCAGGTCTATACATGGATTCACTGGTGAATTTTGCCAAACATTTAGGAAGAAATTATGACAATCCTTTACAATCTCTTTCAGAAAATGAAACTGCAGTGTTACTTCCTAACTCGTGGGCTACCATTGCCCAAAATCAGAACGCCAAAATCAGAAAAAAAATCACAAGAAAAGAAAACTGTAGCAATATCTCTTATGATCATAGATGCAAAAATCCTTAATAAATATTAGCAAATAAAATCCAACAATGTATAAAAAATTTATTCCCCATGATCAAGTGGGATTCATGCCAAGTATACAAGACTGCTTCAACATTCAAAAATCAATTAATGTAATCTATCACATTAATAGATTAAAAAAGAAAATCAAATAGTCACATTAATTGATTCAGGAAAAGCATTTGACACAATCCGACAACAATGCATGATGAAAACTCAGTAAACTATGAATAGAAGGTAAGTTTCTCAAACTAATAAAGAGTGGAGCTAAAATCATACTTAGTGGTGAAAAACTAGAAGCTTTCCACTAAGATCAGGTACAAGGCAAGGATGCCTCTCCCCTCCACTCCTTTTCACCATCATATTGAAAAGTCTACTTAATGCAATAAGCAAGAAAGGGAAACAAAATATATATAAATTGGGAAGGAAAAATAAAACTTTCTTTGTTCACAAATGACATGATTGTCTAACTAGAAAATTCTAAAGAATCAACAACAACAACAACAAAAAACTTTGGAAGAGCAATTATAGCCAGCTTGCAGCATACAAAGTTAATATACAAAAGCCTGCAACTTTCTTGTATGCCAGAAACGAGCAAGTGAAATTTGAAATTAAAAACACAATACCATTTATATTGACATGCTCAAAAATGAAATACTTAGGTGTAAATTTAACAAAATATGTACAGGACCTATATAAGGAAGACTACATAACTCTGATGAACAAAATCAAAGAACTAAATAAAAGGAAGTGCTTAAGCAATAGAGAGAAAGTTCATATATATTCAGAGGAAACTATTCATGGATAGGAAAACTCAGTGTTGCCAAGGTGTCAGTTATTCCCAATGTGGTCATAGGTTCAGTGCAACCAAGATGTCCTTTTGTAGGCAACTGGATAAATAAATTATGACACATTCAGACAATGGAACATTATTTGGCACTAAAAAGTAATGAGCTATCAAGCCATTAAAGAAACATATAGGAACCTTAAATGCATGTTACTGATTGAAAGAAGTCAACCTAAAAAGGCTACATACTGTATGATTCCAAATATATGACATTCTGAAAATGATAAAATTATGGAGACAGTAAAAATACCAGTGGTTGCCAGGCTTTGGAGTGGGAAAGGAATGATTAGGAGAAGCAGAGAACATTTCTAGGGCAGTGAAAATACTCTGCATGATACTGTAACGATGGAGAGATGTCATTGTAGATTTGTCCAAATGTGTAACACCGTAATGGAAACCATGCACTTTGGGTGATTCTGATGTTCAATGTAGGTTCATCAGTGGTAACAAAGGTACCCCTCTGGTGGGGGAATGTTGATAATGGGGGAGGCTATTCATGTGGGAAGCGGGCAAAGGGTATATGGGAAATCTCTATACCTTCACTTCAGTTTTGCTGTGAACTTAGTTACTCCAAATGTATTAATTTACAAAGATTAAAATTTTTTGTCATTATGTTTATTCACTCAGTGACAGTGCTGTGTTAGGTTACACCCATCTTCTAGCTTTCCCAGAGCTGCCTACCAACTCTCCTCCAACCCCAATCAGATTCTGGTGCCTAAGTCTCTCTTTCTTTGTCTTTTTCTGTCTCTGTCTTTCTCTCTGTGTGTGTGCACATAATTTTGTAGTGGAAGCAGTGTTCTGTTGGCTATCAGGAATAACTTTCCTTTTTCTCTGTTGTTTAAGAAACTTACACAGTCACAAACACCAGCAGATTATCTGTAAATGCTACTATTGCAGTCATGCCAAGGAAGGAGGCAGCAGAAACTTGAACTCATTTTGAGGGAACAAGTTATTTCTGACTTAACCAGTCAGATATTCTTCAAGATGCATTCCTCACTCATCTATAGTGAAATCACCTGGGGGTTCTGGTTAAAATGGCAGAAGTACCAGCTATGGCAGAAGTGGCAGAAGTACCTGCTATGGAACACAGGATTCTACATTTTAACCAGATCCTCAAGAGATTCTAATGTACCTGAACATTTAAAAATTGGCACTCTCAAAGGTTAGTATGTTACTCATAGTCAATTACCAACAGCACATGTTGTCCTAAGAAGTATATCTTTAGTATTTCAAACTTAATATGTGCTGATGTTATACCTTAAGCACTAACTATATGTTTTAGAGTTGGATAATAAGTTAATAAGTTGAGTCTCTTAGATACACTTAATGCAAAAGTATGTAAGTTAATAGTCTTTTAAACAAACAATGCAAAATGAATTGCATCTTGCTATGGGCTGAATTGTGTCCTCCAAAAATTCATATGTTGAGGCCCTCCTCTCAATGTAATAATATTTGGAGATAGTGTTTGGAGATAGGGTCATTGGAAGATCATTAGGTAGGGTCATGAGGGTGGGACCCTCATGATAGGATTAGTGCCCTTAAAAGAAGAGACACCAGAGAGCTTGTCCTCTTTCTCTGCCATGCGAGGACAAACTAGCAAGTCAAGCAAGAAGACAGCCATCTACATAGCAATTAGAAGACCCTTACCAGAACTTGAAAATGCTGGCACTTTGATGTTGGATTTCCAACCTCCAAAACTGTAAGAAAATAAATTTATGTTGTTCAAACTTCTCAATCCATGGTGTTTTTTCATGACAGCTTGAGCAGACTAAAACATATCTTCAACAACATATTGACTTTCCTTGACTTCTAAGTCTCTCACTATGTTTTCTGCTCCCTGAACTCTTTACTTAAGGAGATTGTACCACACCACATGCCCTATATCATTTCCTGGTTCTCTGTGACTATTTACCATACTCTGAAGCTCTGTCTGAGAAAACCCAGATTTAGTATATTTTATTTCATCCATTCATCTTGTTATCCATTCATTTTAAAACAATTTATTGAGCCTTTGGTATGGGCTAGGCCCTATGTTGGGGCATAGGCTTGGATTACGGTGCTATTGAATGGTTTGCCTTGGAAATGAACAGAGATCATTCTGTCATTTTTGAGATTGCATCCAAGTACTGCATTTTGGAATCTTTTGTTGACCATGATGGTTACTCCATTTCTTCTAAGGGATTCCTGCCCACAGTAGTAGATATAATGGTCATCTGAGTTAAATTCACCTATTCCAGTGCATTTTAGTTCGCTGATTCCTAGAATGTCGACATTCACTCTTGCCATCTCCTGTTTGACCACTTCCAATTTGTCTTGATTCATGGACCTAACATTCCAGGTTCTTATGCAATATTGCTCTTTATAGCATCAGACCTTGCTTCTATCACCAGTCCCATCCACAACTGGGTATTATTTTTGCTTTGGCTCCATCCCTTCATTCTTTCTGGAGTTATTTCTCCACTGATCTCCACTAGCATATTGGGCATCTGCTGACCTTGGGAGTTCCTCTTTCAGTATCCTATCATTTTGCCTTCTCAAACTGTTCATGGGGTTCTCAAGGCAAGAATACTGAAGTGGTTTGCCATTCCCTTCTCCAGTGAGCCACATTCTGTCAGTGGACTGGTTCCAAATAGGAAAAGGAGTATGTCAAGGCTGTATATTGTCACCCTGCTTATTTAACTTATATGCAGAGTACATCATGAGAAACGCTGTGCTGGAAGAAGCACAAGCTGAAATCAAGATTGCTGGGAGAAATATCAATAACCTCAGATATGCAGATGACACCATCCTTGTGGCAGAAAGTGAAGAGGAACTAAAAAGCCTTTTGATGAAAGTGAAAGAGGAGAGTGAAAAAGTTGGCTTAAAGCTTAACATTCAGAAAACTAAGATCATGGCATCTGGTCCCATCACTTCATGGCAAATAGATGGGGAGACAGTGGAAACAGTGTCAGACTTTATTTTTTTAGGGCTCCAAAATCACTGCTGATGGTGATTGCAGCCATGAAAGTAAAAGACGCTTACTCCTTGGAAGGAAAGTTATGACCAATCTAGACAGCATATTAAAAAGCAGAGACATTACTTTGCCAACAAAGGTCCATCTGGTCAAGGCTATGGTTTTTCCAGTGGTCATGTATGGATGTGAGAGTTGGACTGTGAAGAAAGATGAGCACCAAAAAATTGATGCTTTTGAACTGTGGTGTTGGAGAAGTCTCTTGAGAGTCCCTTGGACTGCAAGGAGATCCAACCAATCCATCCTAAAGGAGATCAGTCCTGAGTGTTCATTGGAAGGACTGATGCTGAAGCTGAAACTCCAGTACTTTGGCCACCTCACGTGAAGAGTTGACTCATTGGAAAAGACCCTGATGCTGGGAGGGATTGGGGGCAGGAGGAGAAGGGGACGACAGAGGATGAGATGGCTGGATGGCATCACCGACTTGATGGACACAAGTTTGAGTAAACTCCGGGAGTTGGTGATGGACAGGGAGGCCTGGCGTGCTGCGATTCATGGGGTCGCAAAGAGTCAGACACGACTGAGCGACAACTGAACTGAACTGAGGCTCGCTGTTAAGTGGTGGTAAACAGTTGAATCAAATTTATGTGCCTCCTGCCTTAATGGAGCTCTCAGTCTCATTGGTAGATAGTAAATTAATAAACAGGCATGTAACTGTAAATCACAAAGTAAGAAGGAGGAGGCCAGGAAGGTCTCACTGTGGCACTGATGCTTTAGCTGATTTCTGAAGGAAGAGGATGAATCATCTATGCAGACAGCCAATGGGAAGCATAACAGCTAAAAGGACAAGTACATAAAAATTTCTAAAGTGAAAAAGACCTTAAACTGAAAGACAGTGTGATGAAACACTATCTTATTCACCTAGGTCCCCCTTCATTGAAGTACCTACTGTCCCAGCTGCTGGAAGGGTTAAGGGCAAACAACTTTCAATGTTGGCACCTTCAGGTACCATGCCAATAAGGTCACGTCTTTTCCAAGATGGATCATATCCAGTGATCAATGCATGTGGAGAGTATAAGGCTTGGCTATCTCATTTCAAAGGGGGACAACCCCAAAGACCATTTCTAGCCCTAGGGCTCCATGTAGGATCAGTCTAGTCTGTCACATTGCAGCTCAGTTTCTCCACATACCCACTCCTCTTTCTTCCCTTCTTTTCACAGGAGTTGGTCTCAAGGGTACTTCCTAATAAACATATTGCTCATTAGATTCTGTCAGAGTCTACTTGCTGTGGAATTCAAAATACAATGGCCACTGTGGCTGGATCAGAGTGACTTAAGGTGAATCAAGAACAAACATTAAGGGTTAGATGACACCAGACTTGGTACAAGTTTGGTTTTTTTTCTTAATGTACTGGAGACTTTGGAAGTTTTAAAATAAAGGCATACCAAAATGCCCCAGTCGAATCACTAGAAAAGCATCAGAAAAAAACTAAATCAGGAAACATTTAACAAAATAACTGATTAATACTTTTCAAAAGTATCAAGATCATGAAAGATAAGGAAGAGTGAAGAAGTTTTTATAGATGGAAGAGATAAAGCAGAAACAATAACTAAATGCATGTGATACTGGAAATAAGATCCTGGAAGAGAAAAAGGACAGTGGAAAAACTACTGAAGTTAGAATAACACATGGAGTTTAGTTAATAGGATTGTACTGGAGTGAATTTCTTGGTTTTAATAAGTGTACTACAGTTATATAAAACAGTATATTAGGAAAAGTTGGATGAGGGGTAAAAGGGGACACTCATACTATTTCTGCAACTTTTCTATAACCCAAAAATTAGTTTAAATTAAAATATTAAAACAAATATTATTGAGACTGCTGTGTGGAGAATGGGTTGTAGAGAAAGCTTAAGTGAAAAAAGGTAGATGTATCACTATAGTACTGATGATGGTGGTGGGTTTGAGTGTAGCAGTTAGTGGAGGGGGACTTAAGGGGAAAAAAAGAAGTCAACCATATCAACCACACCTCACTTTTTCTATTGCAGACATCTCGTCAGAAGCAGACTTAAACTGGGAGAGAAATACAGTTTAATGCTAAATCAAGTTTGGAGTTTTGACTCAAACTAGACTGGACAATCTGACTTGTGGAGACTGTCACATAAAGTATATTGAGTTCTGTCCAGTTATGGTCAAGAGGCTTGGGCTACTGGAGTAGCCTAAGAAGTATAGACAAGATCATTAAAGGAACTACATAAAAATTTTAATGAAATACATTTTACATGTAAAATAAAATATCTAATGTATATATATATATACTTAAATGATAATTACAAAACAAATTTCTGTTTACACAGTACCTATCTGAAGAGTTAACCTTGGTTCTCAAACCTTGGTATCTATCAGAATTCTCTGGAAATCCAATAGAGAGAACACAGAGGCCAAGCTCCTAGAAGTAGCATAGAACTCAGGTTTTTCTGGTTTTGTTTTGTGTTTGTTTTTACCAAATTCCCCATGTGGTTCTGCTGAACTGGAACATTACTTATACTTTTTTTTTTCTTCCATTTATTTTTATTAGTTGGAGGCTAATTACTTTACAATATTGTAGTGGTTTTTGCCATACATTGACATGAATCAGCCATGGCTTATACTTTTGAAGGCTTCTATACACCTCTCACCAGTCATACTCCATTCTTTCTTTCAGAATCAACTATTGTCTTCAATTTTGTTAATCATTCCTTTATTGCTCTTTATAGCTTTTCATTTAGACCCACTTAGGTATCCCTAAAACACACTTTGTTTAGTTTTGCCTGTTTTCAAGCTTTATATAATTAGAAACACAGTATATATCTTCTTCTGTGACTTGCTTTTTATTTGGCACATTATATTCTTGGGATTCATCTATATTGATACATATAGCTATCATTTATTTGTGGCCATTGATGAATAGCATCCCATTTTATGAATATGTCACCATCTACCTTCCTTGTGTTGAATATTTAACTTGTCTCAAGATTGCTTGGGAAGTGTTAGGACCTGATGAAAGCTAGCATCTCTACCTTCCTTTGCTCCTCTGCTATCCTCTCCTCACCTGCAGTTTTGGCTCCTTGCCCTCACTGAGGGCTTCCCAGATGGCTCAAGTGGTAAAGAATCTGCTTGCAGTGCAGGAGATAGGAGTTCAATCCCTGGGTCAGGAAGATTCCCTGGAGGAGGAAATGACAACCCATTCCAGTGTTCTTGCCTAGAGAATCCCATGGAGGGAGAAGCGTGGTGGGCTACAGTCCATAGGGTCACAAAGAGTCACATGGAACTGAGCAGCTGAGCACCCGTGCACACTCACCCTCACCAAGGAATAACAAGGAGCCACTTCCACCTGGGGATCAATGGAAGTTCAGTGGAAAGCCTGTACTGTCATCCTCACCCGGAGTAATGATGTGATACTCTTTCACTCAGTGGAGTGGTATCAGAAAGTAAATGTTTATTTTCATCTGAGCACTTCTCATTGATATTTTATTATGTATTTACCTGGTTTATTAATATCTTTCCCCAATACTAGAATGTAAGCTCTATGAAGGTAAGAACTTTATATTGTTCATTGACTGGAGCTAGATGGTCTAAGATGATTTTACTCACATGTCTGGCAGTTGGTGTTGGGTATTGGCTGGGCCACATATCTCCAAGTGATCCCTCATCCTCCAGTAGGCAACCCCAGGCTTCTTTATGGGATGAAGCATTCCAAGAAGGGAAAAGACAAGGCACAGGGACTTTCTAAGTTTCTGCTTGTGTCTCATTTGATTTCCCATAACTGAAAGCAAGTCATATGATCAAACCCAGAGCTGATGTTGAAGGAATCTACAAAAAGGCATAGATTGGAGGCCATTATTGTAGAAACATGGAATTAACCTCAACTCAGTGGTATTTGGAGATGCAAGCTGATTGTACACATCTCTTTACAACTTCAGTTGTGAAGTCATATCAGTAACTTCAGGTTTGTAGCCTGAAATTGGCCATGATGGAAATATTTACAGCACAGAATTCAGCAAATGATACAAATCAGGGCTTCCCCCACCCTCATCCCCTTTCCGGAGGTAGGTTGTTAAACATTTACTAGCACTCTACTATGTAGAAAATTCTAGAAACAGCATTAGGCAAGTCTGTGAGAGTCTATGGCTCCCTTTTTAGAAAGCAGTCCCTCACCAAATGCTTCTCTTGAGACTCCAAAATTGACTGGGCAGGAGGAAACTCCTATCCTTCCCCACAAAGGTAGGGGTGGGGAGAAAATGCCACATTTCTCTTCTTCTCTGTAAATTCCCTTCAACAATCGTACTAGCAACTATCCAGCTTTCTCATATGTATTCTGGAGATGTGTGATAGAGTGGATAATTGAAGGACCAGTTGATCTACATCTTAGCAAATCTTGAGGGCTGTGCTTAGTGGAAGACGTCCTCAGCTTTGAATAAAATAATTCCATATTATGCATCTTGTTTCAGAAATTTTTCCTGAGCTTCATATGTATATATGATTTTTGTCTATACAAATAATCCGTACTAAAGGATATGCAGTCCTTCCATCCTAGAGATCCTAAATCTTATCCTTGATACAAGCCAGAGCATCAGAGAGTCATAAATCTACACATGGGCATTATGCCATTGGCCTACACAGATGGATACATCATTTAAAAAATTAAAACTAAGACTTTAGTATCCTATTTCCTCTTAGAACATGTAGAAGGATATTGCTTACGACTTCACCCTGAGCCTCTTACATGGTTACCCACAGGAAATGATGCCCCTGGTGCTCAGTGCTAGTTGCTTCTGCTGAGCACTAGGAAGGTTTAATCTCACAAACACTGTAAGACTTGTAACAGGTCATTTTTCATTTGTTTTGTTTATTTAAAAGCACAGAAATATTTTCTCTCTAGCAATTGTTCAAGGCACAAAGATTTGCATTTCTTATGTCAACTGATCCTCCCAGACTTATGCTTTTTTCCTTTCCTACTTTATCCCCTTTCACTTCAATTTCTTCCTTTATTTTATTTTTTAATCTTGTTTTATTGCCTGTAGCTTTATAAATGGCAATGATTTTTTTCTTGGAAAAAAGAGGATATAAATAAACAAGTCATAAAATAGCCTCATTAGGCATTGTATTTACAGAGAGCCTTCTCCTAGAGTGTGATCCATGGATCATCAGCAAAAGCATCACCTGAAAGCAGATTAGAAATACAGAATTCAGGCCTCACTTCAGATCTACTGGATTATAATCTGTATTTAACACAAACCCCAGGTAATTTATGTGCACATTGAAGTTAGAGAAGAGCTGTGCTTGTGCATGTCCTCTCTTTGGTACCTTGGAACCCTCAAGATTAGACTGCAGCATCTTCGTATCTTTGTATGCATGAAATTCGATGAATGTCTGTTTGTTCTTTTTAGGAGTCTTTATCCTCTCAGAGTAAGGACCATACCAAATCCTTTTGTTGTTGTTCAGTCGCTCAATCATGTCCAACTCTTTGCAACCCCACGGACAGCAGCACACCAGACTTCTCTGTCCATTACAGTCTCCCAGAATTTGTTCAAACTGATGTCAAGTGATGCCAAGTCCTTAGGACAACATTCTTAAGAATTCTTAAGAATCCCAAACAAAATGCTGAAAATGTTCTACAGTCTGTTGGTTAGGTGGCACAGGTTGCTTTGCTCCAGGAGTGTACTGCTCCAGCCATAAAACTTTTTCTTAATATACCTTTCAAGTAGACTGTCCCTAAAACCACACAGACTTAATAACAGAAGACAAGAGAAATTACTAATACAAAGTACAGACACAAAACAAAAGATTAATTTTAAAATGGGAAGCAATGAGGTAGAATGATGCAGGAAAGCTGTTCCAGATAAGAGAGACTTGTAAAACAAATTTCAGACAGTACAAATTTGATGAGAATTGACATTAATTTCACTCCTGAATCCCCACCCCATAAATTACAATTTCTAAGTGATGTATCAGAATAACACGATGCTGCTTTCTTTTTTTTAAAGTTGTGGAAATACTAATCCTATGACTTTTAAGATCCAATTTTGGGAGTTAGGAGATAAGAGTAAATTTCTTATCACAAATCATCACTGTTTTCATGATATTTAAGGTCATTATACCTTTAAAAATACAGGTACAACATCAATTTCAGTGTTACTTTTCTTTGAACATCCATAGCTTCTGTTCCTGTCTTATGCAGGCATATTGCTTCTTCTTCTCTTTGGAACTACATTAGATACCTGTAGAATGGAAGAATGAATAAAATCCCCCTACCATGTTTGGCTCTTCCCTGGTGGCTCGGCTGATAAAGAATCCACCTGCAATGTGGGAGACCTGGGTTCGACCCCTGGGTTGGGGTGATCCCCTGGAGAAGGGAACAGCTACCCATTCCAGTATTCTGTCCTGGAGAATTCCATGGGCTGTATAGTCCATGGGGTCACAGAGTTGGACACGACTGAGTGACTTTCACTCACCCTCTTTTAGGTTTTAGGCAGAGATCTCTAATAGATTCATCTGCTGTGAAGCACACTTCTGGCCAAATCACTGGAAGAACGATCCTGGGGCTCGGAATTTTATTCCTGTGAGCAGCATCTTATCGTATCTAAATTGAAGGAGTCATACATTCATGAAGCCAACAAATTACTTTAACAATAAAATCAAAAGTTGATCTAAGCTCCCAGGTTTAAATTTAACTCTTCTTCCTTGCTTCCTTGCCTTCCATAAATATTTGTTATGCATCTATTATGTACCAGGTACTGCATTAAGTGCTGAGGCTAGAGGAACAAATTAAGACAGTCCCTGGCCAAATATTCAGTCTCAACTACTATTTTAAGAGATTCCTTATAATGAAAAACGAAAGACCAAGTTACACTTTCTGTGAGTGAATGAATTTTTTACTGAAGCCCTTCATTCCAAAAAAAAAAAAAAATGATCCAGATTTTCCATAGGCCTTTGAGGAAGAGTCTGACACTTAAGGAAAAAGTCTTTGTCACCATGGTGACATGATCAGTTAGTAGGCCATCCCATGAGTGTCCACCCAGATATGGAAGTGTAACACTGAGAAGAATACCAGCCTCCCCAAAAAGGATGTGAAAGAGCAACTAGAGTAAGAGAACAGTATTGGGGACATGTGGCAGAAGAATATTACATGCAGATAGTACTAATTTTAGTGACCTCTTTCTTATGGGAAGCCCCATCCTGATGGAGAGGGAGGTGGGAGGGGGGATCGGGATGGGGAACACTGTAAATCCATGGCTGATTCATGTCAATGTATGGCAAAAACCACTACAATATTGTAAAGTAATTAGCCTCCAACTAATAAAAATAAATGAAAAAAATATGCACACATTAATATATTAACATATTAATCCCATATAATGTAAATATATTAACACATGATTATATAATTTTATCATATAATTAAATTTCTAACTAATTATTTTAAAAAAAGAAGCCTGAAATACACACCCATTATACTGACCTAAACCACACTTAGTAGAGATAAAGTTATCACAGAGGCCTGTATTATGAGTCAATGTGTAACTGGAAAGTGAATGTGAAACCATTATGTGTCTCATCCTTTTGAGAAGAAACCCTAGATATGTAGGGAGCTGGGGGCTGACCTGATGATGACTCAGTGAAGATTTCCATTTGAGGCCACAGGAGGCTCTAAGGAAGAATGGATTGGAGACCTAGAATTATACAGGGTTGCTGAGATTCAAAATCAAACCATGGGAGTTGTGGTATAGTGCCAGAAGTTAGAGCAGTAATGTAAGACCTAAGGATGAGGATCTAAGATGATGATCAGAAAAGTTGCTGTTGAGGTCATTGCTGGCTATTATGACTTACAGTGTTCAGGAATTATAGGGTCAAGAACATACTTAGACTGGATGCTTACTGGGATATTTCACCCTGATATGGGGGAATTGTGTCCTGCACAAATTTATATGTTGCTGTTTGTGAGCCCCAGTATGACTGTATTTAGGGTAAGGAGGTAATTAAGGTTAAATGAGTTCACAAGGGTGAGGCTCTGATCTGATAGGAATAGTGTCCTTATAAGAAAAGACACCAGAGAGCTCACACTCTCTTTACCATGTGAGGACACAGCAAGATGGCAGACATCTCCAAGTCAGGAAGAGAACCCTCACTGGGAACTGAGCTTAATAGTACACTTCCCAGCCTCTAGAACCTTGAGAAGTGTCTGTTTAACCCACTCCTTCTGTCATATTTTGTCATAGCAGCCCAAGCTAATGCAGACCCTATTACAGACAATAAAAATGCCTATTTATAAGCAACAATAATATAAAGAATGTGGTAGTAGAAGAACAGCAGACACTGATCAGCGGAATAGAATGGAAAATCTAGAAGTAGATATGATTATAGATAACATAAAAGATAAACTTAAAAGAATTTCACAGAATTCAGCAAAAAATTATGAATATATTAACAGATTAAGTAAAAACATAAAGCTGAATATTTTTAAGTATCTGGGGGAGAGATGACTTTAAAAACTTTAAAGCATTAGGAGAAAGCACAAAAGAAAAGATAGATTCAACCAGATAAACATCAAGATCATCATTTTGACAAACAAATTAAATAACAAGCCACATATTGAGGAGAATGTTTCAGGTAATAATTTTCAGGGATATTAGCTTTAAAACAAAAAAGTAGAAATTGGTCAAAACACAAAACATGAAGATATCAATAGAAAAGACAGAAAAAGGAAAAAGAAAATTTGCACAGAAATGAACTACTTTAGTAAATACACATGAGGTGAATTGTTTCATCTTGATTACACCTGAAGACATGCAGATAAAAATCAAATAGAATGTCTACACAAAACCCTGCATGCAGATGTTTATAGTAGCCTCTTTCATAATTGCCCAAGCTTGGAAGCAACCAAGATGTCCTTCAGTAGGTGAATGGGTAAATAAACTGGTTCATCCAGGCAATGGGATATTAGTGCTAAAAAGAAATGAGTGATCAAGCCATGAAAAGACATAGTGAAGTCATAAATGCATATTAGTAAGTGAAAGAAGCCAAACTGAACAGGCTACATACAGTATGATTGCAACTATATGACATTCTGGGGCTTCCCTGGTGGCTCAGACAATAAAGAATCCAGCTGCAATGTGGAAGACCTAGGTTTGATCCCTGGGTTCAGAAGATCCCCTGGAGAAGGGAATGGTACCCACTTCAGTATTGTTGCCTGGAGAATTCCATGGACAGAGGAGCCTGGCGGGCTACAGTCCATGGCTTTGCAAAGAGTCGGACATGACTGAGCAACCAACACTTTCACAGTATCAGTATGTGACTGTGACTATATGATGTTCTGGAAAAAGCAAAGCTACGGTGATAGTGAGATCAGTGGTTGCCCAGGATTGAGAAGGGTGAGGGATGAATAGGCAGAGCACAAAGGACTTTTAGGGCAGTGAAAGTACTCTGTATGATACTCTAATGGTGGATAGATGTCATTATATATTTGTCCAAACAAATGGACAACACCAGGAGAAGATCTTAATGTAACTATGGATTCAGGGTGATGGTATCTCACTGTAGGTTTATCAGTTGTAACAAGTGTACAATCTATGGGAAGATGTTGATAATGGCAGAGGCTATGCATGTGTGGGGGCAGAGGGTACCTGGAAAAATTTTCTCTTCATTTTGCTGAGAACCTACAACTGCTCTAAAAAGAAATAAACCTTTTAAGTTTAAAAAAAAAAGTTAAATAGAAGATAACATAGGAAGCTAAATGACATGATGTTTTATCTACTAAATGAGCCCCAAAGCACTAGGATTGAAATAATCAAGTACTGAACAAGTGCTGAGGAGAATGCGGGAGCTCCGGAACACACTTGATGAGGAAAGGTCATTTGATTACAGTACTTTCAGAAAGCAATTTTACTAGAGAAGTCATTTGCCATAAAAGTGCTCATATGTCATAGGATTTTATCTTAAGGGAAACAATCTGGAAAGACAGTAAATGCTTTACAGGTAAGGATATTTTTGATGCAAGTTACATAAGGTTGAAAAATAGGGAACAATATAGTTATTTAATGGTAGAGGCACACAAAGAAATTATGCTATGGCCACTTGATTGACTATCTCAGGCACTAAGAACTGTAATATTGAAAATTTGACAACTCTATGGTAAGATATTCAGAAGGTAAGTAAAAAGCCCTCAGTGGCACATACACTTTTATTGCAACTATGTAAAAAAGTGTAACTATGAACAAAGGCTTGAAGGCAGTACACAGAATTGTAAAGCATTATTGTTACAGGATGGTAAGATTTTTGGATGCCCCTCCCATCATTTTGCCAAACTTTCTGCAATGCTTTTACATTGTCTTTAAGTGAAAAGGAGAAAATATGACACAATCTGCCTCACTGATATAATATGGTAAGTATTCTCCTCCATAAAAAGAAGAAACCATCAGAAAATGAAGAATGGAAAAATAGTTGCAGTAAGAAATTCTCACTGACAAAAATAACTCAGGGGAATATGAATACTTAGATGCCACAGAATATGTGTGAAAATATGTTGGCATGTATAGGTCCAGAATTTGTATTCACAAAATGGTACTGACATTATTTCTCTCTAATAAAAACAATTGCTTTACTGTTTTCTTTATTTTCCCTCTGAGTATGGAATGAGCTAAACTGTGGATGAAATGAAATACTGCAATGCCTAGCACATAGTAGGCAGCCAATAAATATTAATTTCCTTCCTTCCTATGAAATATAAGATAACTCTGAAATAAAAGTAGCTTTATGGCCTTAAAGAAACAATAGTTCGGGAATCAAAGCCAACCTCATCAAACATTCTCTATTATAGTAAACTCTTTTAGTTTTAACATTTAAAAGAAAAAAACAAACTCTAATAATTGAAATGGTTTTCTTGAATTTCAGTTTTAAGAGAAAGAAATATATTACAATTTTAAGAGACTATCAGGTATTTTAGTAATGATGCTGAGAGACTGCAGATTCAATCCAATATTACACCTTCTCTCCACTGGGTACATTATCTAAGAAAGAACCAGCGTAATTTAGTGTTACTATTTTATTTCTCTTAGTGGAAATAGTGGGGATTGGACCTATCTGGAATTTTTAATAGACATTACAGGAAACCTGGGGCTTTCTGGGCAGCATTTATGAATTTTAAAGGGACAAAAATAATCCATTTTTCTGGGAAACACTCACGTAGAATGGACTCTTCTGAATGATGTGTTAATGAGGTGGCTGCAGAGGCCTGATGCTGCTGGTCCAAGTGAGAGGCGCTGTGGCCTCCTGGCACCCTTGGCCCCCTTTATTCAGGAGAACGCTCCTGCTTCTGCATTGGGGGACTAACCTCTTTGTGTGTAGATACTAGACTGTGTGTAGATACTAGACTTCTCTAAGGACCAATCAATCCAAGCTGAGCTGTGACTTCTTACCTGGTCTTAGCATTTATTATTAGGCATCTAGAACACCATCCATTCTCTTTGCACAGTTAAAATACCTGTGATTTTTAATGACCAAAACTAGAGACATTTGGATTTTGCAAACCATGTGTCATTGACAGATTGATTTGTTATTCGGGGCTGGACCTTTTTGTCTTCTAATCACTCTGAATCCTATCCTCGGGTTAGTATTTGAGCACAGAGAGTGGCACTTCCATCTGGTCTGCTCTGAAATGTTGCACATACTGAAAAGGTGGATTTGGTGGGGGGGGTGGATAACTTTTTATTGCTAAATTTTCACTTGACTTAATTTCAAATTGCAAAAATAATGTGACTATCTCTCCTACATCCTTTACACAGACTCACCAATTGTTCACATTTTGTTCCACCTGTCATTTTTCCCCCTCTTTCTGTGTATGTACATAATTTCTTGAACTAAAAACTCTCAAATGAAAGTAAATTGGCAACATCAAGTCCCTTTACCAAATACTTGATGTACACTTCCTAAGATCAAGGACATTCTCTCAATTAAGCACAGTCAAAATCAGGAAAGTACAACAATCAAAATCGGGAAATTTACCATTGATGCAATGCTGTTATGTACTCCACACTTCAAATTCACAATTGTTTCAATAATAACCTTTATAGATATTTAATTTTTTCCTAATCCAGTATGCGATTCAGAATCATGCATTGCATTTGGTTGCCATGTCTTCCCCATCTCCTTCAGTTAGAATAGCTCCTTAACGTTTTTTAAATCACCATGCAGAGTGCAAGCCAGTTATTTTGTAGAAGTTCCTCAATTTAGGTTTGTCTGATTTTTACTTATGATTGGATTCATGTCAGAATTTTTGGCAGCAATACTAGTTAAATAACGTTGTGCCATTTCTAATACCTCATATATATCAGGAGGCATGTGACAAGGTTTATCTTAATTTTGGTCATGTTAAACTTTGATCATTTGACGAAGCTGGGGTCCTCCAGGTTTGTCAACTGTAAAGTCACTATTTTTCCCATTGGAATGAATATGACATTTATGGAGAGATACTTTGAAGCTATGTAAATAGTTTGCCCCTCATCAAAGTTTCAACAAATTGGGATATTTTTAAGTGGCCATTACATGGACCTAACCTAAATTTTTATCAACAGAGGAATGGATAAAGAAGATGTGGTCCACATAAACAATGGAATATTACTAAGCCATATAAAGAGAACAAAATCATGCCATTTGCAGCCACATGGATGGACCTAGAGATTATCATATTAAGTGAAGTCAGACAAAGACAAATATGATAACTTTCATATGTGGAATCTAATTTTTAAAAATCATAGAAATGAACTTATTTATAAAACAAAAACAGAATCACAGACTTCTAAAGCAAACTTGTGATTACCAAAAGGGAAACACAGGGAGGGGGAGGAAAATTAGGACCTTGAGATTAACATAAACACAGTTCTATATATAAAATAGATAACCAACAAGGACTTACTGTATAGCACAGCAAACTCTACTCAATATTCTGTAATAACTGATATGGGTAAAGAATTTGAAAAAGGATAAATGTGTATATATATATATATATATATATATATATATATATATATGTATAACTGAATCACTTTGCTGTTCACTTGAAACTAATACAACATTGTAAATCAACTATACTCCAGTAACATTTTTTTAAAGTGGCCATTGAAACAAGTATACTATCAAGGGTGAAACAGATCACTAGCCCAGGTTGGATGGATGAGACAAGTGCTCAGGGCTGGTGCACTGGGAAGAACCCAGAGGGATGGGATGGAGAGGGAGGCGGGAGGGGGGATCGGGATGGGGAACACATGTAAATCCATGGCTGATTCATGTCAATGTATGGCAAAAACCACTACAATATTGTAAAGTAATTAGCCTCCAACTAATAAAAATAAATGGAAAAAATAAATAAATAAAAGTGGCCATTACAATGGGGGCCCAATTTTTAAAATTAGGGTTGACTATTTCTATACTCCCTCTATAACTTCATACCTCCTCACACTTTGCTTCACTCTTCACCCTTCCCCTCCTGCATCCAACCTCTCAACTTATATCCTCACTCTTTTCCTTCTACTCACTACCTCTAACTGTTTTGGCACTTGTGAGTCTGTGCCTGCCGCCTAACTTGTCATCAGTCTTGCTTGCCACTCCCAAATCTAGTACATGTTAGGCACAATGCTTTGTAATACTTAGTGCCCATTTTTTACTGTAAAAATTTTAAACATAGAAAGATGTTGAGAGAATGATTCAATGAACATCCATATACTCTCCTTCCAGACTCAATAAATGCAAATATTTTTCCATATTTGTTTCATCTTTTTCTTTTACTTGACATTATGACACTTCAACCCTAAATTCTGCACATATCTCCTTAAAATGACAAATTTCTAAATTATCAAACCTAAGAAAATTAACAATAATTTTAACATATCTTTCAGTATTCCATCCATATTTATAGTTGTTTTAAAGTTTATCTACAAATTCTTCAATACTGCTGGTTTTAGGAGGCAAAGCCTAATTACCCTCCCCATAAGTGTGGGCTGCACTTAGTGATTCATTTCTAATGTATAGAATAAAGCAAAAGTACCTCTGTGTAACTTCAGAGACTAAGTCTTTCTGTGCTCACTTTCTTTCTTAGATCATTCTTTCTAGGGCAAGTTAGCTTCCATGCTGTGGGGACACTCAAGCAGCTTGTGCTCAATATCACTTATTATTAGAGAAATGCAGGTGGCACTTGTGGTTAAGAACCCATCTGCTAATGCAGGAGACTTAAGAGACATGGGTTCAATCCCTGGGTCTGGAAGATCCCTTGGAAGAGAGAGTGGCAGCCCACTCCAGTATTCTTGCCTGGAGAATTCCATAGATAGAGGAGGCTGGCTGGTTACAGTCCACAGGGTCTCAAACAGTCAGATATGACTGAACGACTAACACTTTCACTTCCAGGACAACTGTCCTATTCTGCATTTTGGATTCGCATGATCATTTCCTCTTAAGTTCATTTAATTTGTTCCTCCCTCCACTGTTTTCCTTGTAGACTGTAAGTTAGGTTAAGGATTGATTAGAATCAAGTTCAACAGATTTGACAAGAAGATTTCATAAGAATTTATAATGCTGTGTACTTCATATTACATCACACAAAGGGGCAGATACTGTCAGGTTGGCCCTCTATTGGTTATGCTAAGTTTGATAGCTTAGTGAAGGTGGTTTAGTGCTGGATCTTCCCATTGTAAAATCACGTTTTTCTTATCATAATTAATAAGAAATCTGTGATGAATACTTTGGCATCGTGAAGATATCCTGTTCCCTAGCAAATTTTCACTTAATGACATTTTAGCATATATTGATGATCTTTGCTTGAATTGGTTATTATTAGAGAACATTCAAAATGTTGACTTGTTAATTATATCCTTTCTTTTGCACTTTATTAGCTGATATTCTTCTGCATAGAAGAGCTTTCTTCCCTTCCTCTCTCCCTCCCTTCCTCTCTCTGTCCCTCCCCTTCTCTCTTTGAATATCATTATGGTCTTCTACATTTTTTAAAAGTTCCTGTTAAAATAAAATATAACAATTTTATAATTCATGATCAAATTGTCAAATTACATTATTCTAAACTGTATTCAAATGACACTGATAGTATTAACAGTAAACCAACTAAGTAAAGTTAAAAAAAACTTCTTTGCAGTTCTTTTCATCTTTATAATGTATGCTGCTAAATGTATAGTTTATTGGAGTCAGAGAAATGTATTCAAAAGTCACTTGAAATAATTTGTAATTCTTGATTTCTCTGGTTATACCATCAATTTGACTTATAGCAAAGTTCATCTGTTTTTTATGGTCAATATTAGGATTTTATTTTTCTCCTTTTTTGATGTAATTTTATTTTTGAATATGCAGAATATTAATACATATTTCAAAAGTGAGAACTACATAGAAAGGTATCATCAGAGAAGTCTCCATCCCATCTTGATACCTTTCTCCCATTTATTTATACCTCCATAATAGCAATTTTTATTACTTTCTGATTGTTCATCTTATGTTTTTTGCAAAAAGCAAGTATATATATTAATAGTTACATATTGTTTGTGTGTATCTTATATATTGTATATATATGCTACAATATATACAATGTAAATAATGTGTGTGTATACAGACACGCTGTTTTATACAGGTTCATGTGTGTGTGGGATGTACATATGCATACCTGTTAATGTACACCTCTTAACAGACTTTGAAGTGTGCGTTATAATATTGTTGACTGTAGGTATGATGCTGTACACCAGATCTTCTCTCTTCCTTCATACACAAGATGTAGCAGACCATATAGACTGTTTTATATCTTGATTTTTTTAACTAGGTACCTCTTAGAAATTGCTCCATAACAATTCATAGGGTTTGTCTTAAATTCTTTCTTTATCACTGTGTAGTACTCCATTATGTGGCTAGGTTATTCAACCAGTCCATATTAACAAGACATGCATTGTTTTCAGCCTTTGTTGTTACAAATAATATGTGACTAATAAACATATATATATATATGTATATATATATATATATAATTTAGTATTGCAGAAGTATATCTTCAGTACTGCTTAGTAAAAGAGTATGTACATATTTAATTTCATGAGATATCGCCAAGTTCCCCACAAAAGGGCTTGTGCCATTTGTACTGTCCACCATCAATGAAGAGAGCATAGGTTTCTGCAAAGCCTTAAACAGGGTCTTTTGTCAAATATTTCACTTTTGCCAGTTTCATAAACCTAAAATATGTTTGAATATAGTAGTAATTTATATTCCTATTCTGATTGATTTTAAGCATATTTCCATGTGTTTAAGGGTCATCTCACTTTCTTTTCCTGCAGTTTCTCTGTCATTTTTCTCATTTTTCTATTGGGCTTTTGGTACTTTTCTCTCAATTTAAAAATATATATTTATGTTTCAGTGTCTATTTTATTGTGATAAGAGCATTTGCAGAAGATCTAACCTTTTGACAGATTTTGAAGTGTACATTATATTATTCTTGACTTAGGTATGATGTTGTACAGCAGATCTTTAGAGCTTATTTATCTTAACTGAAATACTATGCCGACTGACTAGTAGTTCATTTCTCCCTTTCCACAACCCCTCTGATCTTATGGATTTGGCTATTCTAGCTACCTCAGATAAGTGGAATCATGCAGTATTTGTCTTTCTGTGCCTGGTTTATTTTGTTTAGCACAATATCCTCAAGGTTCATCTGTGTTGTCACATACAGCAAAATTTCCCTCTTTTTAAAGGCTGAATAGTATTCCATTGTATGTACAGGCCGTATTTTTTAAAATCCATTCATCTGTTGATTGACATTTAAGTTTGTCCACATCTCGGCTACTATAAACAATGCTTCAATAAACACAGGAGTGCTAATATCTCTTTGAGATCCTAATTTCATTTCCTTTGGATAAATGCCCAGAAATGAGATTGCTGAATCTTATGATAGTTCTATTTTTAATCTTTTGAGGAACCTCCAAACTGTTTTCCAAAGAGACTACACTATTTTGCATTCCCACCAACAGTGTGCAAGGGTTCCAATTTTTCCACACACTCACCAACATTTGTTGTCTTTTGTTTTTTGATAATAGCCATCCTGACAGTTGTGAGATATCTTATTGTGGTTTTGATTTACATTCCCCTGATTATTAGTGATGCTGAGCATTTTTTCATATACTTATTGGCCATTTGTATGTCTTCATTGGGAAATAGTCCTTAGGCCATTTTTCCCACGTGTGTTACTCACTTTTTTATAATTGAGTTAAAGTACCTTATATATGTTGGATGTTAACTCCTTATTGGGCTTCCCTGATAGTTCAGTTGGTAAAGAATCTGCTTGCAATGCAGGAGACCCCATTTCCATCTTTGGGTCGGGAATATCTGCTGGAGAAGGGATAGGCTACCCACTTCAGTATTCATGGGCTTCCCTTGTGGCTCAGCTGGTAAAGAACCCACCTGCAATGTGGGAGACCTGGATTCGATCCCTGGGTTGGGAAGATCCTTTGGAGAAGAGAAAGGCTACCTACTCCAGTGTTCTGTCCTGGAGAGTTCCATGGACTGTATAGTCCATGGGGCCACAAAGAGTCGGACATGTCTGAGTGACTTTCACTCCTTATTAGATATATGGTTTGTAAATATTTTCTCCCTTTCTATAGGTTGGCTTTTCACTCTGTTAAACGTTTCTCTCGCTGTGAAGGTTTTTCACTTAATGTAATCTCACTTGTTTGTTATTTTTATTTATTTATTTTGCCTGTGCTTTTGGTGTCATACTCATGAAATCACTGTCAAGACCAATGTCATGAAGGTTTCTACCTATGTTTTATTCTAGGAGTTTTACAGTTTTGAATCTTATATTTAAATCTTTAATTCATTTTGAGTTGATTTTTGTGTATGGTGTAAGATAAAGGGTCAATCTTATTCTTTTGCATGTAGTTATTCAATTTTCTTAGCACCATTTGTTGAAGAGACTATCATTTCTCCATTGTGTATTCTTGGTGTCCTTGTCAAAGATCAGTTGAATGTATATGTGTGGATTTATTTCTGGCTCTTTATTCTTTTCCATTAGTTGATATGACTGTCTTTATGTCACAATCATACATTCTGTTTTGGTTGCTGTAGCTGTGTAATATATTTTGAAATCAGGGAGCCTGATGCCTCCATTTTTGTTCTTCTTGCTCAAGATTGATTCAGCTATTCATAGACTTTTGTGGTTCCATATGAATTCTGAATTGTTTTTTTCTATTTCTGTAAAAAAATGCCATTGGATTTTTGATAGGGATTGCATTAAATCTGTAGGTAACTTTGGTTCATATGGACATTTAACAATGCCAATTCTTCCATTCTATGAACATGAGCTGTCTTTCCATTTGTTTGTTTCTTAATTGCCTTTATCAATGTTTTGTAGTTTTTAATATACAGGTCTTTTACTTCCTCAGTTAAGTTTATTTCTAAGTACTTTATTATTTTTGATTCTGTTGTAAACGGATGGTTTTCTAATTTCTTTCTCAGATAGTTCATTGTTGGTATATGAAAACCCAACTGATTTTTGTGTGTTGATTTTGTATCCTGCAACTTTACTGAATTCATTTGCTAGATGTAACAGTTTTTATGGAGTCTCTAGAGTATTCTGTGTATAAGATCACACCATCTACCAGCAGAGGCAATTTTTTTTCTTCATTTCTGATTTGGATGCTTTTTCTTGACTAATTCATATGGTGTGGACTTCCAATACTATGTTGAATAGAAGTGGCAAGAGTGTGCATCCTTGCTGTCCTTTCAATTTTAATGGATCTTTATGTGTCAGGAAGATTAGCTGTTCTTCTGTGATATAAGATGCAAATATTTTTTATTTTACTTTGTCATCTTTTAACTTATGAAGCTTTTTTCAAGACAATTTTATTTTTATGTAGTAGAATCTATCAGTCTTTTCATTGCTTCTTGATTTTAAGTCATAGCTAGAAAAGTTTTTCCCAAGTCTATGTTATGAAGTAATTCACCCATACTTTATTTTAGTATTTAAGTTGCTTTTCATGTATTTTTGTTTATATATTAAATTACATTTTAAACTTTATTCTTAAAGTTTCTGTCTAAATGAACATCCCTTTAATAATTGTGTGATTCTCTGTCTTGAGTTCCCCAGAAGCAGACTCTAAGTTAAGGCTTCATGTACATGTGATTTATTTTAAAAGGGCTCACAGAAGAAACTAGAAAAGAAGTGAGGGAAGCAGGACAGAGAAAGGAAAGACACCAAACCAGATGCAACTTCAGGCAAGATCTCATGGAGGACAGATTCAGCCTGATCCCTCAGGGAGCTTCCATGTAAATTATGCCTCCAAGTTGTCCTGACATGAGGCAAGGAGGCTGAGCTTTCATATTCCTATATCCATTATACACTGGCTAAATAAATTATGTTCCAGGCAAAGACAGCTACCATCAGAAGAGTTTGAGATGAAACCTTTGGAGGCAAAGCACACCAAAACCAGCAGAAGAGTGCAAATAAACAGTAAGAAAGACCTGAAAGAATTTGAGTGAGTACCGATGAAGCTTTCACCACAGCTTTGCAAAACCTAAAAAGCAGAAGGCTGTGGGAGAAGCACTGCTAGTGGTGAGAGGGAATGAGAGAAAAAGCCCAAAGAAAGAGTCACTTCTTGTCTCTATGTCCTGTTATTGCTACACTCCTGGAGCTCAGATAGCAGATACTTGATTATCTCTGTCTGCACTAAAGTCTTAGCTTTGTAGAAACACTTGGATCAGAAGGAAATTTCCAACATCTCATTGATTATGTGAAGCAGAGACTACCTTAGATAAGCAATTCCGAAGTCTCCTTCCCAAGAAAAAGTTTTTCCCAACAAGAGCCTGTCTTCATATTTCTCCCCAGAAGTCCATGTAGATTGACTGTTTAAAAACTATAAGAATTAGGACCATATGTTAAAAGCCATGAATCTGCCCCTCCAACCAAGGGAATAAGTGTCCCCCTAAGCCTGATCACTCTACCACCACACTCTCCCATTCTTTCTTTGAAGGCACAAAATACCCCCTGCCCAAATTCCATCTTAAACTCTGAAAACAGGCTGTCCAGTTGTTAGGACTCTGAGTTTCCAATGATGGGGGCCTGTGTTCCATCCCTGGCTGGGGAACTAAGATCCCCAAAATGGTGCAGCGAGGCCAAAAAAATATCTTAAAAAACCAAATAAAATGAAACTCTACAGACAGCTGACCCTGACTGGAGACCTCTGCCATCTGAAAGACCCTATAAGCACATGCTTACGTTTTCAGTTAGTTGGACCCATGAGATCTCCTATTCTATCATTGGAAGTCCCTTCCCAAAATGAAAGCTCTTCAAGTACCTTCTTCTCTTATATCCTGTCATTCAAATCCTGTTTAGTGGTTGAGAGACCAAGATTTTTCAAATTTTGGAAAACCAACTCAGTCACTTTTTAGATACATGACTTTAGAATAGTTTCTAAGTGCCCTCATTGCTTCTCGGCCTTTTGGCTAAGATCAAGTGTAGTTTCTAAGTGCCCTCAATCTCAATTTTTCATATGAAAAAGAGAGATATTTACTTACATTGCATAGTTAGTATAATTATTAAATAAAATAAAAACATAAAGTCCTTGGCACTGTACCTGACAATACATTATTGTTATCACTTATTATTCTCATTGCACTTGGATGTTTCTTGCACTATTTCCCTCTAACCATTTCCTCAGAGACTCTTATTCTATTATAAATAACCTACTTTATTTTCTCAACCACTTCATAGAGCAGTATCTCCTGGTTATCCTCAGAGCACAACACCTCTTCTAAAACTTATTCCATGAAGAAGGCTGATTCTTCTATATTCATATATCACAGGCTGTGACTTGATTCTATCTCCTAGCATCCCAATACAAGTGGCAGATAATTACTCCTCCATCCTGAGGCAAGAAACCTTCCTTTGTTAAGGTTTGTATCAGCTGTTTATACTTCCTTTCTAACACTTTTTGAAATTTTCACCTATTTCCCTTTATTCATTAAGGGCCTGGACACTAGCTTGCTGTTTTCTCCTGGTCATGTCCCATCTTCATGCTGGATAGTTTCTATATCCATGTGATGCCATCCAGTCTCCCAGCCTCATCATTGTTTTTTTTTTAAAACATCCTAAACACCAGCAGTCTTTACCTGTCACTACTTCAGTGATCCAATTCTGATGTCCATACCCAACCCAGCTCTACCTCTGAACTCTTATATTCTAATGTACCATTCTGGATCTTATCCTTCTGTCCTCCCTGTCTTTTCTTTCCCTGTCTTTTTCTTTCTTACTTCAGTTCTTTAACCCCACTCACAGAGACCTCAAAGTCATTTTATTTCTAGTTCTTTAGCCCTGCTTGGCTTCACTTTCTTACCCATCCAATCTTGACTCCACTGCACTCAAGCACTGTACTCTTGCACTGAAAACCAAGCCCATTGTCTTTCTACCACATTCGTCTTATAGTTTTCAACTTTAGATCAATCTTGCTACCTTTCTTTGCTGCTCCCGCATCTAGGCTGCTAAATGTTAGTGCTAAACATCACATCCTTGAATGAATTAAGACCACCACATATTTAGGGTATCCAACATCTCCTAGACCCTCAGCACCCCTTATTAATTTGTCTCTTACTAGCTTCTGCTCCAATTTCTCTGAATGGATGCCCCACTAACCTCAAGTGCCTCATCTCTTTAGCGCAGATGAACTTTCCTCCTATTTCACCTATAATATCAAGGCTATCAGATATTGAATTTCTATAATCCCCCCATACCTATGAGTCATTTTTATTTGCACTTATCTTCTGGTTTGATCATTCCTTTTAAAGAAGAGTAGGCTGTGGAAGTCGGAGAAGGCAATGTCACCCCACTCCAGTACTCTTGCCTGGAAAATCCCATGGATGGAGGAGCCTGGTAGGCTGCGGTCCATGGGGTCGCTAAGAGTCTGACACGACTGAGCAACTTCACTTTCACTTTTCACTTTCACACATTGGAGAAGGAAATGGCAACCCACTCCAGTGTTCTTGCCTAGAGAATCCCAGGGATGGGGGAGCCTGGTGGGCTGCCATCTGTGGGATCACATGGAGTCGGACACGACTGAAGTGACAGCAGCAGCAGCAGCAGCAGACTGTGGAAGCTGTTCTTCCTCCTGCTCAAGGCAACTTCTTCCATATCCCCCTTATCTCCTACAGATCCAAGATCTCATCCCAATCACTACTCCCTTTTTCTTCTCTATTTTCAACTTCTCCCTCTTCGAGGTACTTTACTGTGGCCTCTAAAACTTCCATTAATATTATATCATCCTCTTATCATCACTAGCCCTATCTTTCTCCTTCTTTTCACAGTCAAAATGCTAAAATCAATATACCAAACTAACGCAGCCCCCTCTTTCTCTCTTCCTGAATATGTGTCAACCCACACTAGCCAGATTTCAGCCTCCACGGTCCACACAGACTGACCTGGCTGAGGTCACCTGGCCTCATGACTATCAAATCAATTTACTGCTTTTCAGACTTATGTCATAAGTTCTCTGCAACTTGAGACACTGCTTGTTTTAAATCTGTCTCCTCCCTTGGCTTCTATGGTAACACTCTTTTCTTGTTCACTTACTTTCTCTACTATCCTCTTTAATGAAATTATTTTCACAGACTCTTATTCCCTTATACTTTCTTAATATTAGTGAATCCAAAGATTTTCCTCTCTTCTCCTGCTATATATTCTTCCCAAAAGATCTCATCAATAACCATGGCTTCAGCTATCATCTTCATACATACTCATATCCCAAATATGCATCTCTATTCATGCCTCTCTCTGAAGCTCTAGAACATATATCTGATTCCTTATAGATAAGTATCTTGAATTTCCCACAAGTACCTCAAATTCATTGTGCTCAAAATCAAACTCATGTTTTATCTTAAAATCTGTTTTTCTATACAATATCTACCAAAATTCTAATGATCTTTTTTTTTTGTATAAATGAAAAAGCCAGTTTCCAAGTTCACATGATATTGTAAGGAGCCCCAAAGAGCCAGAATAATCTAAAAAAAAAGAAGAAAAAATGGTAAGACTCACAAATCCCAATTTCAAACCTTAACACAAAGCTTTAGTAATCAAAACAGAGTGATATGTATAGACTAATAGAGTAGAATTGAGAGTTCAGAAAAAAAGCCATACATCTATGGCCAATTGATTTTCAGCAAGGGTTTCAAGACCATTCAAAGGAAACATAAATATCTCTTTAACAGATGATACTGGGATAATTGGATATCCACATGAAGAAGAATTAAGTTGGACCCCTGGTCTTACATACCATACAAAAGTTAGCCAGAAATGCATGAAAGACCTCAATATGAGAGTTAAAACCATAAAAATCTTGGAAGAAAATATAGGAATAAGTATTTATGACTCTGGATTTGCACAGTGGATTCTTAGATACAATAGCAAAGGCATAGTGATAAAATTAAAAATAGATAATTATGTATTTATTTGGCTGCTTTAGGACTATTAATTCTAACATGTATAGAAGGCCCCTCTTCCCTAGAAGAAAAATCTCTAGGGGGATACCAAACAATTAATTGTTTCTGGAGAAGACTGATTCTTTTCCTTGAGTAAAGGAGATTCAGCTTTTTAAAATCAATGAAAATTTGGGCTTCGTATTTGCTGAGAAATCAAAGTTCCTCTCAATAGCCATCAAGGGCAATCACACTGAAAAGAAAAGAGTAGGGAATATGGGAAGGAATAAAGGAGGTGTGGATGAGATGTAAAGAAGTCTGAGAGGAGAGTGGAAGGGAGATTCTGAGCAAGGAGGAAGGTTAGAGAGTAGGTCCACTGCCTGGGAGATGCAGAGAGAGCTGGCTGAAGTATGACATCCCAGCATCCATTTTGGATGTGAGACTTTGCCACCTAACTGCATAGGTTTTGAGAAAGAAAAATATTATACAGAAATCTCCTGGGCTTTCCAGATTAGTAGCTGAAACAATGATACCATCTAAATACTATGCCTGGCACAGATCAGATGAAGAAATCCCAAATTCATATTCATCTACTAGTTTGTAAATATCCACCCAAAATCTAGATCAATTACCTCAATCTGGCTAATAATATCTGGATTCAGTTTCTGCTGTATATGTCCAGCAGCAGAGCCCTTTCTGTAGAAATCATGCATGGAGATTTTGTTGTCTGCTTCTCAAAGCTCTAAGATGAAAAAAATCACTTCTTTTGCATAACTACATCAGGCCATTATTTCCTCATTTGCAAAATGAATGGGTCAGTAAGGGTGTGTGCTGAGGGTTATATTGTTCATATTTTGAGTGGGGTGGACAGAATGGCCATCAAACCCAATGCCCTATATTCTAACAGGGTCACTCCAACTTGGATGGAAGCAAGTTATGTAGCTGAGTTGTGTAACTTTTGTTTCTATCAGGGATAATTTCCTTCCCTTTAAGCACAAGGTTATCATTTTTAAACCCAAGTCAATGGTGAAGTGTTCCCTGTTCTCTTCCCATCTATATCCAGTTCCATTGGTCCAGGCTGCCCCAGTTTCTCAGCTCAGCTGAATGGTTCCCTCTTATTTTCTCTTCTCCATCCCCTTTGTCTGTAATCAAAGCAGGCATCCTTCCCTCCTCCAACCTGATCCTTGCTGCTGTTCTTCATATTACATGCTCATTATTTCAGCTGTATTTTCAATGCCCCCTCATTACCCCTCTTATGTGTCCACCCACATCTCCACCTACAGTGTCTATAATGTGCTTTCTATCTACTGTAGCTTAATAAAAGGGAAATTATGCTAATTTTATTCAAATTTTTAAAGGTAAAACCTGTACCATTATTATTCTGCCCCTCTTTCCCTTTTATTTATTCATTTCAAAAGAAAAAGTATCTAATCATCTGAGAAAATTGTACTTGCATGATGTTAACCACTTACTATATTTTTCCTTCTAATTAAGCAGATTTTTTCCCAGTCCAGTTTGGATGGAGTAGATAAGCTGGCTGTCTGAATAGATCAGGTTCTGATGGAATTAGAGGCTGAATCCAAGGAAACTTTGGTGTCAGCTAACAACTTTTGTGCCTGGGAAATAACCTGGAAGGTCTGCTGAATGTGCTGTATTGGGGCATAATTCCTGCAGATGTGAGTCAAAGGTTTGTACATAATTAGGATCATAGAGTCAAAAAGGCTGCTTCTACATTAAATACAGTCTTCAACAAGCAAGGGAACTTTGCTTGCAAATGCCTAGAGGTAGAAAAGTTGATGTTAGTATCTAGAAGAATTTTTTTGAAGGTACAGACCAGCTTTGTTGAGAATATGGAGAAGGAGGAGAGAGTCTCCAAGGACTGGAGTCCTTCAAGGAAAAGGAGTTAACCAAGCACTGCTTAGGGCAAAGTTTGGGAAAGGAGAGAGAGCCAATGGCTGGAACCTCAAAGAGACTTAGAGAGGAGGTGGTCCAGTTTGAGAGTATTCACATAAGATACTGTATATTGTCCAAACTGATTTCTCCCTGCGGCCCCACAAAATCTTTCATGAAAGTGAAAGAGAAAGTAAAAGTTGCTCAGTCGTGTCTGACTCTTTGCCACCCCGTGGACTATACAGTCCATGGAATTCTCCAGGTCAGAATACTGGAGTGGGTAGCTGTTCCTTTCTCCAGGGGATCTTCCTAACCCAGGGATTGAACCCAGGTCTCCTGCATTACAGGCGGATTCTTTACCAGCATAAAACCTAGGAAATATTTAGTATGATTGGCTTTCTTGTAGAGTTTGTAAGAGGCCAACATTGCATCAAGTTCAACTCAAAGAAAAAACACAGTCAAGGCTTGTGGATGAGAGGTACAGGATTATAAAAAAATTTATTTTTCCTTCCTAGGAGGTGAGTTTTATCACTGTCAAGAGTGACTTTTAAGAGTCTCAATATGTGGATAATGTCATGTTGGGAGCTACATAATTGAATCAGATTACCATAGATTGTGTGCAAACATTGCCAGAACAAACAGGTGATTGTATTCCTCTCTGAGAAAAAGTTAACCACATCAACTACCTAATTGATTACATAATTGAAAGCACACCCATATTTTATGTGAAATTTTTACATTTTCACAAGTTACATGAAATATTTATGTCCTGCTCCATCAATCACCTTTGTTCTCCTAAATGCATTTAGATCTGAGACTGTCTAATCCAAATCTTTCATTTTCTGAATGAAAAAAAATAAACATTGAGATATTTACCTAGAAATAAGCAGTTTGCTTTTGGTGAAGCGGGGTTAGACTTTGAGGTCTTTTGATTCATATCTCTTCTTCTTAATTTCTGCAAATATATACAGTTGGTTTTGGGTAGAAAACAAATTCACAAATGGGATTTAAATGAACTGAAATCCACAAGCCAGAAGTGAAATAGAGAGGGACAGATAAAGGACAGGAGGAAGGAAGAAATATTTGGAAAATTTTGCATGTTTCTACCCCCATTCTGGTCAAAAAGAGTAAGCCGTGGAGTAGGCATGGTGGGCAGGGTTAGAAATTTTCTTCTCTCTGCCTATCTCAGATACTGCTTACCTCTCATGATGGAAGCATTAGCCCACTGAATATGATCATACCTTTAAAGATATATATAACAGGATCACAAAAAACAGAGCAACTACCTCTTTTGATCATTAAAAAAAAGATCAATGACATACTCTAATTGTTGGAGGAAAGGCTGTCTGTGTTGTTAGACTTAATGAGTCAGTTCCATTGCAGCATCTTTGTAGGGAATGAATAAAGGATTAATAACTTTCATCAGTTCAGTTCAGTCGCTCAGTCATGTCCAACTCTTTGCGACCCCATGAACCACAGCACGCCAGGCCTCCCTGTCTATCAGCAACTCCCGGAGTCCACCCAAACCCATATCCATCGAGTCGGTGATGCCATCCAACCATCTCATCCTCTGTCGTCCCCTTCTCCTCCTGCTCCCAATCTTCCCCAGCATCAGGGTCTTTGCAAATGAGTCAGCTCTTCGCATCAGGCAGCCAAAGTATTGGATAACTTTCATAGACACAAGCTATCGAATACTCAGAAGAGTTCAGAAAACCATACAATATACATCTACATACCCAACACTCAGAACTTAGATTTAGAAGTTATTTTGCCATACTAACTATAGAATTTTTAAAATTTTTATTATTTTTATTATTTTTTATGGAACTTTTTGTTAAGATGAAGTTAAGGATACTGTTCAAGTTTCATCACTAAACATTTCCTTCTATCTCCCTCTAGCTCTCTAGAGATAGCTACTATCCTTGAAATTGGCATATAACATTTTTGTGATGTTCCAGACATTCACTACCTACCTACATTTCCATAAACAATGCTTATATGTACATTTGATACATATGATTATGAATTGAATTGTGTTCCCCAAAACCCATGTGTTGAAATCCTAACCCCTAATACCTCAGAGTATGATCTTTTTTGGAAATAGTGTTGCTGAAGATATAATTAGGTAAGATGAGGTCATATTAAAGTAGGATGAGTCCCTAACCCAACATGACTGGTATCCTTATAAAAAGTGAAAATTTGAACACAGATATACATTTTCCAGCTTTATGGAGATACAATTGACATATAACATTGTGTAAGTTTCAGGTGCACCATATGAAGATTTCATACACTTATATACTGCAAAATGTTTACCACAATAAGGATAGTTAACAAATTCTTCAGCTCACATGATTACTATTTTGTTGCTGCTATTGTTATGGAAAGAATGTTTAAGATTTATTTTCCACAAATTTTGAGTGTACAATACAGTATTGTTAACTATAGTTACCATACTGTACATTAGATCCCAGAATTTGTGGCTTTTATAACGGAGTTTTTACCCTTTGACCAATATCTCTTCATTTCCCCACCCTGCCTCCCCTCAGTTGTTGGCAAACACCATTCTACACTCTGGTTCTATAAGTTTGGTTTTTTCAGATTTCACATGTGACATCTTACAGTACTTGTCTGTCTCTGACATTTCATGTAACAATAATGCCCACAAGGTTCACTTATGCTGTCGCAAAAGTTTTGAGGTTTCTTTCTCTTTTATAGTTAGATCATATTCCATTTTGGGTGTGTTTGTGTGTATGTATATACATGCCTTATAGTTTTCATCCATTCATCCATTGATGGATACAGGCTGTTTCATATCTTGGCTATTGTGTATTATGTTACAGTGAACACAGGAGTGCAGATGTCTCATGAGATCCTAATTTCCATTCTTTTGGATATATACCAAGAAGTGGAATTGCTAGATGATACAGTAGTTCTATTATTGATTTTTTGAGAAATCTCTGTACTGTTTTATGCAATGGCTGTGCCAGTTTACATTCTTACAGTATATAAATGTTCCCTTTTCTCCACACCCATGTCAACACTTATCTCTTGCCTGTTTGATTATGGTCATTGTGATAGGTGTAAGGTAATATTTCATTGTGATTTTAATTTGCATTTCCCTGTTGATTGGTGATGCTGAGCACCCTTTCATATATTTGTTCATCATTTGTGTATCTACCTTGAAAAATGTCTACTGTTTCCTTTGCCTATTTTTAAATCAGATTGTTTTTTTCTTTTTTCGTTCTTGAGTTGCATTAGTTCCTCGTATATTTTGGATACTAATCTCTTAGTAGATATATGGTTTGCAAACATTTTCTCCCTTTTATATAGGTTGCCTTTTCACTCTGTTGATTGTTTTGCTGTGCAGAAGCTTTTTAGTTTAATATAGTCTTGCTTGTTTATTTTTGCTTTTGTTGCTTGTGCTTTTGGTGTTATATCCAAAAAATAATTGCCAAGACCAATGTCAAAGGGCTCTTTGTCTATGTTTTCTGTAGGAGTCTTATAGTTTCAGGTCTTATGTTTAAGGCTTCAATCCATTTCAAATAGATTTTGCATATGATATAATACAAAGATTCAATTTCAATCTTTCATATGTGAATATCCAGTTTTTCCAATACCATTTATTGAAGAGGCTGTCTTTTCCACATTGTATATTTTGGCACCCTTGTCAAAGATTAGTTGACCATATATGTGTTGGTTTATTTCTGGGTTTGCTACTCTAGTCTATTGGTCTCTGTGTCTATCTTTGTACCAGTACCACACATACTGTTTTGGCTACTATTGCTTTGTAATATAATCTAAAATCAAAAGTGTGATGCCTCCAGTTTTGTTCTTTCTCATGATTGCTTTGGCTATTTGAGGTCTTTTGTGGTTCCATATGAATTTTAGGACTTTTATTTTTTTCTATTTCTGTGGAAAATGGCATTGGAACTTTCACAGAGCAGAGATTGCATTAAATCTGTAGATCACTTTGGGTAGCGTAGCTATTTTAACAATATCAACTTTCTAATCCATAAACATGAGATATATTTCCATTTCTTCCATTTCCATTTCTTTCCTCAATTTCTTTCATCAAAGTTTTAGTTTTCAGTATAGAGATCTTTCACCTCATTCAATTTATTCCCAAGTATTTTACCGTTTTCAGAGAAATTGTAAATGAGGTTTTTTTCATAATTTCTTTTTCAAATAGGTCATTGTTAGTGTATAGAAACATGAATGATCTTTATATGTTGACTTTGTATCCAGAAACTGAATTACTGAATTCATTTTTTAGTTCTAAAGGGTTTTTAGTGTTTTCTCTATATGAGATTATGTCATCTACAAATTTAACTTCTTTCTTTCTGATTTGGATGCCTTTTTTTCTTGCGTAATAGCTTGATTAGGGTTTTCAGTACTATGTTGACTATAAGTGGTGAGAGTGGGCATTCTTGTTTCTGACCATAGAAGAAAAGCTTTCAAGTTTTCACCATTTAGTATGACGCTAGTTGTGGGTTTGTCATATACGGCCTTTATTTTTTTGAAGACCATATCCTTAGGAGCTGCCTGGGACTTGAGTCTAGTTATAGGTCAAGAAATAAAGACGGGTTTGGGAAGAGGCTACTGAAAAGACTCAGCAGTGTCTTGTGAGGCAAGTACTTCAGTAAAGGCCATTACAGTTCCTTAGACAATGCAAAGTTAATCTCCTTAGCTGGAGATGGAAAGGCTACTTCCTTTGGCAAAGAAAGCTCATTTAAATTTAGGGGTCCAGTGTCTCCAGCCTCGTCAAGTCATCCTATGCACCCTCATTCCAATTTTCAGGAATTCCTTCCCAATCAATGTTCTCACTTTAACAGTAGACACCCTGGGAGGCTGTGAATTCAATACATTCTAAAGATGCTCAGAGAGATACAAGAAAACACAAATAAACCCAAACTAACTCAAGTCTGTTGGGAAACTAATAATTCAGCGACTAACAAGGTAGGCTGACAGACTGAAGACTCAGGGAAGAGTCACAGTTGGAGGCCAAATGCAGTCTGCTTGCAGAATTCCTTCTTGCTAGGGAGAAGTCAGTCTTTGTTCTATTAAGGTCTCAACTGACTGGATGATGCCCAATTATGGAGAGCAATTTGTTTTACTCAAAGTCCACTGGTTTAAACGTTAAGTTCATCCAAAAAATACTTTCACAGGAACATCCAGAATAATGTTTGACCAAATATCTGAGCACCATAGTCCAGCCAAGCTGACACATATAATTAACTATCACATTGGTCTCTTTAGTTTCCAACAGATTGAGGTAATTTGGGTTTATCTGTGTTCTCTTGCAGGTCTCTGAGCACCTTTAGAAAAGTTATTTTGAATATTTTGTCAGGCAATTGCTGGATCTCCATTGTTCGAGATCACTTACTGGAAGCTTACTATGTTCCCTTGGTAGTCATGTTTCCCTGATTGCCTGTGATCCCCATAGCTTGGTGGAGGTGTCTGAACATTTAAAGAAGCAGTCATTTTCTCCAGACTTTCTAGACTGATTTCACAGCAGGAAGACTGTCACCTGTAGGTAGGGCATGCTGGAGCATGCTGTGACCCCAGGTCTAGTGATACTGGGCCCAAGTACAGGGGCATGAGGTAGCACTGGGTCTGGGGGAATGTGAGGGCTCATCAGCTCAGACTTTTAGAGTCCACTGTATCAACAACTTCCCTAATAGCTCAGTTGGTAAAGAATCTGCCTGCAATGCAGGAGACCCTGGTTTGATTCCTGGGTCAGGAAGATGCCCTGGAGAAGGGATAGGCTACCCACTCCAGTATCCTTGGGCTTCCCTGGTGGCTCAGATGGTAAAGAATCTGCCTGCAATGTGGGAGACCTGGGTCTGATCCCTGGGTTGGGAAGATTCCATGGAGAAGGGAATGGCTACCCACTCTAGTATTCTTGCCTGGAGAATTCCATGGACAGAGGAGCCTGGCAGGCTACAGTCCATGAGGTCACAAAGTGACTTTCACTTTCACTTGGCAAAGCCCTGTAAGGGATCCATAGAACCTTCAAGGGCTGCTGAGGTCCTTATCAGTGCCTCCAAGTTCAGCAAGTAGGGACCAGGACAAGCAGCGGAAATAGCCAGAGCTGGTGGTATGCACACGCTTGGTTGAAGGTGCCAGCTGCAGGTGCCTGTGAGTGCAGAGGGTCAGTTTCAAACACAAAGGTAATAATGAGGACCAGGGTAGGCAGCACTGGAAGCTGCAGGGGTCCTGGTTGTTAATGTGCACTACTATGGCTGCTGGGGCTTGCCAAAGGTGTACAGCAGTGGAGGCTGCTGATGGGGTTTGTGCCAAAGACATCCAGGTTCACGGGTGGAGGGACTAGCTACAGGTAACACAGTGTTGCACGTCCATGATAAAAGATGCGGCCTGATCCCAGTCCGCAAGCTGCTGCGGGGACCCTGGCTGTTGGCATGCTCTCCCATGGTTGTGCTAGGTGTTTAGCACAGAAGTGGAGGCCAGGGAAGGGTATCAGGCTCGGGGGCAGGCCGGTGTACAGCTGGAGGGTCTAGCCTCGAGTAAGTGCATAGCAGTGTGGGTCAGCCGCAAGGGTCAAGACTGGTGTCTTTCTCTAGTCCAGTTGCAGAGTTCCTGGACTCTGGAAGATGCAGGGAGCAGGAGGAAGGAGGGGGGAGGGGCGGGACTCAGGCAGGGGGCATCAAGGAATGCAAAAAGCCACGGGGCAGTGTGAGTGTAACCAGCAGGGGATCTGTTGCAGTTGTGCTGGCCCTTAGTTTTTTTTCAGTGGCAAAAGCTCCTGGGTTTGTCTACAGAGCAGGTCACTGGGAGCCACAGTTGCTCCCACTGTGACTACGACTGGTAGTCCTTGCTTTTAGTTCTTGTTCCTTGCTGTCTTTGTGCATCTCTGCTTTGTCAGTCTCTGGCATGGTGGAAACTGAAGTGGAGACTGTGTAGTGCACTGAAGGGCTAGGAAAGCTGCTCTTTCATGCCACTCTTCCTTTCCCTGGGAGAACTCTTTTTAGCTGGGAATTTCCTCTGGGTGCTGAACAGTGCCAGTGGGCTGTGGGATGGGATGATGCAAGCAAAATGAAACTGTCTTCCTTCCCTTTTTGTGTGGTTATTTTCACATGCTTTGGTTCCGCTCCACTGCTGAAGTAGACTTTAGCAGACTTCAGAGCACTCGCAGAGCTACTTTTTGTTTGATTTTTGTTCATGGATAGCTAATTACTGATCTTGATGGGCAGATGAAGTTTGGGGTCTCCTACGCTACCATCTTGATGATGTCACCTGATTTTTACTTTTATCTTTACTAGTTTTTGTTCTGCTTTGGGTTACTCCAATATTTTTAAAAGGTTTTGATTTGGATGTATGCAGTTATTCTTTTAATATATTTTATTATTGTGAAATTTTAAATTTTGATTTCCTTTATTATTTTTAAGTACTGTGAAATAAAACATATAGAAAAGTCCATTAAAATGTATACAGTTTGACAAATAATTGTAGAGCACTATCCAGGCCCTGTTTGAGTCTCATAAAATGAAATTATGGTATGTGAATTCTTTTGTGAAATTTCTTTCTCTCAGCATATAAGAAGAAATATGTAATTTTGCATATTTACTTTGTTGATTTTGAAATTACTTAATAAGATTCCATTGTATGAATATCCTACAACAATCCTTTATATTGATAAATCAATTTTTTTCAAATTGTGCTTTTACAAAAACTGCATGACTACTCTTGAACATATAACCTGGTACACAAATGTCTGAGATTAAAGTATATATTTTCAACCTTATTAGAGAATGCCAAACACTTTGGCAAAGTAATTACACAAATTTACACTCCCATAAGCATGTATAAAACTTTCTGTTTTAGCATAACCTCACCAATGCTTGATGTTGTCAGACTTCATAAATTTTGCAGCTATAGAGCTTCTGCATTGGTATTCCATTATAGTTTTCCCTGATTACTAATGATAAGCTTCTTTTCTTATGTTATTTGGCCATTTGTATTTGCTCTCTTGTAAAGAAAATAATAAACATTTTCTCAGTGGTTTGATTTTTATTCATTTGCAGGAGTTATATGTTCTGAATATGAATCTTTTTTATTATATCCCTTTCTTGCTGTATTGTACTGGCCAAGACATCCAATACTATATCAAATAAAAGCAGTAAGAATGGGCACCCTTATCTGGTTCCTGATCTTAAGGATATATTATTCAACATTTTACTCTTTAGTATGAGATTACCTGTGTTCTATAGATGCTCTTTAGCACCCTGAGGGCATTCCTCCTTAGTCCTAGTCTGCTAAGTGCTGTGATCTAAATGATTTGGGTCTTTCCAAAATTCTTAGTTAAAATCCTAATCCCCAAAGATGATGCTATTAGGATGTGGGCCTTTGGGAGGTGCTTCAATCATGAGGTAGAGCTCTCTTGAATGGAAATAGTGCTTTCTAAATGAGACTCCTCAGAGAATCCTCCTCCCTTCCACTATGTGAGAACACAGTGAGAAAACACCAGCTATAAACCAGCATGAGAGCCCTCCTCCCCCATTTATACTGGTGCCTTGATCTTGGACTTCCTAGCCTCCAGAAATGTTGCTTATAAGCCACCCAATCTCTAGTATTTTGTTATAGCAGCCAGAATGAACTGCGACACTAAGATTTCTTTTTTAAAAATCACGAATGGGTATTGAATTTTGTCCAACACCCTTCCTGATATGTGATTTTTCTTCTTTGGTCTGTTGATATAGTGGATTACAATGATTGCCATACATGAAATAAGTCCTACTTGGGAGCTAAGGTAAGCAGAATACTGGGCCCCAAAGATGCCCACAATCTAATCTTCATGAAACTCAGATGATCCATTTCACATTGGCTGAGTTTGGATCATTTATGGTTTTTGAGAAATTGGTCTATTTCATCTAAGTTGTTGAATTTATGTGTATAAAGTTGTTTGCAATAGTCTCTTATCCTTATTAATGATTGCAAGTGATATCCAATTTTATTTCTATTGTTGGTGATTGGGTCTTCTCTCTTTTTATTTTTGTATCTCTTAGAGTTTGTCAATTTTATTGATCTTTCAAAGAACATCTTTTTGTTTCATTGATTTTCTCATTTGTTTTCTTGTTTTTCATTTCATTGAGTTCTGCTATTTGTATTATTTTCTTTCTTCCACTTGTTTTGCTTTATTTTGTTCTTTTCTTTTTATAGTTTCTTGAGGTACAGACTTACTGATTTGAGACTTTTCTTCCTTTCTAATGTAAGCATTAATGCTATAAATTTCCCTCTCAGCACTACTTTAGTTGCATCATACATATTTTGATATGTCATATTTTCATTTAATTAAATTTCATTTGAGATTTCCTCTTTAACCCATGAGTTGTTAGAAAGCATTTTGTTTAATTTCAAAGTGTTTGGAGATTTTCCTGATATCTTTCTATTATTGATTTTTTTTTTCATTATTGATTTTTAGTGTGATTCCATTATGATCAATAATTATTGATTTTTAGTGTGATTCCATTATGATCAGAGAAAATACACTGTATAATTTCAACTTAAAATTTTGTTGAGGCTTGTTTTATGAGCTGGAATATGGTTTATGTTGAGGAATATTTCACAGGAACTTGAAAATAATGTGTGTTCTACTGTTGTGGGATGAAATATTCTATAAATGTGAATTAGATCCTGTTGGTCGATGGTATTCTTGAGCTTTATATCCTTGCTGATTTTCATCTAGTTGTTTTATAGTTGTTAAGAGAGGGCTTTTGAAGTTTCTAGGTATAATTGTGGTTTTGTCTGTTTAGCCCTTAAGTTCTACCAATGTTTTCTTCATACATTGAAGTAAATATCTCTTATATATTCATAGGATTGATTATTTGTTCCTTATCTCCTTGATTTCTTACACAGTCTTATCAGAGGTCTATATATTTTATTTGTCTTTTCAAAGGCGCCTTTTTTTATTTTGTTGATTTCTATATTTTTTCTATTTCATTCATTTTTTTCTTATTTTTAATTTTTCCCATTTTACAATTTATTTTTGTTTATTTTACTGAGATCAGTTTCAGACTTCTTTTTTAATATATGCATTTAAAGGTCTAAATGTTACCTTGCATGAGTACGTGCTCAGTCACTTTAGTCATGTCTGACTCTTTGTGACCCTTTAAACTGTAGCCCACCATGTTCCTCTGTCCATGGGATTCTCTAGGCAAGAATGCTGGAGTGGGTTGCCATGCCTTCCTCCAGAGGTCTTCCAAATCCAGGGATCGAACCTGTGTCTCCTGCAGCTCCTGCATTGAAAGCAGATTCTTTACTGCTGAGCTGCTGGGAAAGCCCCAAATGTTACTTTACATATAGCTTTATGTGCATCTAAGTTTTTTCTGGTTTTTAAATAAAGTTCTATTGGCATCTAAGTTTTGATGTGCAAAATTTCAGTTATTATTCAGTTTTAAATATTTTCTCATTTCCATTATGATTTCTTTATTGACCAATAGCTACTGTGAACTATATTTGTTAGTTTCCAAACAATTTTTAAAAAGATTATGTGTAGTTATCTTCCTGAAAATGATTCCTAAATTAATTGCATTATGGTCAGAAAGCTAACACTGCTATGAATTGCTACTCCTCCACCATCTTCTTTCTCCGTTAATGGGGTTACAGTTAATCACCCCTATAATAAATTTTGGACCCATTCAGAACATCACACTCACATATATAGCTGATCAATCATCAGACATAAGTCTTAAATCTGGACACTGCACATCAACCCACCTATACTGACTTAGTTCATTTCCTTAGTATCTTACAACACACCTTCTTCTTTCAATATCTTGCTTTCTTTTACCTTCCCACCAGAGTGGGTGGGACCAGTCCCTACCCCACTCTGGTTCATGCTAGTTTAACTCAGACCACTCCTGGGATATATCCAGAACACTGTTAATCTCAGATCAAAGTTTTTCAGGCCCAGTTGAAGCACCAAATGATGGACTAAGGGTTCAGTGGCATATTGCTCTGTCACTGAATAATCCTGAGCAAGTTCTTTAAACTTGCCTGTTTCCTCATCAGCAAAACTGTAGTAATAATGTTTACATTATAGGGCTGTTACAAGAATTAAATCATAAGTAAATGTAAGTTAGGAGTTTAACACATAGTAGGTGCTCAATAAATTGTAGCCAGTAACAGTAGTCATTGAAATAATAGTAGTACCCAGATTTACCCCTGTTTTCACCAATTTCCATCTAGGAGAAGGTAGCAGGATTCAGCTTAGGGTACTCTCTCTTCAAAAAGTTGTCTATTTGACAATAAAGACAATAATTCTACCTCTAGGGATACTGAGTCATGGTATTTACCTGACTCTGCAGCACTAAGTATTCAAAGTAAAGTAGACTTATCTTAGGTGAACATTAATTGCCATGTCACTCAACTTCCAAAAGTAAACCTCCAAAAGGAAAGGGTAACTTATAAAGAAAGTAGGAGGTAAATAACTGCTTGAACATCAAATACTTTTTACAACACCATAGTTTTATTAATTGCAAATGGATCAAAAACACCACGTAGATTAAATTCCTTTTAATACATACTGGCGTAATAATTAAAGGACAGAATCTTTGCAAAATTTGTTTGCTGTTCTGCCAAAATCTAAAGTGGGATGCAGTATCTGGATTCTTTAAAATACATCCATCTCACCCAATATGCTCTTTAGAAAGTGCTATATCTCTATGCCTTTTCCCCTTAAATGTTTAAAGAAAAAGTTACTAAAACACAAAAGTAAGCAAGGAAATAAGTATATTTGATAAAAAAAAAAACTTTGAAATTCCAATATAAAAATATTAATTTTTACTAATATCTCACACTATGACTATTAAGCACTTCCTATGTGGTGGATCTCATGCTAAGCAATTTAAATGCATATTTCAATTAATTCTCACAATATCCTTGAGAAACAAATGTTAACGATTATATCTACTTTTAAGATGTAGAAATTGAGGTTCTAGGAGATTAGGTAAAATTGTAAAAGCCACATCTTGAACCTAGGTCAGCAAAACATCAGCTCTTAATCACTAGAGCTTTTATTAGATGTGATTGTTTCAGTCTGATGGAGCAATTATCTTGTACCAGCTTCTGTGGAGAAAGGCCAAATGAGATTAGTTCTTATCTACCTATGAAGATTTCCTTGGCCACAGGCTGGTGTTCTTGTTTAAACCATGCTGTTAGGGACATCTCCTTGGTGCCTGCCACACCTCTCCAAGTCTTCTGACCCCTCCCTTTCCCCTAAACTGAGTCAATGAATGAGAAATTTGCTAAATTTATCAAATTATTTTAAAAACTGATTCATTTAGCCATTTACAACATTTATAGCAATTCAGATTGGCTGGGATGTTTGTAGCAGCTTTTGGAGATTTTTGTGCGGTTTAGGTTACCAGCATAAAGATTTCACTGAAAAAAAAAAAAAAAGATTTCACGGAATCTAGTTTTTCTCCAGCTGTTTTGTGCCTGCCTTTCATCATGGATAGCTAAAGTTCAATGAATTCTAGATTTTTCAATACTTTGGATATATGACCTTTTAAACTGAGAATTACTTGTGTATTTCAAATTACAAGTGCTGCTCATATCTCAAACACTAAGGATTTCAGAACCGAGGTAGAAGGATTTGCTCATCCAACGTATTTTTAATTCAGCTCATAGTATTTTGCAATTATTTTAATTCAGACTTGTTAAACAGACTTGATAAAGATGAATATTTTGCATGAGTTTTGGGCAGTGTCAAGAACTAGGAAGTGTCTCAGATTTCACTCCACTTGTCTAAAAACTCAGTCTGACACAGTTCCATGGGTGCCAACATAAGACAGGAGACTCCTAGGTCAGAAGTGAAGTGAAATTTATTACTCAAAGAAACAGCAAAGCTAGATTATCAGCACATTGGTGCAGGTTCCCTGAGCCCCAGTTCCCAAAAGCGATGAGTAGAGGGCCAGATGATATCCCCCCACACACCCACACAGAGCTGTATTACAAGAGAAGAATTCTGAGCTTAGGGAACCCGAATCTTTTGAAATGAAAAGTAAACATTCTTGTCCTTTGCTTAGGAGGGAGACACTGTTCACTATACAAATATCCTTGAAAAGACAATCCAGAACAAAGACAGTCTTGTCTTGCTTACAAGATGCTTATCTTGCTTACAAGATGTACAGAAACAAGAGAGAGCCTTGGATAGCTGTCTCCCAAGAAGCAGATGAAATGTGCTCAATTTCTGAAATGTGAATCACCCAAGAAAATGAGCTTCAACTGAGACTGATAAATCTATGGTAAAATCCCTGTGGTAAAATAGTTGCAGCAAATTAAAAGTGAAACCCAAGCTAAACTACATTAACTGAAATTAAGCTTTAGAAAATCTTCAGTGGTTGGTGAACTGTCTCATTCGACATAGATTGCTACAAATTTTATGCTAATAAACAGAAATAATTTTTTGGTGAATCAATATTACTGCAATTGGCAATTTGTCATGTTGGCCATTCTACAAGTTGAACTGATTTTTGGCAAATAGATCTTTATTTGAATTGGTGTGCTTCCTAGTTCCACATTCAAGGTCCTATTCCCTATTGGTCTCAGTTATAACTAGCTATAAGTTAAGGTGCTAAGAATATAGTTTTTTTTTCCTTTCTCAATAATGTCTGCATTTTAACAGAGAACTTGAGAAATTGGCGAGTTTGACAAATTGACAAAATGACTCTAGCAACTCCTAGAGTAACAAAATCTATGTTGTCAAATTTTCTAGCTTTTATTATATACCGGAGTAGATATTTGGACACATTCTAGCTTCCCCAAATCTCACAAATCAGGACATATGTGTTAGTTTTTTCATTCTAAGTAATCTCTAATTCATTGACTTTTTAATCTCAATCCAAAGTCTCCACTCTGTTGTTACTTCACTCTTTGTCCAGTTTCACTCCCTCACTTCATTATTCTATAAATTCTCTTGCAAAGTCTCTGATCTCCTTTACTTCTCTCTCCTTTACTCCAAATGGCCAGAGCTAGAACATCCCAAACATTTGCCTGCCCTCTGCTGTGTCCATGCAGCTGAGCTTGGCTAGAGAATTCCAGCACTAAACAAATCAATATGCCTATAAATTGATGAATATCAACTGCAAGTGGGCACTTAATAACACCTGGTAGTCTTACCAAAACTCATACATTTTTTCCCTAAAGCTGCTTTCCCACTGCCCACAATAATGTTTCACAGTCTACCCACTCTCCACATTTTCTATGCCTCCTTCTCCTCCCTAAAAGGACTGTATTATGATTTTCATGGCCCCTAGACACTTTTGCCTTCATGAGTCTCTTCCTCCAATTAAAAAAAACCCTAAAAATTATGCTTTACCACTGAGTTGGTATAGGCTAATTCGTTATTAAATATTCATCATTGTCATATTCATTTGTTTCCTCCTGATTTCAAAAGAAGTTAAAACATTTTCGAGGGCACCTAAAATATTGTGAACCCTAGGTGGGCACTGTGACTGTTCCTGTGGGTCAGCTCTGCTCCCCTGCATCTCTTTATCTGGTGGTTTTGCTTTTAACTTTATTTAGAAAATAGGTCAAAAATTCTTCATCTTGCCATGTAGAGCTTGCAAGTGAAACCTGGGTAGGAGATCTGGAGTTGGAATCATCTCTATACAGCAGGGGTTCTCAACCTTGGCACTGTTGGAAATTTGTGCAGTATGATTCTTTGTTGTGAGGGACTGTAGGATATTTAATAGCATCCATTGTCTCTGTCCTCTAAATAGCAGTAGCACTTCCCCAATCATAGCAACCAAAACGTCTTCAGACATTGCCAGAAGTCCCCTGAGAAGCAAAATAGCCTAGTTGAGAACAACTCTACAGATAAAAATTAAAACCATGGCAGTGGATGAGTTCTCTTTGGGAAAGTGTTTACAATAAGAAGAGGATAATAGTAGAGGATACGAGTAAGTCCCAACCTATGAGGTCCTAGCAAAAGAAAAGGAACCACAAGAAAATACTGCCTTGCTCCTAACCTGGAGTAGACCTGGAGGATTCACTTAGAAATTTTCAAATGTCTGCAACCTCTTAATGAACTAGCCAAACAAGAGATCTGTAAAACCACCTACCTGGACCTTCTCAGAGATGGGAAAGTCCCCCCGCCTACCACCCCCCACCCCCCACCATCAGAATGATTCACTGCATTCCTGTCTAAAGATGAACAGTTGAAATGGACAACCTCTGAGAATTTGCCTAAGCCCCTGAGGTTCTGTGAAATAGTCCTCCTTGTTGTAAACAGGGCCTGAATCCTACAAAACCAGAAACTTTCCTTTTTTTTAACTAAAGGTCAAATCTGTGACCTCCGTAGGCCATATGGAGTTGTGGCAGATGCAGCATTCCTTTCCAAATCCTGTTTCCTCGCGGGTGTTTCTCCCCAATAAACCTTTTGCCCTTCTAACTTTATTTCAGCATCTCCTTCTCAGAGGATCCAAACTAACACAAGAATATAGTTTATTTCTTCTTTCCACGATGTGGAAAATATCTAAAGTGTATATTATCCTCAGTTCCCACATTAGTTTTGCTCCATAATCCTGGTTTTGTAAATGAACACGTGCTAAAGAGAATGCATACAGGCTACAGACTTTGAACTGAAGACCTGGAGGCAAAGTATGCTTTCAAAAGGGGGAAGTGCAGCCCTTCATTTCCTTATTTTACTACTCACCATGTTATTTTTTTCTCACCTGAAGAGTGCTTAACCTCACTTCTGCTTGATTCTCCTCATGAGATGACTAAACTCACTGCTGACATTCAAGGAAGACTCTGCTTGCAGTGGCTGAACAGACCCTGTAGGTCCCTCAAGGGTCTTAATACCTATTGATTTGAGTAGGAGTAATTCATCAGTAGCGTCACAAGCAGGATTGTCTATGCTCGGTATACTTATACGTGACCCTACACACTGTGGACAGGGTGGACTCATGAAGCTCATCTGTGGCCTGAGCTGAAAATTGGCCAAGGCCACAGCTGGGCAGTGTACTCTGCTAGGTTTTGCATAGTCAAGAGTCTTTCAACAGGTTACCTTTAAATCCTTTAAATACCAGGGAATCTTGTGGTTATTAATCTTATAGCTATAAATACCAACAAGTATGTTAATCAAAGGGCATTCTCTCTGGTAAACTGTCTGCCTTGGGGTTCATTGGTGTTTGTTTAAATTGTGCTTCTAATGTGGTGGAAACAGAATTCTACCCCATACTAAGTTGTTCTTATGGCCACCATGTTCTCACTCTGTATAATCACCTCCCCTTGAGTAGCAGGCAGAACTGGTGACTTGCTTCTAACCCACAGAATATTGCAAAGATAATGAGCTAGCTCTCCTGTGACTACCTTCCAATTTATACCGAAGCCTCTGAGCAGACTAGCTCTCCACTCTCCTAATGACCTTGAAAAAGAAAGCTGCCATGAGTTCTACAGTCAAGGAAATTACTGCTTCCAACAACCTAAGGGAACCTGGAAGGATATCCTTCCCCAGTCAAGCCTCTGATGACAATACTGCCTAGCTGACACCTTGACTGTAGCCTTGTGAGACCCTGAGCAGAGAGCCCAGATGAGTGGTGACCAGGCTCCTGACTTATGGAAGCTTTAAGATAATAAATGCCTATTGTTTTAAATTTCTAAATCTCTGGTCATTTGTTCCACAGCAATAGAAAATTAATGCAAACTGCTTATTTTAAATTTTAAATTGCTTTTTCTCTTTCGTACCTCTGTCAGTGTTTATTGGAGGTTGCAAATCTTATTTTTTTGTTTGTTTCAAAGTAGGCATTTAACATTTTTATGGAAGGAAATAAATAATATTTTAATACTTTTTTCCCTTAAACTAGTAACAAAGACCTCAAAATAATCAAACCCTTTTTATTATGAAACTCTGTGTTTTAGTCAAGTCCAGGAGTTGATTAATCAGAATAAAGTTGACCTTATTTCATATTTCACATTGACATTTAGTTTGGCCTCTATCTCTTAAATGTTTCATTTGCATTCTATGATGCAAAACAAAATAAAAAAAATCCAACCTGACTCCTCAAAAAATCTAAACGATATAAAACAGGCTTTGCCTGATGGCTGATTTCAGTTCAAGCCATCAAACATTTTGGGAGTATATTTTCACTGAATTGCCTATTAAATTATATTTCTTAAAGGAAGAGAGGACAACTTAAATGTTTCAAACATTTAAAGTGACTCTACCAGTGATTATTATGTAAGTAGCTGAGTTTGGTATTTTAGTGACACAGAGAAGAAAATTAACTGGAGAGAAATGTTTTTGTGCTAGCTTTATAGTTTATATCCCTCAGGGAAGGCTAGCATAAGTTATTTTACACATAAAATCATTTTCTAAAGTGACCTTTGGTATATTTATTTTATTATTCTGGATAATGTATAATAAACACATTTCAGTATTTCTTTACCTAATGTAAAGCCCTTTTGTCATTTGAAAGGAAAATTATCCAAATTTCATTTGAAAGAGTGAGTATGATCTTCCAGCAAGTAACAGAAAGGGAGGTAATGGAAGATGTAGGTCAAATGAAAGATGTTTGATATGAATTATAGATGTTTTACAGTATCTTCTAAGTCTATAAAAGCAAACATCTTACCTCCTTAGTCTGTCTTTTTTCCTTTCTTTTTTTTTTCAGTAGAAAATAGATGACTTACTACATTCACTTAGAAAAAGTATCCCAACATGCCTGTAATTGTGAAATTCCTGGGGAGTGAGTTAGTGTATATCAGTTAACATTGTCTTTTTATAGCTCTTGAGACACATTCTTCCTTATAAAGGGAAGCATATATGCTGTAGAAAACTTTTTTTAAATGAGAGAAAATTGCAGAGCAAAGAAAATACAGTGTCAGAGAATGGCTTAGAATACAAAGTATTTTAGAAAAATTCTCAGGTGGTAGAGTGGGGGAAGCTTAGAACAGGAGGAAATACTGCTACAGACCTCTAAAATGAAAGAGGTTTGAAGATTTTAGAGAGAATCCAGAAGAGAGAAGATATTAAAGATAGAGAAAATAGCGCACATGGCTTTTCTAAGTTAAAAGAATAATGATTTCCCCCTTCTCAAGAAGAAATGAACAATTGTTTCTAACATGTAGGTCCATCAACTGTATTATCCCTTTCATACAGTCTAGGAATTACTTCAAAGACCATTCAATTTAAAGTTCCTTTAATGTCGTAATTTGTGGCCAGTCAGATCTTTTGAATACCAAAGTTTGGGGATCGGCCCACCTCATGCATCTGGTTTTCCTGACCTAGAATTCCAAAAGTCACTCTTCCAGCCTTCCTGGAAACGAGGGCATAAACACCTCAGCCAATGAATACACTCAAACCAATGAAGTGCAGTTAATGAGTTTTCAGTTTAAAAGAGACACACATGAGGAAGTGGACAGGGTGGAGACCACTCTCTGAAGATGATGGCAGAGGCAATGGCTTTCAGGGACAATAATAACAGCAGTTCAGCGTTCATTACCCATGATCAGTGGGGAAATCTGTGGGGTCTGCATCCAGTGGCAGCAATGATGGATCCCTTTCTGGATTTTCATTCTGAAGTGACATTTAAGTGTTGCCCATATATCTTCAAACCTGGGTCTGTAATCTCTCAGAAGGTCTAAAGAGACTTCTCAAAGCTGTTAGATACATTTTCTGCTTAACCAGCTATAGTGAGTTTTAATGGTGTAACCAAGACATCTGAGTGATATGGATCTCTTTTTAAATAGGACAGCTCTGAAATCCTCTTTACAATACAAGTGGACTCATCCACAGAGAGCTTTTCTAAAATGAGTGCAATTTTACTTAATCCAGAGTCAGAAGAAATGGTACCCTAGGGAAGTTCTTTGCAACTCAGCAATATACTAAAAATATGGGAAATTAAAACACCCATAAATGAGTACACTAGGCTAAGATAAATGGAATGCTAAATTTTGTTTTATTAGATGGAGGGAAATCTATTTTAAAAATGGACGGGACTATGTGCTCAGTCATGTCCGACTCTTTGTGACCCCATGGACTGTAGCCCACCAGGCTCCTATCCATGGAATTTTCTAGGCAAGAACACTGGAGTGGGTTGCCATTTCCTCCTCCAGGGGATATTCTGGACCCAGGGATCAAAGCCAGGTCTCTTGGGTCTCTTGCATTGGCAGAAGGGTTCTTTTACCACTAGTGCCACCTGGAAAGCCCCCAAATAACCACATATAATCCAGTGGGAGTAAGAAATGATGGAGGTATAAATAAAACTAGAATTGTAGAATGTTGATAATTGCTGAATCTGGGTGATGGCTATTCTATTTACTCTATGTGTTTGTGATTTTCCTTAATAAAATGCAAAAATAAAAATAATTATAAATTAACTGAGTTAACATTAGTTTGGAAAAATATCTGCTTCCCTATTTATCTTGAGAATGGAGAAGCAACACTAAATATTCCTTAGAAATATTGATATCACTGTTGCCAAGCAATAGAACCAAGTGAGAAAAATTCATAAAATAAGAGATAAAGACAGACTTATAGTTGGTGTGTCTGCTTTTTCAGCCATTTTTGTCCTTAGTGTCCAAGGAATAGCTCATTCAGTCAATCCACAAATATTTTTGTTAGCATCTGCCGCATACTGGCATTGTTCTCGGTACTTGGGATATATCAAGAAATAAAATAAAGATTCTTACATTTACCTAAACTTTTTCCTTTAAGTATTACACAAAATCTCAACCAAAACTTTTAATCCATATCTCCAGTCTATAAGCTTAATTACCTATTTTTAAATTCTAAAACTGTCTCCTGTTTCTATAGTATAGAACCATAAGTTTTTTATAGTTGAAAAGGAACTTAGATTGCATCATAAAGTACTACTTCTCACTTTATTATGATTGATATAACACTTTGCCTTTGTAGAGTCTTTTATAAGTTACAACATGCCTTCCTGAGACCCAGAGAGGACAAGAGACTCGCCAAGTCTATACTGTCTGTGAGTAGCTGAACAAATACCTCCTGACAGGCATGCTGGTACTTTTCTTTCTGCTATACTAAAATTTTTCTGCTTAAATTTCATTGGTTGTGGTTAACTGGAAAGACTTTAACCTAAAAGACTTTCACCTAAAAGTCCTACTTTAAATCCTGAGCCTGTTTCTCTCTCTCGACTCCATTGCTCTCTGTCCCTCTTCCTTCTCCTCCCTCACTGGCTCTAACCCAGAGCTACAAATGACTAAGATAGGCTTTTCTCTTTGGCACTGACATCCTCATATGCTGCCATTCCTTAACCATTGTTCAGCTAAGCTCTCCTAATTTAGAGCCTTTAATCTCCTTTGATAACATCATCTCTTCATTATTCTAAATAACTTGTCATGACATTTTCATCCATCTCCAGTTATTTACACGTTTTAGATGGCTAGGTACTCAATAATGAACAAAGAATGGGGGCCCCAGGACTGACAATTCTACTGTTGTGTTGAGCAACTTGCAAATTTTCTCCTACTTCTTAGCTCAATAGAATACGTCCCCAAGTGATATAGCCCCTAAGAGCATTCTGTTTCTGTTTTCATTTGTATGTTTATCACACCACTAGTGTCTAAGTTCCCTTAGAAAATATTGGAGGATCAGACCTTATCAAAAGTGCTTGCAACAACCTATGTAACTGAATCACGTTGCTGTACACCTGAAACTAACAAAACGTGGTAAAAGAACTATACGTCAATTTATTTTAAAAAAATTTTTAAAAATAGAGATTATGAGGCTTCCTCATAAACACTATCTTGGGTGAGAAAAAAAGAAGGGAGCCAGGTAAGTGCAATTGCTAAGAATTTCATATTTAACTCTCTCAATATAAAGTGTTTGGGTAATATCTATTGCTGTTTAACAAAAAACACCAAAATAGAGTAGCTTTAAAAAATGTATTATTATCTCTCATGGCCCTGTAGGTTGACTGAGCCCATTTAGATGATGTTGGGTTCTCCCAGGTGGTTGCAGTCAGTTGCAGTCAGTCATCTGAAAGCTCCCCTCAACCGGATGTCCAGCATGGCTTCTTTAGTCACATCTTTGGCTTATCAGCTGAGAAGCCTGAAATAACTAGGGGCTTACCAGGCATTTTTCTCTCTCTACACAGGTTCTTCAAGTGACAGCTTGAGCTTCCTCAAAGTAAAGCAATCTCAGGGTAGTCAGACTTCTTATGTGACAGTTGTCTTCTCCTAGAGCCAGTGTTCTAGGAGACACAAGTGGGAGCTACAAGGCTCTCTTTGACTTTGAAAGGAAGGGGCTACACAAAGATGTGAATACCGGAGTATTCACATCTGCAGTTCATTGCAGGGGGGGGGGGGGCAGGGGGCTCTTCGGTAACTAGCTACTACATGAAGGGAAGTGGTATCTGTAACTAAAAGTCAGTTTTGCTGTTAGTCCATCTAGTTGGCAGGACTCCATTTTTAAAAAACAAATATAATTGCCTAAAATACAGCCCTCATTTTTTGGTTAAGCATAGCAGACCCAGAGTTCCTCTTAATTAAACAAAAGAGGGAAAAAAAACTTTGAACTTAGATGACTTGTATCTTTCTAAACTGTATTTAACCTTCCATTTATTGGAGCATGTGATAATCACTCAGACTTTGTTCTGTCGATGGCTGGAGGCAGACTTGCCACCATCCTAGAGCTGACAAGCCAAAACAGGTGAGTCCATCTTGTATGATTCACCTTGGTAGGAGCAATTACTACCCCACTCTGGGATGGTAGACTACCCGCTCCCTTTCACAACAGACAGGCTCACCCACAGCCTGAAGCATACCTTGTATCCTTTCAGAAATGGTGCATTGAACATGTGCAGAGAGACAGGCAAACGCTTTTCTTTCCAATGAGAGAGACATTTTGTGAAGTCTTTGGCAGCATGCTGGCTGGCAAAGCTATCTGGCTGGCACACTTCTCCTGTGTCGAGTTATGGCACTGCCACCTCTACTCTGTGGAGAGTTTCGAAATTTCAATTTGCACACCCTGTAAGATGTGAGTCACTCGGCTTGCAAAGGAGGAGGAGGAGGAGGCAGCCATCTGCTAGTCATGAGCAGATGACAAATACTCTGAACTGCGAATTTCCATCCTCATTTCACAATATTTAAGTAAACACATTTTGTAACCATTTTTTTTTTCAGAGTTCCTTAGTGCTTAAAATGGAATTCTTTTTGGTAAACAATATATAAAAGCCACCTTCTCTCCTCTAAACAATTATATTACCAAAGTGACACTGAAGGCAACCATGGCAAAATTCTGTCTGTTGAAGGACCAGAGCACAAAGAATACATATCTGAATCGAATGGTTAAGTCTCCTATCATTTCAGACCCCCTGGGCTGTTTCCAGGTCTGTGAGCTCCATCATACACAGCTCCACGGTGACCTCTACTGTCTGACTGCAAGAATCCCGTCAAAGACAAAGAGTTTCCAGGTAGCATCTATCTACCATTTCTGCATACTGTGTTATGGGGAGGAAGAAAATTGAAAAAGGAAAAGATAGATCCTCTCCTCTTAAATTATAAGAGACAGCTTATACGCATAAGATAACTGGGAACTGATGCAAGATCTAATTTTGTGTTAGCCTCAAGCTGTGCAACATGGCTCAAAGTGGGACTTCATTTCTTCACCACCTTTATCTGAAGAAACTAATGATATCAGGGGAAAAACTAGTAAAAATGTAAATAGAAAGTGCAGATTCGGGAGAAAAGTGAATACAAATGTGCTAGACCTAAAGGTCAATGTCTAAAGGAGTTTCAAATTTGGCTCTGAGCAACCAAAAAGCTAGAAGAAAAAAAAGGTATGATGAATGATTGCCTAGAGCTTACTATCATGATGAAGAAAGACTATCACGTCTCAAGCAGAATCATTTTTCTTGGCATTCAATTCTGAATGAAATGCCCATGGGGATTCTGTGGCATATCCCAGGTGGTACAAGGGCTGGTATGATCCTTACAATTTGTACTGCTGCTGCAGGAGCAGACTTAGTAGAGTTGTTTCTTTTAAATTTTGTGAGGAAAAAAAAGGGGTGTGCCATTGAGAAAATGAAATACATCCTGCTGACAAGCAGAGAAAGTGAGAAACGGACCTGCTGGCAGCCAGGTCTCAACGCCTTATAAACAGAGCTGGGACGAGGTCACCCCATGATTGCATTTGGAACAAGATAAGATAAAACCACTGGGTAATCACAAAAAGTGACTAAACATCCTCCTTCTCTGACTAACACGAGTGACTGCTGTTCCTTTGCCAAGTGACAATTCCAGCCTCATTTGTCCTATATGAAAACTTTACTTTCAGGGATCATTTCTAGAGTTCGTTTGTCCTGTATGAAAACCATTGAGATGCCAAAACGGTGAATCGTCCCTGCTGTTGAAAATGTTCAATCCAGAATGACCCCTTCTTCCCCGATTTCTCTTGGAAATCACTTGGAGTAAACCCAAATTTATTCAGAGGTCCCCGGCCACCCCCCTTTCCAAGACATCCCGTTCCTCTGGTACATGTTCTTTTTTGCTGCAACGAGCTCAGCAATGACTAGTTTGTTCCTGGAGGTTTTTGGTCGGTGGGATTTACGAGCATTAACCAACTACACAGTGAAAGTGATTCTAATAGGGCCTAACCGAATATAACCTATTTCTGTTCTCTGTCCTGTATAAGGACTGAGTACAGTGTCTAATGGAGGAGAGGAATGATATTTCCCTTACACAACATCCTCTAAATGTTCCTTTGCTGGTCCTGGCTTTCAGTATTAGATCACTTGCACATAATTGAACATCAGATTCTCTCTAGAGGTCAGAGAGAATGAGCTGGTATTCCATTCTTGGTTGAGAGCAGATCCTTATTCTTTGGGTAATCCCTGATGAATCCCTGACCAATGAGATATTTTCCCATTTTAACAGATACTGTCATTTTTCTGCCCAGGAGTCCTCTTATTCCCTCTACTTTTCCTATGAATTCCTCTCCCAGCCTCACTGTCTTTTGGTTTCTAACGGCCCTTACCAAACCTGAAGCCACCTTTCAGACACAGAGAACAGGAAATGCCTAGGAGTTTACATTGCTGCCATCCTTAAAGACTGGCTGAAACAGGAAAGCCCAACTCCCTTCAAGTTGTATCAACTCTTCGGTATAATTTACTTTCCAGAGCTCCCTGAAGCTGACCCGAGACTGGGCTCTGCCTTGCTTAGTTTTTTCCCATCCTTCTCTTGCTTCCCCACTGTCTTACTGGTCTCACTGGGGTTACTTCTTAATAGATCAGAAACGCAGTATCCACATCTCAGACTCTGTTTGTTTAGGACACATCTGACACTCATCTAGCTCTCATTAGATCTTTACAAAATAGAAATCATATCATAATTCTTCAGATGAAGAAAGAAAGGATTGAGACTAGCCCAAGGTTAAACAGCAGGTTAAAAGTGGGCTAGACCTAAAATTCTCATCTCTGCAATCTGCCGAGTTAGTTCTTTCTGTTACTATGTCTCATTGCTTCTCCTTTGGAGCCCTGTATCTGGCTTTATATCCTGTTTGTGGACACAGGTTCTATTGTCCTGTGTCCCATGCATGGGCTTCCCATGCAACAGAACCTGCCTGTTAATGCAGGAGATGTAAGAGATGCAAGTTTGATTCCTGGGCTGGGAAGATCCCCTGGAGGAGGGCATGGCAACCCACTCCAGTATTCTTGCCTGGAGAATCCTGTGGACAGAGGAGCCTGGTGGGCTACAGTCCACAGGGTCACAGAGTCAGACATGACCAAAGCAATTTAGCATGCACATACATGGGTAGAAGAAAGGTTTTGTTGCATGGTGCAGAAAGCAAAGATCCAAATGTCTTCTGACAAGGGTCTGATGTATAATTGAATGTTTCTGATGTCTTCTGGGGCAGTTTTCCTGTCCACTGTATGTATGTAAACATTTCTCTTTCCTGACTTCTGGACGGATCACCCCCTGCTGTTTATGTCTGATATTCCTCCCTCTCCCACCATGCACCACCTCTCCTAGTCTTAATGAAACAAATATTACAGTTACAGTCACAGGAGAATGCATGATTTTCATTGATTCCATCAAACAGAAAGGTCACTATTGAGTCCTGGCTGTACTTTTCCACCTGTCATCCAGAAAAATGACAGTCATCATATCACGGAGATATCTTTTCAAATCAAGGTTTGCATATGCAAAGAATACTCCTTGCTACTCCAAGGGGCTTCCCAGGTGGCACTAGTGGTAAAGCAGCTGCCCGCCAGTGCAGGAGATGTAAGAGACTCAGGACACAGTTTCAATGCTTGGATCGAGAAGATCCCTTGGAGGAAAGCATGGCACCCACTCCAGTATTCTTGTCTGGAGAATCCCATGGACAGAAGAGCCTGGTGGGCTACAGTCCACGGGGTCACAAAGAGTCAGACATGACTGAAGTGACTTAGCAGACTTGGACGCACACACTGCTGAGGTGGCTCTTCATCCTGGACTTCCTCACAGAAAGTACTGAAGGGAAGAAGTGATAGCTGGTAGCATCTACATCCCACATTCCATTGCCACATCACCCAGGAGGGCCAGTTGCTAAAGGAAGGTGGGAGGCAGTAAAGTTCACAGAATCTTAGGGTTAGAAGAAACTTTAAAGCACAACTATGTCTTATCAGACGTCTCCTCAGTGGCAAATGTGTTATGGGGTTGTGTGGCTATAATCAAACGTTTTTCATTGCCAGGGAGCTTCACCAGGAGATTTTCCTCCCCCTGTGCTAAGAAGTCCCCTTTGCTAACTTGCTAACTGCTGGGTCAAGTCTGATGAAGCAGGAAGGTAAGAGAACACAGTGTGTGTGTGTGTGTGTGTGTGTGTGTGTGTGTGTGTGTGTGTGTGTGTGTGTGTGTGTGTGTGTGTGTGTGTTCACACATACCAGGACAGGATGGATTGGAAAATATAAATGAGAGTGTGATGCATTTCTGGTTTCCTGAGCCTTAATCTGAACCACCACACTTCACCGCCTCTCCAGGATTTTCATCAAAAGAGCTTATGTCTTTACATAAGAATTCAGGGTTGGTCTTATGGAGGGAGGGGCAGAAGAATGAACATTCTGGGTAGTGGAATTTTAGAGCCACCATGATCTGCACTGGAGAAGGAAATGGCATCCCAGTTCAGTATTCTTGCCTGGGAAATCCCATGGACAGAGGAGCATGGCAAGCTATAGTCCATGGGGTCACAAAGAGTCAGACACGACTTTGTGACTAAACAAACAAGTTCAGTTCAGTTCAGTCACTCAGTCTTGTCCAACTCTTTGCAACCCCATGGACTGCAGCACACCAGGACCCCCCTTTCATCACCAACTCCCAGAGTCCACTCAAACTCATGTCAATCGAGTCAGTGATGCCATTCAACCATCTCATCCTCTGGTGTCCCCTTCCCTTCCTGCCTTCAATCTTTCCCAGCATCAGGGTCTTTTCAAATGAGCCAGCTCTTTGCATCAGGTGGCCCAAGTGTTGGAGTTTCAGCTTCAACATCAGTCCTTCCAATGAATATTCAGGACTGATTTCTTTAGGATGGACTGGTCGGATCTTGTTGCTGTCCAAGGGACTCTCAAGAGTCTTTTCCAACTCCACAGTTCAAAAGCATCAATTCTTCGGCACTCAGCTTTCTTTATAGTCCAACTCCCACATCCATACATGACTACTGGAAAAACCATAGCCTTGACTAGACAGACCTTTGTTGGCAAAGTAATGTCTCTGCTTTTTAATATGCTGTCTAGGCTGGTCATAACTTTTCTTCCAAGGAGTAAGCATCTTTTTATTTCATGGCTGCAGTCACCATCTGCAGTGATTCTGGAGCCCAAAACAATAAAGTCAGCCACTGTTTCCACTGTTTCTCCATCTATTTGCCATGAAGTGATGGGACTGGATGCCATAATCTTAGTTTTCTGAATGTTGAGCTTTAAGCCAACTTTTTCACTCTCCTCTTTCACTTTCATCAAGAGGCTCTTTAGTTCTTCTTCACTTTCTGCCATAAGGGTGGTGTTATCTGCATATCTTAGGTTATTGATATTTCTCCCAGCAACCTTGATTCCAGCTTATGCTTCATCCAGCCCAGCATTTCTCATGATGTACTCTGCATATAAGTTAAATAAGCAGGGTGAGAATATACAGCCTTGACGTACTCCTTTTCCTATTTGGAACCAGTCTGTTGTTCCATGTCCAGTTCTAACTGTTGTTTCTTGACCTGCATACAGATTTCTGAAGAGGCAGGTCAGGTGGTCTGGTGTTCCCATCTCTTTCCGAATTTTCCACAGTTTATTGTGATCCACACAGTCAATGGCTTTGACATAGTTAATAAAGTAGAAATAGATGCTTTTCTGGAACTCTGTTGCTTTTTTGATGATCCAGCATATGTCGGCAATTTGATCTCTGGTTCCTCTTCATTTTCTAAAACCAGCTTGAATATCTTCATGTATTGCTGAAGCCTGGCTTGAAGAATTTTGAGCATTACTTTACTAGCGTGTGAGATGAGTGCAATTGTGTGGTAGTTTGAGCATTCTTTGGCATTCCCTTTCTTAGGGATTGGAATGAAAACTGACCTTTTTCAGTCCTGTGGCCACTGCTGAGTTTTCCACATTTGCTGGCATATTGAGTGCAGCACTTTCACAGCATCATCTTTTAGGATTTGAAATAGCTCAACTGGAATTCCATCACCTCCACTAGCTTTGTTCATAGTAATGCTTCCTAAGGCCCATTTGACTTCTCATTCCAGGATGTCTGGCTCTAGGTCAGTGATCACACCATGGTGATTATCTGGGTTATGAAGATCTTTTTTGTACAATTCTTCTGTGTATTCTTGCCTCCTCTTCTTAATATCTTCTGCTTCTGTTAGGTCCATACCATTTCTGTCCTTTATTGAGCCCATGTTTGCATGAAATGTTCCCTTGGTATCTCTAATTTTCTTGAAGACTTCTCTAGTCTTTCCCATTCTATTGTTTTCCTCTATTTCTTTGCACTGGTCACTGAGGAAGGCTTTCTTATCTCTCCTTGTTGTTCTAACAAACAAACAAAACGGTCTGCATACCGGTGCCTGAAATCTCATCATAAGCTTCAATCGTTCAGGTTAGGGTTTTGCTTCCATGAAGTTCTGATTAATATGAAGGAGGCAACATACAAACCCAAAATCATTGTCACCTCAGAGCCCTATGAGAATTTGTTTACCAGGTCAGCAAAGAAAGCCAGATCTAAAGAAACAATAGTTACTTGAGACTAGGGGTAGAAGGAGATTTGTATTTGGGGTAAGCTCCTGGTCAGAAATTGGAGAAAGGGGACAGCATGAGAGGTCAAGAGATAGTCAGAGGGCAGAGGGCAACACCATTAGACTTGTTATATGGTGGAATCCTTATAGTGCCTCCTCTCCAGACAGCAACTATATAGCTGTGGTGTGCATGTGTGCTCAGTTGCTCAGTCATGTCTGACTCTTTGAGACCCCCTGGACTGTAGCCCACCAGGCTCCTCTGTTCATGGAATTTTTCAGGCAGGAATACTGGAGTGGTTTGCCATTTTCTCCTCCAGGGGATATTCCAGACCCAGGGACTGAGCCCGCCTGTCTTGAGTCTCCTGCACTGGGAGACGGATTCTTTACCACTATGCCACATGGGAAGCCCATATACAAGTGAAAAGTTTAAGGAAGTAGAGGAGTAAACAGGAAAGGAAGAAGCAGTCTGCACAAGCTTACTTGTTCATAGACCTAAGAATCATGTGGAGGAATTCCTTGGTGGTCCAGTGTTAAGAATCTGCCTGCTAATGCAGGAGACACAAGTTCGATCCCTGTTCCAGGAAGACCCCACATGCTGTGGAGCAACTAAGCCACAACTACTGAACCGTTCTGCTGCAACCACTGAAGCCTACACTCTAGAGCCCGTGCTCTGCAACAAGAGAAGCCTCTGCAGTCAGGAACAAGACAAGGATGCCCACTCTCACCACTACTGTTCAACATAGTTTTGGAAGTTTTGGCCACAGCAATCAAAGCAGAAAAAGAAATAAAAGGAATCCAGGTAGGAAAAGAAGAAGTAAAACTCTCACTGTTTGCAGATGACATGATCCTCTACATAGAAAACCCTAAAGATTCCACCAGAAAATTACTAGAGCTAATCAACGAATATAGTAAAGTTGAAGGATATAAAATTAACCCACAGAAATCCCTTGCATTCCTATACACTAACAATGAGAAAACAGAAAGAGGATTAAGGAAACAATTCCACTCACCATTGCAACAACAACAACAACAAAAATAAAATACTTAGGAATATATCTACCTAAAGAAACAAAAAACCTATATATAGAAAACTATAAAACACTAATGAAAGAAATCAAAGAGGACACAAATAGATGGAGAAATATACCATGTTCATGGATCAGAAGAATAAATATGGTGAAAATGAGTATACTACCCAAAGCAATCTATAGATTCAATGCAATCCCCATCAAGCTACCAACGGTAGTTTTCAGAGAACTAGAATAAATAATTTCACAATTTGTATGGAAATACAAAAAACCTTGAATAGCCAAAGCAATCTTGAGAAAGAGGAGTGGAACTGGAGGAGTCTCTACTACAAAGCCACAGTCATCAAGACAGTATGGTACTGGCACAAAGACAGAAATATAGATCAATGGAATGAAATAGAAAGCCCAGAGATAAATCCACACAACTATGGACACCTTATCTTTGACAAAGGAGGCAGGAATATACAATGGAGAAAAGACAATCTCTTTAACAAGTGGTGCTGGGAAAACTGGTCAACCACTTGTAAAAGAATGAAACTAGAACACTTTCTAACACCATACACAAAAATAAACTCAAAATGGATTAAAGATCTAAATGTAAGACCAGAAACTATTAAACTCCTAGAGGAAAACATATGCAAAACACTCTCTGGCATAAACCACAGCGGGATCCTCTATGACCTACCTCCCAGAATATTGGAAATAAAAGCAAAAATAAACAAATGGGACCTAATTAAAGTAATTAGCCTCAAACTAATAAAAATAAATGAAAAAAATTTTTAATAGAAATAAAAGCTTCTGCACAACAAAGGAAACTATAAGCAAGGTGAAAAGACAGCCTTCAGAATGGGATAAAATAATAGCAAACAAAGCAACGGACAAAGAATTAACCTCAAAAATATACAAGCAACTCCTGCAGCTCAATTCCAGAAAAATAAATGACCCAATCAAAAAATGGGCCAAAGAACTAAACAGACATTTCTCCAAAGAAGACATACAGATGGCTAACAAACACATGAAAAGATGCTCAACATCACTCATTATCAGAGAAATGCAAATCAAAACCATAATGAGGTACCATCTCACGCCAGTCAGAATGGCTGCTTTCAAAAAGTCTACAAATAATAAATGCTGGAGAGGGTGTGGAGAAAAGGGAACCTTCTTACACTGTTATTGGGAATGCAAACTAGTACAGCCACTATGAAGAACAGTGTGGAGATTCCTTAAAAAACTGGAAACAGACCTGCCATATGACCCAACAATTCCACTGCTGGGCATACACACTGAGGAAACCAGAATTGAAAGAGACACATGTACCCCAATGTTCATTGTGGCACTGTTTATAATAGCCAGGACATGGAAGCAACCTACATGTCCATCAGCAGATGAATGGATAAGAAAGCTGTGGTACATATACACAATGGAATATTACTCAGTCATTAAAAAGAATACATTTGAATCAGTTCTAATGAGGTGGATGAAACTGGAGCCTATTATACAAAGTGAAGTAAGCCAGAAAGAAAAACACCAATACAGTATATATATGGAATTTAGCAAGAGGGTAACAATAACCCTGTATGCGAGACAGCAAGAGAAACATGGATGTATTGAACAGTCTTTTGGACTCTGTGGGAGAGGGCAAGGGCAGGATTATATGGGAGAATGGCATTGAAACATGTAAATTATCATGTGTGAAACGAATCACCAGCCCAGGTTTGATGCATGAGACAGGGTGCTCAGGGCTGGTGCACTGGGATGACCCAGAGGGATGGGATGGGGAGGGAGGTGGGAGGGGGATTCAGGATGGGGAACACATGTACACCCATGGAGGATTCAAGTCAATGTATGGCAAAACCAATACAATATTGTAAAGTAAAATAAATTAATTAATTAATTAAAAAAAAGAGAGAAGCCTCTGTAGTGAGAAGCCCGCGTAACCCACCAAAGAGTAGTCCCTACTCGCTGCAACTAGAGAAAGCCCCCGTGCAGCAACAAAGGCCTGGCATAAACAAAAATAAAAACAAATACGTAAAAAAAGAATCATGTGGAGAAAATGAGTCTTTGCTAATGTAGATAGCAAGGGATTTAAGAGTTTGGGTTAAGTGACACAGGATCAGGGAGCCCGAGGCAAAGGGAGTATATGTATGTGTGTGTGTGCTTTTGTGCAAGTGCAGACATGGTTCAAAGAGGACTACAAAGTTAGTCAAAAACCCATCAAGACTGGTTGAATCTATATAGATTTGACCTAGTCCTTCTCTCTGGCCTCATTTTCCATACTCTTAACATGGAGATTATACCTGTCTCATCAACCTCGAATTAAATGAAATAACTCACATGGAAGCTTGAAACATACTAACGTTTCCATAAATAAATTCAATGCAGCAGTACCAGGAACCCCCTGAAATTAAGTGACTAATTGGCAAAATGAAAAGAAACTCCAAAGGATTAAAAGCAATTTAATTCAATGGCAACAGGTAGCAATGTGAACAACAATATTTACTGAACCCTTACATTGTGCCCAGCATTTTGTTAAGTTCTGTACAAACATCACCCTATTTACTAGTCACAACAAACCAATGAGGTAAAGACTATTATCATCCCTATGTTAAATATTAAGAATCAGAGGCATAGAGAGATTAAGGAACGTGGCCAATACCTCACAGCTAACAAGTAGCAGAACCAAGATTTGAACTGACACTTTCAGAGCAGGAACTGTTTCTTTACAAATCTGCGAGTATTACAGGTGTAAACCACTAGCTAATGACAACAATAAAAAACAATTGTTATTCTTGCCTGGTATTATATAGTGCTAAGTGTTTCATTCATTTCCTTAGTAACATGCTAGCAAAGAGCTTAGCATAGCAAGGCCCACAAATCTAGGGTGTATGTGGGAGTGTGTATCTGACTTACTGAATTTACTAAGGGTGTGACCTTGGGCAAGCTAAGTAACCTGTGCTTCTATTTCCTAATCTGTAAAATAATAAGATAATCTTGGTACCTATTTCCTATGGTTATAATGTATTAAGTTAATATTTGCAAAGCCCTCAAGATAGGGCCTGGAATGTAGTCAATGCTATGCGCATTTGTTAAATAAAGAAATGCTCAAAACATAACTGAGAGTGACATGTATGGTCAGCTCATATCTATACATCACTTTCTACATTCTCTAAGAAGGAGTGGACATGGAAACTGATTACAGGCAGCCCTTTAGGTCATGGGTTGGCTAGAAAATCAGCTTCATCATGCTCACCTTTCCTCTACCCACAGACTGGGCAATGGTCTCTTCTCGTTTGCTCCCTTCAGGGCCATGTACCAGAGACAGCTGCCCTGCTCTCTCCCATTCTCCAAACTGTACAAAATCAGCCACTGTCAGCCCAACTTTTGTCTCAGGGGCTGACTGTCCCCTGTTCTGAATTGGGAGTTGTAACAAGTCCCATTTATCAGTCCCCTTGGGAATAAGCCCAGGGCAGACAGGACAGGTAGCAGTGTGGGTGTGTTGAAATGACTGTGATAGTGTCTTCGATCAGTTAGGGCTCAGGAAAGGGTGAAAGAAAACTAAACCACAAAGGATGCTACCACCAGACAGGGGCAACTGAGCAATTATCAGGGAGACAAGAAAACAGGGGAGACAAGGAGGGGCCAGAGGAATACCACTCCCAAATGTTTCCCAGCTCCCCTCCCACACATACATATGCATTGCTCCTTCATACAGTGGTCTCTGTTAAGTCACCAAATCCACCCAGAATAGATGAAACACCCAGATTCCTTGGAGAATCATCAGTTGAGACCATGTCTATGTCAGGACTTGCCAAGAATATTCCTACAAAGTGCAGCTCTCAAAAGCCTCTTCCAGTATAAGTTCTCCAACATACCCACTTGGACCATAAAGAAAGCTGAATGTTGAAGAATTGATGCTTTTGAATTGTGGTGCTGGAGAAGACTTTTGAGAGTCACTTGGATAGCAAGGAGATCAAGCCAGTCAATCCTGAAGGAAATCCACCCTGAATATTCACTAGAAGGACTGATGCTGAAGCTAAAGCCCCAGTACTTTGGCCACCTGATATGAAGAGCCAACTCACTGGAAAAGACCCTGATGCTGGGAAAGATTGAAAGCAAGAGGAGAAGGGGATGGCAGAGGACGAGATGGTTAGATAGCATCATCGACTCAATGGACGTGAGTTTGCGCAAACTCCAGGAGATGGTGAAGGACAGGGAAACCTGACGTGCTGCAGTCCATGGGGTCACAAAGAGTCAGACACAATGTAGCAGCTGAACAACAACAACAACAACATACCCACTGTGGAGGTAATGGAAGGGAAAGTAAAGACTCAGACAAAATAGTCTTTACAAGAAAATTTTAGCCCCCACCCATACACACACCCTGTCATCATCAAAACTCAACTGAAAGCATAGATGGGAGCCCTTCAAAAGATGCTTCTCCAGGCAGTTCCCTGGTGGTCCTGTGGTTAGGACTCAGCAGTGATGCCAGGGGTGGGTTCAATCTATCCCTGGTCAGGGAACTAAGATCCTGCAGGCTGTGCAGACAAAAAAAATGCTTTTTACTCTTGGGTAGGTTTTGTTATTTAAAGCATCCACCATTCTTTATCCCAAAGGAGAATTGTTCAGTTGCTAAGTTGTGTCCGACCCTTTGAGACCCCATGGACTGCAGCATGCCAGGCTTCCCTGCCTTCACCATCTCTCAGAGTTTGCTCAAACTCATGTCCATTGAGTTGGTGATGCTATGCAACCATCTCATCCTCTGTCGTCCCCTTCTCTTGCCTTCAATATTTCCCAGTATCAGGGTATTTTCTAATGAGTCAGTTCTTTGCATCAGATGGGCAAAGTACTGAAACTTCAGCTTCAGCAACAGTCCTTCCAATGAATATTCAGGGTTGATTTCCTTTAGGATTAGCTGATTTGATCTCCTTGCTGTCCAAGGGACTCTCAAGAGTCTTCTCCAGCACCAGTTTGAAAGCATCAATTCTTTGGCACTCAGCCTTCTTTATGGTCCAACTCTCACATCCATACACGACTACTGGAAAAACCATAGCTTCGACTATATGGACTTTTGTTGGCAAAGTGATACCTCTGCTTTTTAATACACTGTCTAAGTATGTCACAGCTTTCTTTCCAAGGAGCAGGCATCTTTTAATTTTTTAGAAATGGACAACTAACCTAGCCCAGTGTTCATTAAACATTTATGGAATGATGGGCATTCCCTGTTGGTCCAGTGGTTAGGACTTGGCAGTGATGCCGGGACCGAGTTCAGTCCCTGATCGTCAAGCTGAAATCCCACTTGGTCAAAGAAACAGAAATACAACATGCTTCTCCAGCTGCTCATCATCGCTGCTTCCCCTTCAGATGAGCTCTAGTGAATTGAACTTCCATCTCCCCACCCAGGACTCCCTCCTTGAGCTTTATACCCCACAGTTTAAGGGGAAACTTCTTGCTGCCCAGAGACTGCCTTCCACGTTGGAACTGCTGCTTCACTGAACTGTTGTGGTTCTATGTCAGAACTTTCTATTAGACCCAGTCTCAAGGAGATGTTCTGATCCATTCTACTTTTTCCCATCCTATCTCAACCAGTCCCTCCTTGCTCCATAAGATGATGGCTAATTACTAAATGAAACAATTCAGGGAAAATCTGATATGACCTGTTGGGTTTCCCTTCCAGAGGCCCTGCATGGAAAACTGAGGCCTCTGGAGATGCCATCCCTTTATCTCAAGGGATAGCTCAAAGGATAACTGGAACGGATTTCTGCAATCCCTGTCCTGTTGCTGGTGTCCAAGTTTCCATCTCTATTCACATGCAGACCCCTATTTGTTTCCTCAGAACAGGGATTAGGTTCAGCTTTGGTAACTTTTCTGATTTGTTTTCCTCTGATTTCTCCTAAGGCCAGGCTTACAGAGGGTATCTTCCTTACTGATACTAGAGTGAATAGCATGAATTGGTTTGTTTGTTGTTTGCCTTTCATATAAAGATAGCCGTTATGTTCCATATTGTCAGAGAATGAACTGGGTATGCTTTTTATTCCAGCTATTATATCTGATGGTAATAGAATCCAATGGTTCTTTCCATCTTACTCAACTTTGAATCTTGTCTTGAACACTACCTGAGTAATTTCACTTCTATAAACTTCATTTTCCTCATCCATTAAATGGGAATTTGAAATATCCGTATGATTGGATGAGTGAGGATTAAATAGCTTACCTGCTACACAGTTCAGTTCGGTTCAGTTCAGTTGCCCAATCATGTCCGACTCTTTGTGACCCCATGAACCGCAGCACACCAGGCCTCCCTGTCCATCACCAACTCCTGGAGTCCACCCAAACCCATGTCCATTTAGTCGGTGATGCCATCCAACCATCTCATCCTCTGTCGTCCCCTTCTCCTCCTGCCCTCAATCTTTCCCAGCATCAGGGACTTTTCAAATGAGTCAGCTCTTCGCATCAGGTGGCCAAAGTATTGGAGTTTCAGCTTCAACATCAGTCCTTCCAATGAACACCCAGAACTGATTTCCTTTAGGATGGACTGCTACATAGTAGTTGTTCAATAAATAAGTTTCATATCCTCAACCTTTCATGTCATGCTTGTTGACATTTTATAATGCTTGATATACAAGAAATCTAGAGATGATTATGAAGGTTTGTTAGAAACTCACCAAAGTCATGTCATGTGAGCAGTACAACACCCTGCCCCTAACAGAGAATGTGTCTACATTGACTTCAGGAACATGACTACTGTTCTGTTTCCCAGTGAGGCCATTGTCCAGAGCCAGAGACTGGAACCAGAGTATTTCTCTGCTCTGATTTCCAGGAAACGTGAACATCAGGACTAATTAGTTGGAGCCAAGAAAAAGGTCTTTGGGATCCACCTGCACAAGAGTCATCTTGAAAAAGAAATATCTGTTTCTGTAATATCTTCTGCTTTATAAATGCCCTTTCAAATACTTATCATTTGACTGAGGAAAACCTTTCAGCTTTCAATATTTTTTCTTCAGGCTTCTGACCTCTCACCTACTTTGAATGATTCACTCAGGCTATTCATTGCCTAGGAATGTTGGCTTTGGCAAAGAACCGCAAGTCTCTTAAAATAAACACAACTGGGCTTTCATCTCACAGCAATCACTGCTGGCTGCATATTTCACACACTGTACAGCAGGATATGTTAAATTAAAATCATAATCTCCCAAGTGAAATCCAGGCCCTGGTTAAGCCACGCGAGAATTACTCATCCATTTACTTCCAATGAAGTGTGTGAGTAAGAGCTTCAGCCATTAAGTCTCCCAGGTAATGGTCTCATCCCCTCAGAATTACCCTAACCCACAGTAGATTAAACCCATCCAGAAGACTGTCATTTGGAAAGAAAGAAGTCAATGCCAACACCTTTTAAATATGTAGGTTCTGGAGAGGTGAGTTTGAATTACCTTGTCAGCACATCTTACCTTTCAAACACATTTCAAATTTTAACTTAAATCTTGCTAAGTCAATATACCCAATCCATATGGATTAACAATATCTTCAGCATTATGTTCCATGTTTTGAGTAGTTCAAAGAAGTGTATGACACCTAGCCTTCGGGAGCTTAAAATGTTCTGGAATATCAAACATGCAAAAAAATAGTAGTAGAGGCCAGGGGCAGAGGGTAGTAAAGTGGAGGAAGCAAAGGCCTTTCTCAGAGTGAGGTCTGGGGCCTGACTTCCTCCAGAGGTATGATTGGAGGGTAAACCCTTAACATATAGTGTTTCAGTTTCCTTACCTATAAAATGAGGGATATTATACGAACCTCATTGATCTCACAGAGTAGTTGCAATGATTAAAGAAGATAAAACTGAAGCATATAATACCACTTATGACTTGTGGTAAAACAAGTAGAACAACTTAAGAAATAAGTCTGAAAAGTTTATTTGTCTTCCAGGGTTGCCTTTAAATGGTAGCAAACAGATAAATCATCAGGCTATAAACTTCTTGAGAACCAAAATCATTCCTTTTTTTTATTTTAAATGTAGTTTATACTTTGCTTAGTGTCTGGCACATAGTAAATACTTAATATATTTCTATTGAATGAATGAATTCTCAAGTACAGTTAGATTAAATTTATTTAAATTAAATTTAACAAGAGGTCCTACCATTCAGGCCTTCCAAAGTTTCTTCTCATTTATATTACTTAGAGAATTAAAAAGGGGTAAAATTCTGATGCCTCTACCTTTGCCCTGTCAGCTTTCTTGAAATATTACTAACAGGATATCCCTGAGTACCATTAAAATGGGCTTTTCTGAGTCTATCCAGAACATAGTTACAGAAAAGAGTTTTCTTTAACCCAAAAAAATCTCCAGTGTGCGTAGATTTATGAAAGGCCCTTTGTGCTTCAGTTTAGCACATTGGGTAAAACAAAACTGAAAATGCATCAGACTTCAAGCTGCTGAAGGTATGCATCCCACAGTATACAGCCTAGATGAGAAAGTAGTCTCAGTCTACAAAGATGTTCAACCCCCCAGCTCATGGGCCCATGTGTAGGCACTCTGTAGAGAGACCGGCATTTGCCCATCATGCATGAGATTCACTGTCTTGCTTAAGAAAACAACATCAAAATATTTATAGGGTTAAAACTGCTATTTTTCCTTCTCCTAAGTGGAATGTGCTTTTACTTCCTCTGGGCTATTAAAAAGGGAAACAGATATACACTGTTTAGGAAATGACAGACTTTAAAGAAACAGGAAACATAAAATACCTTAGAACTGAATGATTTTCCCAAAAGGAAGCATTACCTTCATCAAATGAAACACAAAGCAACAAGACCTTTCCCCACTGACTGGCAAGCTCAAATGTAGGTTCCCCTGGGGTAACATCACATTCTGATCATCTTGCCAGATGAGAGAGTTCACAGCACGAATTGGCATTAGTGAGACACACTCTAGTAGGAACAGAGGTTCAGAGACACAGGTTTATCTTCCCCACTTCCCTACTTATGTTTATCTTGCACCTGTCTCTATACATACAGACTTGATATTGTTCTTGCTTATTAGATTTTGGGACTTATGTCCCTGTGTGTGTGTTTGTGTGTTTCTCATTTTTGCAATAAGGTTATGAGATCAGAGGCTTTTTTCTTCTTCCTCTAAATTTCCACAATACTATTCTACACCTAATACAATTCACAAAAGGACTACAAGACAGACCTAGAAGAATCATCATGTCAATCAGAATCCCAACAGGAAGTCAAATCCAACTCACAAGATTCAAATGAAGGTACTTTAATGAAATGACCACTGGGCTTCAAGAACAAATAACAGGTGTTGAGGTACCCAGAGATTAGCACAGCAGGAATCCCTTACCATCTCTATGGTTGAGGAGAATACGGGAAATAAATAGAACCCTGAGGGAGTTGGCACATGGAGGAGGGAGGGGCCATTGAGTGGGAGCTGTGGTCATGAAAGAACTCAGCCATGGTCAGAGAAGGGAGGGTGTGGGGGGAATACCTCGGTATGTTCTCCTTCTGTCCTCCCATCTCATGCCTGTTCCTTCCATTGACTCAACCCAACTGGAACTTAGGGATAAAAGAGTCCAGTGATTTAGTCCATGGGGAGTCTCTTCTCAGATCACAAAGCAGGGCAGAGAAGTGTAGAGAATAGAATGGAGGCAGGGAAAAGGGGGCTGTTAACAGAGAATAACCCTCACACCAGTAAAGACTTCAGGGTTTTCTGTGCTCAGTCACACCCACCACAGTGTTCTAAATGTATTAGAGTTGCAAGATCTATTCTAGGGCAGTCATCAAACATAAGCAAGAGAAAACCAAGTCTATGGGACACTGGTATCTGTGTGTTTTTGGTTGTTGCTTTTAATCTCCTGTGCCGGTCTTTGCTTTCCTGAATCTTCCTCATCTAGAACTGTTCTTTAACATTTGTCCTGACTCCTGCCTACCTCCCCCACTGAGGGTGAACCCATAATATGGACAGGTTGGCCAACCTTCTGGACCTCAGTTTTGTCTCTAACAATGTGAAGCATGGACCAGATGCCCCCAGGTTTCTTCCAAATGTAAAATAAAGCAAAAAATAAAGATCTACTAGTCCTTACTTGCTAAGCTTATTAAAGGAAGGAAAAGGAGATAATGGAGAGGGAGACATGAAAATAAATGATGCTGAAAGGGAAGGAAGAATAAACAAGGATAGTTGAAGTAATTGCTTGGAAATTGTGGATTTTTACGGAGCTTTTAAATGTCTTCAGGGTGTGGGGAGGGAGCAGTGCTCATTAAGCAAATGCAAGCCATTAAATTTCAACTCTACTTTCCCCAGGAATCCAGAATTTCTCTTAAAGCAGTTAAAACCTTCAAAATTGCATGAGATCAGTTATGGTTTACTGAAGATTATTTATATCAGCTATTGGCCAAAGAAGTAAGGCACCCACTGCATTTCTGAGATCCCGGATATCTGTTTATTTTACAACTAATAAAGCAAAAGGGAACGAGTCCAGCAATTCCTCTCTAGCAGTCTAAACTAGAATAATTGGGGAAAGAGAGATTTAAGCATAATTATCTTAAATTCCTTTAAATCACTCCACTATTTGCAGAACAGCTTGAAGACATATCCAAGCTTGTTTGTATAATGCTACTAGAATATTACAGTTCTCTCCTATGAATCCCTGAATTCCTTCAACATCCCATTGCCAGGGAAACTCTATGGGCATTTATAAGGAGTCATCTTATATAATTACAGTACTTATCCTCCCTCAGTATCATTAGATTAGGTTAGAAGACACTCACTAAGAGCCTCCAAAGTATCTGATATTTCCCCAGTAACATATGACAATTAAATAATTGTCAACCTACTGACATCTCTCATCACACTGTGGGCTCCCTGCGGGCAGGACTTTATCTGCATTGATCACCATTGTGCGTAACGTCTGCCACAGAGCTTGATAAGTGTTCAAAATATCTTGTGACTAAGTGGAATAAATGAATTTTTTGTCCTCTCTCCCAGAGTGTAAGTCCTCTTGAGGTCAAGAATCCAGCTACTCTAAACAGGTTCCCTTTACTCACCTCAGGTCACCAACTCAAACTTTTCAATAAAGAAATGAGAATTTTTGTAAAACTATCACAGAAGTGCTCAAATACCCATCTATTTGTTTCACAAATATTGATGGAACACCTACAATATGTGAGGTTTATGCTAGGTGCTGAAAATAGAATAGTGAACAAAAATAGTTAAGGTCTCTGCCCTCATGGAGCATGCATAGTGTTTTATGAGAGATAGATATTAATAAGATAGTCATGCAAATAAAAAATGAGAAATGAAAAATTAACTGTTAAACTGGCAAAATTTAGACAGATAATGCCAAGTGTAGGTGTGGATGTACAGATGTAGGAATCCTATGCCCAAATGGGAGTGTAGATTGGTACAGTTATTTTGGAAAAACCTAGAAGTATATGAACAAAGTAACTGTACTTATGCCAGATGGCCTAACAATTCCCATATATGTTGTTATATGGGGACATAAGGATATGGATAGATAGATGTATACATATTCTTTGCAATATCACTTGCAGTAATGGACAGTTATATGCAAACTAGTCTATAGCTAGAAGAAAAGATAGGGAACACATAGTAAATATTCTATGGAGATGCCCAGTAGTTAAAAGCAAAAGACTGTATCAGAGGTTAGCAAAATATGGCCCATGTGTCAAATGTGGTCCATCTCCTGGTGTGTTTTTTTTTTTTGGTAACTAAAATTTTATTGGAATATGGCCATGTCTATTTATTTAGTATTGTCTATGGCTGTTTTCACATTACAACAGCAGAGCTGGGTTGCAGCAGTGACCATATGACCTGCAAAGCTGAAAGTGCTGAATATCTGACACTTTGTTGAAAATGTTTGCTGATTTCTGAACTAGATGCACATGTAGAGACTTGAACATATCTTTAAAATATACTGCTGGATTTAAAAAGAAAGGAACAGAATGATACATGTCACTGGTTCTCAAGACTGGCTGCACATTGGGATCACCTGGTATAGTTTAAAAGTTGGCAGATTCTTTACCATCTGAGCCAAGAATAGTGGAGTGGGTAGCCTATCCCTTCTCACCAGGGCTTCCCCAGTTGCTCAGCCGATAAAGATCTGACTGTAATGCAGGAGACCCAGGTTTGATCGCTAAGTTGAGAAGATACTCTGGGGAAGGAAAGGGCAACCCACTCCAGGATTCTTGCCTGGGAAATCCCATGGAGAGAGGAACCTGGTGGGCTACAGTTCATGGGGTCGAAAAGATTTTACATGACTTAGTGACAAAACCACTGTGCTGTGCTGTGCTTAGTCACTCAGTCATGTCTGACTCTGCAGCCCCATCATCTGTAGCCACTACCACCACATATATACATGTATGCATGTATACATGCAAATATACATACAAGAGAGGGGCTTTACATGAACTAATGATGTTAATATGCAATGAACTGAGAAATATATAACTCACCCTCTTCAACTGAAGTTCAAAAAGAAATATTAACAATTGCATCTGTTAAATGATGCATATATTTAACTGTCTATTGAACATCCCCTCATGGATATCCCCTCATGGCAAATTTGATTCATTTAGCCCAAAATTGACCTCATGGTCTTTCTCCTAAAATCTGCACCTAGAAAGCACTTCTAGAATGTTTCTAAAGTGTAAAGACCTTTGAAAATTTGCTCCTCCATAAAAGTAAAAGGAATATTGGCAAAAAAATATAAAAATAAATTATTTCAGAATTTTGCAAGTTAACCCACGGCTTGCAACAATTTTAGGACTATCTATTTCCAAAAACGTCTGAATCTCAGTAAGAACGGTGAGCTTTATGGTATTTTAACTTGACTTATACCCATCTCCATCTCTCTAGCTTTGCAGCTGTCTTTGAAAACCAAAGCCTCAAAATCACAGTAGCTATGAAAAACACTAGGCTTCCCTGGTAGCTCAGCTGATAAAGAACACTCCTGAAATGCAGGAGACCCCAGTTCAATTCCCAGGTTGGGACGATCCCCTGGAGAAGGGATAGTCTACCCATTCCAGTATTTTGAGGCTTCCCTGGTGGCTCAGTCAGTAAAGAAACTGCCTGCAATGTGTGAGACCTGGGTTCGATCCCTGGGTTGGGAATATCCCTGGAGGAGGGCATGGCAACCCACTCCAGTATACTTGCCTAGAGAATATCCATGTACAGAGGAGCCTGGTGAGCTACAGTTCACGGGATTGCAAAGAGTTGGACATGACTAAGGACATAGACTCACAGATGAAAAACAGTAGCCTATCAGCAACTAGAAGGGACAGAACAGGTTTGGGGTCCTATCAAAAGATACATTCCCAGAGAACTATCACTATTTGACCTGGCTGGCAGCTCCCTGGAAAAGCCTCATTCTTTTTCTTTTTGACTACTTTAAATATGCTATCCTACAGCTTTCTGGGGTCTTTCCTGGTGGCTCAGTGGTAAAGAGTCATCCTGCCAAGTAGGAGATGCACGTTCAATCCCTGGGTTGGGAAGATCCCTTGGAAGAGGACATAGCAACCTACACCAGTATTCTTGCCTGGAAAATCCCTTGGACAGAGGAGCCTGGTGGGCTACAGTCCATAGGGTCGCAAAAGAGTCAGACATGATTTAGTGACTAAACAATAACAGCAACAGCTTTCTGGCTTCCAGGGATCCTTTTTTTTCCTTTTTTATTTGGTCTGTTGAGATTGTTACAGCAGCTGACCTATACTGACTAATACACTCTGTCATAAATCAGGTATAGTAGCTCATTCATATTTTTCCTCAAAGAGGAGTCTCTTCTATGAAGACCATCTAGTAAATGAAGAAAACTAAGAGAAAATGGAAGATTGCACAAGGAATAATCTCTGGTTCTTGTAAGGACCTTTATTTTCTAATTTTCCAACACCTTTTGCACTAGAGGAAAATACATTCAAGTGAGAGATACATGGACTCTTCTATTTGGTTTAGTTTTTTCAAAAAATTTTTATTGGGAGATAATTGCTTTACAATATTGTGCTGGTTTCTGCCATATATTAACATGAATCAGCCACAGGTATACATATGTCCCCTCCCTCTTGAAACTCCTTCCAACCTCCTATTTCATTCCACCCCTCATTCCATGTTGTCACAGAGCACTGGACTGAGCTCTCTGTATCACACAACAAATTCCCACCGGCTATCTATTTTATAGATGGTAATGTATGTTTCCATGCCACTCTTCCTATTTGGTTTAAAGACAGCTTTTATTAGGGAAAAAGGGTAGTAGTCAAAATTATCTATAACCAAAATGGACTGTTCTGTAAGCAGTGTTTCCCATCCTGTGGAGGCAATTGAGCAGAGACTGGTGTCACTGGGCTTTGGATGAGGAATCCAGTTATCAGCACTTCCACCTCTGAAACTAGTTTTACTCAAACCCAGTAAGAACCCAGTTTGGTGGAATCTTTCCCATCCCAAGGGATCACTTTCCAGGGTTTCTTACTGAGTATCCCTCATATATAAGTTACTTATTTTTTTGTTGCTCTCAAGATGCTTTTTTTTGTATTTGTCTTTCAACTGTCTGATAGCAATGTGTCCAGGTGTGAATCTCTTTGAGTTTATCTCAGTTGAAGTATGTTGAGCTTTATGGATGTGTAGATTAATGTTTATAAATCAGATTGGTAAGTTTTTGGCCATTATTTCTTCAAATATTTCTTCTGCCTTTTTCTCTATTTTTAGAAAGTTTGTCAAAAATAATCAGGAGCAATTATTTAGCAGCACAGTTTCCTGAGGCAGTGATACAAATTGGGGAAAATAAAGGTGTAGTCAATAACTTAAAAGGTAACTGTGAGAAACTAGATATCAATAGGTATCTTTGCAAACCTCTGATGTATTTCTGGGAATCCAGAAAGCCACATGCATATGCAGGGCTGAATAATGTCCAAGAAAGAATTGAGAAAGTCCTAATTTCTCAGCTTTGTGGACCTTGAGGCGCTATGAAAACAAAAAGTAAAGGCTGAGGCATAGTTTTGAAATGCTGGTTGTGCTCTGACACCTACACAGAGCACTTTGGCAAATGGTAGAAGACTACGTGTTCGGGTATTTACGGAAATCTCTGTCCTTAAATACCCAAACATATAAGCTTAGCTGACTACTAAGATAACTTAGCAGAGATTTCTGTCACAGTACACAGGAAAAAATATGAACTTTATAGAATTGATCTAAACAAACATACAGCAAAAACAATGAATTTGGGGGAGGAAAGTTTCCAGAGTTTCCACATTGTAGTATTTAAAATGTCTAGTTTTTGACAAAAAAAAATTATGGAACACACAAAGAAACACAAAAGCATGGCTCAGACATAGGGGGGAAAAGCAGTCAATAGAAACCGCCCCTGAGGAGGCCCAAATGTTGGACTTAAACTTCACAAAGGCTTTAAATCAGCTATTATAAATATGTTCAAAAAACTAAAAGAAGTCATGCCTATAGAGCAAAAGGAAAGTATGAGAGTAATGTCTCTTCAAATAAAGAATACAAACAAAAGAGACAGAAATTACAGTGAAAGAACCAAAGAGAAATACCAGAGTTCAAAACAATAAATACTGAAATGAAAAATTTGCTAAAGTAAATTTAGCACATTTGAACTATCAGAAGAAGAAAATGAGTGAACTTGAGGGAAGATCAATTGATATTATCCAGTCTGAGGAACAGAAAGGAAAAAGAATGAAGAAAAATGGACAGAGTCTCAGGGACATGTGAAGGATCATCAAATGTAAAGACATACATTACTGGGAGTCTCCAAAAGAGAAAGAGCAGAAAGACTATTTGAAGAAATAATGGCCCCAAACTTACAAATTTGACAGAAAAACAACCCACACATCCATAAAGTTCAACAAACTTCAAGTAAGATAAATTCAAAGAGATCCACACCTAGAATACTTTATCATCAAACAGTCAAAAGACAAATACAAAGAGAGTCTTGAAAGCAACACAAAAGAATCAACTTGTCATGTACAGAAGATCCTCAATAAGATTAACCACTAATTTCTTATCAGAAACCCTGGAAGCCAGAAAGCAGTAGGATAATACACCCAAAGTACTCAAAGAAAAAAATTTCCAACCAAGAGCTCTAGATCCAGCAAAATCATCTTTCAAAAATGAAGGAAAAATGAAGACACTAGCAACAAACAAAAATTGACAGATATGCCAGCAGCCTTGCCCTGCAATAGCTACAAGAGCTTCTTAAAGGAGCACTTCCAGTTGAAATGAAAGGATACTAGACTATCTGGCCTTACATTTAAGTCTTTGATCCATTTTGAGTTTATTTTTGTGTATGGTGTTAAGGAGAGTTCTAATTTAATTCTTTTACATGTAGCTGTCCAGTTTTCCCAGCATCACTTATTGAAAGGTCTGTCTTTTCTCCATTGTGTGTTCTTGCCTCCTTTGTCATAGATTAGGTGACCATAGGTGTGTGGGTTTATCTCTGGACTTTCTATCCTGATCCACTGATCTATATTTCTGTTTTTGTGCCAGTGCCATACTGTTTTTATGACTGTAGCTTTGTAATAGAATCTGAAGTAAGGAAGCCTGATTCCTCCAGCTCCATTTGGGTATTCATGGTCTTTTGTGTTTCTTTACAAACTGTAAAGTTTTTGTTCTAATTCTTTGGAAAATGCCATTGGTAATTTGATAGGGATTGGATTCAGTCTGTAGATTGCTTCGGGTAGCATAGTCATTTTCACAATATTGATTCTTCCAATTCAAGAACATGGTATCTCTTAGAAGAAAACAGGGGTAAACAAAAATCACAGTAAGATCTTTTTGATCCACCTCCTAGAGTAATGAAAATAAAAAGAAAAATAAACAAATGGGGCCTCATTAAACTTAAAAGCTTTTGCACAGCAAAGGAAACCATAAACAAAGCAAAGAGGTAGCCCTCAGAATGGGAGAAAATGTTACAAATGAAGCAACCAAAAAGTGATTTATCCCACGAACCAATGGACACCTTATCTTTGACAAAGGAGGCAAGAATATACAATAGAGAAAAGACAATCTCTTTAACAAGTGGTGCTGGGAACACTGGTCAACTGCTTGTAAAAAAATGAAACTAGAACACTTTCTAATACCATACACAAAAATAAACTCAAAATGGATTAAAGATCTAAATGTAAGACCAGTAACTATAAAACTCCTAGAGGAAAACATAGGCAAAACATTCTCTGATGTAAATTATAGCAGGATCCTCTATGACCCACCTCCCAGAGTAATGGAAATAAAAGCAAAAATAAACAAATGGGACCCAATTAAACTTAAAAGCTTTTGCACAATGAAAGAAATTATAAGCAAGGTGAAAAGACAGCCTTCAGATTGGGAGAAAATAATAGCAAATGAAGCACTGACAAAGAATTCATCTCAAAAATATACAAGCATCTCCTGCAGCTCAATTCCAGAAAAATAAATGATCCAATCAAAAAATGGGCCAAGGAACTAAACAGACATTTCTCCAAAGAAGACATACAGACAGCTAACTAACACATGAAAAGATGCTCATCATTCATTATCAGAGAAATGCAAATCAAAACCACAATGAGGTACCATCTCACGCCAGTCAGAATGGCTGCTTTCAAAAAGTCTACAAATAATAAATGCTGGAGAGGGTGTGGAGAAAAGGGAACCCTCTTACACTGTTGGTGGGAATGCAAACTAGTACAGCCACTATGGAGAACAGTGTGGAGATTTCTTAAAAAACTGGAAACAGACCTGCCGTACGACTCAACAATTCCACTGCTGGGCATACACACTGAGGAAACCAGAATTGAAAGAGACACGTGTACCCCAGTGTTCATCACAGCGCTGTTTACAATAGCCAGGACATGGAAGCAACCTAGATGTCCATCTGCAGACGAATGGATAGGAAAGCTGTGGTACATATACTCAGTGGAATATTACTCAGCCATTAAAAAGAATACATTTGAATCAGTTCTAATGAAGTGGATGAAACTGGCGCCTATTATACAGGGTGAAGTAAGTCAGAAAGAAAAACACCAATACAGTATACTAATGCATACATATGGAATTTAGAAAGATGGTAACGATGACCTTATATGCGAGACAGTGAAAGAGACACAGATGTAAAAAACAGACTTTTGGACTCTGTGGGAGAAGGCAAGGGTGGGATGATTTGAGAGAACAGCATTGAAACATGTATATTATCAAGTGTGAAACAGATCACCAGTCCAGGTTGGATGCATGAGACAAGTGCTCAGGGCTTGTGCACTGGGAAGACCCAGAGGGATGGGATGGGGAGGGAGGTGGGAGGGGGGTTCAGGATGGGGAACACATGTAAATCCATGGCTGATTCATGTCAATGTATGGCAAAAACCACAACAATATTGTAAAGTAATTAGCCTCCAACTAATCAAAATAAATGGAAAAAAATTAATATAAAATTTAAAAAAAGAAAAGAACATAAAAGGTATACAGACTGGGAAGGAAGAAATAAAACTGTCCTTGTTCACAGATGGCATTATTGTCTATGTAGAAAATTTTAAATACACACACAAAATTTCCTGGAACTAATAAGAGATTATAGCAAGGTAGCAGCAAGGTAAATATACAAAAGTCAATCACTTTCCTATATGTTAGCAGTGAACAATTAGAATTTAAAATTAAAGACAATATCATGTATATTAGCACCAAAAAGGGGATATAAATACTTAGGTACAAATCTAACAAAATACATACAAGATCTATGTGAGTGAGGCTGCAAAACTCTGATGAATTAAATCAAAGAAAAACTTAATAATTGGGAAAAGTGAAAGTGTTAGTTGTTCAGTCGAGTCTAACTCTTTGCAACTTCATGGACTGTAGCCCACCAGGCTTCTCTGTCCGTGGAATTCTCCAGGTAAGAATACTGGAGCAGGAAGCCATTCCCTTCTCTAGGGGATATTTCCTACCCAGGGATTGAACCCAGGTCTCCTGCATTGCACGGGGATTCTTTATCATCTGAGCCAGATATTCCATATTCATGGATAGGAACACTCAATATTGTCAATATGTCAGTTCTTCCCAACTTGACCTATTGATTCAGTCCAACCTCAATCAAATTCTAGCAAGATCATTTTGTGGTTATCTACCAACTTATTCTGAAGGTAATGAGAAGCAAAAGACTCAGAATAGCCAATTCATTACTGAAGAAAAAGGAGAACTGACACTACCCAACTTTAATCAAGACAGCATGGACTGGTGAGAAAATATTCAAATAGATCAATGGAATTGAATAGAGAGCCCATAAATAGACTCATATAAATAAAATCAACAGATCTTTGACAGTATGCTTAATGACCATTTGATTATCCACCTTTGTGAATTCTTATTCAAATATTTTTCCCATTTTTATTGTTATGTTTTCCTTATAATTAACTAGATCTGAGTCTCTGTGGCTTGCCCATTCACCCTTATTGATGTCTTTTGATGAGAAGAAATTGTTAAAATAGCCTAATTTATCGATTGTTGTGGTCCAATTTATCAATTTTCTCCTTCGTGGTCAGTGCTTTTGTGTCCTATTTAGGACATTGACTGTCTTACTGACTTCCCTCAGCCTAATCCCCTATCTCTCCCTTCTTTGCTACTCATGCTTAGTCTGGTTCCCAGCATTCACCATCCTGATTCATGCCTCTGCACCTTTAGTTATGACATTCTCCCTGCCATGACCACTCTTTCCATCTTCATTTCCCCACTGGATGTGAAATACAGAAACCTTACATAATCTATTAGTCACCAGGAAGGTTTCTTATGACTCAGGTGAGCTAAATACCCTTGTGTGCTCAGTCGTTTCAGTCGTGTCCAACTCTTTGCAACCCATGGACTGTAGCCTGCCAGGCTCCTCTGTCCATGTGATTTTCCAGGCAAGAATACTGGAATGGGTTGCCATGCCCTCCTCCAGGGGATCTTCCCAATCCAGGGATCAAAACTGTGTCTCCTGTGGCTCCTTCATTGTGGGCAGACTCTCTACCCTCTGAGCCATCAGGGAAGCCCTAAATACCGCATACTTATATGGGGTGTATAGATACATATATCACACACACCACATGTTATTGAAAGAATCTGCTTATGGTTTCACATCTTGTTTATCTTTGATCCCCCAGTATCAAGCACAGTACCTGATACACTGTGGTGGTTCAATCCATCCATATTGAGTGAACCTGAACTGCACTAGTACAAGTATTAAGTTAATCAGAAATTCCCACAACTGGGGCTGAGGATCAAATGTGTTGAAGTAGTATACACACTGACGGCTGTGGTTGGTGAATCTATGTCAATCTAGACAACTACTCACTCCAGAGTCTTAGAGAAGATGTAAAGCTTAAAAGTTTAGGACTTGTACACAGGGTCTCAGCTTATAGACTCAAAGCTCCCTTTGTCATGCACTTACTTCTAAAATCGAATAAATAAATTTAAAAAGGCAACTGAATGTCCTCTGTCTCTTCTTTTCTTAAGTCAGCAGCAGACTGTATGACACATCCTTCAAATAACTGTGGTGTTCTGAGGAAGTATTTTAAAAAAACAAAGCCCTGCCAACAAGAGCACTCAGGGATCTTGTTGTTTATTTTTGAGCATTAAAAAAAAAGTCAAAATTGGAGTGGTCAGTGAGTGTAGACTCACACCACCCCAGCTTATTGGCCCTTTTAAAATAGAGACATGCATGTCTCACAGTCTGCATTGGAAAAATCTTTTATACTGCAAGTCATTAAAACTTTGAAATAGCCAACATGATTTTAAAAACATCATCTCAAACAATTTAGTTGGTGCTTAAAAATTTTTTTAATTTCTGTGGCTAATAAAGAAAAATAACATAATGATAGCTTAGCTCGATTATTAGTCTTAGTTATTGTAGTTGGTAACCTACAACAATTAAGTAATCATCTAACACAGCAACTAGAATCCAGAAAAGGGCAAAGGTTTTTGGTCAGGTTTCCTCTGTTTGCATTCCCATCAGGTACATTCTATGCCCTTTTATGCCCTGTTATGTATCCCAAGGGGCCCTGTGAACTGTATTATCCAAGCCTCCTTGCCAGTAGACTTCTGGGTGGGCAATTACAAAGGAAGCACTCATGGAAGATTTAAAAGTGCTAAGAGGAGTTAAGTTATTTATTCCCCTGCTTTCTCTGTTCATTAGTGCCACATTTCTTACATGGTTGTATCCCTGTGAGACTATGGCTAGTGCTGGGAAGCTTCCCCCTATGCCTCATTCCATGATTTTTTTCCATTGACCCTCAGTCCTAGGGGTGATAATGATTTTCCACTGACACTAGTCTCTAAATGCCTCAACATTTCTTTGTTGAATTTCTTGATTAAGCCCAACCTTTGTAAGTAGTCCCTTCATATTTTGTTTGATCTACCTTGTTGAATCACAGTTATCTTCTAGGATCCCAGATGACACAGCTAAATTTAGTGTATTTGTTATGTACAGTTCATATCAAAATTGAAGTAAAGCTTTCTTGTCCCCCATGGCAAGCTCTGGACTAAAGGAGAAAATAGCAAAACCATTCTTTGTGACTCATTAACAGAGATTAGAACTGGACATGTAACAACAGACTGATTCCAAATAGGAAAAGGAGTACATCAAGGCTGTATATTGTCACCCTGCTTATTCATGAGAAATGCTCAGCTGGAGAAAGCACAAGCTGGAATCAAGATGCCGGGAGAAATATCAATAACTTCAGATATGCAGATGACACCACCCTTATGGCAGAAAGTGAAGAACTAAAGAGCCTCTTGATGAAAGTGAAAGAAGAGAGTGAAAAAGTTGGCTTAAAGCTCAACATTCAGAAAACTAAGATCATGGCACCTGGTCCCATCACTTCATGGCAAATAGATGGGGAAACAGTGGAAACAGTGGCTGACTTTATTTTTCTGTGCTCCAAAATCACTGGGGATGGTGATTGCAGCCATGTAATTAAAAGACACTTGCTCCTCGGAAGGAAAGTTATGACCAACCCAGAGAGCATATTAAAAAGCAGAGACATTACTTTGCCAACAAAGGTCCATATAGTCAAGGCTATGGTTTTTCCAGTATGGAAAAACTGGAAGGGATGGATGTGAGAGTTGGACTATAAAAAAAGCTGAGTGCTGAAGAATTGATACTTTTGAACTGTAGTGTTGGAGAAGACTCTTGAGAGTCCCTTGGACTGCAAGGAGATCCAACCAGTCCATCCTAAAAGGAGATGAGTCCTGGGTGTTCATTGGAGGGACTGATGTTGAAGCTGAAACTCCAGTACTTTGGCCACCTGATGCGAAGAGCTGACTCATTTGAAAAGACTCTGATGCTGGGAAAGATTGAGGGCAGGAGGAGAAGGGGATGACAGAGGATGAGATGGTTGGATGGCATCACTGACACAATGGACATGGGTTTGGGTGGACTCTGGGAGTTGGTGATGGACAGGGAGGCCTGGCATTGCAAAGAGTCGGACACGACTGAGCAACTGAACTAAACTGAACAGAGATTGATAATTCATCAAGGAGTTACCAGTGAAGCTCAAGAACAGAAAATACCATTTTGCAGACATTTTAAGACCCCATTCTACTACAAGAGATCCATGAACATAAAAGGGGAAAATTTTAAATCTAGGGACACATTCAAGAGAAGGAAAAAACCTTACATTACAAGACAAAAGACAAATAAATGGCATCCAGTGTCTATATAAAGTATGGAGACCTGATTCTATCACTTAGTTAGCCTCAATAACGTCCCCTCCCACACTCGTTATTGATCGAATGAATTCAATTCATAGTTCTTTTAAAGAACCACAAGCATGCTAGAGATTGAGCATTGCAATTAGCCCTATTCCATCAGTGCTTGAGTTGAGTGGATGTAAATACCAATCAGGAGGTGGACTCAGGAGAGCTGGAACAAGGCTGGAAGCTAAAGATGAAGAACATTCAGAATGCTGGTAAATTTGAAATAAATCTAAAGCTAGGTAGAAAGAATGGTCACAGTTTAGAATAGGTCTAGATGGGACATGGGGTCTGAGTAATGGATACCACTATCCAGGCAGGAAATTCAGGAGGTAACTTTGAAGGCACTGGATACCAAACCTGTGCCTCATCCCATCTGATTTTCTACTTTTCCAGTGTCAAGAAAAAAGCAAACCATTGCGGATGTCCAAAGGCACCAGCTGCGGTAGAAGGCGAATGTTAAAAGAAGGGTTCAGTTCAGTTCAGTTCAGTCGCTCTGTCGTATCCGACTCTTTGCGACCCCATGAATCACAGCACACCAGGCCTCCCTGTCCATCACCAACTCCTGGAGTCTACTCAAACTCATGTCCATCGAGTCGGCGATGCCATCCAGTCATCTCATCCTCTGTCATCCCCTTCTCCTCCTGCCCCCAATCCCTCCCAGCATCAGGGTCTTTTCCAATCAATCAACTCTTTGCATGAGGTGAGTAGTTTCTGATAAATAGACTATAAGAATCATTTGTAACCCAAAACAGCATTGAGGATTGGCTCATTTAAAAAGCAATTGAGTTATGCTTTTAGATTTTTTTTTTTTTAGTTTATTTTTCAACCCAGTGCTACACTGGGTCAAGGTTAAAGGTTCTGGAGTAGATACAAACTTCATGTATCCTAAAATCATACTATCTTTTAAGTAATATATGACAAATTCCAAAATTACAGAAAAATGTTGTTTGGAAACCACTTCACATTTCTGCTTCCAGCCAAAATGGAGTAAAATGGCCAGAGTAATTTCCTACCTGAAAGAAACAAATAGAGAATGAAATATATGAATCAATGACTTTGAAGAAAATGGATATTGTCTTCAAATTCATGCAAGGAAACTGCTGACAAAAGAACTGTCTAAAAGGATTACAGGAGACAATATCTGGTGCTCACACAAAACTGGGAATTTTGCCTGTTACAATGAGTCAAAGTGGAAAGCCTAATGATTCACAAGGTATTGGGTAGGGTACACAGAAATATCTTGCATCAGTAGTAGGGAATAATTAGCCTTAAACTGAATACAACTCTGCTTCTGCCTAAAAAATCTTAAAAGTAAGACCTGAAAAGCTCTATTTTTCATTAACTAGATCCTAGAAAAAAAGTATCAATAATATGTATAGGAATAAAAATTATCTACCTCCGAAATGTAAAAATTCATCACATCTGGCATTCATATGAAATTATCAGTCTAAAAACATTACTGATGTAAACACTTTAAATGGGTGAATTGAATGGTGAGTTAATTGTATCTCAATAAAGCTATGAAAAATATTACAAAGCAGGCAAATAAGCATGAAATAAGACCTATAATGAAGAGAAAAATCAATCAATTAAAACCAATCTAGAACTGACATAGATGTTAGAGTTAGCAGATAAGGGCATTTAAAAGAGTTATAACAATATTGCTATTGTTGTTTAGTTGCTAAGTCACACCCAACTCTTTGGCAACTCCATGGACTATAGCCTACTGGGCTCCTCTGTCCATGGGATTTCCCAGGCAAGAATATTGGAGTGGGTTTTTTCCAAAAAGCTAGAGAGAAACATATGGAAGATACAAGCTTCTGTATATGGCAACTATAATGAGATGAAAACTATAATGAGATGAAAAGTACATTCAAGGGGAATAATAGCAAAATAGATATAACAGAAAAAAAGATTGGTAAAACTGAACTTACATGGCAATAGAAACTGTCCAAAGTGAAAAAATCAAATTAAGGGGGGAAATAAACTCAGAATCATATGTGGAACAATTCAAAACAGTTTAATATATGTGTAGTTGGATTCCTATAAGGAGAGAGGCATATAGAGGAAAAAAATCTGAGGCAATAATAACCAATAATTCTGCAAATTTGATGAAAATTATAAACTCACAGGTCTAAGAACCTCAAAAACCTTAACACCATCAGTGTGAAGAAAACTATACTAATACATATAATAATAAACTTTCTCAAAACTAGCAATAAAGTCATAAAAACTGCCAGAGAAAAAAGGCACATTACATACAAAGGAATAAAGAGAAAGATGATGACAGATTTCCTGTTGCAAACAATGCAAGTAAGGAAAATTGAGTAATATTTTTAAAGTACTAAAGAAAACAGAATTATCAGCCTAGAATTCTATAACTGCTAAAAATATCTTTGGAAAAATTTTGAAATAAAGAAATTTTTAGATTCAGAATTCGTCATCAGGAGGCTTTCACTACAAGAAATGTTAAAGGAAGTCCTTAAGGCAAAAAGAAAATGCCACTAGATGGAAATATGGTTCTACACAATAAAGAACACAAGAAACAGTAATAACTGATAAATAAATAATATTGTTTAAATTTTTTCAAAAGACCATTTAAACAAAATAATGACAAAGGTGTGTGAAGCTTATATATATAAGTAAAATACATGAAAACAATATCACAAAGACCAAGAGGGCAGAAATGAAAACACATTATAGGAAGCCTTTATAATATGTATGCAGTGAAAAAGTCATTTGAAGGCAGAATGTAATAACTTAAATCCTAAAGCAACTACTAATAAGTAATAAGCCAAAAATGAAAATAAAATGAAATTATTTTTAAAAATCAATCCAAAAGAAGGTAAAGAAAAAGGAAGCAAGGGAACAAAACTCAGATGGCACAAATAGAAAACAAGTTGGTAGATTAAAATCTAACCATATTAATGATTAGATAACATGTAAAACCTCAAGAATACCTCAATAAAAAAGGGGTTTGTCAGACTGAATATAAAAGGTGATACTCAACTGTATTATTGCTATAAAGACCCAAATATGTTAAACATAAAAAACTAATAGAATTGCAAAAAGGAAGAGGCAACCCCACAATCATAGTTGGAGATTTAAATACTCCCAAATAACTGATAGAATGAATAGAAAGTCAGCAAGGAAATATATTTGATCAGTTTTTTCAGTCATCTTGACCTAATTTACATTTATAGACTACTTTACTCAATTTAGCAAAATACACATTCTTTTTGATTGTACATGGAATATTTATTAAGATAGACCATAGTCTGGGCCATAAAACAAGCAATAAATTTTAAATGACTCAAGTCATAAAAAATATGTCCACTGACCACAGTGGAATTTCCTTTAAAATCAATAATGAAATAATCTCTGGAAAATCCCTAAAATTTTGGAAACTGAATAACACACATCTGGATAACCCATAGGTCAAAGTAGAAATTAAAAGAGAAAGTAGAAAGTATTTTGAACTGAATAAAAATTAAAGCACAACACACCAAAATTTGTGAGATGTCAATTCAGCAGTAATTAAGGGAAGCTTATGGCACTAAACACCAATATTAGAGAAGAAAGAAAGCTCTTAAATAACTCACACAAGTGTCTGCTGTAAACAACTGGAAAAAAAGAGCAAATTAAATCAAAGTTAAGCAGAAACAACTAAATAACAAATACCAGAGTGGGAGAATTCCCTGGCAGACCAGTGGACTCCACACTCTCAGTACAGGGGGCTTGAGTTCCATCCCTGGTCCAGGAACTAAAATCCACAACCCACATATATATATTTGACTGTGCCACATGGCTTGTGGGTTTTAGTTATATATATTAGAGGAGCTACATTATAGATATATATATATATAATATATATATATATCAGAAAGGAAATTAAGGAAGCAGAAAAATAATAGAAAAAAATCAATGAAACTGAAACATAATTCCTTGAATAGATCAATAAAATTGATTAAACTCCAGCCAAACTGATTAAGAAAAAGAGATGGAAGGCACAATTACCAGTATTCACAATGAAAGAGGAGATATTGCTATTCTACAGATATTAAAAAGATAATAATAATTTTATTTCATTATATTCAACAACTTGGATGAAACTGAAAAACTACTTAAAAGATACAAAGTAAGAAGGCTCACTCAAGAAGAAATAATGTAAATTTCCCTGTATCTATTTTTTTTAATTTATTTTAATTGGAGGCTAATTACTTTACAATATTGTAGTGGTTTTGCCATACATTGACATGAATCAGCCATGGGTGTACATGTGTTCCCCATCCTGCATCCCCTCCCACCTCCTTCCCCATCCCATCCCTCAGGGTCATCCCAGTGCACCAGCCCTGAGCACCCTGTCTCATGCATCGAACCTGGACTGGCGATCTGTTTCACATATGATAATATACATGTTTCAATGCTATTCTCAAAAATCATCCCACTCTCACCTTCTCCCACAGAGTCTAAGAGACTGTTCTATACATCTGTGTCTCTTTCACTGTCTTGCATATAGGGTCATCATTACCATCTTTCTAAATTCCATATATATGCGTTAGTAGACTGTATTGACAGAGAAGGCAATGGCACCCCACTCCAATACTCTTGCCTGGAAAATCCCATGGACAGAGGAGCCTGGTAGGCTGCAGTCCATGGGGTCACTAAGAGTCAGACACGACTGAGCGACTTCACTTTCACTTTTCACTTTCATGCACTGGAGAAGGAAATGGCAACCCACTCCAGTGTTCTTGCCTGGAGAATCCCAGGGATGGGGGAGCCTGGTGGACTGCCATCTTTGGGGTCACACAGAGTCGGACACGACTGAAGTGACTTAACAGCAGCACCATACTGTATTGGTGTTTTTCTTTCTGGCTTACTTCACTCTGTATAATAGGCTCCAGTTTCATCTACCTCATTAGAACTGATTCAAATGTATTCTTTTTAATGGCTGAGTAATATTCCATTGTTTATATGTACCACAACTTTCTTATCCATTCGTCTGCAGATTGACATCTAGGTTGCTTCCATGTCCTGGCTATTGTAAACAGTGCTGTGATGAACATTGGGGTACACGTGTCTCTTTCAATTCTGGTTTCCTCAGTGTGTATTGCCCATCAGAGGGAATGCTGGGTCATATGGCAGTTCTTTTTCCTTAAATTTCCTTAAACTGAGTTTAAGGAATCTCCACACTGTTCTCCATAGTGGCTGTACTAGTTTTCATTCCCACCAACATTGTAAGAGGGTTCTCTTTTCTCCACACCCTCTCCAGCATTTATTGTTTGTAGACTTTTGGATAGCAGCCATTCTGACTGGCGTGTAATGGTACCTCATTGTGGTTTTGATTTGCATTTCTCTGATAATGAATGATGTTGAGCATCTTTTCATGTGTTTGTTAGCTGTCTGTATGTCTTCTTTGGAGAAGTGTCTGTTTAGTTCCTTGGCCCATTTTTTGATTGGATCGTTTATTTTTCTGGAATTGAGCTGCAGGAGATGCTTGTATATTTTTGAGATGAATTCTTTGTCAGTTGCTTCATTTGCTATTATTTTCTCCCATCCCTATATATATCAAAGAAATTGCAATTAAAAAGCTTCCCATATAGTAAACTCCAGGCCCAGACAGCTTCACTGGTAAATTCCACCAAACGTTAAATGAAGAAATAATCCCAATTCCAGACAAACACTTTCTTAAAATTGATAACAATGTAATGCTTCCCAGCTTATTCTATAAGGCCACAGTTATACTGTTAAACAGTTTAGTTATACAGTTACCAATTCCAGATAGACATTACAAGAAAACTACAAAACAATATTTCTCATGAAACTAGATGCAAAAATTTACAACAAAATTTTAGCAAATCAAATCCAAAAAATAGATGGTATATAATAACAAAGTGGGGGTTGTCAAAGAAATGCAAAGTTGACTTAACATTTTAAAAAGCAATGATGCAATTAATCATATTAACAAAGTAAAAGAATATGATCACCTGAATAGTCCTAGAAAAAATATTTGGCACAAGCTAACACCCATTCTTAATGTTTAAAAATCAAAGAAAACAGCAAATTAGGAATAGAAGGAAAATTCCTCAACCTGATGAAGGGCATCTACAAAAAAATAACAGTTAACACCACACTTAATAGTCAAAAAGTTAATGCTTTCTCTTTAAGATTAGAAACAAGACAAGGATGTCCATTTATATCACCTTTATTCAACTGTATAATAGAGATTCTAGCCACAACAATAAGGCAAGGTAAAGAAATGAAAGCATCCAAATTGGAAAGGAAAAGAAGAGGTAAAGCTATCTTTATTTGCAACATGATCGTATATGTAGAAAACCTTATGGAACTTACAAAAAGTCTATTAAACCTAATAGATGAACTTAGCAAGATTGTAGAATAAAAGATCAACATACAGAACTCAAAGTATCTTTGATATACAATACTAGGAACAAGCAATCAAAAATTGAAATAAAAAAACAGTACCATTCATAACAGCCTTAAAAATATTAAATATTTGGGGGAAAATATACCAAATGATGTGAAAGACCTGCTCATAAAAAAATACAAGATATTGATAAGAGAAATTAAAGAAGACCTAAATAAAGGGACCAAATGCTGGTCAATTTATGGATTGGAAGTCCAAATATTGTTAAGCTGTCAATTCTTCCCTAATTAAAGCATAGATTCAATATAATCTCACTCCAAATTTCTGCAGCCTTTTTGTAAAAATTGACAATCTAACTTTAAATTTCATGGGGATATGAAAAGAACCTAAAATCGACAAGTTTATAAAGAACAAAAAACTTGGAAAATGTGTGCTATTTTACTTCAAGACTTATTATAAAGCTACAGTAATCAATACAGTGTAGTATATGTGTAAAGTAATGCAAATAGGAACAGAATAAAGAGAAAAGAAATAGATCTGAGACAGGAAAGACAGGGTCAGGCCCAAGGATAGCCTCCTCATGCATAGGCATTAGGCAGAAGGCAAATTCACTTCCTTGCTTTGCACATAAGGAGGCCATGACACAAGAAGGAATGGCATCTAAAACAGAAACTTTGTAGCATCTGAGCAACAAACTCTGATCTTGAAAACTGTGGAACACTTGCAAATAAAAATTCATAAGTTGCTGATGATGGGGTAAAAGACTAAGCAGCCCACCCCAGCCTCCCCATTTTTGTGGTCAAGAGGATTTCACAGCCCAATACAGAAGGGGTGTCAAGTGGTCCTCTAATGGCCTTGATCACATTGTAATGTCATTATAATAACATTAACATTGCAGATTTGACACACACTCCTCACCATGGGTTTCACTTAGGTGCTCATGGCAAAGATTCAGAATGGAGCCTGGTATAAATCCAAATAAGGAATTACAGATGACATAATCCTAGGGGAAGGAAAAGAGGAGTCATCCTAATCTAAATTCTGGAAGATTATCCCTATATTAACAACCTAAACTGCCCCCATAGGATGCTCCTCGCTCCCAAGGAAACTCACACTCTTCTTCTCTAAGTGTGTAACTTTTGCTTCTGCCTTAAATAAACTGCTTCTTTGTGTGTTCTCCCACATGTACTGTGCTTCTAATAAACCTTGTGTCTGCTTTGCAATCTTGGTCTCCTTGCTGAATTCTTTCTTCAAATAAGACAAGGACCAAGGTCCTTTCACTTGCCAAAATCAGACCCACACATGCATGGGTACAGAAACAATTCAGTGGAGAAAGAATTATCTCTTCAACAAATGAAGCTGGAATAATTGGATATCATATGCAAAAACAAAAAAGAATTTCAACCTGCATTCATATCATATAAAAATTAATTCAAAGTGGATCATAGACCTAAATGTAAAACCTAAAACTATAAAATTTCTAGAAAAAAACCTTATAAGGGCTCCATCATGACCTTGAATTAGGGCAAGTTGTCTTACATATGACACCAAATGAACAATCCATAAAAGAAAAAAAATCTGATGTGTGGAACATTATCAAAGTTAAAAATCCCACTCTGATAAAGACACTATTAAAGAGAATGAAAAGACAAAATGCATACAGAGAAAAAATCGTACATATGATACCATATATATCATGTGCATGCTATACACACACACACATCATGTCATGGGTGTGTACATATGTCAGAACTTAACAAATGATGCAGTTTAAATGTGCTGTGCTGTACTTAGTCGCTCAGTCACGTCCAACTCTTTGTGATCTCATGGACTGTAGCCTGCCAGGCTCCTCTGTCCATGGGGATTCTCCAAGCAAGGATACTAGAGCGGGTTGCTATGACTTCCTCCAGGGGATCTTCCCAATCCAGGGATCAAACTCAGGTCTCCCGCATTGCAGGCAGATTCTTTATCATCTGAGTCACCAGGGAAGCCCAAGAATACTGGAGTGGGTAACCTATCCCTTCTCCAGGGTCTCTTCCTGACCCAGGAATCAAACTGGGGTCTCCTGTGTTGCAGGCAGATTCTTTACCAGCTGAGTTACCAGGGAAGCCCACGTTTTAAATAAGTGCACTTAATTGCATAGCCATAAGGCCTCAGTAAAGCTATTAAAGTAAAAAAAAAAAGAAAAGAAAAAGATAAACAAAACTCATTGTTCTATAACATCTCTCTGCTGATATAGTGGATGTTGTGGGTGCTAAAATATATTCCTCTTATGATAACTTTATAGCACAAGGTTGTAAGCTCCCTGAAGGTAGGGCCAATGTTTCATACACTGGTATTATTTTATTTTAAAGCTATTTTTCAGAGTATATTGATTAGAGTTCTGGCAGAAATTGGTGACATACTCAAATTGGGTAACTTGGTGAAGTGAAAAGTCACTCAGTCGTGTCTGACTCTTTGTGACCCCATGGAGCCCACCAGGCTCCTCCATCCATGGACTTTTCTAGGCAAGAGTACTGGAGTGGGTTGCCATTTCCTTCTCCAGGGGATCTTCCCAACCTGGGGATCGAACCTGGGTCTCCCACATAAGGAGACTTTAATTAAAGGGACCTTTTACTAAGATGAAGTCAGAGTTTATGGATCTCACATGAATAGTACATTATGAGGGGCAGGTTACAATGAAGTTTTGTTATCAATCCCAGGCCTGAGAGGATGAGGGGAAGATGTGTTTAGCAGAACCTGGACTCAGAAAGAGCTATGTGGAGAGGGCTATGAATCTTGGTAGGGGATACAGCCAGCCTCATCAAGCTTATAGTAGTAGTAGTGGTGTTACTCATTTGTGTCCGACTCTTTGTTACCTCACAGACTGTAGCCCACCAGGCTCCTCTGTCCATGGGATTCTCCAAGCAAGAATACTGAAGTGGCTTGATATTCCCTTCTCCAGAGGATCTTCCCTACCCAGGGATCAAACCCAGGTCTCCCGCATTGCAGGCAGTTTCTTTACTGTCTGAGCTACAGGGAAGTCCCCAACAAGCTTATAGTGAGAGTAAATAACTGAAGTTACCATTCCAATCTCCTGCTGATGCTTCCCATTGGACAAATCTAACAGAAATCAGAGTACAAGGAAGACTATGTGGTCTAAACAGGTGAGTCTCCTGAGACAGAGAAAAGGGAAGAGTGAAAGACATGTCTGGAGGAGTAAATAGAGATATGCAGTACACAGGACATCTAGAACCATGCTGGACATCTGCTTGTTGCAGGGAAAAGCCAATTCTGATTCCATGTTGAAATTGTTTATTGACTCCCTCTTTGTTGCTTTTGTTACTGTAATCATTCATAATGGTCTGCCTCAGAGAATCCAGCCCCTCTGCCTGACTGTTACACTAAAGTGCCTTTGTTCAGAACCTTGTCCACCAGTAGATGGCAGGAAGGAAGAAATTAACACATTCCCTGCCAGAGGCTTGCCATTCTAGAAGATATTTGCAAGATTTATATATGGCCTTTTTGCTTTGTTTCTTCACCTCCCCCATCTCTGATATATAAAAGAACCTGGCATCCAGACTCTGATAAGATGTTTATTTTGAGACATTAGTCTGCCATCTTCTCAGTCAGCCAGATCTCCTGAATAAAATCATATTCCTTGCCTCAACACCTCATCTTGAATTCATTGGCCTGTCATGTGGTGAGCAGAGAGAGCTTGGACTCAGCAACATGCTCGCTTTGCAAGTTCTTTTTATCTGTTGATAAATTGCTGATTTTTAAAACTTGACAAAACCATCATATTCTGCCTTAGAAGTATGACTATGCATTGGCATTTGAAAGCACTTCTTTTTCAGGACCATCTGCAAATTCAACTGACAGTTATTTTCTCACTATTGCCTCCTCTGCCCTTCTAGTTCCATTACAATTATGCCAAATAAAAAATTTCCAAAATTATTGCTTGACTTTTCTTTTAAACTATTTCTTACAACAGAGATTAAGTAAAATCTAACTTTTAGAGTTCCAATTTTTTTAAAGTGTCCCTCTAAAAGTTTCCATATTAAACAAACTTAGGAAGCTCTAAATTAAACAAAGCTAAGCCAATTTATGCTACAATTTCCTAGTGCTCTTAATATGTATCTGTGCTTGATGACTCTCCTGGAATAGGTAAAAGACACAGTACTTCTCAAGCTTATTTGACCAGATTTTTTTATCTTGAAAAATTAGTGTTCTATGGATCTGTCTGGAAAACAGAAGAATGACACGAACAATTGAAGTCAATGGTGCTCCAAGACTTCCTCCATTCATAGACAAACAAAAGAGGGGAGCAATCACAAAGGTCCTTATAAAGGTCCTGTGAAATGTGGATAAGGATGTAGGGGATGGTCTTGGAAATATTGGAGGCACGTTCCTGGAGAGGTACTGGGTCAACTCTCAGTAAAATAAATTCACAATTTCAACTATGAAGCTTTATATTCTAGGCCTAATCCAGAGTGAAGCTAGTTTTGTTTCTTTGATTAATCCTTGAAAAAAGACACAGGAGCTGCACCTTTGACAATAGTGGTCAGAAGAGAGCAAAAGTTAGGAGAGAATTATTTTATTTCCTATGAGAGGTAGGTCCCAAACTGCTAAAATCCAGAGTATTTTTTGATAGTCTATCCATCCACCCTATCAGACATTTGTACCTACATGAAGTCATTGTTAGACAACACTTAGTATTCCATCAGTTGACAAGAATTAATTCAGGAGGTTTTCTTTAAATTATTACTGGAGTATAATTACTTTACAATGTTGTGTTAGCTTCTGCTGTGCAATGAAGTGTGTCAACTATATGTATACATATATACCCTCCCTCTGGAACCTCCCTCCCACCTCCCCATCCCACCCATCTAGGTCATCAGAGAACACCAGGGTGGGTTCCCTGTGCTATACAATAGCTTCCCACTAGCTAGCTATTTTACATACAGTAGTGTATTTATGTCAGTCCTACTCTCCCAGTTCATTCCACTTTCCCCTTGCCCCACTGTGTCCACATGTCCTTTCTTTACATCTGTATTTCTATTTTAGCCCTGCGAACACGTTCATTTGTGCCATCTTTCTAGATTCCATGCATGTGTGCACGCTCAGTCGCTTCAGTTGTCTGACTCTTTGTGACCCTATGGACAGTAACCCGCCAAGCACCTCTGTACATAGGATGCTCTAGGCAAGAACACTGGAGTGGATTGCCATGCCCTCTTCCAAGGGATCTTTCCGACCAAGAGATCGAACTCAATTCCTTCCTAGTTCTTGCTTCTTTAGGCTCACTTATTCTCCTCAAAGTCATAAAATCATAAAACATTAAAGTTGGATGATGGGACATTGGAAGATATCCAGCCTAAGACTCTCATTTGGGAGATAGGAAACTCAGGTTTAGGGAAATTAAGTGACTTAAATAGGGCAGAATGAGTTCTCCTGACTCCCAGCCCAGTGCTCTTTCCACGCAATGACTTGAAATCAAAGAGAATCAAGTGTAAGCAGAGAACCAAAAGCATGATCATGAAGCACTAACTTGAAAATCACCTAGCTGTATGTAGATGTACATGGTCTTGCCAACTCTTTCATATTCTTGAGGATTGCCTTTGGCTGCATGCATGCTCAGTCATGTCTGACTCTTTGAGACCCCACGGACTATACAGTCCATGGAATTATCCAGGCCAGAATACTGGAATGGGTAGCTTTTCCCTTCTCCTGGGGATCTTCCCAACCCAGGGATGGAACCCAGGTCTCCTGCATTGCAGGCGGATTCTTTACCAGTTGAGCCACAAGGGAAGCCCAGGGTTGCCCTTAAGTATATCCTAATGAAGACATCTTAGGAACAGGAATGGTATCCACAAGAAAGGTAAAAATCTATTTACTGCTTTTTCTTGTTGATTTAAAGAATACTTAGGTTTTTAGCATAGCAATTCCTGTCTCCCAGCAATGCATTGTGTGCTAATCCTAGAAATGGTTCCTTTAGCACTTACCTTTAAGGTAAAAAGGATGAACTGGCCAGTGAAAAAAGTACTGCCTTCTGCATTACATCAGTACACATTTATCCAGTTTGTGTGCAATGGAGGAGACAGCAGTAGCTTTGATCACTGTTGCTCTGTAGTACTAAGCAAGGGGAACAAAAATTCAGTGTTCTAAATCCTGGATCACAGATAGAAGGGAGGGAAGCACAAGATGAACTGAAAATGGGTCACTCAAGTGCTAAAAGTGACTTCAGCCTCCAGGCCTTTTCCCCTGATCTTCTATCCTGTGTCCTACTCTTCTGGAGGCAGGAGTTCTGTGTGTATATTCACATATGTGTGTATTATACCCCTCTGTTCCCAACATAGCCTTGGCCTGTCTATAACCAATCATGCCAATCTGAAGAGAACATAGTGTCAGAGCCCTCAGTTTTAAATAGAAAGTGTTTGACAACAATATACTTTTCTGGCTCAGTAACTCCTAGGCTCTCTCAGTTTTCTTTTTTTAAATTAATTAATTTTTTTTCATTTATTTTTATTAGTTGGAGGCTAATTATTTTAAAATATTGTAGTGGTTTTGCCATACGTTGACATGAATCAGCCATGGACTTACATGAGTTCCCCATCTTGAACCCCCCTCCCACCTCCCTCCCCATCCCATCCCTCTGGGTCCTCCCAGTGCACCAGCCCCGAGTAATTTATTTATTTTAATTGGAGGCTAATTACTTTACAATATTGTGGTGGATTTTGCCATACATTGACATGAATCAGTCAAGAGTGTACATGTGTCCCCACTCTCCACATCCCGAACCCCTCCCTTCTCCCTCCCCATCCCATCCTCCTGGGTTTTCCCACTGCACTGGCTTTGAGTGCTCTGTTTCATGCATCGAACTTGGACTGGTCATCTATTTCACATATGGTAATATACATGTTTCAATGCTGTTCTCTCAAGTCATCCCACCCTCTTCTTCTCCCACAGAGTCCAAAAGTCTGTTCTTTATATCTGTGTCTCTTTTGCTGTCTTGTATATAGGGTAGTCATTACTATCTTTCTAAATTCCACATATATGCATTAATATACTGTATTATGCCTTTGGCTGATGACCAGCCTAGACAGCATATTAAAAAGAAGAGACATTTCTTTGCCAACAAAGGTCCATATAGTCAAGGCTATGGTTTTTCCAGTAGTCATGCATGGATGTGAGAGTTGGACTATAAAGAAAGCTGAGAACTGAAGAATTGATGCTTTTAAACTGTGCTGTTGGAGAAGGCTCTTGAGTCCCTTGGACTGCAAGGAGATCCAACCAGTCCATCCTAAAGGAGATCAGTCCTGAATGTTCATTAGAAGGACTGATGTTGAAGCTGAAACTCCAATACTTTGGCCACCTGATGCAAAGAGCTGACTCATTGGAAAAGACTCTGATGCTGGGAAAGATTGAAGGTGGGAGGAGAAGGGGATGACAGAGGATGAGATGGTTGGATGGCATCACCAACTCAATGGACATGAGTTTTAGTGGACTCCAGGAGTTGGAGATGAACAGGGAGGCCTGGCATGCTGTGGTCCATGGGGTTGCAAAGAGTCAGACACGACTGAGTGGCTGAAATGGATTGAACTGAACTGATACTGTATTGGTGTTTTTCTTTCTGACTTACTTCATTCCGTATAATAAGCTCCAGTTTCAACCACCTCATTAGAACTGACTCAAATGAGTTCTTTTTAATAGCTGAGTAATATTCCATTGTGTATATGTACCACAACTCTCTTACTCATTCATTTGCCAATGGACATCTAGATTGGTTCCATGTCCTAGCTGTTGTAAACAGTGCTGTGATGAACACTGGGGTACATGTGTTTCTTTCAATTCTGGTTTCCTCGGTGTGTGTGCCCAGAAGTGGGATTGCTGGGTCATATGGCAGTTCTATTTCCAGTTTTTTAAGGAATCTCCACACTGTTCTCCATAGCAGCTGTACTAGTTTGCATTCCCACCAACAGTGTAAGAGGGTTCCCTTTTCTCCACACCCTCTCCAGCATTTATTGCTTGTAGACTTTTGGATAGCAGCCATTCTGACTGGCGTGTAATGGTACCTCATTGTGGTTTTGATTTGCATTTCTCTGATAATGAGTGAGGTTGAATATCTTTTCATGTGTTTGTTAGCCATCTGTATGTCTTCTTTGGAGAAATGTCTGTTTAGTTCTTTGGCCCATTTTTTGATTGGGTCATTTATTTTTCTGGTATTGAGCTGCATGAGCGGCTTATATATTTTTGAGATTAATTCTTTGTCAGTTGCTTCATTAACTATTATTTTCTCCCATTCTGAAGGTTGCCTTTTCACCTTGCTTATAGTTTCCTTCATTCCACAAAAGCTTTTAAGTTTAATTAGGTCCCATTTGTTTCTTTTTGCTGTGATTTATGTCAGAGTGTGTTATGCCTATGTTTTCCTCTAGGAGTTTTATAGTTTCTGGTCTTAAATTAAGATCTCTCTCAGTTTTAACAGTAATCAGAGCAATGTAACAACCCCCAGTGGTTGTAGAAGTCTGAAAAGGCATGTGAAAGGAGTTACTTTCTACTCCAATCATGTCCCCTGACTCCAATGCCTTTGGCTATAAGAGCTTAAAAAGAAAGTACAGAACTTTGCAATGCTATAGCACATTCATCCTCTGATGTGACTCTCCCAAGCACCATATGAGATGAGATTGGACAGGTAATAACCCCTCTGACAATTGAGACTATTAAGGCTTAGAGAAGATAAGGTGACTTACCTAAGGTCACCCAGATGGTTAGTAGCTGAGCTGACTACAGGACCCCATAGTTTCTCCAAGTGCCTAACTTCAGGGTCCTAGAAGCAAGATATTGACCAAAAAGTCAAGGCCTCAAAATTCACTGATTTGCTCCAAGGCCATTACATACACATGACATTGTGTGGCTATTGGGATGAAAGTAAAGGAGAACCCCATGATCATCTTTTCTTTGCTATGCCTGCCATTTCTGCAGCTAAGAAGAACTTCTTGGGAGAACCATTTTAAAACTACTCTACAAACGGGCTCTTGGCATTTCTAGAAAGAATTATTCACCAAAGAAAACTTTAGCTATTATCATTTATAATTGAAGAAGAAATAGAGATTCTGATCACCACCATGTGGCATGTTCACAGATTGTGTGGGGGCCTTTGGGAAAAACATACCTGTTAAGCCTTGATAGAGCAGTAAACAGAAAGCTCAAACTGTGCTCTACAATCTCTCTGTGGGATATGACCTGTAATCTTCATTATAAAAAGAGAGAACATTGTTTTTTTCTGCCTTTCAATAGGCAATTCACTCTGAGTCAAAGAGATTGTGGATAAAAATGTCCTGTGCTTTTGAAATTCACAATCTGCTGGACAATAGTCTCACAGTGTTATGAACATCAGAGTGAGAACAAGAAGTCCTTGCACCTCCCTCCACTGCCCTCTCCTCTTCCCTCCTCTCCCCAACACCTTCCTGCTTCCTCCACCTGTCCTTCCCTCTGCCTTCAGCTCCCAGGGCCGCTTTTGTGTTAACTCCCATTGCCTTCACAAAGAGTGCCCCACTGTCACTCACAAATAATGACTAGTGTCACAGATGAAACCTTAGGCCCTTTGATCTGCTGAACTCCCACTTGAAAAATGTGGTGATTTAAAAAATCCTCCTGTCTGCTAAATTTTCACCAAGGGAATAAGATGCAAAATCATGTTCTTTTTCACAGAAATGTTACTAGCCTGTGGGTGTCAACAGAGGAAGTCTGCTGCATCCCACAGTGACTGGAGTGCACACATCCCTCCTCGTGAGCAAAGAACAAGCTGCCCGGCAAATCCTCACCCACCAGAACTGTATAGTCGCCTCCCCCTATTTGTTTGGCGGGTTTTTATTTGGGGGCATTTGTTCTGGAGCTGTGGGTAAAAGAAAACAAGTTGAGTTAGCTACCATCTTTCACCACAGAGTGTACCTGACTCAGAGAAATTACCAAGTCTGAGGTAGTCTCAACCCCCTAAACACAAATGCCAGCCTTCCTCAGCATCCAGTTACTTTGTACCAATAAACAACCCCACCTCCCTCCTTCCTCTTGAAGAATAATCAGTATATGGTGTCCTATACTGGCTGTTCCCACCTCAACACCAAATGTTTCAATGCTTCAGTTCCTTCAGGTTGCCTCAACACACAGAAGATACCCCACAAAGAAGGTGTCTCAAAGAAAGAACTTCATTTTACTCTTGAAATCAAGTATTTTCAACACAAAACTCGAACTCGGTGATTGAGGTATGTGATGACACTCTTCCTGAATTGTATAAGGTGTGAAATATAAAAATCCATGAGACACATTATATCTGCCCCCTAGCCACACAGATTAATGCTACCAGGTAAGGGTTGTGTTTGTCTAATACAAAGTATCATTTCTCAAAATGTCTTCCACCTGCTCAGAAACACCTGGAATAACTATTCAATCATATAGACCATGGACCTTCCAAATTGTAACTTCTACATTTAAGCAACTGTTCCAGGTTATTCTCATCACCACTCAAGTTTGAGAACCACTGCTCTAAACTAGGGAGAGATAAGCACATATCCAGGGACTCCATCTATGGCTGACTAAGCTAGTTTTAGGCATGAATCACATAAGGCAGAAGAATTTTGAAAGCCTCGCCAATCCTCTGTTTTCTCCCTACTTCTTTTAATATTTAAAACATCACATGCTAAATCAACATTGTGGAAAAAAACACAAAATTCAGCTGAATAAATTTTAAAGATCTTACTGGCTTTATTCAACAATTCAACAATTCATGAATCAGGTAACATCTGATCTCAGCAAACAGAAAGGAAGGAGCTCCTTGATGGTGTGCATAGCCTCCTGTTGGTCTATGGGTAGCATCAGAATCATCTATAAATAATTTAAACTTAAATGTGGGTTGAGCCTAGGTTATGAAAATGAATATGAAATATAAATAACTTCATATTTCCAAAAGCTCCCCAGGTGATTCTATTGTGTAACTTTAGTTGAGAATAACATCCAAAATGATTGTCTCCAAATATTAAGATATACATTCCTCTTTGTCATTTAACTATAGTACATGTATTAGAGTTTACAGTACCTATAAATACCCAGGAGGAGGCCATAGGAAGAAATTTGGCTGAGTACAGGGAGCATCAGGGGATTCAGTTAGTAAATGGAGGACAATGCAGGCAAGAGGCATCGGATATAAGGATCCAACAATAAGATATGATCAGGATTCAAAGATACCATGGAAAGATAAGAAGGGAGTGATTTCTCCAGGACAAGGGGAGTCAAGCAAGATATCAATGAAAGAACCAAAACAGGAACCTCAGCTCTGGAACTTGAGCAAAAATAAATGGCAATTAAGCAAGAAGCCGGGTATCAAAGCCAGGCACACAGGGAAGGCACTGCTCATACACTGGGCTTCTTAAATTTTCTCTAGATGTGAGATTGGTTCTAGAAGGTGGGAAATGGAGTCAGGAATGTGGTGACAGGTAAGAAGGTTTTCAGGGACCTTAGAGTTGAGTGTGGAAGGCATCAAAAGAGGAAGCAGGCAAATCATCAAGCTTTCAAAAGTGTCGATCCTTCAAAATACTTGAAAAAAAAGAGAAGAAGCATGTGGTGAAAAACTATGGTGGTATGTTTTTAGTTCAGGGTGAACGAGTAAGAACTCTGATTACTTGGGAATCACATCTTAGTATACCTTCATTGTCTTGATTCTAAATATCTCAAAGCACTTTCTGGTCTTATCTGGGCTTCCTATAGGAAACTGGTTACTCATAAATCCTATTTGTTTTCTTTAAGTAAGACCCTTAGTTCTAGATTTTTTTCTTCTCATTTGCCTTTTTAACCTAAGTTTAATTTGTTGTTATAGTTAATCAGGATCCATATCTTATTACATATACATTTATTTTTGAAATAAATCATGTACCAGTATCTTTAGAAATTTTATTCAAAATGCTGCATAATGTTTACTTTTAGAAATAGAATAAATTTAAATAATTAGTAGATAGAAAAGCTTTCTGAATTTTTATTATTTTGGAAAGAGTGTGGAACAGCACACTTTCAGGGATATTTCATGTTTATTTCACAGAGCACATGCCCACACAAGAGCTATTTTCTGATTAACTGGGCCAATTGATCCAATCAAACCAACACTATCTCTAGTGTTTAAACTCTGAGTATGTCTTTAGCAGGAATTTTTCCTCAGGAAATAATCAATTCAGTTTTTCCAATTCTGTACCCAACAGCATCATGAATAAAATTGCCTACATAAATAGCCTCCAACTGTGTGGATTGAAGCCATTTAAGACCTTTTTGGTACAATAAGAAATATCTAACATGAAATTTTCATTGAATGAAGCTCTTTTTACTAACTCAAAACCTCACACGTAACTATTTAGTAAACTCAATTTTTTAACAAAATAAAGTTAGATGGATCTTCCAATACATTAGATAATTCCAATTTCACTCTGGGAAATACATGTTAAAACCCAGTTTCTCCATTAACTACTAAATACACCCATTTCTCCTTCATTTTCTCATTTTTTGCCACCTCTTACACTTCATTTCACATCCTTCTTCCTCTGTTTCTAATTCATCTCCTAACACTTATAATCTAGAATTCTTTTATTTTTCATTTTCCAAGGTATGTTTCTGTGTTGAACCCACAGCCAGAACACTCTCATTCATCAGTTCATTCAATTAATCAGCAAATATTTATGGCATATATTCTATGTACCAGGCCTTTTTAAAATATTGAGATATAGTTGATGTATATTATATAATTTATGAGTACACAGAATACTGATTTACATTTTTAAAGGTTATACTCTATTTATGGTTATTATAAAATATTGGCTATATTCCCCATGGTATACAATATATCCTTGTAGCTTATTTCTTTTATAAATAATAATTTGTACCTCTTAATCTCCTATCCCGATCTTGCCCCTCCTTCCTTCCCTCTCCCCACTGGTAACCGCCAGTTTGTTCTCTATATCTGTGGGTCTGTTTTTGCTTTGTTATATTCACTAGTTTGTTATACTTTTTAGATTCCACACAAAAGTGACAGCATACAGTAGCTGTCTGACATTTCACTTAATAACCTTCAAGTCCACCCATGTTGCTGCAAATAGCAAAGCTTCATTCTGTTTTATGTTGAGTAACATTCCATTTTGCGTGCTCAGTTGCTCAGTCATATCTGACTCTTTACAACTCTGTGGACTGTAGCCAGTCAGGCTCCTCTGTCCATGGGATTTTCCAGGCAAGAATACTGGAGTGGGTGCCATTTCCTCCTCCAGAGGACCTTCCCAACCCAGGGATCAAACCCATGTCTCCTGCAACTTCTGCATTTCAGGCAGATTCTTTCCCACTAAGCCATCTGGAAAACCAGTGTACCATTACATGTGTATATACACACTACCTCCTTATCCATTCATCTGTTGATGGACATTTAGGTTGCTTCCATACCTTTGTCATTGTAAATAATGCTGGTATGAATACTGGTGTGCATGTATCTTTTCAAATTAGTGTTTTCATTTTTTTTGTGGATAGATACTATGGAATTGCTAGATCATGTGGTAGTTCTATTTTCAGTTTTTCGAAACCTCCATACTGCTTTCCATGATGGCTGCACCAGTTTACATTCCCACAAACAGTGAACAAGAGTTCCTTTTCTCCATATCCTTGCCAATATTTGTTATTCATGTTCTTTCTGATGATAGCCATTCTGACAGGAGTGAGGTGACATCTAATTGTATTTTAATTTGCATTTCTGTGATGATTAACGATGTTGAACATCTTTTCATGTGCCTGTTGGCCATCTGTATGTCTTCTTTGGAAAAATGTCTATTCAGATTTTCTGCTCATTCTTTACTCAGGTTGTTTTTTAATATGGAGTTGTATGAGTTGTTTATATATTTTGGATATTAACTCCTTATTGGTGGAATCATAGCAAATATTTTCTCTCATTCAGTAGCTTGTCTTTTTGTTTTTGTTAATGCTTTCCTTTAAAGCTTTTCAGATTAATTAAGTCCTATTTATTTATTTTCACTTTTATTTCCTTTGCTTTAAAGGACAGATCCAAATAACTATTGCTATGATTTATGTCAGTGTTTTGCCTATATTTTCTTCTATGAGTTTTATGAGCTTTGGTCATACATTTAGGTTGTTAATCCACTTTGAATTTGTTTGTATGTGATGTGAGAAAATTTTCTAATTGCATTCTTGTACATGAGGCTGCTCAGTTTCCCCAGTACCACTGTTTCAAAGAAGAGACTGTGTTTTCTCCATTGTATATTCTTGCTTCTTTCATTGTAGATTAATTGACCATAGTTTTTGGGCTTATTTCTGGGCTCTCTATTCTGTTCCATTGATCTATGTGTCTGTGTTTGTGCCAGTGATACACCCTTTTGATGATTGTAGCCTTGTAATATAGTCTGAACTCAGGGAACATGGTTCCTTCGGCTCTTTTCTTTCTCAAGATTGTTTTGACTATTCAGGATTTTTTGTGTCTCCATACAAATATTGAAATTATTGTTTCTAGTTATGTGAAAAATGCCCTTGGTATTTTGATAAGGATTGCATTGAATCTCTAGACTATCTTGTGTTGTATGATAATTTTAATAATAATAAGTTTTTCCAGTCCCATGAACACAGTATATCTTTCTATCTATTTGCATTGTCTTCAACTTATTTTATTAATGTCTTAAAGTTTTCTGAGTATAGGTCTTTTACCTCCTTAGGTAGGTTTATTCCAAGGTATTTTATTTTTTTCAATGTGATAGTAAATGGAGTTGTTTTCTTAATTCTCTTTCTGATAGCATGTTGTTCCTGTATAGATATGAAGCATAATTCTGTATATTAATTTTTTATCCTGAAACTTTACTAAATTCATTGATGCACTCTAGCAGTTTTCTAATAACATCTTTAGAATTTTCTATTTTATAGTATCATGTCATCTGCAAACAGTGACAGTTTTATTTATTCCTTTCCAATTTGAATTCCTTTTATTTCCTCATCTGTTCTGATTGCTCTGGCTAGAACTTCCAATACCATTGGATAAAAAGTGGCAAGAGTGGGCATCCTTGTCTTGTTCCTGATCTTAGAGGAAATGCTTTCAGTTTTTCATCTTTGAGTATGATGTTAGCTATGGGCTTGTCATATATGGCCTTTATTATGTTGAGGTATGCTCCCTTTATGTCCACTTTCTGGAGACTTTTTGTTTATCATAAATGGATGTTGAATTCTGTTGAAAGTTTTTCTGCATCTAGTGAGATGATCATATGATTTTAATTATTCCTTTTGTTAATTTGATGCATTATGTCAATTGATTTGCTGAAGTTGAGACATTCTTGCACCCCTGGAATAAATCTAACTTGCTCATGGTATATGGTTCTTTTAATGTATTGTTGTATTCAGTTTGCTAATGTATTGTTGAGAATTATTGTGTTTATATTCATCAGACACTTTCCCCTGTAATTTTTTTGTGTGTGTTGTCCTTTTCTGGTTCTGCTATCAGGGTAATGTTAGCTTCATAAAATGCTAGAAAACATTCCATTCTCTTTACTTCTTTGTAAAAGTTTGAGAAGGATAGGTATTATATCTTCTCTTAATGTTTGGTAGAATTCACCTGTGAGGCTGTCTGGTCCTGAACTCTTGTTTCTTGGGAGGTTTTTTGTTATTGTTTCAATCTCCTTAGTAATCCATCTATTCAGATTTTCTATTTCTTCATGATTCAGTTCTGGAAGATTGTATGAATCTAAGAATTTATTTATTTCTTCTTATTTGTCCATTTTTAGCATATTCATAGTATTCTCTTATAATCTTTTGTGTCTCTGTGGCAATCATTGTACTTTCACCTTTTTGTTTCTGATTTTATTTATCTGAGCTTTCTCTTTTTCCTTTGTGAGTCTAGCTAAAGATTTGTCGGTTTTGTTTATCTTTTCAAATAGCCAGCTCTTAGTTTTATTGATCTTTTCTGTTATTTTTTTAGTCCCTATTTCATTTATTTCCACTCTGATCTTTATTATTTCCTTCTTCTTTACTAACTTTGGGCTTCATTTGTTCTTCTTCTAGTTCTTTTAAGTGTAAAGTTATATTGTTTGGGGGAGGATTTTTCATGTTTCTTGAGATAGACCTATAGTGCTATCCTTCTTAGTACTACTTTTGTTGCATCCCAAATGTTTTGGTATGCTGTATATTTATTTTCATTTGTCTTAAGATATTTTTTGATTTCTCCCTTAATTTCTTTGTTGACACAGCAGTTGCTCACTAACATGTTGTTTAATTTCCATATATTAGTGATTTTTCCAGCTTTCTTCTTAGAGTTGATTTGTAATTTCAAACACCGTGGTCAGAAAAAATGCTTTGTATGATTTCAATCTTGTTAAATTTGTTGAAATTTAACAAGTTGTTAAATTTATTTTGCAGCCTAGGATGTGATCTATCCTGGAGAATGTGCATTTGAGAAGAATGTGTATTCTGCTGCATTCAGATGGAATGTTCTGTGTAAATATACTAAGTCAATCTAGTCTAACGTTTAATTTAAGGCCACTGTATCCTTGTTGAATTTATATCTGCATAATCTATCCATTGATGTAAGTGAAGTATTAAAGTCCCTTGCTATTAATGTGCTGCTGTCAAATTTCTCCCTTTAGTTCTGTTCATTGCTTTATATATTTTGGTGTTCCTATCCTGGGTATGTGTATATAAATAGCGGTTATGTGTTACCCTTTTTTCCTTGAAGTCTATTTTGTCTAACATAAGTATAGTATACTTGCTTTCTTTTGGTTGTCATTTTTTTGAAGTATGGTCTTCCATCCCTTCTCTTTGAGCCTATGGTTGTCTTTAAAGCTGAGATTAGTCTCCTGGAGGCAGCATATAGTTAGGTCTTATTTTTTCATCCATCCATTCACTCTGTCTTTGGACTGGGAAACTCAATCTACTTACATTTAGGATGATTAGCAATAAATGAGGACTTAGTAGTGCCAATTTTTCTTTTGTATTTTTTGGGGGTTTGTTCTATAGGTCCCTTGTTTCCTTTTCCTTGTTATTCTGTCTGCTATTTTAGTTTGGTGGTTTTCTGTGATGCTTTTCTCAGTTTTATTTTTTATGTTTCATGTCTCTTCTCTAGATTTATGTTTTGTAGTTTTCATGAGGTTTGTCTCATAGGTAAAATTGTCCTTTTTCTACTGATAGCATTTTATCTTCATTTACCTATACAGGTTCTCTCCTTTTCCTTTTCCCCTTTTATGTTTTTGATGTCTCAAAGTATCCTTCTTCTGAGTTTGTTACAAAATTAAGGTAGCTACAGTTATTTCTACTGCTTTTTTCTCTTTGCTTTTTATGCTATAATTAAATGTTTAACAATCTCTTCTGATGTAGAGTTGCAGTCTTCTGCTACTGCCACCTTACTCAAACTTTTGTGTGTTTCTGTCTTTTTGTTTCAGGTAGAAGATTTCCTTTCAACATTTTCCTAAGGTAACACTAGTGGTGATAAACTCCTTCAGCTTTTGTTTGGGAAAGCCTTTATTTCTTCTTCAAACCTGAGGGATAACTTTGTTGGATAGAGTATTCTTGGCAGACAGTTTTAAACTTTCATATGTTGAGTGTGTTATTCCACTTTCTCCTGGCCTATAGAGCTTCTGCTAAGAAATCTGATACCCTAATGGGAGTTCCTTTGTAGGTTTCTGTACTTTTTCATAGCTATTTTTAAAATTCTTCCTTTGTAAATAAAAAAATTTACTTCTTTTTTTATTATTTAATGCCCTAGAATTGTTTATTCTTTACATGAGAGAGACTACATAATTGAGGGGCAGGAGTCTGGGCTTGTGGTTGTTCCTGAATTATTTCCAGCTGCACATTCTTCAGACAAATAGCATAGTCTTTGAAAAATAAATAGGGATCAGAGCAACACATAAAATAATCCTAATTCAGGAAATCAGAAAGAGGTCAAAGAGTGGCAGAGAAAGAAACAGAGGGATAGAAGCAGAAACAAGAAAGAAGGGCTTGTACACTCACATGTACCAATGATGTTAAATGATCCATCCCAGGATTAAATCTTCATGTGACTGATTCTTGTACAGATTAGCTTATAGTTGACACTATTAAGTATTACCTTTGTCATTTACACATTTTAAATATAATGTATCTTGGAGAAGGTCTTTTTGCACTGAAGTAAAGCTAAGATGTTCTCTTAGCTTTGTGGACTTACATGTCCAGTTCCTTCTCCACGTTTGGGAAGTTCTCAACTGTTATTTATTTAAGTAAACTCTCTGATTCCTTCTCCCTCTCTTCTCCTACTGGGATACCAATCATCCTTATGTTGCCCTAACTAATGGAGTCAGATAGTTCTTATAGAATTTCTTTTCTTTTTTAGACCTTAGTTCTCTCTGCTCTCCTATGTGTATCATTTCCAGATTTCTATCCTCAAACTCACATTTTTTTCTTTCATATGGTCTATTCTCTTTCCAGTGATTTCTAATGCAGTCTTCATCTCATTTATTGAGTCCTTCTGCTTCAGAATTTTTGTTTGGTTATTTTTATAATTTCAATTTCTTTGGTAAACCATTCTTCTTATTCATTAGTTTTATTTCTGAATTCATTGAACTGCCTTTCTGAGTTTCTTCTAGTTCATTGAGTTTCTTCATGACAGCTATTTTGAATTCTCTTTCAGACCACAATATTCCATGACTTTAAGTTTGGTTATTATTGTTATTTTCTTTTTGTGACACCATGTTACCATAGTTTTTCATGATGCTTGATGAGTCCTTCTTCTTCCCATGCATTTGAAATAGCAAACAAATTTCTTCTTTAGGTAAAGCTTTTTTTTTTTTTTTTTTTCACTTCTAAGAATTCAACAGGTTAGTGATTAGAGACTTGTCTCTAGTTTTTCAGTAGGTGGTGATATAATACAAGTTTTGGGTTCCTTTTACCTGAGCCTTTGGCTATATTTGAGAATCAGTACTTTCCACCCTCTACAATGTCTACTAAAAATGTCTCCTGGTGACTTCTTTGTTGCTGTTTGTGATTCTGGAGTCATTGGTGCCTTGCTGCTTCCAGTGTTGCTGCTGTTGCCCCTGGAGCACCAGGATGGTAAATACCACCACCACATCCAGGGTTGCCTGAGTCACAGCTATGGTCACTGCTATGTGAGGAGGGAGAGAAGGGGAGCTATCCAGCTGGCATCACAAGTGCATCCACCACCTCCAGATTTGTTGGGTTCATGGGTGCCAACCCTGTGGTCAAGAAGGCTGGAATCACGGGTGCCTCCATGGCTGGATGGATGGGATCACAGGATCTACTGTTGTTGCTACCTGGTTCCCTGCAGCTGTGGGTGCCACTGCAGCTGGGAGGCCAGACTCATGTGCCCTGCCTCCCATTCTGCTACCAACTGCTCTGGGGCTGCAGGCTCCATTGTCATAGCCAGGGAGCCAGGATCACAAGCACCACCTCTGCTGCTCCCCCAGTTCTGCCTCCTCCATGTGTTTCAGCCCAATACCTTTAGATGTACAGATGTCTGGAACTGTCCATCATCCTGGTGTGTTGGGCAGAGTTATTGGTGTGTTTGCTGACTTATGGATGTTTTACTGGTTGTAGATAGAAGGGGAGAGACAATGGGAGCATCATGTGCCACCATGATCCTCACAAAATATTTTAATATGTTTCTCCTTCTCTGAGCAAATCTACAAATATCACAGTTTTTCCTGACTCTGAAGGAGCAATTATTCAGGGAACCAAATCTGTTTACCATGTGTCTGGGAGGAGGTTGACAATAAGCCATCACTCTGGCTTCCACATTTTTCATATTGGTGACCTCTCAAGAAGTGTGTCTCATCTGCTTGACTGATTTTTCACCTTTCCAAAATTGTGTTTTTATCACAGAGAGGGTATGTAAAACCTGGGCACTACAGAATTCCCCCAAGGAGTTCTCACTGACGTAGAAAGAACCTCAGGATTTTCAAAGACATCCTATGAATAAGCAAATACAGAAGTAACTGTGCTTTTTCATCAGGGACTTTGAATTTGTAAGTTTCAAGGAAGCTGGTGGAAATGCTGCAAATGTTTTATTTTCCCCCAAAGGTTGCTAATTTTCTGGGACCAAAACCCTAATCCATTGGAAACATTAAAGTGCATATCAGACAAAGATTTGGGGTTACTTGTATGTTAGTGATTTGACTTAAAGTTATTTCATAACCAATACTCACAATTGGTCCCAAGTAACTCCAGATACAGTACTGGGACTTTTCTCCATAACATGTCATACAGTGGGGCTCAAGTTCCTTGTATATGGAGCCTTGCATTAATTTCAAGGCGGACTGACATGACTGCAAAGAATGAATCCTTTTCAAGCCAGCTTAAAGAAGATCATCTCCAAGTTTTTGGTCAGAAAGCACACAGCCATGCTTTAGATAAGACCAGAGCTAGGAGTTGAAAGCCCTATAGAAGCTGAGAGAGCTGCTGTTTTTTTTGCATCTGGCTAATTCTCTATGTCTGGACATACTTTCTCTGTTGCACTTACATAGAAGCCAAATTTGTTTGCCCCAATCATGGCTTTTCACTATTTCCCCCATTTGAGTACACAACAAAGACTGAATTCAATCCCCATGTACTAAATATAAATACACATCCTCAAGAAAAGAAACCCAATTTTGCCAACTTGAATCATGTACCGACCCAATCACTGGTGACCAGGGAGGGGACAGACTCTTATGGTCCATTACCTACTCAGAGGGAGCTAGGAGAGATTTCAAAGAGACATGGGCCACCTAGAAAATTGATTGGTAAGTCATGATTATTTCTTCTCCTTGATTACCAATCTCAACTCTACCCAGTACCCCAACCACAACTACAGGTTCTAGCCAAAATGGACTACTAGCAGCTGCTTTAGAGCACAGGGTTCTTTCTCAAATGCTCTTTGCTTCTGATTTTACCTGGAATGTTACCCATTTTTCACCACCACCTCTTGCACTACCCACCCACTTCCTTTCCCTCACTAACTCCATCTTTCAGGTGAATACTCTAAATGTGTCAGGTGTCCTATGTGGTCCCATCTCAAACTGCATTCATCTTCCTTATAGGAATTAGAGGTGCCTGTTTACCTGTCTGTCCCCACAATATGTATAAACTCCAAGAAGACAGAGATGGCACCTTATTCATTACTATATGTTCAGTGCTTGACAGAGGATTGGCAAGAGTAGGAGACAGTGATACTAACCAAATGGGTGACTGGTCCAAGCTGTAAGACTCACAGTATGCTGTCATTGAGAAAACCGCCTGTCCAAGTATCTTATGACCAAATGTTATAATCTTTTAGTTTTTGAGTCATACACAATACCACTTCCTTTTTTTAGATCGTTTTTATATCTTTCAGATAATTTTAAGTGTTTGAGGTTTATAAGATTGTCTTCAGATGAGTTGAGTATTTCACTATCACCGTTTTGGTTGAAGGTCAGTTGAATTTATATATTTCCATATTTTATTTGTTTCAAAGACATCTATGATAACTTCAGGTGGTAGTAACCCCAGAATTATGACCCTGAAATACCTTTGGATCATTGATGCAGGATTTTGCAAGCAGGGTTGTGCATAGGTTGATTGTCTGGACAGGTCAGCTTGCTTAAAGGCTTTTGACTTCAAAACTCTTTAAATACAAAAAAAAAAAATTAACTTTTATCTGTTCCCACTGAGTACTCAGACATAAAATCTTTCATTTGCTGAGAACCCTAAAGAGACAATTTGGGATTCACCTGAATCATGTGTCACTGACTCCTAAGAGAAAGAAAAACTGGCAACACACCATGTGGAGGGAGGGGGATTCAGCTGTCTTTGTTGCCCGTTCCCTTGAGGTATGGGAGTAGGGAGGGCCCTGCTTTGTGTTCTGAGGTCAGAATCCAGAGCCCAAGCAAGAGCTGAAATAGACAGCAACCCTCTGAGCTTTCTGTCATCTAGCATTCACACTGCCTTGGCTTTGAAACTAACAATGGAAAGCTAGAGTTAGATTTTTCAAACCATGGCTTGTATAAATTTACTGGGTGTCTGGAGGCTATTTTGAAAGCATATTTAGGCTTCTGGTACTCTTGTGAAAGTACAGTTTTAAAAAATATTTAGCTTGCTTGGTGAGTATAACTTCTGAAATAATTTATCTCCTTTCCCATTTTAAATAACAACATAATTTTAACCAGTATCAATGTGTTTGTTCTAAAGTATATACTCTCTATAAGGGAAAGTAAGCTTTTATCACGTCGTTCCCTAGAGGAAGAAACGTATTTGTTTGACTTGACCTGGATAAACAAGGAGAGAGAAGTATTTTGTTACTTCTATAGTTTATGACTTCCTTTCTCTAACATTTGTTTAATCATTCATATTTTCTATATCTTTCTACTTATAACATTAAGTACAAGATACAAACTTAATGCATATTTTCTTTGCAACATTAGAACAAAATCATGAGTCTTTTCTGCCAGTCTTCAGGTTCTTATAAATAGTTGCTCTGTAAATAGTTGTCAGAGGTGAGCTCAAAGTCTTCCTACACTGACATCTTCTATTTATTTTAAATTATAGAATCCTGATTAAATGTTAGCATTCCAATAATACATTAAGAGATAATGGCTTTGATATCTAAGACTTCTATAGTGCTTAATATATGTGAGATACTACTCTAAGTACTTTACAAACATATTAACTCATTTAACAGTGTCATGCAGAAACCCTGCTAGGTAGGTAATATTATCATCCCCTTTTTATAGATGAGGAAACCAAGGCTTAGAGAGGCCCAAGGACTCATAACTAGTGAGCCAGGTAGGGTCCAGATTCGAATCTAGACAGTCTGACTCCAGAGGTTCTGTGTGCTTTTAACCACTTTGTTTTATATAGAGACATATAGATAAGCAGTTCTCAAATATGGGCTGATTCTGCTCCCCACCAGAGGACATTTGCAAGTGTTGGAGTCATTTTTGGTTGCCATAACTGAGAAGGGAGCCACAATGCTACTGGTATATAGTAGGTAGAAACCAAAGATGCTGCTGCTAAACATCCTACAAAACACAGGACATTCTGCCACAACAAGGAATTATCTGGAACAAAATTCAGTAGTGCCAAGGTTATGAAGCCCTGATTGATAGATAGGTGATGATAAATCAATGATACACCAATGATAGATGGATAGATAGATGATAGATATAGATTGATAGATGACAGGATTGAAGGTTATTGAAATGGATATATAAACTGGCCTTCTAAGATTCATTTTTTTAATTAAAAAAAGAATTTAAATTAACACTAAAAATCCCTATCTTCTCACAAGGGGAGGTTAGGGTCCCAGTCAAGATGGTTAAGTATGATTGAGAATGACTGCCCTCAGTGGAGAAACAGACATAGAGAATAGACTTATGGACATGGGGAGAGGGGAGGAGAGGGTGAGATGTATGGAAAGAGTAACATGGAAACTTACATTACCATAAGTAAAATAGATAGCCAACAGGAATTTGCTGTATGTCTCAGGGAACTCAAACAGGGGCTCTTATCAACCTAGAGGGGTGGGGTGGGGAGGGAGATGGGAGGGAGGTTCAAAAGGGAACAGATATATGTATACCTATGGCTGATACATGTTGAGGTTTGACAGAAAACAACAAAATTCTGTAAAGCAATTATACTTCGATTAAAAAATAAATAAAAATTTTAAAAAATGACTTCTCTTTGTGGAATCACATGAATCATCTGGCTGTCACCATCTGGCTTGTTCCCTTTCTGACTCCAAACTGCAGGACTCAGCAGTGGCGGAATTCTGCTCTCATACCCTCACACTCTTGACTCTCTTCAGTCCTGATCACAACCCATAGTTTCTTCAAACAGTAGCACAGAAGTACATAGACCCATTTCTATTCCCCAGGGCAAGCCTTCTAGCAGTTTCAGACTCCAACACAGGAACACATTATTGGAGAAGTCATCTGAGCTGTTCCTGAAAGAAACTTTCACTGAGGGCTGGGTCTCTTGTTGGGGGTACGGGGAACAACTTCAGTGAGGAAGGAGGGGATGGTAATGTGGGCGAGGAATGTGATTGAAATACTCTGAAAGACACAGGATAAGAGTCTGGAAAAGGTGATGGTCATTAGAAAGCCATAGAAACCCAAGTTTTTGATAGACATCTGATGCTGGGGCAACCTGCCTTTGGCATGTTAAGGACTGAGGAGCATGCGGGTCATCCTTGATTACTTCCAGACCTGGCCAGTGAGCAAGTGTCTAAGGCTGGAAACCCTCTGACCAAGAATTGCAGAGAAAAAGATGGAGGTCCTCCTACTTGTTCATGCAAAACTTCTGCCTGGACTAAGTCATCATAGGTAGAAGCTGGCTTTGCCAAGTTAAATGAGAACTCATGATATCATTCTCTTTGGCTTGCCTTCCACCAACTTAACTCAAAGAAACCTTTCAAATACCTCCTCCATAGGGACCTACCTCTGCATGTGTGGCAAGCATCTATTTGCTTCTTCTACTGGAGAAGAAAAAAATATATAATCTCTGTCAGGGCACACTCTAGTCAAAATAATAGTTTTTCTCAAATTTAAGTAAATTTCACATTTCTGAAAGAAAGAACCTCTTTTTTTCTGAGCTTTACATCCTCACTGAAACATCACTGCCACCCCACCCTCAGGAAAAAAATCATTCCTGTTTGATGGGGCCTTCAACTTACTAGAAGAGTTCTCTAGACTCGTGTCGGAATTTTACATAAACTTCTACTAGTCAGTTAAGCAAATAAAAATGATTGGAATCTTCAACATACATTTCTGCCTTTTATTTATACTCTTCCCTCAGACCTGGGAAGGCCTTGTTGCCTGCATGTGTCAGATGCTGTGTGACCCCATAAGATTTAAGTTTGCTTCATCACTGTCATTATATCACACAATTGATCCTCTCAGAATAACTCTCTATCATCAAGAATATTCTTACCTTTGACACTGGGTATGTTGCTCACACACTATTTTATAGAGCCAATCCCCAGTTGAATTCCAATCATGTCACACTTTACAACCAGCACGTGGCTCAGTTTAAAAACTGCCTCTCTGCCGGGTCTATTCTTGAGTCAGCGATCTTCTCCATCACTGACTAGACCATATGACAAGCTGTAGAGATTGTTCAATCTCAGCATTTGTTTTTTCTCCCACCCTAGGCTTTATCTAGGGAGTTTCTTGCCACCTGAAGGATTTCACTGTCGAGGGAATATTTTGTTATTTGAAAAATTCTCAAAGAGAAGGATACTGGGGCATATGCTCACATTTTCTAAGATATGATTACACTGATAAGGTTTCATATGCCTCTGTTTATCCAAGCAATTTAACTGATATGTATTAGAACACTTTTTCCAGTAATATTTAAATAATTAGCTAGCATTCTAGAAACAGTTCTTTGCTAGCCTTCCAGAAAAGAACTGATTGCTAATTCTCTCTCTGACTTCTAACCACTGAGCCATTTGTTCAAGGTTGTCAGTTGAATGAATGTGGAAAATGTCCCAATTGGAGAGGTCAAGATTAAAACAGAATTCAGTCTCAAATTTACTTGGCTCTAGCGTAGAAATATATGCTCCAATTTTTCTTAACTCCTGCCAGATGAAGCAAAAAAAAAAAAAAAAATATTCTGCTTCATCTTAGCTATACTCAAAGGACTGGTAAACTAAGAATTTGTGCAATGTAGCTGACACTAGGCAGAGAATCAGCCAGAACAATGTCTAACACACAGTAGGTGCTTAATAAGTATATGATATTGAAATAACTTAGTGACCCCGAGTGTGGTGACAGACATCACATTGAAACATCTGGCACCCAGCCCAGAGTGTGCTGTCTGTTGCTTAGGCACTCTGTTCTCACACACTGGTTTATTTTTACATGTGCACATTTTATTAAAAAATGTTTTATCTATAATTTTAATATCCAGCCAACTGTGCATAATGTTTAATGACATCCTATTAACAAAGAAACACTTTTAGAAGAACCACAGGGAAGTAACAATTGCTGCTTTTCTCCTTAGCACCTGATACAAGGTTTGGCAATAGAGGCATTGGCTAACAGCTCTTGCTCACTTCCAGGGCCCATAGACTGTTTCAGGAGGCAAGTATCTTTACCTGTAGCCTTATCCTCAAAACAATGGCTGGAACGGCTTTAAGTGAAACTGATACAGGTAGTATTATCATATTATCATATATCTCCATTTTATAGATAAGAAAACAAGGTTGGAAATATTAAATGACTTGCATATGTTCACACAGCTAGTAAGAGGTGGAGCTGAGAATTCAGCCCAAGATTATCCACTGCAAAACTTGGCATCAGTGTGGGGTGACATGAACCGACAGACCCTGCTCAGCCTAAAACCATTTCTACTGATTGACTGCTCATGGCCTTAAGACTGCCTATCAGAAGCTTTGCCTTTGTGCTAAGTATGGCCCTCTCCTCTAGAACTTGTATAAACATAGCTTGAGATGGAAAAACAGGGTCAGGAATACCCAACCATGAGGTGCCAGCTCTACTCAATAAGCTCTACTAGTGACAGGAAGCAGGAATAACTTAAGAGCAATGGAAGTCTCTTGGAATAGGGAAAGACCCCTGAAGAAAGGATTGGAGGAGTGAGAAGTAAAGAGGTCCTGGGGCTGTTTATAACCTGTTATCAATGATATTTTATTAATAGAAGGTTAAGATTGAAAATATAAGCTTTGCAGTGGATAGTCTTGGGCTGAATTATCAGCTCCACTACTTACTAACTGTGTGAACATATGAAACTTATTTAATATTTCTAACCTTATTTTTTCAGCTATAAAATAGAGATATGTGATAATATTACTTGTATCAGTTTCCTGAGTCTGTCACAAAAAATAATCACAAAGTTGGTGGCTTAAAACAACAGAAATTTATTATCTCCCCGTTCCAGAAACCAGAAGCCCTAAATCAAAATGTTGGTAGAGTTGGTTCCTTGTAGAGGTTCTGAGGGAGAATCCATTCCAGGCCTCTTACCTAGTTTCAGGTAGCTGCAGGCAAACCTTAATGTTCCCTGGCTTGGGCTACATAACTCCAATTCCTGCCTCTGTCTGCACATTACCACTTTCTCTGTGTTTCAAAGAAACACTTAGGGCTTTCCCAGTGGCTGAGACCGTAAACAATCTGCCTGCAATTCAGGAGACCCAGGTTCAATCCCTGGGTTGAGAAGATCCCCTGGAGAAGGAAATGGCAACCCACTCCAGTATTCTTGCCTGGAGAATTCCATGGACAGAGGAGCCTGGTGGGCTACAGTCCATAGGGTCACAAAGAGCCGGACACGACTGAGTGATTAACACACTGTGTTTCAAAATCTCCTTCTCCTCCTTACGTGGAGACCAGTCATTGGATTTAGGGCCCACTGTAATCCAGGAAGGTCTTCCCTGGTGGCTCAGATTTTAAAGAATCTGCCTGCAATGCAGGAGACCTGAGTTTGATCCCTGGGTTGGGAAGATCCCCTGGAGTAGGAAATGGCAACCCACTACAGTGTTCTTGCCTGGGAAATACCATGGACAGAGAAGCCTGGCGGGCTCCAGTCCATGGGATCTCAAAGAGTCTGACATGACTGAGCAACTAACACTTTCATTTTTTTGTAATCCAGGATGATTAAATTAAGGATCCCCAAATTAAATTAACATACTGCCCATGGACAGTAAGAATTCAATAAATGATCACTATGATTACAAACATGTTAAGTCCTCTCTACTTACAAGCCTACATAGGAACAATGAAAGTCCTGCTCTTCAGAAAATGCATGATTATTATATTATGAGTGTTTATATGCCAACATTTTAGCATATAGTCTCATAATATTTGTTAGATGGATTCATATTTGCTGACTTGGTACTTGGTTATAAGATGCCTTACAAATATTATTAATTCTCTAATAAGTGCAAAAGTAGTGATAAAGTCAAAAGTGATAGTACAGAGACTTGGAAGATTACTAGGAATCCTAAAATAGAGATTACATTTAAAAAGAAAGATGAGAGTTCCAGACAGGATGGTGTAGACTACTTTCTCTGTGCTCCCTGCTAAAAACAACTATGAACCCTAAAAATAACTCAAGACGCAATCAAAGAAAAACTCTGAAAGATGGAAGATGGACCACAATACTGAAGGAACACAAAAGGGATATGGCATCTTTTGAACTACCATCCCACTGAAGAAGGCCAAGAAGGCCACCAAGACCTGGCATTTCTTGACCCCCAACCTATTCAGAGAAAGGACAGCCCAGACTGGTTCACTCCTCCCCGAGATGGAACAGGAGTCCCATTGACAATATTATGTGTCCCTGGCAGAACTAGGAAGGGGAATCAATTGGAATTCCTACTGACAATAAATTATTTACTAGGATAAGCACTCTTCTATCCTTACCCTGCTTGAGACTCAACTCCCCCACCTAGAGATGCCACACAGCTAGAAGGCACTGACAGAGGGTCACAGCACAAGTGTCAACTGGGGAAGCATTCTCCTTCCCCATTGGACCTGAGGTTCCCCTCCTCCTCCACTCAGATACACTGTGTGTGTGTGAGTGTGTGCAGACTGGGGGGAGGGAGGGGGGATTAGCAAGTGGATCATGCCACAATAAACATGTAGCCTGAGGTGGACTTCATCTTCCACAGACAGGGGGGAGATTGCAACAAGATGCACCCAGTTCAGGAAGCCTATTCATCCCTGCAGGCCTAAGACTCTCCTTGCCCCCACTCACAGACACTCAGAGGAAACCTCATAACAAGCACCAAGCTAAGGAGGCACTCTTCATCCTCCACAGATAGGAAGAGCCTGTCAAAACATGCACCAGGAAACATCATTCAACCCTGAAGCAGGAGACTCCCTTCCCCCACGTGCAAGATCCAGAGAACCAATCCTGAGTAAACTTCTTCGGCTCCCTCATACAACGCTAGCAAGGATCAGTGGACGCCCCAGTGGCATGAGACAAACCACAGGGACAAAAATAGGATCACAAAGGCTCTGAACAGGTATATTGTCATAGGAACCACAGTCCCAAAATTAGGTCAGGACCTGCACACTAAATCTAAACAAAGTGACTACCTGCTAAAATAAAAGGGGCCCACATTCTCTCATGACTATACAGTGTATAGTCTCTCTTATGACTATACAGTGGAAGTGAGAAATAGATTTAAGGAACTAGATCTGATAGACAGAGTGCCTGATGAACTATGGACGGAGGTTCATGACATTGTACAGGAGACAGGAATCAAGACCACCCCCAAGAAAAAGAAATGCAAAAACCCAAAATGGCTGTCTGAGGAGGCCTTACAAATAGCTGTGAAAAGAAGAGAAGCAAAAAGCAAAGGAGAAAAGGAAAGATATACCCATTTGAATGCAGAGTTCCAAAAAATAGCAAGGAGAGATAAGAAAGCCTTCCTCAGTGATCAGTGCAAAGAAATAGAGGAAACCAATAGAATGAGAAATACTAGAGATCTCTTCAAGAAAATTAGAGATACCAAGGAAACATTTCATGCAAAGATGGGCTAAATAAAGGACAGAAATGGTAGGGACCTAATAGAAGCAGAAGATATTAAGAAGAGGTGGCAAGAATACACAGAAGAGCTGTACAAAAAAAGATCTTCACGACCCAGATAATCACAATGATGTGATCACTCACCCAGAGCCAGACATCCTGGAATGTGAAGTCAGGTGGGCCTTAGGAAGCATCACGACGAACGAAGCTAGTAGATGTGATGGAATTCCAGTTGAGCTATTTCAAATCCTGAAAGATGATGCTGTGAAAGTGCTACACTCAATATGCCAGCAAATTTGGAAAACTCAGCAGTAGCCACAGGGGTGGAAAAGGTCAGTTTTCATTCCAGTCCCAAAGAAAGGCAATGCCAAAGAATGCTCAAACTACCGCACAATTACACTCATCTCACATGCTAGTAATGCCCAAAATTCTCCAAGCCAGACTTCAGCAATACATGAACCTTGAACTTCCAGATGTTCAAGCTGGTTTTAGAAAAGGCAGAGGAATCAGAGATCAAATTGCCAACATCCACTGGATCATTGAAAAAGCAAGAGAGTTCCAGAAAAATATCTATTTCTGCTTTATTAACTACGCCAAAGCCTTTGACTGTGTGGATCACAACAAACTATGGAAAATTCTGAAAGAGATGGGAATATCAGACCACCTGACCTCCCTCTTGAGAAACCTGTATGCAGGTCAGGAAGCAACAGTTAGAACTGGACATGGGACAACAGACTGTTCCAAATAGGAGAAGGAGTATGTCAAGGCTGTATATTGTCACCCTGCTTATTTAACTTATATGCAGAGTACATCATGAGAAATGCTGGGCTGGAGGAAGCACAAGCTGGAATCAAGATTGCCGGGAGAAATATCAATAACCTCAGAGATGCAGATGACACCACCCTTATGGCAGAAAGTGAAGAAGAACTAAAGAGCCTCTTGATGAAAGTGAAAGAGGAGAGTGAAAAAGTTGGCTTAAAGCTCAACATTCAGAAAACTAAGATCTTGGCATCTGGTTCATCACTTCATGGGAAATAGATGGGGAAAGAGTGAAAATAGTGGCTGACTTTATTTTTCTGGGCTCCAGAATCACTGCAGATGGTGACTGCAGTCATGAAATTAAAAGACGCTTACTCCTTGGAAGGAAAATTATGATCAACCTAGAGAGCATATTAAAAAGCAGAGACATTACTTTGCCAACAAAGGTCCATCTAGTCAAGGCTATGGTTTTTCCAGTGGTCATGTATGGATGTGGGAGTTGGACTATAAAGAAAGCTGAGCACTGAGGAACTGATGCTTTTGAACTGTGGTGTTGGAGAAGACTCTTGAGAGTCCCTTGGACTGCAAGGAGATCCAACCAGTCCATCCTAAAGCAGATCAGTCCTGGGTGTTCATTGGAAGGACTGATGTTGAAGCTGAAACTCCAATACTTTGGCCACCTGATGCGAAGAGCTGACTTATTGGAAAAGACTCTGATGCTGGGAAAGACTGAGGGCAGGAGGAGAAGGGGACAACAGAGAAAGGGATGGTTGGATGGCATCATCGACTCAATGGACATGGGTTTGGGTGGACTCCGGCAGTTGGTGATGGACAGGGAGGCATGGAGTGTTGCGGTTCATGGGCTTGCAGAGTTGGACACGACTGAGCAACTGAACTGAACTGAATTCTCCCAGTATAATAGCCAAAATGTCCAAAATACAATTGAAAATCATTTCAAATCAAGAACTAGGAAAATCAAAACCTGAAGGAAAAGAGATATTTAATTGATGTCAACACTGAAATGAATCAGATGTTGAAATTATCTTAAAAAGATTCAAGAATTACACATTGTATTGAAGATGTGAAAAATAATTTTTTAAAATCTCAGCAATGAAACAGAAGGTTGTAAAAAAAACTAAATGGGAATTAAGAAGTGAAAATTACAATATGAGAAATAAAAATTCACTGAATCGACTCAATGGAGATGTACAGTGGAGATGACGGAAGATAGAATCAGTAAACTTGAGGACAGATCAGTAGAATTTATTCAGATTTTTTCAAACACACATCTGACAAAGGACTTGTATCTAGAAGAAAAAAAACTCTCAAAATGCAACAGTAAACAAACAATCCAGTCAGAAAATAGGCAAAAGACATAAACAGGCATTTTGCCAAAGAGGATACTTAGATGGAAAATTAAGCCTATGAAAAGATATCCAATATCATTACCCATTAGAGAAATGCAAATTAAAACCACAATGAGATATTACTACACACCTATTAAGAGAAGTAAAATAAAAAATATTGATAATATCAAAATGCTGACAAAGATGTGGAGAAACTGGATCGCTTATACATTGTTGGTAAGAATGTAGAATGGTATAGCCATTCTGTAAATTGGTTTGGCAATGTCTTAAATAAACTAGGGCTCTGTTGAGTGGCTAGATGGTAAAGAATCCGCCTGCCAATGCAGGAGATATAAGAGATGCAAGTAGGATCGCTGAGTCCGGAAGATCCCCTGGAGAAGGAAATGGCAACCCACTCCAGTATTCTTGCCTGGAGAATTCCATGGACAGAGGAGCCTGGCAGGCCACAGTTCATGGGGTCGCAAAGAGTTGGACACGACTGAGACTAACACTTTCACTTACGAAACATGAAATTACCATGTATAGCAGTAATTGCACTCAAAACATGAAAACTTAAATTCATATAAAAACCTTATGCAAATATAATCAAAACTGGAAAATAAACCAAGTGTCCTTCAACTGGTAAATGGTTAACCAAGTGACAATATATTCATAACATTGAATACCACTCAGCAATAAAAAGAAACAGACTATTGATAAACATAACAATTTTAATGAATCTCTAAAGAATTATGCTAAGTGAAAAAAAGTCAATCTGAAATGGTTACATACTGTATTATTCTAGCTATGTAACATTTTGAAGAGATAAGGTTTTAGAGTTGGAGAACACATTAGTAGTTGCCAGGGGATCAGGTGAAGGGAGGTAAGGTGGTGGATATAATTATAAAAGGACAACAGAATGGACTCCTGTAGTGATTAAAATTGTTCTATTCTTGGACTGTTTCAATGTCAGTATCCTAGCTTTGCTATTGCACGACAGTTTAGCAAGATACTACAACTGGGAGAAACTGAGTAAAGGGTACACAAATTCATTCTGTATTATTTCTTACAACTGTATGTAAATGTACAACTATCTCAAAATTTTTAAGTTTTAAATATTTAAGTTTAAATATTTAAGTTTTAAATAATTTAAATAATTTAAATATTTAAGTTTTAAATAAAAGGAGAGGCAAGATGGTGACCATGGTACATACAAATAGAATGAATTGTAGGAACATTTCTCCAAGGCAAGAGCAAATCCTGTGACAGTAGGAAAAGTGCTTTTCCTGTGCAGTACATTGTAAAAGGAGGAGACAAAATTTACCAAATATAGAAAGCTTTTGACAAACCTAAACAGTGTATTAAAAGGCAGAAACATCACTTTGTCAACAAAGGTCCATCTAGTCAAAGCTATGGTTTTTCCAGTAGTCATGTATGGGTGTGAGAGCTGGACAATAAAAAAAGGCTGAGAGCCGAAGAATTGATGCCTTTGAGCTGTGGCGCTGAAGAAGACTCTTGACAGTCCCTTGGACAGCAAGAGGATCAAACCAGTCAATCATAAAGGAAATCAACCCTGAATATTCATTGGAAGGACCAATGCTGAAGCTGAAGCTCCAGTACTGATGGCCAAACCTGATATGAAGAACTGACTCATTGGAAGAGACCCTGATGCTGGGAAAGATTGAGGGCAGAAGGAGGAGACAAAAGAGTATGAGATGTTTGGATGACACCACTGACTCGATGGACACGAGTTTGAGCAAATTCTGGGAGATGATAAAGGACAGGGAAGCCTGGCATGCTGTAGTCCATAGGGTCATAAAGAGTCAGACCCGACTTACTGACTGAACAACAAGAAAGCTTTTGCTCATGGAGAGTTGACTGGCATCACTGTGGGCACATGATGGCCTTGATGGTAGTTAAAGCCAGGGTTCAGTTTTAGAAATTGGAGATTCACCTCAGGAAACTTTTGCCTCCAGCCTTAAGTAGTTCCATAGACTCAAGGCCTATTCCAATCTGCACAGTATTGAAGGGACTATTGAGGGTAGTGTGAGTGTGGATATATGGATGCTAAGGATCTCCATACATCTCTTGTGGAGCCCACCAAGAATGAGGTTACCAACCTCAGTGGGTGTTTCATGTCAATTAAACATGGGAAAGAGCTGCCTGAGAGAAATAAATTCCAGAAGGATTTTAAAAAGTGACCAGATTTATAGGTTAGAAAGACTACATCACAATCCAATTGATGGAAATGCTTCCAGAAACTTCAAACATAAACCTATGTGGTTTACTCAGTTTAGACCAACACACAATTGTTCATAGGAGCAGTCTTCTGATTCCTTGCTCACTCATAAGGAGAGCACTTTTTCTACTTCATAGACATAAAGACATGATCCTCTACAAGATTTGCTTCTAAATTGAAGCAAACCACAAACTGTCAATCTTTACAATCCTCAAATTCTCCAACTTTAGTTTAGCACTCAAGGGAGTCAATTGGCTGTGGACAGAGAAAGCAAGAGCCTTTCTGGAGGGGGTGGGTGGGGACAGAAGCTCAGACAACAGAGCTTTCCAGAATGAGAAACCATAGTTGGAACATGGTTTGGGCTCAATCCAGGCCTCTACTGATGTGGAGCTGCAGAAACAGAAAACCCTGAATTCCTGACATAGTAGCTACCTTTGCTCTCAAACCACTAGTGAATGTTCTCCAATTCTGTGGCATAGTTATCCTAGACATCACTGAAAAAAGAGAAATCTACAAGCATTTTGTTGGGCTGAAAAGTAAGATTTTTGGCAATGGGAGACTTAGCCTTTGGAAGAAAAAAATGCATTGAACATTTCTCTGTCATCTCGCAGGAACTCTGAGGGGAATTTTGGAGTCCTGCTTGATATTAGGAGATAAAAAGAAGACAAAACTTTTCTCCACCCCAAATCTGGTGGTGGAGGCCTCCTCAGTGCCAAATGACACAAAAGTTCTCTTCCTTGACTTTAAAAATATGCTCTCCCACTGAGATGAGATTCAATCTGTGCAGTTAGGTAACATATTTCTTTTAGAACTTGTGGAAATGGCTGTGATGTCACTGATAATAACTGTGTAGGGCATTGTTTTCTAAAGACACTTTGAGGAAAAAATGTCCAATGCCAAATAAGTTTGTGAAATGCTGCATCATCTCCTTTTTAAACAGAAATTAAAGTCTGAGAGAGGTGTTTTGTTAAGAATCCTGGGTAACTTTGTTTAACTTGGCTTGTCCAAAACTTGTTTGATCACACAACTCTGTCAAGGTATATACATTTCAAAAAATTAAAAATCATGACTATCATACAAACATAGCATGCGTGTAAAAGTTTATTTCAACACAAAGATTTATTTAACTTGTTAATTAAGGTATGTATTAATGCTAGCTCAAAGAAGGATCTGAGAGACTAGTATATACTGTCACTGAAAGGAAGAATGCTGAAATAAGATTGCTAAATTGCTGAAATAAAAAACAGATCAATGCCTTACAAAAGAATAAAACTATTGAAATTATCTTTTTCATGGGACAGCAATTATTTGTATTTCTACTGACAGAAATCATTGACAACTTCAACAAGTTAACTTGCAACTGTGCAGAATCTTCACCTTAATAAATAGTAAATCAGGCAATGGTATGTTACTCTATTGTTTTATTTTTTTTTTAATTTTTATTAAAGAAAAAAATCCTTCTTTTTAAAATACTCTTCTTCTCTTTCTTTTTCAAACCACTGTGTCCTGGGCTGACTTTCACTAGTATGAAACGCCACCCAGAAGCAGGTCGTCTACCAACAGTTTAGCACCACGTTCCCCATGAATGTGTGGTGCGTGACCCGCGAGGGGGCGGCCGCCTTTCAGGCCGTGTCCTGTGTCCCACGAAGAAAGGCACTCTGCATCTGGTCCCAAAGCGTGGCAGGGTGCAGGTATGTTACCTAGAGCAATGACTCTCGAAGTGTGTTCCCCAGACCAACAGCACCAGCATCACTGGGATCCTGTTAGACATATAATTACTTAAGCCTCACTCAAGACCTACTGAATCAGAAACTCTGGGATAAGATGCAGCATTCTGGGTTTAAAAGCCCTCCAGGGCATTCTGATGTTTAATGAAAGTTTGAGAACCACTGACCTAAAGAATTAGTAATTAGCTTCTAATTAAAATAAATTAATTAATTTAAAAAAGAATTGATCTTCGGGCAATAAGTGTATTGCCAATATCCCAGTATGACTTTGCAAAGATATGTAGTCATCCTTTTGTCTATTTCTAAATTTTGGATAAATTTTCTTAGCCTGTTTTTCAGTGTCACACTTTGCAAGGGAGTCTTCAGAACATAGATTTTAATATCCCAGCCTCCGTAGCACAGGACAGGACATGAGATCAGTGTTCTTCATACTGCAGGTCATAGCACATTAGTGGATTGTAAGATTAATTTAAGGAGTTATGATTCATATTTTTTAAGGAAATGAGATGGTACCGATTAGAAAACATCACAGTGTATATTCAGGGTTACTATTGTTTCATGGAAATTTGGTTGCAGTCATATAAATGCAGAGAATGTAATATGGATGGTAGTGGGATACTGTTTTAAATGCATTTATCACTACAGGTGCCAATCCAAAAAAAATTTTAAATTATAGTAGCACAATGGTTCTCAAACTTTAGCCTGCATGAGAATCCACACACATATGTGTGTGTACGTGTGTGTGTGTGTGTGCAGAGAGAGAGAGAGAGATCTCGCTATTTAGTTAGACCAAAATAAAGTAGTGAATATTTGGGTACCATTTTAGATTTATTATAGATTAATTTAAGAAAATTATTTTGTACTTCCAATCTGGTCAGAATTTGATTAATTGCCCAATACAATTTCACTTCTTTTGGGAAAATAAAATGATGCTGCTCTTTACTTAGGATGAAGAAAGACTTACCGGTAACTTGATGCTAGCAAGACATTACAAATACAAAAAGCCAAATGTGACATTTTTACCATAAGGCTGACTGCTGTGAGGCACACAGACTGACCACAAAGTAAAGCTAACAAATCTCTTCCAAGACCCAGAGCTTGGGGAATACTGCATACTATACCCCTCTTGGTGAGTCATCATACATATTGGCACCCTAAAGGCTCCAAGAAGTCATGGAGCAAAGAAATATGTTCGGTTCTGCTTAATGAAGCATTTCCTATCCTTTTAAGTCTATGAGAACTTTTATTATCATTTACATTCATTTATAATAACTGTTCTCTGTGAAAACAGTGCAAATTACAGTACACTTTGGATTATGCAAGTTTAGGAAAATGATCTCCAAACTTTTAAATAATATATTTGCAAGCAGTATTATACTTATATACTATTTATATTTTACATACATTGTACAACCACCATGTACTTAAGTATTATATACACTGTATAACATACATGAAAGAGAAATTTAAGATGATGGAATAAAAATAATATTTTCAAATTTTTTTCTATTTTTAGAAAATATATTTTCTATAGAAAATATAATATTTTATATTTTATTTATTCATGGTATAAAAATTCTATATTAATATCAGACAAAGTAGATTTAAAGGCAAGCAAAATTACTAGGGGTTAAAAAGTGACTTTACATAATGTAAAAGGGTCAATTCACTAAAAGACATAAGAGTTCTAAATGTTTATGCACCAAACAGAGCTTCAAACTACATGAAGCAAAAATCTGATAGAACTGAAAGAGGAAATGGATAGATTCACAATACAGATGAAAAAATTCACTCCTCTCTTAGTACTTGATGGAACAAGTATAAGAAATTCAGCAAGGATATCAATCACCTATCAATCACCTGGATCTAATTGATATTTATTTATAGAAAATTTCACTTAACAGCAAAGTGCTCTTTTTTTTAAGTGCACATAGAATGTTCACTAATATAGACTATATCCTGGGTATTAAAATAAACCTTAGAAGAATTAAAATGATCCAAAGTATGTTCTTTGACAATAATGGAATTAAGCTAGAGATTAATTACAGAACGACATCTCAAAAATCCCCAAACTCTTAGAAATTAACACACTTGTACATAATCCATGGGTCAAAGAGGAAGTCCCAACAAAGACTAGAAAATATTTTGAACTGAACAAAAAATGAAAATACAACATAACAAAATTTGTGAGATGCAGCTAAAATAGTCCATACATCAGTTAAAAGGCAATTGGCCAACTGGATTAAAAAAACAAGACCAACCTATGTGTTGTCCACAGTTATCTATAATAAGGGAGAAATGTAAACATTTAATTCTTCTATTATTAAAGAAGCATGTCAAATAAATAATCTAAGTTCCATGTTAAGAAACTGGAAAGAAAAAGAACAAAAATGAGTTCAATAGCTCTTTTTCACATTTTGCTTTGGGATAGCCAGTGAACTTGTGTGTGGTAGAAAAGATTTTCAAGATCACTCACTGTAGCTTCTACTTGGCAAGAAAACATAACAGTCAAATCCGCTTAACTAGTCTCATGGTAACTTCAATACCCTGGAATAGAAGGAACAAATGGTGAAGCGACCTCAGTCAATCTGTCTGCATTATGGGATCCCACTTTTCTGTCAGGAAATCATGGACACTGAGCCTGACACAAAATAGCTTTCTATGCAGAGTGAGGCCATCAGTGTCAGTCTGAATATCAACTGTTAACAAAGCTTAATTTCTTTCTTGTTTTTTAAAGGAAAAGTTCTAATATTTTTTTTCCTATACCCCAGTGGATCATCTTACGTGCCTCTACTCAGATACTCAGAAATATCTAGGCTAGAGAATAAAGGGGCAAAAAGACCCAGTCATGAAGTAATTTTATCTCTGAGATGATTCTGTGGAATTCACCCAAAACAGACAGAATATGCTAGGCATAAAGTGAAGCTATGGGAAAGGTAGCTATTTCTGAGGATGAAATAATCCTTTGGAGAACACACTGCATTTTGCTAAGCTGTCAACCAATAGATTTCTGTGTCTTCTTGTATGTTGTGCTGTGACTGTCTTCTAAATACCACATTCCACTGTCAGCTTGATATTTAAAACCAGCTGGCCTCACTCCATCACCATCCATTATGTTGCATTGTTTTACAAGAAATGTGACTTCTCTGGCAGCAGACATGTTGATCCTAAAGAAAATATTTTTCACATTTTCCCGTGTGGATTTTTAAAATATATTTATACTAGACACAGAAGGTGTAACCTTGAAACAACTGAACTTATTCAAACAGTTAATGGATTTATACATACTGCTCCATTTTCTCAAGATGAATTCATTTAAAAGATTTTTAAAATAAAGTTTAAAATCCCATCTTTGTCAGCTCAGAAGCTTGCAGGGGAGTTGGCTCATGATGCTTTCTCATTTGGGATCATATTCTGTTGCTAAGAGACTTGCATAAGCTTAGGGATGACTTAAGATCATTGGTAGAAAATATACTTAGAAGCTAATCTATGAGTGGCTATTTTTATATAAAGAATCTTGGTCATTTTTATATAAAGAATCTTACTTTCAAAGAGAAGATATGTTCCTTTTCTTTTGAGAACAATGGGAGCTCAAACCTGAAATTTAAGCATAATCCATCAGTATCATGGTCAATTTGATTCAGTATTCAGGGTGACATTGACCCTGTTAGAGCTTGAATTTTCCTTCTACATCCCAAATATTTTTCCTAATACAGAATGAATTTTTAAAAAAAGTTCAAATGCTTAACTATTGCTCATTTTTACACCAGGTGGCGATAGTGGTAAAGAACCAGCCCACCAATGCAGGAGGTGCTGGAGACAAGGGTTTGATCCCTGGGTTGGGAAGATCCCCTGGAGAAGGGCATGGCAACCCACTCCAGTATCCTTGTCTGGAGAAACCCATGGGCAGAGGAGCCTGGCAGTCTACAGTCCATAGGGTCGCAGAGAGTCGGGCATGACTGAAGTGACTTAGCATGTACACACAAGTATATTAGTTATCTATTGCTGCATAATAAATTACCACATATATTTGGGGCTTAAAACAACACGCATTTATTATTTCATAGCTTCTGTAGATTAGGAATCTGAGCTTAGCTTAGCTGGGTCCTCTGCCTTAGAGTGCCCTGTGTGTGCTAAATTGCTTCAGTTGTGTCCAACTTTGTGCAACCCTATGAACTGTAGCCCACCAGGCTCCACTGTCCATAGGATTCTCCAGGCAAGAATACTGGAGTGGGTGGCCATGCCCTTCTCCAAGGGATCTTTCTGACTCAGGGATCAAACCCAGGTCTCTTATGTCTCTTGCATTGGCAGGAGGGTTCTTTGCCACTAGCGCCACAGAATGTCCTATGAGGCGGCAATCAAGATGTCAGCTAGGGCTAGACTCTCATCTCAATACTCAGGGAGGGAAGGATCCACTTCCAAGTTCACTATATCATTATGGACAGAATTCAGGTCTTTTTGGGTTGTTGTACTGTAGATCCTCAGAGTTATCCCAACTAAGGATGAGAAAGCTGGGGTATTTATTCACTAACTTTCCACTATCACTGGTTGAAGATTGCTTCCAGAAGCATTAACTGTCAGACACTTTATGCTTAGTATATGTGAGAGCTGAGCATGTTCCCCAACCAAAGTGAAAAAAAAAGCCCTCTTGCAGAATCATGGGTTTTCACAGTAAGCAGCCTTCAGCATGTAGAGGTGAATATGGAAGAAACACAGATGGAGTACCAATAGCATTGCTACAATCACAGAAACTAAAGAGCTGCTGAGACCGCCCAGACCTTTCCCTGTTCTCATCAAAGGTAGTACCTAAAAACACCCCTGAGGAGACGAGCAGTTCTTATTTCATGTCAAGTTACATCACACATTCCTGATCATGGCAGGCAAGTGGTGAGATAAAACGAAGATTTGAAATGTACAGGAAGCTCTCAAACAAAAGCAATGGTTCTAAGTAGCAACAACTCTAATACTTTACTGATTCTTGGATTGGACAGACTCCTGGAAGATCATTTGATAGCTTACAAAATACCCTTGGAAGTAAGGATAGGCCACAGAAGCCTCAAGGTACCATGAGAGGTTGGTAAAAGTAACCTAGGAAGTAATAATAGCCTACTTTAGCCCCTCAGCAAATCCTAGGAGGTTGGTGCTGGATCACATCAGCCCCAAAGTACCCTGAGGTTTGGGGGATGGTACCCATAAGGTCCAAGATAAAAAGATATCTGATTTTCAAATTTCAAGACCCCTTTCACAGAACACATGGAAAATGCAATCAGCAACAGTCACACCCTGCATTTTTTTCAACCATTTAAATGGAAACTGACTTCAAGTTATAACTGAACTAAGATTCCTGAGCTTTCTCCAAATTTAAAATGAATCAACATTTGGAGTCATTGGTAAAATGATGAACAGTTCCCCAAAGGCAGAGTCTTATTTTGTTTCCCTTTGTACATCTAGTCTTGTCTTTGGGATAATAAATAGGTATCAAATAAATAGATAAATGCCTTAGTTTAATTTTCCTTTAGGGCAGAAACTATCAGTAAGCTTGTTCTGAAATCAAAAGAATGGGATACCTATTTTCAAATTCATATAGGAACCAAAGAGTTAAATGAAGTGGAACATATTTGCTTACTTCAGGAATTCTCAGAGCCTTTAATATGCCAGGCTGTGCTATTAAGTCACCAGGTTAGGGAGATAACATATGCAGAATTCCATGAACCTGATTGAACACGAAACTCTGTTTTTATTTCATAAAGCACTTAAAATTCCAAAGAATATTGAGACACTCTAGCTCTTGAAAGTGAAAGTTAGTCGCTCAGTTGGGTCTGACTCTTTGTGACCCCATGGACTGTAGCCTGCCAGGCTCCTCTGTCCATGGGATTTCCCAGGCAAGAATACTGGAGTGGGTAGCCATGTCCTTCTCCAGGGGATCTTCCCAACCTAGGAATCAAATGTGGGTCTCCTGCATTGCAGGTATCTTCTTTACCATCTGAGCCACCAGGGGTTCCTCTAGCTCTTAAGGGCTGCTTAATGATTGAAAATCATAAGCATAGCAAAACTGAATTGTTATAGAGGGATTTCAGGGGATGGATGTGGCTTGATTGAAATTTTATGTCCATTGATTAGTAACTTCCATTTCTTCTTCTCCCCAACCCCTGGCAACCACCATTCCACTCTTTGACTCTATGAATTTGACTGCTTTAGATATTCATATAAGTGGCATCATGTTGTAGTTGACTTTCTATGACTGGTTTATTTCACTTAAGCTAATGTCCTCAAGGTTGTCTCATATTGCAGAATTTCCTTCCCTTTTAAAGCTGAATAGTATTCCATTGTATGTATAGACTACATTTTCTTTATCCACATATCTGTTGATGAGCTTTTAGGTTGTTTCAACCTCTTGACTGTTGTGAATAGTGTTGCAATGAACATAGGAGTGCTAATGTCTCTTTGAAATCCTGATTTTAATTCTTTGGGATAAGCACCCAGAAGTGGGATTGCTGGATCATATGGTAGTTCTATTTTTAATTTTTAGAGGAATCTGTACAGGTTCCTCCATAGCAGCTACAGCATTTTTCATACCCACTAACAGTGTGCAAGTGTTTCAATTTATCCACATCCTCACCAACACTCGTTTGCCATTTTTTGATAATAGCCATCTTGACAGGTATGTGGTGATATCTCTTTGTGGTTTAGATTTATACCTCCATGATGATTAGTGACTGCTCTTGCTGTTCAGTCCCTAAGTCCTGTCTGACTCTTTGTGACTTCACAGATTGCAGCACTCCAGGCTCCTCTGTCCTCCACTATCTCATTATTTGAGAGATTAACCCTTTATCAGATAGATGGTTTGCAAATATTTTCTCCCATTCCAAATATTGCCTTTGCACACTGCTGATTCTTTTCCTTTGCTGTACAGGTTTTTAGTTTGATACCCATCCTATTTTTGCCTTTGTGGCCTGTGAAGAAATATCTTAATATAAGTAAAGCTGATGATGCTGGTTCATGAACCACCCTTTGAAAAGCACTGTGTTAAAAATTCCAGATCCCTCAAATCTGACCTCAGGTCACAGGGAAGAGGCCCAGGATTTGATTTTTTTTAACAAACATCCCTGATAATTGTTCTGTTCTAAATATACTACATCTTTTATGTGCACTAAAATTCATGCTCTTTCCCTATTGAGGAGCTCCTCAGATACTGACTGGAGCAGTATTCTCAAAATCCTGATGATCTGGTTTCCCAACACAGAGTAGATTACGAGCTATCTACTGTGCAATGCAGACTTCCCAGGTGGCGCGAGTGGTAAAGAACCCTCCTGCCAATGCAAGAGACGTACGAGCCGTGGGTTTAGTCTCTGGGTCGGGAAGATCCCCTGGAGAAGCAAACGGCAACCCACTCCAATATTCTTGCCTGGAGAATCCCATGGACAGAGGAACCTGGTAGGCTACATTCCATGGGGTCGCAAAGAGTCAGACACAACTGAAGCGACGTAGCATGCATGCACGGTGCGGTACTGAAGCAGGATGTTTGTTTATTTGATTTTATTTTTAAAGCTATAATGAGATTTTGTTTTGTTTGCAGAAAATTATTTACTATTAATGGAGAAGGAAATGGCAACCCACTCCAGTACTCTTGCCTAGAAAATTCCATGGATGGAGGAGCCTGGTGGGCTACAGTCCATGGGGTCGCAAAGAGTCGGACACGACTGAGCAACTTTTCACTCACTCACTCACTCATTTACTATTAAATGAAGGAGTTTAACCTAAATGTTCTATTTATTAAAGCTACAAACTACAAACCTAGTTTTTCCTCAAGTTTTTGAATTCAATCTACAAATCTTACTATTCTATTTATAAATCTAGTAAAGTTTAATGATCACTTACACAAATGCCTTTGACTGAATGTTGGTCCCCTGTAACTCAGTACCTTTATAAATTGGATAATTCAGTTTACTGTTTAAGCCTTTTAAATATCTAACAAATAAAACCTTCTCAGTACTTAATTAATTCTGATAAACATAATATATTAAACTTAAAAGTACAGTGAATCTTAAAGTTCTCTTAAATGTCCAAATGTGTCGATATAATGTCCTTAAAACTAGGGGCAAAGCCTTAAGAAATTATTCCAGATGTCTTTTCTGTCTGTAAGAGTTATGTTGAGAAAGATGGAAAATGTAAGATTTTGTCAAGTTCAAAGTATTTAAAACTAACCATGAAGACTTTTAAGTATCTTGAGATATTAAAATCAAAAATCCCTTTCTGTGAAGGAGCAGCCTGTGGTTACAAGATTCTGTGAGTGGATGGAAGAATTTGGCAATAATTAGGCACAAAACAGGGACATGAGCTATGTGACTGTGATTATTAATTTTATGTGTCAACTTGACTGGATCATGGGGTGCCCAAATATTTAGCTAAACATTATTCCTAGGTGTTTTTGTGAAGGTGTTTCTGGATGAGATTAACATTTGAGTCAGTGGTCTCAGTAAAGCATAATTTCCTTCCAATGTGGGTGGGCATCATCCAATTTTTCAAGGACCTGAATAAAAGACAAAAGCAGGTGAAACTCACCCTTGCTCTGTCTGATTGCTGAGCTGGGACATTAGAGTATGTCCCAGTCTATATTCAGACTGAGACTTACACCATTGGTTCTCCGACCTTCAGATTCAAACTGAACTATACCACCAGCTGTCCCAGGTCTTCAGCTTGCAGATGGAAGATTGTGGGACTTATGGACACAGGCAGGGGGGAGGAAGGAGATGTTGGGACGAATGGAGAAAGTAGCATGGGAACATATACACTACCATATATAAAATAGTCAATGGGAATTTGCTGTATAATTTGGGGAACTCAAAATGGGGCTCTGTAATAACCTAGAGGGGTGGGAAGTGGTGGGAGGTGAGAGGGAGGTTCAAAAGGGAGGGGACACATGTATACCTATGGCTGATTCATGTTGATGTATGGCAGAAACCAACACAATATTGTAAAACAATTATCCTTCAATCAAGAATAAATTTTTTTAAATGTACAATTGTGCAATGGATTTAGGCAAATGCATTAAGTTGAAACAATCTAGTATCTTCAAATTTAAGAGAATTTTTTATTGGACCTTTTCACACTAACATTACCAAGATTCCACGTCTGTGTTCTTTATACAGTTGATTTTTTGTGACCTCAGGGGGTACCATTTCTGACTTCTATCTGTTGAGAGAAATCTGTAATCATCACTGAGATTATAGCTAATTTCCTCTGCCTAGATTAGATTCTTAATTTTAAAAGTTGTCTTTATCTTAATGTCTGGTATTTCCTGGCCCTGTAAGATAAATAAGTTACTCTAGGAGTAATTTAATAAGACCATAGCAAATAGCCAACGTGTACTACTGTAAAGTAGTTTATTGTTTCCTCCCCAACACTACAAACTCCAAAAAATACCCATGCCAATTACAAATATAAATTATAGTCAGTTTTATGCTATTAGTAACACACCATAGATTGATAGGCAGTAGAGAAAGAAGGACGCATTTCTCAAAGATTCGTCCACCTGTTGAGCTTGGTGATACATTTCCTTCACTCCAGCTCCAACTTGGTTAATATTTTTGTGGGAGGAATCAGTTAGGGGTTATTTGTTGACACCAGGACAGACAAGAGAGAGGCAAGCGAGGCACTCAGGGTGCAGAATATAAGGCAACATTTACTCAGGCATCTGCTAAAGAAGGTGCTAGAACTTCTTCACTGTGCAAGAACAGGGTCAGCACCTGACAGCGTGTGCTACCTCACATCTTGTATCCTCAGTGCTTTGCTTACCTCACCCCTAGTCTTGGCACTATTGGACACCTCAAAACCCTCTGGGGTGACCCTGCTTACAAATGTTTTCCAAAAGATCAAGAAAAGACTGCCATCTTTCTTCCAGGGAAGGATCGTGCTAGAGCTGGCTTTCTTTCCAGGTTGACCTTTTATTGCAGGCCTCCTCTTTCAGAGTAGCACCACCTGGCCAAATTCTCTCTGACCAGTCTCATATCTACCATAGGAAACCTGGTACAAAACTGCTTAAAAATAACCTTTGTGATATATTCATCTTTTAAAAACCAGAAAATTCAGATCTACAAAATAACATAAAATATCACCCTTAACTTCATCACTTAGAAATAACTATCCTTTACATTTTGAAGAATGACCTTTATGCATATATTTTAATATAATCACAGGTTCACATTGTACATATTTGTTTTGGTTCTTTTTTAACTTCTCATTATGTCATTTTCCATTTAAAAAAAAAGTCTTGCACAACACTGTTGTAAAATGTTGCTTAATACTCCACTGTGTGACCTATATCCTGATTTATTATTAATCAAATCTCCTATTGTTAGACATTTAGATTGTTTCCAATTTTTTTGTATTATAAATATCACTTCTATGAGCAGACCCAAAACTAGACTTAATTCTCATTCTGAATTATGTCCTTTGGATACAGTTCTAATTATGGAAGCATACTTTGAAGAACAAATTTTTGAAGGTTTTTAGTACATAATGTCAAGTTTCCCTCCAGGAAGTTAATACCAATTTTGATCTTGTTTTTTTGGCTACTAGCCGCTCAGTCAGGGAAATAATAATAACAGTAATTGCAGCCACCACTTGTGGAAAGGTCAGCTTCTTTTGACTTTACATACATTATCTCATTAAGTCTTCAAACAGTCCTAAATTTAAGTGGAATTACCCCCATGTGATGGCCAATTTTATGTCAATTTGATTGGATCACAGTGCCCAGATATTAAACATTATGCTGTATATTTCTGTGAAGATTTCTTTTGGATAACATTAACATTTAAATTGGTCAACTTTGAGTAGGGCAAATTGCCTTCCATAATGAGGGTGGGCCTCATCCAAACAGTAGAAGGCCTGAATAGAACAAAGGCTGACTTTCTCTGAGCAAGAAGGAATTCTGCCAGTAGACACTTTTTGGACTTGAACTGTGACTGTTTCCCAGGTCTCCAGACTGCTGGCCTACTCCACTGATTTTGAACTTATCCATAATCATGCAAAAGTGAAAGTGTTAGTTGTTCAGTTGTGTCCAACTCTTTGCGACCCCATGGATTGTAGCCTGCCAGGCTCCTCTGTCCATGGGATTTCCCAGGCAAGAATACTGGAGTGGCTAGCCATTCCTTTCTCCAGAGTATCTTTCCAACCCAGGGATTGAACCTGAGTTTCCTACATTGCAGGTAGATTCTTTACCATCTGAGCCACCAGGGAAGTCCATAATCATGTAAGCTAATTCCTTAAAATACACCTCTCTCTCTTTCTCTCTTTCTCTCTCTCCACACAATGTTGGTTCTTTTTCTTTAGAGAACCCTGACTAATACACCCTATTTGGCAGATGAGAAATTCAAGATTCAGAGAAGTTAATGCTCCCAGGTTCACACAGATAGAAAACAGCAAACCAGTACTGAAATACAGTTTACATCAGACCATGAGCCCATCATGTCATACTCAGGCATTCTCCATCACTGTGGAGAAGTTTGGGTAACTTCCCCAAAACCTGCCAATAGCATTAAATTGAAGGGCCCCTACACAGTAGAACATCTTAATGAGGCAAAGTCGGTCACACCAGAGCAGCTACCTAACTCAGAGCCTCTCCCGCCACCATTAAAAGAAGAACTTCCAGTCAACTTCTTTTGCAGTTCTTTGATTAATAAACCAGAGGCTTCTCAACCTAGATGCCCATCAGCAGACGAATGAATAAGGAAGCTGTGGTACATATACACTATGGAATATTACTCAGCCATTAAAAAGAATTCACTTGAATCGGTTCTAATGAGATGGATGAAACTGGAGCCCATTATACAGAGTGAAGTAAGCCAGAAAGATAAAGACCAATACAGTATGCTAATTCATATATGTGGAATTTAAAAAGATGGTAACGATAACCCTATATGCAAAACAGAAAAAGAGACACAGATGTACAGAACAGACTTTTAGACTCTGTGGGAGAAGGCGAGGGTGGGATATTCAGAGAGAACAGCATTGAAACAAGTATACTATCAAGGGTGAAACAGATCACCAGCCTAGGTTGGATGCATGAGACAAGTGCTCCGGGCTGGTGCACTGGGAAGACCCAGAGGGATGGGATGGAGAGGGAGGTGGGAGGGGGGATCGGGATGGGGAACACATGTAAATCCATGGCTGATTCATGTCAGTGTATGGCAAAAACCACTACAATATTGTAAAGTAATTAGCCTCCAACTAATAAAAATAAATGAAAAAAAAAATAGACCAGAGGCTTCTGTCAGTAGGACCTACTAGAAACTGGTGGCCATATCATTACTATCTGTTTTTCAGCCCTCAAATGCAATGGATTAGGCTTGGACATTCTCCCAATTTCAGCAATTTCAGAATCACCTACATGATGGAGTTGAAAAGCACAATCTCTTGTGATAGCCTTCTTTTGAATCAAAATGTGAAGCTAGATTTGAGCAGAGATGAGGAAATGAAGACTAACTAGTAGATATTTTCTTGTCCCTTCCTACTCCAGTACCTAGGGAGCCACCCTGTTTGAAACAAAAATATATGAAAACAAACAAACAAAAAACCTGAAAGGAACATTCTGTTGCCCCAATACTTTAACTTCTTGCAGTTCAATTATATGCTAACATTAAATAAAGATGACGGACCTGAGCAAGCTGCTCTCAGACTGCCAGAGAGTCTCAGAGGCCCTTAGGCACAGTTGCTGAGCAATTCAAATTTTAACTTTAACTACAAATTGTGTGTTACAATTGGCAGATGGGTAAGCTAGAATGCTATTCTATTTCAGGAAATGAGGCTCTAGTTTTGGGTTTCATGCAAAGGGTGCTGGCTGCTGTTTTTGGCATTTATACTAAAGCTCAGCTCTACGTCCGGAACCATGATGTGGGTACTCAGTCACCAGGACGGTCTGGAAGTCATACACCAAGATGAATGTGTGTTGTTGTTTAGTCGCTTAGTCATGCCCAACTCTTTGCAACCCCATGCACCACAGTACCCCAGACTTCCCTGTCCTTCACCATTTCCCGGAGCTTGCTCAAATGCATGTCCATTGAGTCAATGAGCCATTCAACCATCTCATCCTCTGTCATCCCCTTCTCCTCTTCTGTATGAATGAATGTGTATGACTCCATATTAAAAAAGAAAATCATGGAAACGACCCTGATTTAAGCCTTCCCTATGTGAAGGTCGCGTGGAGAAGAGAAAGGCTACCCACTCCAGCATTCTGACCTGGAGAATTCCATGGACTGTATAGTCCATGGGATCACAAAGAGTCGGACATGACTGAGCAATTTTCACTTCACTTATGTGAAGGTGATGCAACTGTATGCAACCTAAAGATTAAAATATCCCACCCAGCCGAAGACCTAAAAAAATGGCCCCTTTGAGGTAGGAGATAGATGGGCTCCAGGTTGGACTTTTACAATCAGGGCTCCAGGTTGGACTTTTAGAATCAGAGCTCCAGGTTGGACTTTTACAATCAGCCAGCCTCCTCTGCATTTCCTGAGGCAAGAGGTAGGTGGGCTCCAGTTAAGGAATTTACAACCAGCCTCCTGTTTGCTTTCTGAAATGGAAGTAACAAAAGAAACAGGGTAAATAGCCAGTCTCTGTCTCTTGTAAACACCTCAAGGAAATAACCATGGCAAGGACAAAGAGAGGCAAAACCCTGTCTGAGTAAAGGATTAAGGGATATCCCTCCCCTCTCTTTTGGGACAAGGGAGACACTGTACACATGCAGAAAGGCTCCTTGGAGTCAAATGAGGTAAGTCAGAAAGAGAAAGATAAATATATCCTATTCTAACACATATATACAGAATCAAGAAAAATGGTATTGAAGAATTTATTACAGGGCAGCAATGGAGAAACAGACATAGAGAATAGACTTATGGACATGGGGAGAGGGGAGGAGAAGGTGAGATGTATGGAAAGAGTAACATGGAAACTTACATTACCATATGTAAAATAGATAGCCAATGGGAATTTGCTGTATGGCTCAGGAAACTCAAACAGGAGCTCTGTATCAACCTAGAGGGGTGGGACAGGAAGGGAGATGGGAGGGAGGTTCAAAAGGGAGGTGATATGTGTATACCTATGGCTGATTCATGTTGAGGTTTCACAGAAAACAACAAAATTCTGTAAAGCATTTATCTTTCAATAAAAAATAAATTTAAAAAAGTCAGAGGTTAATTCCAGGCCATATGGAGTCCTGCTCCTCCCAGAAGTCTTCACTTTGAGATACATCTTGGCTAAGGTGTGTGTGCACAACCCAGGGGAGGGTCCTGAGACAAATTAACCAGGAGGGACAAAGCAAGATGATTGGCCTGAGGGAAGACAAAGATCTGGAAAACTGCCTCCTTATAAAGGATTTAAACTTCCCTAAAGCTCAACATTCAGAAAACTAAGATCATGGCATCTGGTCCCATCACTTCATGGGAAATAGATGGGGAAACTGGAAGCAGTGTCAGGCTTTATTTTTGGGGGCTCCAAAATCACTGCAGATGGTGACTGCAGCCATGAAATTAAAAGATGCTTACTCCTTGGAAGGAAAGTTATGACCAACCTAGATAGCACATTAAAAAGCAGAGACATTACTTTGCCAACAAAGGTCCATCTGGTCAAGGCTATGGTTTTTCCAATGGTCATGTATGGATGTGAGAGTTGGACTGTGAAGAAAGCTGAGTGCCAAAAAATTGATGCTTTTGAACTGTGGTGTTGGAGAAGACTCTTGAGAGTCCCTTGGACTGCAAGGAGATCCAACCCCCCAGTCCATCCTAAAGGAGATCAGTCCTAGGTGTTCATTGGAGGGACTGATGCTAAAGCTGAAACTCCAATACTTTGGCCACCTCATGCGAAGAGTTGACTCGTTGGAAAAGACCCTGATGCTAGGAGGGATTGGGGGCAGGAGGAGAAGGGGATGACAGAGGATGAGATGGCTGGATGGCATCACCGACTCGATGGGCATGAGTTTGAGTAAACTCCGGCAGTTGGTGATGGACAGGGAGGCCTGGCGTGCTGTGATTCATGGGGTTACAAAGAGTCGGACACGACTGAGCAACTGAACTGAACTGAGCTGAACTGAAAGCATGATTCTCTCTCTGAGCTGCTGCTTACTTCTGCACAGGTCCGAAATCATCTTCACACCCAGCGAGTCCTTAGTAGCTTTGGTGAATGGAGTTCCAACAACTTATAGCTGTCTCCAATTCTGCCTCAGTCAAATAGACACAATTTCAGTTTGCTGAAAGGAAAAACAAACAGAATGGAAAGTTCAAGAGTAATAATAACTTCAAAAAATTAGGTATAGAAGGAACATACCTCAATATAATAAAGGCCATATGACAAGTCCACAGCTGACATCATACTCAATGATGAAAGATCGAAAGGTTTTCATCTAAGGTCAGGACACCTTGGGTAGGTGCCCACTCTCACAACTCTTATTCAACATAGTACTGGAAGTCCCAGGTAGAGTAATTAGGCAAGAGAAAAAGACATCCAAATGAGAATGGAAGAAGTAAAATTATCATTATTTGCGGATGATATAATCTAATATATAGAAAATCCTAAAAACTCAACTGAAAAGTTGTTAGAACTAATCAACAGTTTAAGTAAATTTGCAGGATATAAAATCAACATACAGAATTGAGTTGTTTTTCTATACACTAAAAATAAAACATTTGAAAAAGAAATAAAGAAAACTATCCCGTTCACAACAGCCTCAGAAACAGCAAAATACTTAGGAATAAATTTAATCAAGCAAGTGAAAGAGCTGTACAAGGAAGACTACAGGAATTTGATGAACGTTATTCTGTTACCGAGTTCAAGCTCACTCCGCTTGCCACAGGACAGGCCAATGAATCTGAGGGGTTGAGGCAAGGAATAGAGCTGACCAAGAAGATAGCAAGCTAGAACCTCAAAATAACCATCTTGTCAGGGCCTAGTTGCTAGATTCTTTTATGGATCAGAGATGGGGGAGGAGGTGAGGAAACAAAGTAAAAAGACTATTCAATCTTTGAAAATGTCCCCTAGAATGGCAAGCCTCAGACAGGGGAAGGTGTTAGTTTCAGTTCCTTACAGTCCTTCAGAGGTGGACTGCTCAGCTTATCTCCCTCAGGGAGGCCATTATGTATATTTATTATAACAAAAAAGGGTTAAAGTCACAGAAGCAGAACCAGTGTAACTTTAAAATTAACTCTTCCTGGTTACAATTATATGTTCATGGGTCAGAAGAATTCATATTGTTAAAATGTCCATACTGCTCAAAGCCATCTATAGAATCAATGCAATCTCTATAAAAATTCCAATGGCATCTTTCACAGAAATAGAAAAACAACTCTCAAATGTGTATGGAACCACAAAAAGACTAAATAAACAAAAGAGAGAAGAGGCAAGCTGGACGTATTACACTTTTGATTTCAAAGTATACTATGCATGCTAAGTCATGTCCAACTCTGTGCAACCCTGTGACTATAGTCCGCCAGGCTCCTCTGTCCATGAGATTCTCCAGGCAAAGCTACTGGAGTGGGTGGTCATGCCCTCCTCCAGGGGATCTTCCTGACCCAAAGATCGAACCCTAGTCTCTTATGTCTCCTGGACTGGCAGACAGGTTCTTTACCACTAGCACCACTATCAAAACAGTATGTTATGGGTATAAAAATAAGCACAGATGTCAATGAAACAAAATAGAAAGCCCAGAAATAACCCCCACATATCAGGTCAACTAATATTTGACAAGGGAGCCAAGAATGGGGAAAAAATAATCTCTATAGTAAACAGTGTCAGAAAACTATAACCACATGCAGAAAAATAAAATTGGGCCCCTTTTTCATTTTTTCACAAAAATTATCTTGAAATAGATTAAAGACTTGAACAGGCCTGATACCATAAAAATCCTAGAAGAAAACATAGGAAAAAATCTCCTTGACATTGGTCTTAGCAATGATTTTTGGATATGACACCAAGTAACAAAAGCAAATAATCAACCAATGGGACTATGTCAACATAAAAAGCTTCTGCACAGCAAAAGCTTCGCTCAACAAAATGAAATGGAAACCTACAGAATGAGAGAAAATATTTGTAAAATCACATATGGGATAATGGGTTAGTATCCAAATTTAGTAAAGAACTCATACAACTCAATAACAAAAAAATCTGAACAATCCATTTTTTAAATGGGCAGAGGAACTAAGTAAATGTTTTTCCAAAGAAGACATCCAAATGGCCGACAGATACATGCACAACATCACTATCAGGGAAATGGCAAATCAAAACACAGTGAGATATTTCTCCACATCTGTTAGAATGGCTATCATCAAGATTGATATGAGATAATAAATGTTGGTGAGGATGTGAAAAAAAAGGAATCCTTGTGCACTATTGGTGAGAATGTAAATTGGTACAGCCACTATGGAAAATGGTACAGAGCTTCCTTAAAAATTTTTTAAAAGAGTTGCTATATGATTCAACAATTCCATTTGGGGGTATAAATACAAAGGAAATGAAAAACAGGATATTGAAAAGATATCTATACCCTCATATTTATCACAGCATTACTCACAATAGCTAAGCTATAGAAACAACCTAAGTGTCCAGCAATGGATGAATGGATAAAAGAAATTGTGAATGGATGAATGGACAAAGATGTGCAATGCATCTTTACATATATTAATATACAGATACTAATATTAATATTACAGATACTTACATATATTAATATATATATTTACAAAATGGAATCTTATTCCACCTTGAGAAAGAAGGAAATCCTGCCATTTGCAACAACATAGTTGGAACTTGAGGGCATTATGTTAAATGAAATAAGTCAAACAGAGAAAAGCGAATACTGTATGATATCACTTATATGTGGAATCAAAAAAATGAAACTCATAAAAACAGAGTAGAATAGTGGTTACTGGGGGCTTGAGGGTAGGGGAATTGGGGAAATGTGTAAGGGTACAAACTTACAACTAGTAGATAAATAAGTTCTGGAGAGCTAATGCACAGCATAGTGATTATAGTCAGCAATATTGTATTATAAACTATAAAATTGCTTACAGACTTGATCCTAATTGTTTTCACCACAAAAAAAAGAAATAGATTATAACTGTGATGGGGTAGAGATGTTACCTAGTACAATGGCGGTAATCATATTGCAATATGTAAATTATTAAATCAACACATTGTACATCTTAAACTTACACAATGTCATAATTCAGTTATATCTCAATTAAAAATAGGAGTAATGGCAGCCAACATATCCTTAAGAGCTTAATGTCAACAGGGTACTCTAAATGCTTTCATGTATAATTAAATTTTATAACAATAATTCAATGAAGTAGCCAAGATTCTTCTCACTATTTTACATATGAAGGAATAGATTTAGAAAGATCAGTGACTTGCTGCGGGCCTCCTAACTAGTAAGTGAAGGATAAAGGTTTTTTATCTTAAACCCTGTGAAGTGAAGTGAAGTTGCTCAGTCGTGCCCGATTCTTTGTGACCCCATGAACTGTAGCCTACCAGGCTCCTCCGTCCATGGGATTCTCCAGGCAAGAATACTAGAGTGGGTTGCCATTTCCTTCTCCAGGGGATCTTCCCAACCCAGGGATCGAACCCGGGTCTCCCGCGTTGCAGGCAGACACTTTAACCTCTGAGCCACCAGGGAAGCTCCTGTACTGACTGCTAAACACAGAAGGACAAATACTGTATCATTTCATTTACATGTGGAATCTACAAAAACCGAGCTCATAGATTCAGAGAACAGCTTGGTGGTCACCAGAGGTGCACGGTGGTGGTTGGGGGGAAGTGGGTGAATATGGTCAAAGGGTGTAAATTTCCAATTATAAGATGGATAAATTCTGGGAATGTAAGTACAACATGGTGACTATACTTAACAATACTGTGTGGTGTAGTTGAAAGTTAAGAGAGTATAAAAGTCCTGACTGCAAAAAAAAAAAAAAAATTGTAAAAATGTAAGGGGATGGATGGGCTTCCCTGGCAGCTCAGACAGTAAAGAACCTGCCTGCAATGCAGGAGACCTGGATTCAAGCCCTGGGTCAGGAAGATCCCCTGGAGAAGGGAATGGCAAACCACTCCAGTATTCTTACTTGGAGAATTCTATGGACAGAGGAACCTGGTGGGCTATAGTCCATGGAGTCGAGAAGAGTCAAACACGACTTAGCAACTAACACTTTCACTTCACTTCAAGGTGATGGATGTGCTGATCATGTAATAGTATATATGTATACCAAAGCATTACATTGTATACTTTAAACTTACACAATGTTATATGTTAATTATATTTCAGCAATGCTGTGAATAAATAATGTCCTCTGGAATAAAAAAGTAATATGTAGCAGTACATATAACAAGAATACATGAAATACAATTATTCTTAATGACCATAAAAATAGAATGCTGAATCTCATAAAGTCAAATTGCTCTGAGACTGAAAAAGTATGTGAAAGACAAATAAGAAGTTTCTAAGCTGCTGCTGCTGCTGAGTCACTTCAGTCTTGTCAGACTCTGTGCAACCCCATAGGCGGCAGCCTACCAAGCACCCCCGTCCCTGAGATTCTCCAGGCAAGAACACTGGAGTGGATTGCCATTTCCTTCTCCAATGCTTGAAAGTGAAAAGTGAAAGTGAAGTCACTCAGTCCTGTCCAACTCTTAGCAACCCCATGGACTGCAGCCTACCAGGCTCCTCCGTCCATAGGATTTTCCAGGCAAGAGTACTGGAGTGGGTTGCCATTGCCTTCTCCAAGCTTAGGGAAAATTCAAATTTTCAATTCAAATCTGCTAAAGTGAAGTTTATGCTTCCTTCAGTTGCCCATTGAGAAAACTGCATTCTTCTTGTTTCAGCAAGGCTTATAGGTTAAGGAAAGAGAAGGTAGCAAGTACTTGCTGAGAGCTTCTTGCCTCCCTGGAAGGTTACACACACTCCCTCCCTTGTGAGGTAGACCTCACAAATATGAGTATTATTATTATCAAACAATAATATTGTTATTAAACAATAATCAATGCATTATTGTTTATGATTGATGGAGAAAGTCACTCAGGCTGAGAGAAGCTCAGTGGTGGGTCCCAATACCAATATTAGATAGGAAGACACGCTTCAGACCTCGTCCATCTAGTTCCAAAGGCCACAGGCACTGTGTTCTACTTGCTTGGTCAAGCCTGTAGTTTCTTTCCTCCAAGAGAAAAACTTCACCTACAGATATATTTACTACCAACTTTCTACACTTCCTCCTGTCTTTCAATGGTTCCCACAGTCTCCTTCTCACCCCCTCTCATTTTCTATGCCCCTTGTGTCCATATACTTTTCCTGAGGTAGTAACAACACATCAATTTTCTCTGAAAGAAAGACCTCTGTTTTAGTTTTAAATGTGGGAGCATGATATGAGGCAAAGCAGAAAATCTCAACAATCAAGATTTGGGGGGTGAGGGCAGGAATGGAAATCCAGTGGTTTCTGGCAAGTATTCCTCACAATCACGTGTGCAGATGACAAAACTGTTGCAGCAAGTGAGACTCTGCTCAGTGAAATTAAGAAAGGGGTTTAGAAAACTCTATCCTCAACCAACCCTTTTACCCTAGACATTTTCTTAAATGAATCCCTTGATGTGACAGTGAGGGAAAATGCATTATTTTGGTTTATCTAAATGCCACTGAAACACTAGAACATTCATAGCCAGGCCTTTCATACAGCGTTCCAAAATCACACACTACCTACTCCAGGACAGCAGCCCTATTTTCTCACCAGCTGATGCTAACTATCCTGAGGATACTGACCAGGGAATTCTTTTCAGAAATACACCTGAGGTCTTTAACACCTAAATTAAAGAGTGGTGAAAGAAGCTTGTCTTTCACTGAGTTCTGTGCAAGACCATGCTGAGATTTGAATGACTCTCTATAGAGACGTTGTTATTCAGTCGCTCAGTAGTATCTGACACTTTGCGACCCCATGGACTGCAGCACGCCAGGCTTCCCTATCCTTCATCATCTCCCAGAGTTTGCTCAAACTCATGTCCATTGAATCGGTGATGCCATCCAAACATCTCATCCTCTGTCACTGGGGTAGGGACAAATCAAGAATCCTTGAGCCAGAGGTGGAGGTGGGGTTAAACCAGGAAAATCTTGCCTGCTATTTCCTTCCAGCTATGTATGGAAGACATCTAGAGCCTAAGTCAGTATCATGGAGCAGTCACTAATTCATCAAACACACCTCTGTAGACCAAGGACTGGCCATTTTAAAGATTTCTTGTAGCAAGGGAGGCCAGCACCTAAGAACAAGCCAGCAGAGCTATCCATCAAGCAATGGAGGGCTTCTGTCTCTTGATGGGCTGGTAAGGGAATCTGTTGGAATATGCTTTGGAGAAGTGTTGCCACAGGCCAGTACCAAGGCATCAGAGTGCATGAGCAGATGTCAGTCCTGCTCCACCTGTACTTGGCAGTCCAATAACCAAAGTATGAGACACACCATGGAACCAGAGTGACATCTCCCCATCACAGGGGTTTACCCTGCGTTTATGGCCCACTAATGGCCCTTTGCAATTTGCATTACCTTGATGTAGTCCAGGTCAGCCGAAGTCAGAGAGAGAAAAGAATGATAAGGATTGGAAACTCTCAAGAACAAAAAATAGCTCAGTTGGTAAAGAATCCGGCTGCAAGGCAGGGGACCCTGGTTTGATTCCTGGGTCAAGAAGACCCGCTGGAGAAGGGATAGACTACCTACTCCAGTGTTCTTGGGCTTCCCTGGTGGCTCAGCTGGTAAAGAATCTGCCTGCAATGCGGGAGACCTGGGTTCGATCCCTGGGTTGGGAAGAATTCCTGGAGAAGAGGAAAGGCTACCCACTCCAGTATTCTGGCCTGGAGAATTCCATGACTGTATAGTCCATGGGGTCACAAAGAGTCAGACACGACTGAGCAACTTTCACTTCACTTCACTTCAAGAACAAAAAATTAGGTTTCAGCAATATCAGGATAGCCATAGTCACCTCTGCATCTGCTCATTCACTAAGAGATATCCAGAGTGTTTTGCAAGGTTCTGGCATAGGCGAGGCACTGCTTCTTTGAAACCACTCTGACAAATGGCTAATAGGTCAAATTACATCTGAGTAAAAGTCTGGATGTGCTGGAACTAGGGTTATTTCCCCACAGTAATTCTGACCATGTCCCTCCACTTACCGTCAATGATTATTAGCTTTGGAGGCTGAGCCACAGGAAAAGGACAAAATGATGTTATGGCAAAATGGGAGAAACTCCGAGAAAGAATGCTATAATGACAATAGCCACGAAGAGGAGAAATGGCAGGGATAGACAGAGGCAGACAACCTAAAGAGGAAAAGAAGAAGGTCCATAATTTCATGGTCTGGTTAATATCAGCCACCTCTGACTATTAACCTTTAAAATCAGAGACATAGCAATTGATGCAGCAAACTTCATTGTTGTCTTACTTCAAGAAATTGCCACAGTCACCCCAACCTTCAGCAACCACCCACCATGGTCAGTCAGCAGTCATCCACATTGAGGCAATATCCTTCACCAGCAGAAAGACTGACTTGCTGAAGGCTCAGATAATGGCTAGCATTTTTTTAGCATTAAAGTATTTTAAAGTATATACATTGTTTTTTTAAGTATATAGCTATTATACACCAAATAGGCTACAATATAGTATAATCATGACTTTTGTATGCACTAGGAAACCAAAAAAAAAAAAAAAAAACCAGAAGCACTGAACCCTCCACTCTGTGTATGATGGTGAACAACCAGTAGTAACTCAAACAGTAGTCAACCAGTAGTAATTCAAAGAATTTCTTAAGGAATAAGCATGCAATTTGAAGATATGTTAACTAGTCCCAATCTATATGTAAATTAATTTACTTAAATATCTTAAAGTTCCTATTTTGAGAAGCAGGGCCTGAAACAGGAGTTCTTGTGTTAAGCGATTTTTTTGGCAGAATGTTGTTAAGAGAAGGGGGTTGAAAGAAACAGAATAGAATGGGAGGTGGGGGAGTTGAGCCTGAATGTGGTCTCAGCTGGAGATTAGCTTCAGTCTGGTTGCACAGGGAAGCTCTGGAACAGTATTTTCCAGAAGTAGATCATTTCAGAATAATAGGCTTAAGTGAGGTAGCAAAGCTGCTTTGTTTTTGGATGACAAGCTGTCTCATTGAGCTGACAAAACATGGGACACTCAGAGCAACTCTACAGGAAGGTGCTATCAGAACTCTGAGATTTTAAGTTATGAAATTAGCACATCATACTTTAAAAAATAGATCATAAAATAAGAAGAGAATCTTGGTTGTAACAGGATTGCCAATGCTAAAGGAAATGCGATATCCACAGAAACAGATAGTCATCATGGAATCACAGAACCAAAAAAGATAGTCAGGGTTGAAGTTGGCAATGTCCATTCAGCAGTGTTGGGAGATAAAAGGTGCCCTGTCCTACAAGCATAGCCAACTAGACCCCACAGCTGGTATATACCTGTGATGTAGATGGTTGCATCTAGCTATCAAATCTGATGCTAGCAGTTATTAAAATCATCTAGCCACCTCCCCTCTCTCTGTTTCCTTGCCTAGGAGCAGCCTTCTTTTCACATAAGGGTTTCCTCAGGAGCTTCCATCCAGATGGAATTCATTTACTAGCAGAAAAAAACAATCCTCAGAATTCTCATTATAAATTACATGTCGGCATTCTAATCTGTGTGTCAGTCTCTTGTGACTTGGGTTAACGGTAGTCTCACAAGATTTGTTCAACTCTAAATCCAGCCATATACTTCTCTACTCTAAAAGCATTATTGAGGAGAAAATGGAAAAGGGAGACAGGAAAATATTTATTTTAAGGAATTGGTTCATACAATTGTGGGAGTTGGCAAGTCTGAAATCTATAGAGCAGGCCAACAGACTGGAAATTCTGACAGGATTTCTATGTTCCAGTCTTGAGGCAGAATTGTTTCTTCTCTAGGAAACCTCAATGTTGCCCTTAAGACCTTCAACTGATTAGATGAGGCCCACCTACATTATCAAGGGTAACTTCCTTTACTTAAAGTCAACTGATTAGAAATGTTAATCACAGCTACAAAATACCTTCACAGCAACATTTAGACGAATGTTTGACCAAACAACTGGGCACCATAGTCTAGCCAAATTGACACAAAGTGAACCTTCACAATGACATATTCACTAAATTTTATTGACTGTTTTACAGACCATTAGGGACTGTGGCAAGAAGTGTGACAATCGCCATCAGTACCACCTTGCACTGAAGGTCCCTGTAAAGTGACAACGCAGCAGAGTAAAAGCCCAGTCACTAGTACTGTACCTTGAAGACCCTGATCAGTTGGCTGTTTCCCTAAGGGATATTGCCAGACAGGAAATGCAAGGATGAGGATGCTGGGCATGGGAGGAAGAGGGGCAACAGAGGGCCAGCATTTGGGGAAGACCAGCCTAAAGAGAGAAGGCAAAGCACATTCCAGTTTAAAGGCAGGAGCAGTGAGGTAAGTTTGTAGAAAAGGACAGAGGTGCACATTGACTTCAGACAAAAGAAAAGAAGCTCAAGACTTACCCCTCCAAGACACTTCCCTACTTCATCATATTGAAAGGGCCAGTCTTAGAAAATAACCTTAAACGTGTTACTCAATCAGTATACATTTCAAATTCCAGAACTCTGTTTTTCATATGGAAAATAGAATAATAGAAAAGAAGAAAATCATGTTCATCAGAGAAGAGAAAGAGAAACTAGCCAAAGGATTATGTCCCTGGAAATTTAAGGTTATTTTTTGACAGGATTGTATTTTTATTTGAGGTTGGATTTTTGATAGAGTGTTTCTGATGTATGGGTGCAGGTGGGTTTAATCCCTTCAGCATTATTTCCCATTTTAAACCAGGAGCCCAGCCTTCCAGAGGCTTGGCATGGTCAGGTCTACAGCTCCACTTGCTTCTCATTTCACTTTGAGCCAAGAATGGACTGTGGGGCCTGTCCCCTTTCACTATGAATTCCATGTTTGAATACTTAACCGTAACTTGACTACAAGGGTAATGGAACCCACCAGGCCTATTCTGAAATCTTCCAGGCAGGAAGTTCTGGGTTCACTTGCTCCCCACATCTCATAACTTCATGAAGTCACAGTTCCCTGGGTCAACTGCCCCTGGGAGAAGGAAAGAGATAGTACTTAAATTGAGTTTGAAGTTGATGTTTTAAGTTGAGAATAAATGGGGGTTTGGGGGAGAGGTGGATGGAAGGGCCTTTTTTCCTAACACTTTATTTTGAATATTTTTAAACAAACAGAAAAATTGAAAGAATGACACATTAAACACCCATGTACTCACCACCTTGATGCTATGTTTCCTTTATCTCATATCTAACCTTCTATTTATCCCTGTATCATTTATCAATTCATCTTATTTTTTGCATGTAATTCAAAGTAAGCGGCAGACATCAGTATGCATTACTCCTGAACACCCTACCATGCATAACATTAACTAGATTGAACTGAGTTTTAGCAATCAGAAGAAACAAGAAAAGCTTTGGAATCCACCCAAGGTGTCATTAAGGGATGCAAAAGATACTCAATAGAGCATGGTTGAAGGCAATGATTGTAGAAAAGTAAAATCCCTGGGAGGAAAAGCTTAAATATAAGTGTAGTTTATGATGTTACTTGTTTCTTCCTTTGAAGAGCATTGTTTCTTCCTTTGAAGAACATTCCTTTAATGTTTATCTGTAGTCATTATATACAGGTATCTCAGTACTGCACTGCTGTTTCACTGGTATAATGTGGATATTCATCAAGATTTTTAATTATTTGTTTGTATGTTAGGTTTTCATTATTAAAGTTTATTTCTACCATGAATTTATTCAGTAGCAATATATGTAGACTCATTGCCCAGGCAAACAGATGTATAATACCTGTATGCATGTATGTATATATATATGCATATTATATATATGTATATGTATATACATACATATTTATATATACTCAGACATTAATTTAAGGAAAGAATGTAGTAGGTAATTTGGCCCCAAAAATAATGGCTGGGCACTAAATATCTTAAATTAAAGCAATTTTCCCCCTATGACTCCCAAATAATATATGCCTTTTATGCTTTGCATTCTTTTGCTTTAAACCTGTCTATTTCCTTTCTTCCTTCTGTTCATTGCACATTACATACTTTATGGAAGATAGCCACTAACCATTTTTAACTATAAAATTTGCTTTGTGCTAAAATATCTCATAAGTTTGACAAATGGCAAATATAAATCAATTTTAACTTGTCGATCAAAGACAAAACATACCTCTTTTTAATTTTCAGTAGTCTTGAATTCAGATTCTTTTAAAAGTCGTCAGGAAGCCATTTGTCTCAAGAGGTAGCTTTAATCAAGGTAAAAGTAGTCCTTGTGCTAAGTTACTTCAGTCGTGTCCGACTCTTTGCGACCCCATGGACTGTAGCCCACCAGGCTCCTCTGTCCATGGAATTCTCCAGGCAGGAATACTGGAATGGGTTGCCATTTCCTTCTCCCTTTGCTCCCGTAATAATAATTAGTACTATCTATTTGCGTGTGTGCTCAGTCACTCAGTCGTGTCCAACTCTTTGCTACCCCATGGACTGTAGCCTGCCAGGCTGCTCTATCCATAGGATTTTCCAGGCAAGAATACTGGAATGGGTTGCTATTTCCTTTTCCAGGGATCAAACCCCAGTCTCTTGCACTGCAGGCAGATTCTTTACCAGCTGAGCTACCAGGGAACTGCCCTCACTATCAACATCGTGTCTACTAAAAACAGGTACTACACTGAGTTGCTTCCTATGTGCCAGATACTGTGCTAGGTGCTGGAGTGAATAAGATGGACCCATAAAGCTGAAAATCTGGTATGGAATTATTTGAATCACTGTTAATTGTAATTGAGACAAATATTAACAAAAAAGGGGAGATGTATTTTGAGAGGATAAAACAGGGAAAGCCCTTACCTAGTTTGGGAGAATGATGCAAGGTGGGGAGTGATCAAGGCTTTCTTCAGGAAATGATGTTTTATCTGAGACTTGATAGATGAATAGGAGTGATCCAGGCAGAAAAAGAGAGAAAGAGCATTTTTTTTAATGTTTATTTATTTATTTGGCTGTGCCGGATCTCAGTTGCATCACGTAACATCTTTGTTGCGGTATGTGGGTAATTTTTTTTTAAGTTGCAGTATAAGGGATCTTTACTGGCAGCATGTGAACTGGTAATTACAGCATGTGGGATCTAGTTCCCTGACCAGGGATTGAACCCAGGACCCCTGCATTGGGAGCTCAGAGTCTTAGCCACTGGGCCACCAGGGAAGTCCCGAGAAAGAGCATTCTATGCAAAGAAAACAGTATACAGTGTCACCTACAAAAGAAGGGGTTCTGCTCCGAGAGCATGTTCATAAGTCCAATTTGTTCATAAATCCAACAAAGTTAGCCTAGGTGCCCAGCTAACACAATCGGCTATATGGTACTGTACTATAATAAGTTTATAATACTTTTCACACAAATAATACATAAAAAACAAGCAAACTTAAACACAAAAAATAAAACATTTTTAATCTTACAGTACAGTACTGAGAGAGTCAATTCCTAGGCAGGTTGATCAGAAGTCCGGGGATCCTCAAGGAGAGAGGTCTGGAATTCTCAAGGAGGAGGAAAGGACAAACTTTTTTTTCCCTCTACATTCCTTAGTCTTAGTCACATGAAACGTTTTTATCTTTAAGCCTGGAACTGATGATTACACAACAAACAACTAAGTTTAAACTCTGTACTAAGGATTATATAACAACAATGTATCCTACTTGAGGACAGTTTCTCCTTCCTGAAAACCTTCTGGCTAATCCTATTATCTTAAAATGGAAATTATGGGAGTGGGTCTAGTAAGATCTTTACAACCTCCAGACATCATTTTGATTCATTGTAATAACTAATTAAAAGGTATATAACTCCTTTGCTAACACTAGCAAGGGGGTACTCTTTCTGCCCCCTTCTGATGTCTATGTCAGAAGCTTTCTCTATCCCTTTTATACTTTAATAAAACTTTATTACACAAAAGCTCTGAGCAATCAAGCCTCATCTCTGGCCCCAGATTGAATTCTTCTTCTCTGAAGGCCAAGAAGCCCAGCGTCTTTTGTGGTCCAGCAACAACCTTTCAGTACCTTGAAAAGTACGGTAGTGTGGTACAGTAGCTGGCACACAGGGGCTGGCATCTAGTGAACAGGCAAGAAGAGTTACTGACTGGAGAAGGGAGAGGAGGTGGAAATGGTAGAGCTGAAGGATGGTCAACAACAGGAGATGGAGGGTAAGCTGCAATTTCACTCATGCCTGATGCTGATGACACAGGTTCTGTTTCCTTGCTGAATTCAATTCTATCTACCCTCTTGTAAAAATGATCCACTGATGTCTGGGTAGTAGTTCTATTTTTTTTTTCTCATCATAGTAGCACTAGATTTTATCTGAACAGCTGCTGCAACCTTCATGTACCATTCTGCATTCAGGTCCTGTGCCTCAAAAACTAACTGTGCTGGACTTCCCTGGTGGTCCAGTGGTTAAGAATTCACCTACCAATGCAGGGAACATGAGTTCAATCCCTGATCTGGGAAGATTCCACATGCCACATGGGTCAACTAAGCCCTAGCACCACAACTGCTGAGCCCGTGTGCTGCAACTACTGAAGCCTGTGCCCTGGAGCCCACGCTTGGCAATAAGAGAAGCCGCCACTTTGAGAAACCTACATGCTAAGTTGCTTTAATCGTGTCTGACTCTGTGCAACCCCATGAACTGTAGCCCGCCTGGTTCCTCTGTCTATGGGATTCTCTAAGCAAGAATACTGGAGTGGGTTGCCATACCCTTCTCCAGGGGGTCTTTCTGACCCAAGCAGGTGGGTTCTTTGCCACTAGTGCCATCAATGAGAAGCCTACACACCACAACTAGAGAGTAGCCCCTGCCCATGCACAGCAACAAAGACCCAGCACAGCCAAAAATAAATATACAAATATGTTTTTAAAAACTTATTATTCTCTGTCTCTGGACTGCTTATTAAAAACAAAAACAACAACAGAAAAACTAGCAGTGTCTCCTCAAATATAAAATCCCCTTGTCATTTCTTGTGTCATGAATCCCTTCAGTTCTTTGGTGACTTCTTTTTCTTATCTCCCTTCATCCTTTCTCTGGGCCTCCAATTCCATCAGGTCTTCATTAGTAAGCTCCATGTTCACATCTTTGAAAGTTCAAAACTTGAAGGTTTACATATAAGGGGTTTATGTATTTAAAAATGCTTTGATCAGGAAAGACTTAACTAAAATTTAGACAATATTCTTGGAGATTTGGAGCCTTAGGGTGCAAAAGGAAGCTAGAGAAACAAGCAGGAGCTGGTTTGCACAGTCTTGTGGGCAACGTTAAGAATTTTGGTATTCACTCATTCATTGATGGGCAGCCACAGAAGGGTTTTAAATAAAAATAGGAATTGCTTTGACCAGATTTGTGTTCTTAGACGATCACTCTAGCTATCATGTGGAAGATGGTGCTTTCATTAGATTATTCTTTTGCTTAAGTGTAACACAGACTCAAAATAACAATGGCATAAGTAAGGTGAAGTGTGAGCTGGAATTGGATGTTGCTCCTAAAAATCTTTAGGAACCCAGGCTCCATCTATCTTCTTCTTCTATCATCCCTACATCCAAGTTTGTTCTGCACCAAAGCCACATCTCAACCAGCAAGAAGGGCACCTGGAAATTCTATATGTCACTCCCATTTTGTTTCTTTAGCAAGAACCTAGTCCAATGGCCACATCCAGCTTAAGGGAGTTTGGGAAAGTGAGTTTTTTTTCCCCTAGATGGTTCTGTGCCCAGATAAGAAGTCTATTACTTTAGAAGAAAAGGAATGGATGTTGGAAGAAAACTGGCAGTTTTTGCCACTGATGAATTAGAGATAGATGGTCAAGAGAGGAAACAGGGTGACTAGTATAGAGGCAACTGCAAAAGTCCAAGTGGGATATGATGGTAAGTTGGTCTAGCATAGTAAGGTAGAGACAGAACGGAATGAAGGGATCTAGGAAATATGTAGGAGTATAGAGTCAATAGCTTCCCTGGTGGCTCAGATGGTAAAGAATCTGCCAACAATGCAGAATACCTGGGCTCAATCCCTGAATCAGGATGATCCCTTGGAGAAGGGAATGGCTACCCACTCCAGTATTCTTGCCTGGAGAGTTCCATGGACAGAGGAGCCAGGCGGGCAACAGTCCATGAGGTCACAAAGAGTCAAACACGACTGAAGTGACAGCAGCAGCAGCAGCATAGAATCAATAGGACTTAGGTATAAGAGTTAAAGGAGAAGGAAATATAAAGGATAACATTCAAGTTTCTAAAATGAACAACCAGGAAAATGATGTCATCATTAACTGAGATGGGAAAGACTGGAAATCTATAGATTTGTGTAGGACAGTCATAAATTCAGTTTCTCAAAATTCTTGTCAGATATTCAAGTATAAATATTGTCTCGGCCAGGTGTTGGAAAACTGTGACCTATAGGACAAATTTGGCTCACTGTGTGTTTTTTTTTTAAAAATTATAATTTTATTGTGATAAAATATAGGTAGCAAAATTTACCATTTTATCCATCTTTAAATATACAATTCATTGGCATTAATTACATTCACTATGTCATGCAAACATTTCCACTCTCTATTTCCAAAGCCTTTTCATTACCCCAACAGAAACTCTACACGTGCTAAGTTGCTTCAGTTGTATCCAACTCTTGCGACCCTGTGGACTGTAGACTGCCAGGCTCCTCTGTCCAGGTTCTCCAGGCAAGAATACTGAAATGGATTGTCACGCTCTTCTCCAGGGGATCTTCACAGCCCAGGGATCGAACTTGAGTCTCTTGCGTCTCCTACATTGGCACGTGGATTCTTTACCACTAGTGCCATCTGGGAAACAACCGAAACTCTGTAACCATTAAACAATAGCTCTCCATTCCCCTTTCCCCTCAGCCCCTGGTAACTTCTAATCTACTTTCTATCTCCATAAACTTGCCTATTCTACATATTTCAAATAATTAGAACCATGCAATATTTGTCCTTTTGTGTCTGGTTTATTTCACTTAGCATAATGTTTTCAAGGTTCACCCATGTTGTAGTGTGTATCAGAACTTCATTCCCTTGTAGCATGGAGCCCTCCAAGAGCAATGGAAAACAGATTTAAAAAGTGATAACTCTGCAAACCAGCAAATAAGTGGAACTGGAAAAGAATGTAGAATATAGGAGAGAAGAAATAAATTCTGAATTTGAGCAATTTAAACTATTTGTATAGCGTAAGCAAGGGGCTATTAAGCAGGTACAAAATGAAGGGGTGGGTATTTTAACAACACGAAATGAAAACTCCATAACATTTCCAGATCATGTTTCCACATTAAGACATCTACTGAGGGAGGGAAAGGGCAAGTTTGTGCAGTCAGAACTGGGATTCCTGATACATGTTATGAATATCCCACCACAGGTATCAAAACCTAAAATACCCTGACATCTTCTCATTTCGATTAAAGAAATATGGATTCAGTATTCCTCCCAATATTCTGGCTTGGGCAAAATTATCAAACCGTTATAAGTAGATGTGATTTTAGACCTTGAAATCGCTTACCTTAGGCTTATTGTCTCTGAGGATAGAAAAAGTGTGCAACAGGGAAGGAAAAAAGACAAAATCTTTGTTATAACTTAAGGAGATTTCATCTCTGCCCTGCTATCCTGGGTTCTAAGAGATTTAATTATGGCAGGCATTACTGGGAAGTAGAAGTGGAAAACAAAAATAAATGGACATTGAGTGTGTGTTAAGATAGTCTTCCTAGGAACGGGTGGAATCAGCCAGTTCAAGATAGATTCCAGGCAGCTGGGAGATATGTTGACAGCACTTAAGGTGCAATGCGTCCTAAGACAGCCAGCTTCTGCCAGTAATAAGACCCAGCAAAAAATAGGCATTTTTCTGGACTGAGTTGAGTGTGGTTTCCTTTTTATAATATGAATGATAGAACTCTTCTCATACTTTTAATGATTCTTTATAGAAGCCATTTGGCCCTATTTCTATACTAGACCAGATCCTGAATCTCTTCAGTAACAGATTATGAAAGATAAAGTACCTGGGGGATGATTTTATTTCATGTTTTAGGGTTAATCTTAGTAAATTTTGTCTTGATAATTCTGGATTTTTAAAATTTTCTGCTGCTGAAAATCAGGATGGATTTTTCTTCCTCATTTTCAGAAACTATATAAATAGGGTAGCAATGCCAATTGCAAAGTTGTCACCAGCATCAGTTGTCAAGTGCTTTGAATTTCTTTTTTTAATAAAGATCTTATTTTTATTTGTTTAATTTACTTTTTTATTTTAACTGGAGGATAATTACTTTACAATATTGTGATGGTTTTTGCCATATATCAACATGAATTGGCCATACATGTGCCTCCCCCATCCTGAAACCCCGCCTCCCACCCTCTCCCTCCAGGTTGTCACAGAGCGCTGGCTTTGGGTGCCCTGCATCATACATAAAACTCCCATTGGCTATCTATTTTATATATGGTAATATATATGTTTCAATGCTATTCTCTCAAATCATCCCACCTTCTCCTCCCACTGAGTAAAAAAGTCTGTTCTTTATGTCTCTGTCTCCTTTGCTGCCCTACACATAGGATCGTCGATACTGTCTTTTCTAGTTTTGCATTTCTTAGATAAAATATTTGAAAATCAACAATATCTTATTTAACCCAATAATGTATTTTAAATGGAAAAAATAACAATTCCTTTGTAAGGCTGAATAATATTTCATTGTATGTACATACCACATTTTGTTTATCCATTCACCTGTTGATAAACACTTAGGTTGTTTCCACTTTTTGTCTATTCTGAGTAATGCTGTAATAACTTTGGCATATAAGTATCTGTTTGAGTCTCTGTTTCCAATTCCTTTGGGTTTTATACCTAAGCGTGGAATCGCGGGGTCAAATAGTAATTCTATGTTTAACTTTCTGAGGAACCACCAAACTGTTTTCACAGTGGCTGCACTATTTTACATTCCAATCATGAGAGTACAAGAGTTCCAATTTCTCCACATTCTCTCCAATATTTTTTATTTTTAATAGTTTTTTTAAAATTATTATATCCATTCTCCACAAAAAAAAATGAAATTTTTCCATTTGCAGCAACATGGATAGACTCGGAGGGTATTATGTTACTTGATATAAGTCAGATAGAGAAGGACAAATACTGTATGATATCACTTATATGTAGAATCTAAAAAACAAACTAGTGAATATAAAAAAAAGAAGCAGGCTCACAGACATAAAGAACAAACTACAACGGTTGCCAGTGGGGAGGGGGAAGTGGAGGACAAGATAGGAGCAGGGGTTAAGAAATACAAACTATTGTATAATAAACAAATAAGGTACAAGGATGTATTGTGTAACAGAGAATATAGCCAGTATTTTGTAGTAACTATTAGTGGAATTTAACTTTTAAAAATTTTGAATCACTAAGATGTACATTTGTAACTTATGTTATATTGTACACTAACTATATTTCAATTTTAAAAATGAAAAATAAATCATTATAGCCATTCTAGTGAGTGTGAAATTATATCTCACTTCTGGCTTTTATTTACATTTCCTTTATTGACTAATGATGTTGAGGAGTATCTTTTCATGTACTTATTGGTGATTTGTAGATCTTCTTTGCAGAGTTTTTTATTCAAATTTTTGATGCATTTTTAACTGGGTTGTTTGTTTTTTGAGGAGGAGTTGTGACTTTTTAATATATTCAAGATATTATACTCTTATTGGCTATGATTTTCAAATATTTTCTACCATTTTTAGGTACTCTTCACCCTCTCTTAAGAGTATCATTTAATGAACAAAGGTTTTCCATTTTGATGAAGCTCAATTGATCGGTTTCTTCTTTTCTTGCTTGTGCTTTTGGTGTCTTATCTAAGAATCCATTGCCAAATCCAAGGTCATAAATCTTTCCCCCTATGCATTCTTCTAAGAGTTTTAGGATTTTTAGCTCTTTTATTTAGATCATTGATCATTTTCAGTTAATTTTTGTATATGGTGTGAGGCAAGAGTCCAAATTCATTCTTTTTTATGGGGAAATTCAATTTTCCTGGCACCATTTATTGGAGATTTCTTCCCCCATTCAAAGGACTTGATATCTTTGTCAAAAATCAATGGCCATATATGTAAGGGTGTATTTCTGGGATCTCAGCTCTGTCCCATTGCTCTATATGTCTATACATAAGCCAGTACCATTTTGTTTTGAGTGCTGTAGCTTTGTAGTAAGCTTTGAAGTCAGGAAGTGTGAGTCCTCCAACTTGATTCTTTTTCAAGATTGTTTTGGATATTTTGGGACCCTTAGAATGCCATATGAATTTGAAAATCAACTTTTCCATTTCTACACAAAGAAAAGCTGGAATATTTTAGGAACTGTGTTGAATCTGTAGACCACTTTGGATAGTATAGACATCTTAAAATATTAAATTTTCCAATCCATGAACACGAGATATCTTTCCATTTATTTAGATTTTCCTTAATTTCTTTCAACAAAGCTTTTTAAGTGTCAATGTACAAGTCTTTCCCCTCCTTGGTTAAATTTATTCCTAAGTATTTTATATTTTTGGATGCTATTACAAATGAAACTGTTTTCTTAATTTCCTTATGAGAATTTTCATTGCCTATGTTTAGAAACACAACTTGTGTGTATGTATATGTGTGTTGATTTTGTAACCTGTAACTTTGCTGAATTTATTTATTATCTCTAGTAGCTTTTTTATAGATTCTTTGGGATTTTCTACATGTAGAATCATGTCATCCACAAATAAAGATAGTTTTACTTCTTTCTTACTAATTTGGATGCTTTTTATTTCTTTTTCTAGTCTAAATAACTCTGGCTAGAACTTCCAGTACAATGTTGAATAGCTCACTCCTTTTTTAAAAAATAAAGTTTTACTGGAACACAACCAGTCTCATTTATTTATATATTGTCTATGGCTGCATTTGTACTGCAATGATAGAGTTGATTAGTTTGACAGAAACCAGTTGGATCAAAATTTTTTAAATATTTAATATATAGCCCTTTACAGAGATAGTTTGGCAAGCTTTTCTTCTAGTGCCATGCTGTGCTTTGTTGTGTCCGACTTTTTGTGATCCTGTGGACTGTAGCCCACCAGGCTCTTCTGACCATGGAATTTTCCTGGCAAGAATGCCATAGCAGGGTTGCCATTTCCTACTCTTAGGGGATCTTTCCAACCCAGGGGTCCAACCTATATCTCTTGTGTAACCTGCATTGGCAAGCCGATTTTTTTACTACTGCACCACCTGGGAAGCCATTTTCTTCTAGGCAAAAGTATAATTAAGTCTGAAATTCAAAAGAGTGATCTTGATAGGAGATACATATTTTTATGTTACTTGAAGTCACAGTAGTTTGAGGACCACCTAGGATGAAAGATGTGGCTTAAGGATTAAGACTTGATGTATTTCAGCATTTAATGATGAAAAGGATGAAAAAACCCCATCATAAGTGACTGAGAAGTGTGTGTACCAGAGAGTGTAGTGTACCTCAGAGAAACCAAGAAAAATTAGCATTGTGAGAAGAGGGAAATAGTCAACAATGTGAAAAGCTGACAAAAAAAATATCAAGTAAGATGAGGACTTTAAAATGTCCATTGTTTTTAGCAACATGATGGTTACTGGTAATTGTAACAAGAGAAGCCTCCTAGGAATAGTTTTAAGTGTTTTAATTTCCAAAATGAAATATTTTGAAGAATCAAACATTTGAAGAGTTGTAATTTCATGCTTTCCTAAAATATGTATTTATTGACCAACAAATTGGACTAATTTCATTGGTATAAATTGGTATAATATATTTTATATTTAAATTATTTCCCAAATTGGAATTATTTTAAAAAATAAATTTATTTCCATGAAAAAAAGACTTTTCAAAATGATTTTCCAAAACTAAAAAATACATAAAGAAAATAGTTATTCCTGGTACATATTCATGCACTTTAATCAGTTTACTAGCTATATCTATTTCTAATACTATGTTAACTGACATTTTTTTCTGAAAACATATTTTTTCAATAGGACTTAGTAAAATTGCATGCAATATTCCTCAAAGTTGTACTCTATAGCCAATAAACTTGAAATTTTGGATAACTTCAATTTATTCTTTTCTGAAGATTATAATATTGTTGATTGAGAAGACAGTCTCTTTACAGATGTTACACAGCATCTATAAGATAAAGCAAATCCTGTTAATTAGAAAGTAGTCTCGATTCTAATTATTTTATTGAAAAATGGAGGAATATTTTGAAGGGTAATGTGTTTTGCTTCCATTTAGAGTCCTTCAACAAATATTTTTACAAGATAAAATTCATTAAATTTTCTGTATTTATGATTCTTTTGAATGATTCACCAAATTTAAACACTGAAAAATCAATGCTTTCTCAAGTATATTCTAGTATTACAGTACAGATTATATGGTTTAGTTAAAAATAAGAAACATCAAGTCAAGATATTACAAAGTACAGTTGTAGAATGTCAAAATTAAATCTTGTATGCAGTTTGGGCTCTCATCATATAATCTGCTAAATAATGAATTTCAATTTCTTCCTATATATAAGCTTTATTTTCATAATTTCAATTTGCTAAGAGCTTCAAAAGCTGAAATTTTTGGTACTCCATTTCTTGAGTACTTTGGTTGAAGATTTCTAAATGATTGAACAAAATACAATCTAAATTTGAAGGACTTGTTCACAATGATGGTCAATACTCTGTAGGACACTTGAGTTAATTAACAGCATACTTCCATAAAAGCTCAAAATTTTAAACAATCCGAGTCATGACCAGAAGCAAAAAGAGAATCATATACAGCCATACTAAATTTTTTTCATGTTCCCTATCAGATTTGTCTCAAAAGTTTACAATTCATTTATTCTAAATATGTATATGTGTATGTGTACCATGTCGCTCAGTCATGTCTGATTCTTGAGACCCTGTGGGCCATAGCCCTCTAGGCTCCTCTGCTCATGGAATTTTCCAGGCAAGGATACTGCAGTGGGTTGCCATTACCTCAGGTTCCAGGGGATCTTCCCTACCAAGGGAGTGAATCCTCGTCTCCTGTGTCTCCTGCATTGGCAGGCAGAGTCTTTACAGCTGCACCACCTTGGAAGCCCCATGTATAGGTATATGTAAATACATTTGTAAATGATGACAACTATAGCTTCTGTTTCAGTTGATAGAATATCACAGTGTAGATGCAGTGATATATGCTCCACAATCAGTTTCAAGTGTGTTTCTGCTCCATAGTTTTCTTAATTTAGTAAGAACATTGTTTTTGTCATGGTGATTATATTTCACCTAAGTCAGTATTTGTATTATCATCACAACAAACTAATTTTATCTTCAATATTGGATTTTTACACTGATTTTGTAAGTGAGCATTATTAAAGTCAGATGTTTTACCTTTATCAAAATAATCTTCCAAAAGCTATACTATGCCTGCATAAATTTGATGAAAACATTAAGCCATTTCTGAAATTAACCAATTTTCTGTGTGAAGCATCTAATGTCCCTGATTTAAAACTGGCATCATGTAACAATTTGCAAAAATCTTTCTCAGCTAATGGAGCTGACCCAGTAACAGTTATCACTTTGCTCTGTGTATTTGCACAGAAAACATGGAAATGAAAATGAATGAAATTAATTCAGAGAAATCATCATTTGATCTAATTGAAAAGCCATGCTTTGGCATAGGAAATAGCAGCCCTGGGAAATCCCATGGACAGTGGAGCCTGTGGGCTACAGTCCATGGGGTTGCAAAGAGTCAGAAATGACTTAGCAACTAAACAACATCTCCTCCACCTCACCCTCAAGGGCTATAGTTACAAAAGAGTTGACTACTAAGCAATGGGGAAAAAAATAAAGAAAGAAAAGCCATGCTTCACAGAATGCTATGTAAATTCACCTTCCACAGTTAACTTTTGAAATAGATGGTGATTTTTTAAAACAGATTTGGGTCTGCTGGTTTTCACATGGTCAGTAATAGCACTATGACTTCTGGTTGGAAGGTAAATACTAACAAATATTTTTGAGCAGATTACATTCACCAGCTTTTTTAAAATTTAGAAATAAAAATTCGCTAAGTATGTACAAAGCATTTACTTTCGTTTTCTCATTGCCATTGAAAATGTATTGCTATAGAGAGGGTCTATTTGCAAAATAAAAAGGCATTAAGAAACAGAAAAATAAGCAAATGGTTGTAGATTTACACCTTCACAGAAACAGCAAAACTACAGTAGCAGGAGCTTTTTGACTGTTTTCCCTATGCTCTATAGGAGGACTGCTCAGACTCCACTTCCCACATGCATTTCACTTATAGTTAACACACACACTTTCTCACATTTTCTACTGACCCTTTGAGCTAGTGGCCTGTCAAATTTAATAGCAAAAGTGGTTGATACAGTAACTAACCTGCAGATACAACAGCATCAAATACACCACCTGAGACCAGGGATAGTAATTTCTAATTGATGGAGTCAAAGAGAACTTTGTTTCACAAGAAACTACATCCTGTCCTTGAAAGGGAGGAGTCTGTTACATTGCATCTAGAAAGAGTTGTCATCTTTCACATTCAACTATATGGTGAAGTGAGAACTCTGTACACTGTCCATGCATTTCACACACTACTACATGAGACAATTCTTTGCTTTGAAACCTATTTTACCTGATATTTAATATATCTACTCCTGCTTTTTTGCTGCTGTTAATATTTGCTTGCCACATCTCATCCTGTCTTTTTACTTTCAACCTACTTATGTCACTGTATTTGAAGTGAGTTGCTTATAGACAACATATAGTTGAATCACAGGTTTATTAATCCACTCTGCCAGTTTGCTTTTCAATTGATGTATTTAAACTATTTACATTTAAGGTAATTATTGGTATGTATAGGGCTTATACATCCACTTTATTTTTTGTTTATTTCCTGTGTTTCTCAGTCCTCTATTTCTCATCTCCAGCCTTCTAATAGGTTATCTGAATGTTTTTAAGGTTTTTTGTTTGACTTATTTAGTCTTTTTGAACATTTCACTTTGTATAGTTTAGGAACAAGTCAAGGATGTCCAGTCTTACTACTCTTATTCAACGTGGTGATGGAAGTTTTAGCCAATACAATAGCACAGCAAAAAAAGAATAAAAAGCATACATATTGAAAAGGGAAAAAAAAACTTCCCTTTTGATGATTTGTTCTCTATGTAGAAAATGGCAAAGAATTGACAAAAATAAAAACTCTTAGAAGTAATAAGTGAGTTTATCAAAGTCTCAGAATAGAATATCAACACACTGAACTCAATCTCAATTTTACATACTAGCAACAAACATGTGGAAAGTGAAATTTAAAATATAATTCCATTTATAATTACTCCAAAGAAAATTAAATATTTAGGTATAAATCTAACAAAATACATACAATATCTGTATCCTGAAAATTGCAAAATGCTGATGAAAGGCATCAAAGAACTAAATAAAAGGTATGATTTATTGTGTTCATGGGTTGGAAGACTCAACATAGTAAAAATGTGAATTCTCCCTAAACTGATCTATAGATTAATGCCATATTTATCAAAGTTCCAGCAGGGATTTTTGTAGGCATAGAGAAGCATATTTCAAGTTTATATGGAATGCACAGAACATATAATAGCTAAAACAATCTTGAAGAGGAAGAACAGTGTGAGTAGAACCACTCTACCCCTTGCTAATACTTACTATATAGCTAAAACCACCAAGACACTGTGTTATTGGCAGAAGACTAGATACATGGGTCAATGGAACAGAAGAGAGAAACCAGAAATAAACTCACACAAATATGCCCAACTAATCTTTGACAACATTTCAAAAACAAGTTTAATAAAGTGTCTGAATCCATTTTTGACATTTGACTGCTGACAGCTTTCAAATTCCACCTAACCCCTTTCCACTTTTGCCCTGCCTCTGGGCAAGCTGATAAGAAATCCCAGGCCTTCCCTCCCTTGGCACTTCCAGGAAAGGTCAAACTATGAAAATCCCTGCCCACACATGGGAATCATCACCCTAGCCTCACTCCCTAATCAAAATAAAATCAAAAGACACTTACTTCTCCTTTCATTCAATCCAGTCCAGACTGGCTTGGGGTATCTGACATGCTCTCCTCCAAAAAAAAAATCCCATTATATTAATAATTCCCTCTTTTCATACCATCCTACTGTGTGTGGTATCATCAGTCCCCACATCTGAAGCAATTTTGGTTGAGGAATTGAACCCACTGTCTACAGGGTAGCCACAAAACAATTGTTCTGTGAGCAGGATTGTGTAGCATACCACTCTGCATTTATAAAAAATGGTAAAACTTAAAAAATAGTGATAATATAAAAGTTGGCAACCACGCAAAGAAACTGGATCACTTATACACTACTAATGGGAATGTTAAATAGTACATCCACTCTGTGAAAGAGTATACTAGTTTATTTAAAAACTAGACATGTGCTTACTATACAACTTAAATATTGCATTCTTGGGTATTTATCTCAAAGAAATGAAAATATATTTCCACACAAAGACTTGTATGCAAACAGCCATAGTATCTTTGGTCACATGAGTCCCAAACTAGAAACAACCCAATGTCCATCAACTGATTAATGGATAAACATAATGTGGTACATCCAAACCATGGAATTGAATAAAGAAGAAAAGAATGACATTTTCTATAAGTTGAATGAGTTTCAAGGAAATTATACTGAGATAAAAGGCAACCCCTAAAAGTTATATCCTGTATGATTCCATTTATTAATATATAATAGTTTTGAAATGACAAAATTATAGATATAGAGAACAGATTAGTAGATGCCAGTGTTTGGGGTGATGTGGGTGTGGTTGGAAGGTGAATGTGATTATAAAAGTGCAATATGAGGGATCCTTGTTATGGAACTCTTCTATATCTTGACTGTGATCACAGTATTCTACGTAGGCAATAAAATTGCATAGAACAAAACACACACACATACACACACATATAGAATTGCATGTAAAACTGGTGAAATCTGAATAAGGTAGGTAGATTGTATCAATGGCAATTTCTTGGTTGAGATACTGTTATGCAAAATGTTGCCCTTGGAGGAAACTAGGTGAAGGGTATAAAGAATCTCTTTGTATTATTTTTTAATTAGTTTTTATTAGAGTATAGTTGCTTTGTAATGTTATGTTAGTTTTTATTGTACAGCAAGTGAATCAGTGCCCTCTTTTTTTGGATTTCCTTCCAATTTAGGTCACCACAGAGCACTGAGTAGAGTGCTACACAGTAGGTTCTTATTAGTATCTGCTTTATGCATAGTAGTGTATATATGCCAAGCCAAATCTACCAATGCTTCCCACTCTTCCCCCTTTGGTATCCATACATTTGTCCTCTATGTCTGTGTCTTTATTTCTGCTTTGCAAATGAGTTCATCTGTATCATTATTCTAGATTACACATATAAGTGATATTATATGATATTTGTTTTGTCTTTCTACCTTACTTCACTCTATATGACAGTCTCTGGGTCCATCTGCATCTCTACAAATTACAGCATTTAATTCTTTTTATGGCTGAGTAATATTCCATTGTATATATGTACCACATCTTTATCCATTCTTTTATTGATAGGTATTTAGGTTGTTTCCATGGACTGGCTATTGTAAATAGTGCTGCAATGAACATTGGGGTGCATGTATCATGTTTTTTAACTTATTTGGCTGTGCCAGGTCTTCATTGCAGCATGAGGGATCTTGAGTTGCAGCATGCAAACTCTTAGTTGCAGCTTGTGGAATCTAGTTCCCTGACCAGGGATCGAACCCAGGCCCATTGCATTAGGTCACAGTCTTAGCTACTGGACCACCAGGGAAGTCCCTGCATATATCTTTTGATTATGATTTTCTCCAGGTATATGCCCAGGAGTGGGATTGTTAGGTCATATGGTAATTCTTAGTTTTTTATGGAATTTCCGTACTTTTCTCCATATTAGCTGTGCCAATTTACATTCCCACCAGCAGTGTAAGAGGGTCGCCTTGTCTCCACACTATCTCTGTCATTTATTGTTTGTAGATTTTTAAAATAATGGCCATTCTGACCAGTGTGAGGTGATACTTTATTGTATTTTTGAGTTACATTTCTATAATAAAGAAGCTCTTTGTATTATTTGAACATCTTTTCACGTGTTTGTTGGCCATCAGTATGTCTTCTTTGGAGAAATGTCTATTTAGGTCTTCTGCCCATTTTTTGATCGATTTTTTTTTTTTTTATTGAGTTGCATGAGCTGGTAGTATATTTTGGAGATTAATCCCTTGTCAGTTGCTTTGTTTGCAAATATATTCTCTCATTTCAATGGTTGCATTTTCATTTTGCTTATGGTTTCCTTTGCTGTGTAAAAACTTTTTAAGTTTAATTAGGTCCCATTTATTTTTGTTTTTACTTTCATTACTCTAGGAGTTGGATCAAAAAAGATCTTGCTGTGATTTATGTCAAAGAGTGTTTTGCTTATGTTTTCTTCTAAGAATTTTCTATTGTCCAGCCTTACATTTAGGTCTTTAATCCATTTTCAGTTTATTTTCATATATGGTGTTAGGGAGTGTTCTAATTTCATTCTTTTATGTGTAGCTCTCCAGTTTCCCCAGCACAACTTATTAAAGGACTGCATTTTCTCCATTGTGTATTCTTGCCTCTTTTATCACAGATTAGGTGATCATAGGCGGATGGGTTTATATCTAGGCTTTCTAACTTGTTCCTTTGATCTATATTTCTGTTATTGTGCCAGTACCATACTGACTTGATGACTGTAGCTTTGTAGTTTAGTTTGAAGTCAGGGAGCCTGATTTCTCCAGCTCTGTTTTTCTTTCTTGCAATTGCTTTAGCTATTCAGGATCTTTTGCCTTTCCATACAAATTGCAAAATTTTTTGTCCTAGTTCTGGGGGAAATGTCGTTGGTAATTTGATAGAGATTGCACTCAATCTGTACATTACTTTGAGTAGTACAATCATTTTCACAATATTGATTCTTCCAATTCAAGAAAATAGTATATCTCTCCATCTGCTTGTGTTGTCTTTGATTTCTTTCATCAGTATGTTATGTTTTCTGAGTAGAGACTTTTTGCTTCTTTAAGGAGGTTTATTCCTAGGTATTGTACTCTTCTTGTTGCAATGGTAAATGGGATTGTTTCCTTAATTTCATTTTCTTATTTTTCATTGTTAGTGTATAAAAATGCAAGAGATTTCTGTGAATTAATTTTGTATCCTGCAACTTTGCCAAATTCAGTGATTAGCTCTAGTACTTTTCTAGTGGCATCTTTCAGATTTTCTATGTATAGTATCATGTCATCTGCAAACAGTGACAGTTTCACCTTTTTTTTTTCCAATTAAGACCCCTTTTATTTCATTTTCTTCTCTGATTATCATTGCCAAGACTTCCAAAACTGTTGAATAATGGTGGTGAGAGTGGGCACCCTTATTTTGTTCCTGATCTTAGAGAAAATGCTTTCAGTTTTTTACCATTGAGAATGAATGCTGTGGGTTTGTTGTATACCACCTTTATTAGGCTGAGGTATGTTCTTTTTATGTCAACTTTCTAGAGTTTTTTTAATAATAAATGGGTGTATAATTTTGTCAAAAGCTTTTTCTGCATCTATTGAGATGATCATATGGTTTTTATTCTTCAGTTTGTATAACATTGATTTGCAGATACTGAAGAATCCTTGTAATCCCTGAGATAAATCCCACTTGACTGTGGTACATGGTCCTTTTAATGTGTTGTTGGATCCTGTCTGCTAGCATTGTGTTGAGGATTTTTGTGTCCATGTTCATCAGTAATATTGGCCTGTAATTTTTTGTGTGTGGTATCTTCATCTGGTTTTGGTATCAAGGTGATTGTGGCCTTGTAGAATGAGCTTGCGAGTGTTCTTCCCTCTGCAATTTTCTGGAAGACTTTAAGAAGGATAGTTGTTAGCTTTTCTCTAAAAGTTTGATAGACTTTATCTGCTAAGCCATATGGTCCTGGGCTTTTGTTTGCTGAAAGATTTTTAATCACAGTTATGATTTCATTACTTTTGATTGGTCTGTTGATATTTTCCATTTCTTCCTGGTTCAGTCTTGGAAGGTTGTACATTTCTACAAAACAAATTTGACCAATTCTTCCAGGCTGGCCATTTTATTGGTGTGTAGTTCCTTATAGTAGTCTTTATGATTCATTGTATGTTTTCACTGTCAATTGTAGCTTCTCTTTTTTCATTTATAATTTTATTGATTTGAGTTCTCTCTCTTTTTTATGAGTCTGGATAAATGTTTCAATTTTGTTTGTCTTTTCAAAGAGCCAGGTTTTAGGTTTTGTTTTTTTTTACCTTTGCCGTTGTTTTCACTTCTATTTCATTTATTTCCTCTATGATCTTTAAGATATTTTTCCTCCAAGTAACTTTGGTTTTTGTTTGTTCTTCTTTCTCTAGCTGCTTTAGGTTTAATGGTAGGTTGTTTATTTGAGGTTTTTCTTATTTCTTGAGGTGGGGTTGTATTGCCACAAACTTTCTTCTTAAAACTGTTTTTGCTGCATCCCATAGGTTTTGAGTCATTTTGTTTTCATTGTCGTTTGTTTCTTTTTTTTTAAATTTCCTTTTTTATTTCTTCAGTGATCTCCTGTCTATTTAGTAGCATTTTAGCCTCCATGTCCTTGTATTTTTTACAGCTTTTTCCTGTAATCTCATAGCACTGTGGTCAGAAAAGATGCTTGATACGATTTCAGTTTTCCTAAATTTACAGAGGTTTGATTTGTGACCCAAGATGTGATCTATTCTGGAGAATGTTTTGTTTGCACTTGAAAAGAAAGTGTAGTTTGCTGCTTTTGGATGGAATGTCATAGAAATACCAATTAAGTCTATCTGGTCTAATGTGTCATTTAAGGATTCATTAATTTCCCTTATTAATTTTCTGTCTGATAATCTGTCTATTGTGGGAGTGCTCACTGTCCATTCTCTTCCACAGATGCAGGGCTTAACAAGCTGATCACAGTGATTTAGTCCATGGCTTGTGCAGCTGCAGGAAGAGATTTTCATTTTTCTTCCTTAATTGTACAGCCCCTGGGGTTCAGCTGTGGTTTTGGCCCTACCTCTGTGTTTGGGCCACCCTCAGGTGTCTGTTTCCTGCCCAAGTGAGAGGGGGCAAAAGCAGCAGCTGATTGGGAGACTCAGGCTAATTGGGGCATTTATTTGTTCAGGCCAGGGAGGGATAAGGCAGCCACATCTAGGGTGTGTGTGAATTGCCTATGGCGATGGAGAGGAACAGGAAATTTCAACAGACTGGGACAAACTTAGTCTGGTGAGAGCCCCTCCCTGGGCCCACAGAGGCATCAGCCAGTGGGGAAGTGAGTTGCAATGACAGCCCTGCCCCTTGTGTGCCACTCAACAGTGGCACCTGATTTCCAAGGCAGATCATGCTTCCTCTAGGAGCATTCCTGGCTGTGGAGCCCCTCACTCCCATCCCTTCAGGATGTCTCTGTGCAGCCAACAGCAGTCCTCTCCTTGGATCCGCTCTCCTAAACCCACTCTTTAGCACTCAGCCCCTTCCACCACTGGTGGCTTCCCATCTCAGACTGGGGCATCCAAGGCTGATTCCTGAGGAAGCTCTGGCATGGGCAGCATGGTGTGCACACAGGCCTGCCAAGTTCTGTGCAGTCATTGGAGGGTTTGGTGGTAGTGGAGCTCAGAAAATCGTTAGTGCTTATCTTACACATAAAAAAAGTGATGCCATTTTGTTTTAGTTGTTTTATGTTCTTTAAGAACTCTAGAGTATTTTGTTCTTTGTTTTCTTTCTTTCAGATATTTTTTTTTCTAATATAGACAGTTGCAGTGCAGTTTCCAGGAATGAAGCAATACCCTGGTGAATAGTCTTTCAGTTTGAATCCAAGTGATTGGTAAACTCTGACTAGTTCTTGTTTTCCTGATTTCCCTGGAAGGATGATCAGGAGGTGATGCCAGCTCCATCCCTACTGCTTCCCTGTGCAGACAGGTGCACACACATCTTCTCACTGCCTCAGCTCTTGGAGGGGCAGCCCCTTGGAGCGCTGAGCCCCTGTCTCAATTGAACAACACCCTGGAGGACTTTCTGAGGATGCAGTCTCAAGGTGCTGCTGCCAAGTGCTGCTGCTGCCACTGCAGAAGGAGGAGATAGAAAGACACTAGGGCAATACTCAGTCTAGAGCATCCCCATGCTGCAGCTTCTCCAGGAATCTCTTTGTATTATGTCTTACAATTGCATGTGAATATACAGTTATGTCAAATAAAACTTAAAAGTTTTCCTAGTGTCTCGGTTAAAAAAATACACTTGTTCCAATTTGGACACTCAATTATATGCTCACTCTAGCGATCACCTCTAATACAAAAAAAAAGCTGTGGAAAATGCTATTGATAGGTCTACACACTGTTGCGGACAGGAAAAAGTAGGGGGAGAGGGGTGCTGCTCATGGTAGGAAATTCTGAATGTAAGATGAATGGTGAGGTGTTCTGCTGAGAGCTGCCCTCTGGGGTCTCTGTTGGGGTTTCTTGTTTCCAGGGGGAAAGCAACAGAGAAACTGATTGGACAAAGAGAGAAAGAAAAGGAGGGTCTTTGCTATTCCATTGCTTTCTAGTAAACTTGAGTTTTCTAGACATTGAAGAAAAGTGGCAACACTTGGTCTTTTGGTATTTCTTACTCAGTAGATAGAAAAACACATTTATATGAGAAAACATAGTACAAGTTGAAGAAGAGAAGAGTCAGGAATGCTTGGAGTCCCTGGTGAGAATTTAAATCAGAATTCTTCATTGTAATCTGACCCACAATCCTAGGGGAAAGATGGTCTTGGAAAAGAGATTTACACTGGGATATCCAATATCCCAGATACCAGTTTAGCCAGATCCAAATGATTTTGAACCATGCTTTCCCATTTCTCCTTCCTTGTCCATAGTTTTTCACTTCCATTTCTTCTGTTCAAATCAGACCATCTCTTCATCAAATGCTTCATAAACTTGGGACCAACTATGTTGCACCTTTTTAACATTATTATCATAATGAGAAGGTCTACCTATATTCCTTTCTTCTGCCCCAAAGACAGGTACTCACTGGAACAATTTCTAAAGAGAAATATTTCATCAGAACCAACAACCTCCCAAAGACATGATAGCATGTTTGTTAGTCTGAAATCTGAAAATCACTTTCTCCGAAAGTCTCTAATCCCAGAGTTCTGTTGTTAATGGAGATCTTTCTCCATACTATTTTCTATATTCAGAATGATTCACATAACACTGGCTTTTGCAGTCAGGATTTAAGCATACCTGATCCACTTGCCATGTTGACATGACAGTTACAAGGACAAAACTATAATTGGTTTGATGACAATAACTGAAGGCAATTGAGAAAAGTTCTAGAATATTACACTCCTCTTGGGGAAGCATGAAAAATCCACCACATGCAAATTTTAAGAAAATGTGCTCTGCGCAACTTACAATTTTCCATGACACTTGCTCCTCCTCCTCCACTATTCCTGAAGTCTCTAATGGCATTAGCCATGCTCATCTTCTGCCTACCTCAGCATTGTTGAGTGTGAGCCTGGGAGACCTTCACACAGTCCTGCTACATTTCCAATTGGAGAGCAATAAGAATCTCTGCCACTAACAAACGAGTAAGGAGTTACCTGTGTAACCATCAATCTAACATTCTGGGTGTCTCCGGCTGTAAAACTGAGCTTTCCCAGAACTTTTTGGCTTTACCTAATCCTTTTGGACTGGACACATCAGACCTCGATCTGCCAGCATGGGGATCAGTCTCTAGAATTGGTTACTTTCTCCTCTTCCAGTAACACACACACACACACACACACATCCTAGGTATGTTGTCACTGTTCAGTTGAACAGTCATGTCCGACTCTTTGTGACCTCAGGGACTGCAGCACACCAGGCTTCCCTGTCCTTTATGATCATCTGGAGTTTACTCTGACTCATGTCCATCGAATCAGTGATGCCATCCAACCATCTCATCTTCTGTAGTCCCCTTCTCCTCCTGCCTTCAATCTTTCCCAGCATCAGGGTCTTATATGATGAGTCAGGTCTTCACATTAGGTGGCCAAATTATTAGAGCTTCAGCTTCACCATCAGTCCTTCCAATGAATATTCAGGGTTGCTTTCCTTTAGGATTGACTGGTTTGCTCTCCTTGCAGTGCAAGGGACTCTCAAAAGTCTTCTTCAACACCACAGTTCAAAAGCATAAATGCTTCCACCCTCAGCCTTCTTTATGGTCCAACTCTCACATCCATACATGAATGCTGGAAAAACCATAGCTTTGACTATACGGATCTTTGTTGGCAAAATAATGTCTCTACTTTTTAATATGCTGTCTAGGTTGGTCATAGCTTTTCTCCCAAGGAGTAAGTGTCTTTTAATTTCATGGCTGCAGTCACCATCTGTGGTGATTTTGGAGCCCAAGAAAATAAATTCTGTCACTGTTTCCATTGTTTCCCCATCTATTTGCCATGAAGTGATGGGACCAGATGCCATGATGTTAGTTTTTTGAATGTTGAGTTTTAAGCCAGCATTTCCACTCTTCTTTTTCACCTTCACCAAGAGGCTCTTTAGTTCCTCTTCACTTTCTGCTATAAGGGTGGTGTCATCTGTGTATCTGAGGTTATTGATATTTCTCCCAACAATCTTGATTCCAATTTGTGCTTCATCCAGTCCAGCATTTCACATGATGTACTCTGCATATAAGTTAAATAAGCAGGGTGATAATATACAGCCCTGATATACTCCTTTCCCAATTTGGAACCAGTCCACTGTTCCATGTCTGGTTCTAACTGTTGCTTCTTGATCTGCATATAGATATCCCAGGAGGCAAGTAAGGTGGTCTGATATTCCCATCTCTTTAAGAATTTTCCATGGTTTGTTGTGATCCACACAGTCAAAGGCTTTAGTGTAGTCATTGAAGCAGAAGTAGATATTCTTCTGGAGTTCTCTTCCTTTTTCTATGATCCAGCAGATGTTGGCAATTTGATCCCTGGTTCCTCTGCCTTTTCTAAATCCAGCTTGAACATCTGAAAGTTCTTGGTTCATGTACTGTTGAAGCCTCACTTGGAGAAATTTGAGCATCACTTTGCTAATGTGTGAAATGAATGCAAATGTGCAGTAGTTTGAACATTCTTTGGCATTGTCTTTCTTTGGGATTGGAATGAAAACAAACTTTTTCCAGTCTTGTGGCCACTGCTAAGTTTTCCAAATTTGCTGGCATAATGAGCACAGCACTTTCAAAGCATCATCTTTTAGGATTTGAAATAGCTCAGCTGGAATTCCACCACCTCCACTAGCTTTGTTCATAGTGATGCTTCCCAAGGCCCACTTGACTTCACACTCCAGGATGTCTGGTTCTAGGTGAGTGATCACACTATCGTGGTTATCTGGGTCATTAAGATCTCTTTTGTATAGCTCTTCTGTGTATTCTTGCCACCTCTTCTTAATATCTTCTGCTTCTGGTAGGTCCATACCGTCCATCCTAGGTATAGCAAGTGTCTTTTTTAAAAGAAAACATTCTTTTTTTAATCATTTATTTATTTATTGCCTATTCATTTATTTTTGGCTGCACTGGGTCTTTGTTGCTGTGAAAAGGCTTTCTCTAGTTCCAGCAAGCGGGGGCTACTCTTCATTTTGGTGAGCAGGCTTGTCGTTGCAGTGCTTTCTCTTGCTGTGGAGAACAGGCTCTGGAGCATGGGCTCAGTAGTTGTAGCACATGGGCTTAGTTGTTTTGAGGCATGTGTAATCTTACCAGAGCAGAGATTGAACTCATGTCCTCTGCATTGGTAGGCAGATTCTTAACTACTGGACCATCAGGAAAGTCCAGCAAGGCTCTTATATTGTTTTCTTTAACTCCCTCTCTTGAACCAGTATTTCACAAAAATTGCCGGCAATACCTGTTAAGTAAATTCACTGAAGAAAAATCATTCCAAACAACACCTAGTGAAACAGAGAAAGAAGTAAATTGCTCTTGCAAATCTGATTTTGGTTATAAACTTGGAAGACCTAGTGAGCTGAGAGAAGGAAGCTAATTCATTGGAAAACACTTTTATGATAAAGATACAAGCAAAATATAAGTACCGCCACTAAAATAAAACCACAAGATAATAATTCGTGGGACCATACAGATTAAATAAAAAGTACCCCAGAGTTCAGCCTTCTGGAATAAATTATTTTCCAAAGTGGATAAATGGGATTCTTCCCGCCAACGTTTATTTTTCATGTGGAAAAAACCACCTTGAGTCAGAAAGTTTGGACAAAGAAAGTGACCTCCTTAACTCTACTCCTCCCCCCAAAATAGATATTAATCTGAAACTGACTAAAGCAGGAAGCTGTAGAAAAGAGCAGATGTCATGATGAGTATTCCATTCTGCTCACTGCTCAGGTCCCAGATGGAAGTTTATGCAGTATTCTTGCCTGGAGAATCCCATGGACAGAGGAGCCTGGCGGGCTACAGTCCATAGAGTTGCAAAGAGTCGGACACGACTGAGTGAGCACATGATATCGTTTAAGAAGAGTATGTCATAGATAACGTGATGGATCCCAAGTTGAACAGGCTTACACAACTAGGCCAAAGAAAGTGTGGCACATGACCCTTTATGTGGCCCATGACCCACGCAGGGATGAGGGAGAGGGGCAGGAAGTGAGGGGGTGAAGCTAGGAGGAGCACTGTCATTCAGCTGAAAGTTGTCCCCATGGCAGTTCCATGGATCCTTTTGAAGCCATTGGCTCGAGCACAAGAGGCCTGTGAGGAATGAGGCAAAGATGCTCCACAACCTGAGCTGTCCAGGGACCCCTACTCTTACCTGCTCACCTAGGCTATGTGGGTCCTGGTAATACCAGCCTGTGTACTGTACCCCCACCAAAGCAGCTGTATCAGGCTCCTATGGGCTGGGAGGAATAGGTACATTCAGGGCAAGGAAGAGCCTTGCAAACATGTGCAGTAGATGGTGTCTACCCAAGTGTTACCCATGTGGCTGGGTGGGACAGTGTGGGTGGGTTAGGAGGGGGCATATCCTACTGCTCTAGGACTTACCTGCTTTCATATGCATCATGTTTGCAGTGTGACTAGCACCACTATAAAAACATGATGCTGTGGACAACACAGCCCGTAGATGGATGTTCTGACAGTAAAGGTTAGTAGATACTTTACTGGTAGGAACAAGCAAAGGCCCTTTAATATGTGATCTCTAATCCTTAAGAGTCTGGAATGGCTTTAATAAGGTTAAGAAGCTGGCTTAAGGACACATAGCTAGGAAGAGGCGGAGACAGGATTCAATCCTAAACATGGTGGATACTAAGGCCCTTGCTCTTCTCTCCCTACACTGTGTTACCTTCCTCTTTAAGGGAGACCCCTCACTGAGAGGAGCATCTGGTTCATTTAATAGAGGTCCCCTTTGTGTTTTAGAATGAAAGCTTATTAGGGCTCAAAGAAGATTATACAGTTTCCAAATTGTGATTTGGAATGGGCTTCAGAAGAGGAGAATGTACAGTTTGTTAGTGAAATATACAAATTATTATTTGTTTCTACAAATAAAAGATTTATCCTGTTGATGTAGCCCTTTAATACAGCTGATGGAGCCCAAGTCTGAGAATCACCACACAAGCCTGCCTGCCTGAGCTTCCCTCGTGGCTCAGATGGTAAAGAATATGCCTGCAATGCAGGAGATGTGGGTTCGATTCTTGGCTCAGGAAGATCCTCTGGAGAAGGAAATGGCAATCCACTCCAGTCATTATTCTTGCCTGGAGAATTCCATGGACAGAGGAGACCGGCAGGCTATAGTTCATGGGGTTGCAAAGACTCGGACATGCGTGAGCAACCAGCACTAACTAACTAAGGCCTGCCTGGGCCCGTGAAAGCTTTGGGGACTGGGAGACACAGCTCCTCCATGGCTTCTGCTTTCTGCAGTAGAATTTCAGCCAGCGTTGACCTGCTGCTCCACGTTTGCTTGCATCTGGCAACTTTACAAATTCACTGATTTTACTTCCAAACTTTGTGGTTCAAGGGCTCCATCTTGAGGCATGTTCTATTTCTCTCCATGCCTCTGAGTCTGGGGAGAGATGCAAAGCATTATGAGAAACTTTGCTGCATAGAACAGTGACTTTTACTTGTTAAAGATTTTCCTCAGTCTTCACAGCAAACATTTCAGGCTATAGAAAGGCACCTGCTAAAAAAAATAATTCAGGCTATAGGACAATGACACGATTTTGAGCAGGGATGTTTGGTGGCTCAAATGGTAAAGAATCTGCCTGCATTGCAGGAGACTCAGGTTCGATCCCTGGGTTGAGAAGATCACCCAGAGAAGGGAATGGCAACCCACCCCAGTATTCTTGCCTGGAGAATCTCATGGACAGAGGAGCATGGAAGGCTACAGTCCATGGACTAGTAAAGAGTTGGACACTACTGAGCGACTAACACTTTCACTTCAAGGTTACAAATGATGGCTCCTCTTACAAATATATTTATCTTTAACAATAATTCCAAAGTGAAAGTCATTTTTTATTTGTTTCCTCCACTTGTTGGGACGAGTTCACAGAAGCCACATTATTAGAATTGCTGGGTCCCAGAGAAAAGCACAGACGAAATCAACAAAGTCCTCTGAGATCCTTCATTGGATCCTACTTCCAAGGGATCAGCCAGAAACACAGGCCACGATTCAGTCTCCCAAATATAGGTGGGCAAGCTTCATGACAGCAAGGCCACAGACTAACGAAGTGCCCTGCTGTACCTCCAGGCTCCCAAATCCACAAACAAATCCTTTATCCTATCAGGCAAGTGCCCTTCCCGTCTCCATGTCAAGGCTGAGCAAATGCCAATCCAATACCAGAAACCTTCCTACCTGACAAATATTTTGAGCCTTTCCTGTTGTGCCTGGATTTCGGCAGACTTTGGTTTTACTCTTCCCTAAATATACCATGGGCTGCCCAAGTGGCTCAAACGGTAAACAAACTGTCTGCAGTGTGGGAGACCTGAGTTCGATCCCTGGGTCAGGAAGATCACTTGGAGAAAGGAATGGCAACCCACTCCAGTATTCCTGCCTGGGAAATGCCATGGACAGAGGAATCTGGCAGGCAGACTCCATGGGATCACAAAAGAGTCATGACTTAGCAACTAAATGACAACAACAACAAATATACCACGCATCTTCACACTTCCATGCCTTCCTTCCTCCATATTGTTTCTTCTGAATGAATTGTCACCACCTCCCTTCCACTGCCATCTACATTACTGTCGTCTTGGTGAACTGCTACCTCAGCTTTCAAAGCGTATCATTCAAGAAACCTCCTACTCAGTGTCTGCTGGAATAACGACATGCCACTTCTTGTGTCTTATCATAAGATTATGCTCAACCTTCCATTGATACTTTCTTCACATTGCATCATAGGATAATTTTAATATAGTTTTCCCTTGCTAAAGTGTGGCTGCCTTTGGGCACCGTCTTACTCATTTTGGTGTCCCCAGAGTCTTAGTGTTCAACAGACAATGGAGATGTAATATACTTGGAAGACAATGCTGTCTTATCAATAGGGGAAATACTATTGACATACTCACCAAATGATGTATGGGTTTCCCAGGTAGTGCTAGTGGTAAAGAGCCTGCTTGCCAATGCAGGAGACTTAAGAGACATAGGTTTGATTCCGGGGTCGGGAAGATCCCCTGGAGAAAGAAATGGGAACCCACTCCGGTATCCTTGCTTGGAGAACCCCATGAACAGAGGAGCCTGGTGGGCTACAGTTCATGGAGTCTCAGAGAGTCAGACATGGCTTAACATGCATGCAAATAATGTACATGATTAAAATATCCAGTATGGGACTGAAAGGAAAAACAGAAAGATGGCAAAAAAAGGTCAAAAATTAAAATAAGAGACTGGGTTTCCTTAAGAGTCTATCTTTTCTTTCTCTTGCCCTTTCCCAATCTCTAAAGAGCTATCACACAGAAAGATGACCACTCCACAATGAAGACTGGTTCTGAACTTTCACAGTTACATTTTTTGAACAGAGTAGGAGACAAAATAGAGAAAGGAGAGATTTCCTCGCACCCCCTACAGCCTACTCAACACCTCCACCTGCATATCTTCTAGCCCCTTGAATCCAAAATGTCCAATAGGAAACTCAATTTACCCAGAGGTGGGCAAACCATGGCTCTTAGGCCAAATACTGACCACTGTCTGTTTTTGTAAATAAAATTTTACTTGAATACAGTCATGTCCATTTGTCTGTAGATTGTCTATGATTGCTTTCATGCTACAACACCAGAGCTGAGCAGTTAGAGTCAGTTTAGCCCACAAAGCCCAAAATATTTGCTATCTGGCTTTTTATTTTTAAAAAATTGCCGAGTCCTGGATTCTTAACAACCCAGATCACTCTAATGACTGTGTTCTTCATTTTAACAATTGGCACTGCTTCCCATCCTGAGGTCCAAATATAATCCTTCTCTCCTCTCACTCTCACCCATGTAGCCAATCACTTGCCGATCAAACCACTGTTGTTTCAACTTTTGAAATATGCCTAGAACTTTCCCCCATCTGCATTCACTACATCAGTCCAAAGCAGCCTCCTCTTTCACCTGAGCTATAGCACAACGTGCTACCTGCTCTCCCCACAACCAGTCTGGAAGGACTTTTCTCTAAACAAAAGAAGAAAAAAGCAAGCAAATAAACAAAATGTATTTATTTATTTATTTTTGGCTGTGCTGAGTCTTCATTGCTGGGCACAGGCTTTCTCTAGTTGTGAAGAGCAGCGGCTACTCTCCAGTTGCAGTGCACAGGGTTCTCATTGTGGTGGCTTTCCTTGTTGTGAAGCACAGGCTCTAGGGCATGTGAGTTTCAGTAGTTGTGGCACAGGCCCTTCTTTGCTCTGCAACATGTGGAATCTTCCCAGACCAGGAATCGAATTCATGTCCCCTGCATTGGAAGGCAGATTCTTAACCACTGGACTACCCGGTGAGTCCTGGAATGACTTTTCTAAACCGTAAAGCTGATTGTCATCTAATTAACAATCCTAATTAAATCCCTTCACTAACCTCTGGATTGCCTTTAGGATAAGGACTAAAATCTTCAACATGGCCTTCAAAGGCATTTGAGACCTGGTCAAGCCTTCCTCCCCAGCTCCATTTCCAGTAACATCCCTTGCTCTTCCCCTCAGCCATTGTTCTGTCACAGCCTTTCTTCTCTTCCCTCTTCCAGCCATAGTGTGCACGCTGTACCTTGATCTGATTCATTTCTTCTTTCTTCTGCACCCTTCACTTTCTGTTTCCAATGCCTATTCATCCTTATCTGCTGCTTCCTCCAGAAAGCCTTCCCTAACTGCCACAGATTATGCCTCCCACCTAAACCTTCCCAAATTATTATAAGAAATATGCAATAACATATTTTATGTTTTATATCATTATATTATGGGCTTCCCTGGTAGCTCAGATGGTAAAGAAATCCGCTTGTAATGTAGGAGATCTGGGTTCGATTCCTGGGTGGGGAAGATCCCCTGGAGAAGGGAATGACACCCCACTCCAGTATTCTTGCCTGGAGAATTCTATATAACACCATGTGTATGTGTAAATTCTCTCAGTCATGTCTGACTCTTTGCGACCCCATGGACTGTAGCCCACTAGGCTCCTCCGTCCATGGAATTCTACCTGACATTCATATATATTGAAGAACATCTACATAAAGCACACAAATTTGGGATAAACCTCAATAAACAAAGACTGAAATCTATGTAAAAAGGCATGCTGGAGGGGGAGTGTAAAATCTTAGATTTATGAAAGGAGGCAGGACCTCAAACATGCAATCAGAAGAACACTGCCTTGTGACGTCGGGTTTGAACACCAGAGTTTGCTGCAACTGACAGGCTCTAATCTATAGAGTGGAAATGCAGAAAGGGGACCAAGGGTGAAAGGAGGAGCGAAAGAGTGGTATAAAGACAATTTTTCAGGAAATACCAAATTTTTTAACAGATGACTTCAAGCTGAAGGGTAATTTTCAGCTTGGCACTATGAAGCAAGACTCAGATAGAAGTGAAAATACCATCAACTAAACAGTAATTCTCAGTAGACTGCAGGAAACTCTGTTCTCACAGACCATAATACAGGAGTAATAACTTGTCCCCTAAAACAGTGGGGAAACCATTCATAAGAGTCTGGAATAAAATAGAGCCTGAGAATCAGCTGAACATTTGAAAGCCAAAAATTACAGATGGATAATAAATTGAATAACCAGAAGTTCATGCACTTGGATTCAGAAAGTCAGCTTATTAGCATTTTGGCATTGCAAATACCATTTTTCAAAAAATAATTTCATTCATTTGGGCCCCAGTAATGTATGATTTTTAATAATGCCACTTAAAGTTGGTTGAAGTTTTATATTTTCACTATTATGAAGAGATTCTCTGAAAAGAAAGTTAAGCACCTTTTTATGATCATAAGCCATACTTTAAAATTTTTTCAGACTATTTAATGACATAAGAAAATACTCATGATACATTGGTAAATTTTAAAAAGTAAAGCCTAAAACAAAGACTAGAAGGCAGTTTATTTAGGAGAGATTCCTAGAAACAGGAATGTGGCTGTAGGAAGAGTGAGACGACGAAAGAGGAAAAGCCAATAAAGGGTATGTTTTGGGGCTGGGTCATCTCTTTGGGCAACTGAGGTTCAATTCTATTGGGGATCCTCTCCAAAAGCATATAGAATAGTATATTAGAATTATCCTTTTTAAGACAGAGGCTGAAGTGTTTCTCTACCAACTCCCATCCACGTTGGCTAACCCTATCAAGGAAGTTAATGCCATTGAACCTCTGGATAGAATAAGCAAACTCCTGCAGCTTCAGAGAAAATAGAACAACTGAAAGTCTCTGGGATGGTTGAGACAGGAAGTTGGCAGCATGTATGGGGACTGTTCACCACAGCCAAAGTCAAGTGAGCCAAGGAGACGTGACACAAGGCATGCAACAGTTTGTGTTACAGTACACCCCTTGCACCACCCAGATATGTTCCTGCCCAAACAAGGTACACCCTGTCACTAAATATTCAAGGTGGTGGTTAAGACAGAGTTATTTTCCTTGATGGTGCCAGTAAACTAAACCCAAGGCTGTAATTGATATTCATCAGCTTATTCTGCTGCCATGCATTCCAGATTTCCTTTACTCTCAGAGTCAGGAATTCAATTGACCTAGATTGCTCACCAAGGGAAGTAACTACATATTTTTAAATTGTGCAATTTAGATGTTTCATTAATTCAGACTGACCTCACCAATTCAGTCCCAATTAGTGATTATTTGCTTTAGGGTCTCTTAGACTTATGGAGTGTAGGTGAAATGGAAAAATGAGCACATAGTACTTAGAATATAGACAAGGCATATTGGAAAAAATGAAATCTAACTCTGGGATATCATACTACTTGTCTCAAATAAAATGGGACACTAAAATGATAATATATGATATAATTATTACAATATTTGGCATTAAGTATCAAATTTGTCTAATTCACATAACAAAATTAGTTTTAAGAGACCCAGTTACCATGAGCAAAATTAAAGTTAAAGCTATCAGGATAAAAATTATATAAGCAAATCCCTTAGTCCAGATTCCCTGGTGGCTCAGATGGTAAAGAATCTGTCTGCAAAGCAGGAAACCTGGATTCAATCCCTGGGTTGGGAAGAGCCCCTGAAGAAAGGAATGTTTACTCACTCCAGTATTCTTGTCTGGAGAATCCCATGGACAGAGGAATTAGATGGGCTACAGTCCATGGGGTCACAAAAGAGTCAAACCCACGACTGAGCAACTAACACTTTCACTTTTTCATTTACTGTAGATTACCAATTTTGCTATTTGTTTCCTCTCAGATCAAAAACATCTCTTTCTGAGTGAAAAGTATCTAGATGAACAATTTTAAAATGGCAATAAATAGGATCCAGGGAGTTACTATGTACTCTCCAAATTAAATGCCAAAACTGTTGAAAATGTGAGAAAATCCAAATATGCCATCAACACTAAATAAATCAACTTTGGGCAGAAACAGTTCAAACCCAAGCACTGTATAATTGCATCCACCACACCTGACTAAGTTGCAATTTCACTTCAGTGTACTGCTTTTGGCCCAAGAACCCAGCTAGTCCTTAAGTCAGACATTTATGATATTGATGGACACTGCTGATTTTTGTTGCCACTGCTCCATGGAATTGTTAGGTAGTTAGAATAGGAAACAGGAGTCCAGAATGGTGGTGGCTAAAAGACAAGGACGGGAAAAGCCCACAAAAATAGAACAAAGGAAGGTTCGAGGACCTGAGTGAGGACCTCAGGTAAAACAAACAGCACTCCTGGCTAACCCAATTTACATAGGGCAGGCCCAGTGGGGAGGAAAAAACATATAAAAAGAGAAGCCAAAGCGCTCTCTCTCTCTCTCTCCCGTGTGCTGGGGCATTCTCTTCGCGTCTTTGGGTCAACATGCCCTCATGTCTCGAGGATGGATTTTCCTGCTATTATCTAAATAAAATGGAGCTGTAACACTGATTTGTCTGAGAGCTATAACACGGTCTGTCCAAGACCCAAGAGCTGTGATGTGCCAAGCGCTTTAATGTCCGTCACTCCAAATCTTTGCTGTGATGAGACAGAACTGAGGAGAATACACTCACCTGACAGAATCACCCAAGCATGTTCTGCTTCCTGAATGGACCTATTCACTAGCAAGAAGGCCCAGTGCTGGTGATTAGTCACAAATAAATTTCCCATCATTAATGACTGCAATCACTTGCCAGTTTATGATTCAGAGGCATGGGAATAAATCCCTTAGAACTTGGTCACTCCAGGTATTAAATCTGACTTTTCAGAGCCCTAGGCATACACGTGTGTAGCCTCTTTATTTTCTCACTTCCTCTTATCCACATGAATGTTCTGTTTATGCACCAAATTCACAGGGATAGATGTGGTATATGGCCTGGAAACATGATAAAATATTTGAAATAAAGTTACATGGTTCCACTAATAGTTTATTTAAGTCTTTAAAGACCTTTAGAAACATCCATCAAAATGATGCTATACCTTCCTACAGAACTATAAGATTGGATTAACAAACATGAGCTTCTCAAATTCTGTTCCATTTAAGGAGTTTTTTTCATATGGGGTTACCCTCCTCTACTAAAAAGTCTTCAATAAAAATGACATTTTACCCACAGTCTGCTGGTATTAGACAAGATTATCTCCAACTACTGACTAAATAATATCTGTCACTCAGCACTGCAGTTCAGTGAAGAAAGGACGGTTCCTTTAACTCATTTACTGGATAAATTAGATAGCCATATGGAAAAAAGATGCATTTGACTCTTACATCATTCTTTATTTTTAAAAAAATCCAGATGGATTGTATATCTAAATGTGAAAGGTAAAAGAATAAGCCGTTCCAGAGGAAAGCATAAGGAGAACATTTTGGAACTTGAAAAGATTTCTTAAATAGGACATAAAAACCATTAGCCATGAAAAAAAAAAAAAAGCAAATAGTATTATATCAAAGTTGAGGGCATGCTAAGTCACTTCAGTCATGTCTGACTCTTTGCGACCCCATGGACTGTAGCCCACCAGGCTCCTCTGTCCATGGGATTCTCCGGGCAAGGGGTGGTTTGCCATGACCCCTCCAGGGGATCTTCCCGACCCAGGGGTTGAACCCACATCTCTTACGTTTCCTGCATTGGCAGGTGGGTTCTTTACCACTAGCATCACCTGGGTGCCCCTATATAAAAATTAAGACCTTCTATCTATCAAAAGAGATTATGAACAGAGTGGAAGTCAATTCTCACAGCGGGAGAAGATATTCATGATACACGAACCCCAAAAGGACTCACGTTTTCAATACATAAAGAACTCTCACTTATTAATAAGAAAGACAACATAATAGAAAATTAGACAAAATACTAAAATATACTTTGTTACTGAGAATATCCAAAAAACAAGAAAAAAGGGAGAAGAAGAAAAGACACTTAACTGCCCTATTATCTGGGAAATGCAAATAAAAAAGCAAACCAAAGAAAAGAAAACGAAAGCAGGAGGAATTTTTAAAAAGGAGTCAACACTCGGAGAAGTGATTCATACAGAGGTGAATTTTTTTCTGTTTTTTTTCTTTCTTTGCTTTTACAGTATTGCTCTGAAGGCAGTCCCCAGTTGTGGGGCTGTGAAGAGGCACAAATATGAAAACTAAAACTCAGATATAAAATCCATCTTTCTAGCCAGAGAAATCAGGAGAAAGGGGTCCCATAGTCCAAAAAGTGTGGGAAAAATCTTTTTTTTTCTTTTTTTCTGGTACCTTTGCCCTGAGGGTGGGTCTCAGTTACAGACCTGCATGGCAGCGGCGGCATGGATGACTAAAACTCTGAGATAAAACTAAATTTTCTGGCCAGAGTAACCAATAAAGAGACTCTTGAGAGGCAGAAAGTGTGAGAGAAATCCCAAAGAGAAGAGAAGTGGAGAAAAGGATTCCTTAATTCTCTGTATGAATACATAGAAGTCCTGGGATCCTCACCCTTGAGTCGTTTGTGCACAAGAGAGACACAACGAAGCAGATGAAAAGCTTTGAGAAATGAAGTACACGTCAGTCTACTGCCAAGTCTCAACCTAACCCTGAGTGGCACAAATTAGGGACAGACCGAAAGGAACATAGGGAAGGCTTGATAAACCAGACTGAGAGTGCAGTCATCCCCCACTTATGTGGTGAGATAAAACTTGCCGTTTGACTTTAACTGGGTTAATTACTTGCCAGACAAAATAAATCAACTTTCTCCAGAGGATTATAACAAGATTCCAAGGCCGTACAACAAAGGGTTCCAAACGTCCAGATAAAATAGAATATTACCCAACATACAGAGAATGTTTTCAGTGTCATCTTTTCTCAACAGATGTCAATTCTGCAATGATCCAGATAATGGAAATATTAAAGACTTAAAGCAACAATTATAGCTGTGCTCAGTGAAATAAAGATAAACACATTTGATATGACTGGAAAGATGAGAGTTCTCAGCAGAAAAATAGAGACTGTAAAAAGATCAAATTTAAATTTTAAATCTGAAAATTAAATATCTGAACCTTAAAAATTCCTGGGCAGATGAAACACCAAAATGGAGACGATAGAGAAATAGTGAACTTGGGCAGAAAAAAGCACAATATTATAAAGCAATTATCCTCCAATTAGAAATTAATAAATAAAATCATAAAAGAAATCATGAACTTAATGATAGGCCAATAAATATTATCCAATATAAAGAACAGAGCAAAAGAAGTTTTTTTAAATCAAGAGAGTCTCAGGGACTATAGAAAAATACCTAAAAATTCAACAGTTATATCATTGGAGTACCAGAAGGAGAGGTGAAAGAGGTTGGTACAAAAAAGAAAAATCAATATTTGAAGAACTACAAATTCTGGGAAATAATGATGGAAAACTTCCCATCTTGGTTTTTACAATTTCATAATTGTTCAAATAATTTGCAAATTCAAGAAGCTCTATGAATGCCAAACAGAATAAACCAAAGGGTACAGCACCCAGACACATCATAATCTAATTGCTGCAGTCAAATATGGAGAAAAAACCTTGAAAGCAGCTGAAGAAAAACAACAGATTATTAATACATACAGGAAAATGATTTAAATGACTGCAGATTTCCTATCAGCTTAGAGGTAAGATGGGGGAACCACATCTTTAAAGTACTAAAAGAAAGAAGCAATGACCCAAAATTATATATCCAGAAATATCATTCAAGAACAAATGCTAAAAAATGCATTCTTATATGAAAGAAAACTAAAAGAATACATTACCCGCAGACTCGCTCTAAAATAAGTACCAAAGGCAGTCCCTCAGGCCAAATGAAAATGATTCTAGAAAAAAATGGAACTTCATGAATGAAGAAAGAGCAATAAAAATGATAAAAACCTGTGAAGATACAAAAGATTATGTTTTTCTTCTTAAGTTCTTTTTTAAAGGTACAACTCTTAAAAACAAAAATTATGATGTCTGGTGAAGTTTCAACGTATGTAGATGTAATACTTAGGACAACCATAGCATAAAGGTCAGAGGGAAGATAAAGGGACATATATGGTTGTAAGGTTCTATGTTTTACTTGAAGTGGTAAAATATTGGGAAATTAAACCAAAAAACAACTTTTAAATATCTTATAGGTTAAATAGGAAAACACAAAGAAATTTTAAAATATTTTGAACTAGATGAAAATGAAAACACAACATATCAATACTTGTGGAATACAGTTTAAAAATGCTTAGATGGAAATGTAGAGTATTAAGTGCTTATATTAAAAAAGAATAAAAGGCCTGAAACCAATAATTTACTCAAATCAGATGTCTGGGAAATATGGCATCATGTTTAAAAAAAGGAAAGAAAGAAGTGGATGTCAGAATGGTAACCAATATCTTAAGGTTTAAAAGGTTCACTATATCCATAGAAGGGGCTTCCCAGGAGGCGCCAGCGGTAAAGAACTCACCTGCTGATTCAGGAGACATAAGAGACCACGTTCAACCCCTGGGTTGGGAAGATCCCCTGGAGGAGGGCATGGCAACCCACCCCAGTACTCTTGCCTGGAGGATCCCATGGACAGAGGAGCCTGGCGGGCTACAGTCCATGGGGTTGCAAAGAGTCGGACATGACTGACTGACTAAGCATACATGCATATACCTAGAAATATCAATCTTGGTCATTCTTTTTTAAATTTTAAGTGTAAAGAAAATTCTATAAATACTAAGACCTGAAAAACAAATCACCAACAAAGGAACAAAAAGCAAGCTGAGTTTAGAATTCCTTTTTGCAATACAAAATGCTAGAGGACAACCGCTCAATAGCTAATAAATATGAGAGAAAAGGAATGTGACCCAGTTATTTCATATCACTCACAGTTGTCATATCTGTATGTGTAAACAATAGAAACTCAGCTCACATATGCAAAGCCTCAAAAAATGTATTCTTTATATATGCACTTTTGAAAAACTTGCTTGAAAATGAACTCCATAAGTTGAGAGAGAAGGAAAATAAGAAACTTAGGAATAGGTAAATTGTATTACAAAAGGATCAGCAGGGAACACCAAACCTGCTAAATCAAAAATTAATGTAAATCGTTTTTATGGATTTGGTTGTGAAACTGCATGCAATCATCAACACAGAGTTGACAATTATGTAGTTATATATTAGAAGAGATATAATATAAAAGCAATTATTGAATAGCATTAATACAGGTATAAGTCTCCAGATAAGGAGGTAATCGCATCAAAGAAGAAAGTAAATGCCTTTTTTAAGTTTCTTATTTTTAAGTGGAGAGGGATTTGTTTAAAGTAGCGTTTTACTCTTGACTCAGAGAAATATATATTTTCCAAATCTTTTGAAAAAATTAAGGTTAATAAAATTAAAATATAACATTGTTGTTACTGTTGTTTAGTCAAAAGTCATGACTGACTCTTTGCAACCCCACGCACTATAGTCCACCAGGCTCCACTGTCAATGGGATTTCCCAGGCAAGAAAACGAGTAGATAGCCATTCCCTTCTTCAGGAAATCTTCAAGACCCAGGGATCAAACCCAGGTCTCCTGCGTTGCAGGTAGATTCCAGAGATGGAACCTGGGTCTCCTGCATTGCAGGCAGATTCTTTACCACTGAGCCACCAGGGAAGCCCATAAAATATGATATACTGTTTTTCATTTAATCTAAGGCAAGAAACATCTTTTTTAATATACCACAAGGAAAGAAAAAATGCTGCCAATTAAGCTATAGCATATCATCAATTATAAGATGCATTTAAATTCCAGAAGTACTAAAATGTTAAAAATGTTTCTTAGAATTTATAAAATATATTGTTTTCCAAATCCCTGGAGAAGATAAAAGCAAGATTCAAGTTTATGTAACAAAAGAAAAATAAATTAAAACAAAGGAGTCATAAGGAAAAAACATAAAATAAAATAGCAAAAATAAGAGCAAATCCAGCAGGTATAACAACAAATATTTATGCATTAGGTACAATGGTATTTCAGTTTTAAAATAAACAAAAACAGAAAGCAAACACTCATTCCGGGATAAAATAGTAGGATAAATCATATGTTATTTATAGGACACAAACCTAAAACAAAATGATACAATGTTTAAAACTTTTTTTAAAAGATAAATACCAACTAATAAAAAAAATTAAAATTAAAAAAAAAGAAAGTCTTGGTTTGGAATTTTATGCTGGCATTGTGAATAAAAGTACTACTGCTGATAAAAAAAAAAATAAACCAGGTGAAGCCAAAAAAGTTAAGTAGGATAAAAAGGATCATTTTATAATAAACATGTGGTTTAAAATGAAGATATGTTAGTTATAAAACATTTGGGTTAAGCAACACTATATTACAAAGTACAAAACAAAAACTATTTAAAATGCAAGAATAAAATGGCAAGACAATATAATACTGGAAAATTTTGACCTTTCTTATATTCAGACAATAAATAATCTTGAAGATGTAGAGAATCTGTACATATAAAGAGCATGGTTTATTTAATAAATGTATACCACATAATCTGCCAAAGAAAATAAACCTTTTACTAATGTCCATGGTAATATTTTTAAATGATTGTATATTAGACCATGAAGTAAGCCTCAATAAATTCCAAAAAGCAGATACTTTGCAGGTTATGGGTTTCCCTGGTGGCTCAGATGGTAAAGCATCTGCCTGCAATGCAGGAGACCCGGGTTAGATCCCTGGGTCGGAAAGATCCCCTGGAAAAAGAAATGGCAACCCACTCCAGTACTCTTGCCTGGAAAATTATACGGACGGAGGAGCCTGGTAGGCTACAGTCTATGGGGTTGCAAAGAGTCAGACACGACTAAACGACTTCACTTTTGCAGGTTATATTCTTAACCACAGTGTAAAAAAAAAAAAGATTTAAAAGAATAATATTTCAAGCAAAATCATTATTCATCTGCTAGAAAAATACAAAATTTTCAACAATTATTGGGTCAAATGAGAAATAGAACATTATCAATCACTTAGAAAATAAGAGCAAGTCAAATAAATCAGATAAAGAGAAACAACCTAATAGAAAATCAAACAAAGAATATTGGCAAGCAATTTATAGAAGCTTTAGTAGCTAATAAACAAATGAAATTACCCTAACCTAACAACAATCAAAGAAGTGGACATTAATATAAAATAATAATGTACTTCTTTACATATCAATTTTGCAAAAATTAGAAAAGACAGTTCTCCTTTGGCGTTGGATAGAATATTAGAAAGCATATGACTTAGAGGTAATATAAATCGGTAAAACATCATGAAAGGGCAATTGGCCATTAATATATTTGTTCTTCAGTCGCTCGGTCATGTCCAACGCTTTGTGACCCCACGGACTGCAGCACTCCAGGCTTCCATGCCCTTCACCATCTTACAGAGTTTGCTCAAACTCATGCCCATTAATTCAGTGATGCCATCCAACCATCTCATCCTCTGTTGTTCCCTTCTCCTTCTGTCTTCAGCCTTTCGCAGCACCAGGGTCTTTTCCAATGAGCTGGCTCTTTCCATCAGGTGGCCAAAGTATTGGAGCTTCAGCTTCAGCATCAGTCCTTCCAATGAATATTCACAGTTGATTTCCTTTAGGACTGACTGGTTTGATCGCCTTGCTGTCATATATATGGCTATGATATATTAAAAAGGGAAATTAACTTACAGAACAATATATAAAATGTGCCTATAATGTGTAAACCATATACTTGTGTATATCTAATGTATATAAATATGAGTGCACGCAAACACATATGTTGGGAAATGCATAGAAATGGGTTGGAAAGGATACAGTGTACCAAATCATTAGCAGTGTTTATCTCTGGATGAGGAAAGTATATTACAGAAAAGGAATACAAAAAGAGAAAATGTTACTTTTCTCCTCTATATACATGTGTGTGTTTGCTTTTGATAGTGAACATGTTTTCATTCAGAGAAAAAAATTATATTACTACAATAAATACACTACTCAATAATATTTACAGGCTGATTCCAATGTTCTGAGTCAATTAAATAAAAGCAGGTTAAAAATGAGTTAAACTAAGAATTAACACAAATAGTCATGAAAATCACAACTAAATAAGAAATTGAATTATCCAAGAAAAATAATTAAGATGAAATAAAACAGAAATGAGTGAATTAGATAAAGAAAACAAAATTGCTAAGTAAATCAAAAACTTGCTAAGTAAATTAAAGAAAAGCTAATTATGTAAACAAATTTCTGATTGGTTTTACCAGAAAAACACCCTGAAAATACAAAACATACAACTGAATAAAATGAAAATATAAAAACTGACATAACAGAGATAAAAGAAACCAGCAAATTCTATAGTAATTGATAAAATATTGATGCATTATATTGATTCATGTATGACATCTACATATAGTATTTCATTCACAGTTTGTTGAGCTTCTTGTACTAAAATCAGTCATCTTTATGTTTCTTAATACTTTTAAAACTCTGATTGCATGTTGACATTTTTAAGAATAAAATTATTTATTAAATAAATGCTCAGAAATGCATGTTATAAATATCAAAACTTCTCTGCCAAAAATGGATATTTTAGTTACTCATTTTAGACATTCTAAGCTTAATTTCAAAGAGATTAAGTAGATAATTGCCTGGGAATGCAAGCATCTCTGATAAAGTGTTCCTATCTTCCTGGCACTTCCAAAGTCACATTTGTGAACTAGTAAGCCCACTGGGTGATTGAGCAACTAAAGCAATCAAGTAAAAAACACATCCAGCTGTTCTTTGGTTTTTTGTTTTTTTTTTTTTTTTGGATAAAACATTTTATATAAAGAAGTTACAGGAAAGTGATGTAAGCATCATGGTGGTATAGGACGTCATCCCTGTTCAGTTCTGTTCCGTTCAGTCATTTAGTCATGTCCGGCTCTTTGTGACCCCACGGACCACAGCACGTCAGGTTTCCCTGTCCATCACCAACTCCCGGAGCCTACTCAAACTCATGTCCATCGTGTCGGTGATGCCATCCAACCATGCTCTATCGTCCCCTTCTCTTCCCAGCATCAGGGTCTTTTCCAGTGAGTCGTTTCTTCACATCAGGTGGCCAAAGTATTGGAGTTTCAGCTTCAGCATCAGTCCTTCCAATGAATATTCAGGACTGATTTCCTTTAGGATGGACTGGTTGGATCTCCTTGCAGTCCAAGGGACTCTCAAGAGTCTTCTCCAACACAACAGTTTAAAAGCATCAATTCTTTGCCGCTCAGCTTTCTTTATAGTCTAACTCTCTCATCCATACATGACTACTGGAACAACCATAGCTTTGACTAGATGGATCTTTGTGGGTAAAGTACAGGGATGACGACCACTTCCAATTTGCCTTGAATGTTAGGTCCATAAATCAAGGCAAATTGGAAGTGGTTGTTATCCCTGTATATTAAGGTTATTAAGGCCATTAAGGCTCATGGTCTTCAGTTCTAATTGTGCTGCAGCCTTGTTGTGGTCCAGAAATGATAAAAAAGCTACTTGTTGCATAAATAGCAATATGTATTGTGTTGATCATTGTTGTCGCTTTTATTTAGTCACTAAGTCATGTCTGACTCTTTGTGACCTCATGGACTGTAGCCCATCAGGTTCCTCTGTCCATGGGACTTCCCAGGCAAGAATACTGGAATGGGTTGCCATTCCCTTCTCTGGGGATCTTACTGACTGAGGCATCGAACCCATGTCTCTTGCATCTCCTGCATTGGCAAGTAGATTCTTTACCACTATGCCACCCGGGAAGCCTTGATTGTATCTATTTACAAACAAATGAGTTCTATAGACTTTTAAGTTACTTAAGCATAAATGAAAACCAAGAAATTATAAAGGTAGTGGTTGATAGAATTGATTACATAAAAAGTAAACACATTTCTATGCCAGGAGAACATCGAGTGAAAAAATGATTACAGCATCAATGACAAAAAGTGAATATTCTTAGTATAAAAAGAGATTTTATAAATCAATGAGAAAAAGACAAATATCCTCAGATAAAAATTAGTAAAAACATAAAGTGTAAAAAAAAAAAAAACAGAATGTGCCAAGAAGCATATGAAAGAATGCTTAATCTCCATGAAAATCAAAGAAATATAATTAGAAGCAATGATGGCACATGACTTGCAGTCTATCAAATATGTTTAAAAATAGCTTTTTATTGAGGCATGCTATAAATACAGAAAATCAAATATCAAAAGCATATGGCTAATTGAATTTTCACAAACTGAACCTATCCCTACAACCAACACTCAGATCAAGAAACAGAACATTCATTACCTATATCCCAGAAGTACCCTTATTCTCCCAATCACAACCTTCCCCTTCCACTGGAGGGTAGCCACTACCCTGCCTTCTATTAGCATATTTTTTCCCATTTTTATCTTACATATTAATGGAATCAGACATTACATTATCCTTCATCTGGCTTCTTTTGCTCAGATAATGTTTGTGAGCTCATCTGTGTTATAGTATGTAGTCATAGATCATTCATTCTCACTGCTGAGTTAAGTAATTCACTGTAGATATACTAAAATTTGTCCATTCTACTGTAGAAATTCATTGTGCATTGAAAACTCATTCAGCAAATTGGTACAGCCACTATGGAGAACAGTATGGAGGTTCCTTTAAAAAGTTAAAATAGAGCTACCATATGACTTGTGATCCCAATCCTGTATGTATTCAGAGAAAAACATAATCTGAAAAGATACATACACCCCAATGTTCATTGCAGCACTATTTACAATAACCAAAACATAGAAGCAACCTAAATGTCCACCAACAGAGGAATGGATAAAGAAGATGAGGTACATATATACAATGGACTATTACTCAGCCTTTAAAATGAATGAAATAATGCCATTTGCAGCAACATGGGTGGACCTAGACAGTGCCATACTGAGTGAAGTCAGACAGAAAAGGAAAAATATTGTATGACATCCCTGATATGTAGAATCTCAAAAGAAATTATACAAATGAACTTACAAAACAGAAAGAGACTCAGACTTAGAGAACAAACATGGTTGCTGGGGGAAAGGGATAGTTAGGGAGTCGGGGATGGGCATTACACACTCCTATATTTAAAATGCATAACCAACAAGGACCTAATGTATAGCACATAGAACGCTGCTCAATGTTATGTGGCAGCCTGGATGGGAGGGGGGTTTGAGGGATAATGGATCCATGTATATATATGGCTGCATCCCGTCGCTGTTCATCTGAAACTATCACAACTTTGTTAACTGGCTATACCCCGATACAAAATAAAAAGTTCAAAGGAAAACATGAAACCCTAAAAAAATATTTATAAAAATTCTTGTAGCCTCACTGACTATAATGGAAAAAAAAGAAAAGAATGTAACTGTTCAATCCTGGAGGGTGCTTAATTATGTCACATTAACAAGAACACACTCTGTGTGTATTTTAATTGTTGGTTATTAAGAATACACAGCCATATAAAATCATTTTATGTTAAGTAAAAAACCAGGATATAAAATGAGATTGCACCCTAATTAAAGCTATGCAAAAATGAATACAGGAAGCCACACGAGAAAGAAACAGATTAAATAATAAAGGTTGAGTTAAGGTGACAGGACTATGGGTGATTTTATTTTGCCAAATTTCTGTAATATAATTTCATTACTTCTATCACTGTGATTAAATGAATAAGAATTTCTTTTGAGAATTGTAAAATTGCAACACCACTGTTTAATAGCATTAAAATTAATCAATTCTCTACTGTTTTGATAAGACTAAAAACAGAAGACAAAAATTCTTTCAATAGTTCCAGTTTGGAACTATTATGAATAGTGCTTTCTTGATCATTTTAATACATCTTTTGATATTCCTAAGAACACATTTCTGTTGGACGTATACCTAAGAATGAAATTGCTGAGTCATAGGTGTGTACTTTTCCAGATTTAGTAGATACTGTCAAATAGTTTGTACCAATTTACATTACCACTAACAACCTATGAGTTCCAATTAGTCCACGTCCTCACTAACACTTGGTATTTTCCATTACTTCGTTTTATAGCCATTCCAGTTGGTATATAGCATTATCTTATTGACTTTTCTTAAGTATAATGAACCTGAGCATCTTTCCCCATATTTGTTGATCATAGATATACTTATCTTTGAAGTATCTATTCAAGCCTTTGGTTCATTTTTCTGTTAGATTTTGCCTTTTATTGATTAATAGGAGTTCTTTGTATATTCTAGGTATGGGTCCATTGTCAGATACATGTATTATGAATATCATCTCCCCTTCTTTGGGTCACCTTTCCCTTTATTTCAATGGACAGAAGTCCTTAATTTTAATATATTCTTTCAAAAATACTTATTTATGGTCAGCACTATATTAGCCCTATTTAAACACTACAGGGTAATAAACATGTCCTCATATATTTTCCTCGAAAAGCTTTGTGGCTTTATTGTTGGCAATGGCTTTTAAAATAAAAAAACTCAATGATGGCAACTTCTAGAAAAATGAACACACTCACTGTATTGTAACATTTTAAAACTTCATATTTTCCTGCTGTCTCAAAAGAAAGTGAAAGAAAGTAAAGTCGCTCAGTGTGTCCAACTCTTTGCGACCCCATGGACTGTAGCCTACCAGGCTCCTCCGTCCATAGAATTTTCCAGGCAAGAGTACTGGAATGGGTTGCCATTTCCTTCACCAGGGGATCTTCCCGACCCAGGGATCGAACCTGGGTCTCCCACATTGTGGGCAGACACTTTACCATCTGAGCCACCTGGGAAGCCCTGCTGCCTCAATATCCTTACAGAGAAGCTGTGAACACATCTCCCAGGCAACGAGGTACACCAGTGTAATAAAGCTGATTCCTCCACAAGTTCCCCCTCTTGCCCTCCCCTAACTTTGACCTAGGCATTCAAACCTACTTATGAAATTCCATCACACCTTTTGCTTGTGGACTCCAGCCTGATCCCAGTAAAGGCACTTGCTCATCGTTTCTCACTCTCTCTCAGTCCCCACTTGCTGGGCTGAGCTTATGTGGCCCTGTGTGGCCTGGCATACCTCCCTCTAGGACCTGAGAGTATATAAATCTTTCATATGTTCTTCTGAATGTAATTTCCACACTCATATTGAACTGATTCTTAAAAACTCCACAATGGGAATTTATTCTTTTATTTACAAAACACTCACACAATGCTAATTGCTATGTAAATTGCTCCAAATTTTCCAAAGGTAATTCGGTAAACAACAAAAAAAATTTTCAAGTTTTATGTACATATGTATATATTTTGATATTTGATCTACTAATTCACCAATCAGGAACTCATCTTAAGGATATACGGTGACAAGAAAAAAGATTTACATACAAAGATGTCCAGTATTATATTGGTGAATGAAAGCAAAAAATAAATAAAATTAGAAATAATCTAAATGACCCTCAACTGAGAAATGATTAATGAACTATAGAATTGTCACAATATGGAACACTGTTTACTAGTTCAGAATAATCAAGGAGTTTGTATGTATTAACAAGATGATACATGTATGATATGATGTGTAAAGTAAAAGCACATACCCAAGTCACAAAAACAGTAACAATAAAGAAAAATATTCATAAATTTTATTACATTAATATTAAAAGTTTTGTTCCTCAAAAGCGCACCACAGAGTGAACATTTCAGGATGCAGAAGAGGAGAATATACTTGCAACTCATATAAATGTGAATGATTGGTATTCAGAATATATAAAGAACTCATACAAATCAATAGGGAAAAGACAAGCAACCTAATAGGAAAAAAAAATGAGGAAAAGCTTTGAACAGGTACCCCCACAAAACTGGAGAAGGAAATGGCAACCCACTCCAGTATTCTTGCCTGGAAAACCCTACAGACAGAGGGTTGCAAAGAGTCAGACACGACTTAGCAACTAAACCACCACCACCACCCCACAAAATAGTAAAACCAAATGACCAATAATCATAAGAAAAAATGTTCAGCCTCATTAGTAATCAGACAAATAAATTTAATGCAAAATTACAAGAACTACTACTACATACCCACCAGATTGGCGAAACTCAGAAAACATGACAATGCCAAGTGTTGAAGAGGACATGGAACAGCTGAACTTCTCATGCACTGGCAGTGGGAGTGTAAATTGGTGCAAACATTTTGAAAAATAATTCAGCATTATCTAATAAAGCTGGGGACATGGATGCACAGTGACTGAGTAATTCCACTAGATTTATAACCTAGAGAAACTCACACACACATGTTCAAAAACACATGCTTTTTTTTGAAGTTCATACTAACATAGTTTGTAATTGTCCCAAACTGGAAATAATGCAAATATCCATCAACAGCAGACTGAATAAACAATGGTTATGTATTCATGCAATGGGATAAGTGCAGATAAAAATTACAATTAATCTCATAAACCTAATGTTGAGTGAGAGAATCAAGGTACAAAAACTGTATTACACACAGAGTAATTCTATCTCTATAAAGATAAAAAAAAAAAGAGAGAGAGAAACTAAAAAATAATATGTAGTGATATGTACCTAAGTGATAAAATTATTTTCAAAAAAAATCCAGAAAGTGATTATCATAAAATTCAAAATAGTAGTTATAAGATGTGATTGGTGAGTAACCTATGGCAGACTTGAGGTGTTGGAAATACTCTATTATTTGACTTGGGTTGAGTAATTCATCATATTAAACATTTACATTCATCATATTGAATATTTACTTTCCATAACTTTTCTCTGAGTTTGTATTACAATAAAAAGCTTACACACACACACACACACACACACACACACACAAGAAATCCCTATTGTGATTTAAATGTATGAAACCCACTTAAAAGATGCAAATCAGACTAACAATAGTGGTGACCTCTGGGAAGGGAAGGAAGAGGACAAGGGCCAAAGTTTAGAGAGGGAGTCGTCAAAGGGGACTTTGACCTTATCTACCATGTTTTGCATTTTAAAAGTATATTATTCATGTATACTTGAGTAATTAAATGTAAATTTTGATGGAAGTATGAAAACAAAGAAAAATAAAAACAAAAAGTGAGTTTTATTTTAGTAAGAAAAATATAAACTCACTCATAAAAAATGGGTAAAGGATCAAAATCAGACATTTCAGAAAAGAATAAATTCAAATGGTTCATCATAAGTGGAAATTTGAATTAAAATGAAAATGTCACTTTTAACCCAGACAGGCAAAGATTACAAATATCAAGAATATCCAATGTTTCCTAGGGTGTGGGAACAATTTCTTATACTTCTTAGTAGAAATCCAAATGAAAGCAGACTTTCCAGTGGTTGTATGGCAATATGCATTCAGTCATTTAAATATCTGCTTCCTTTGACCCAGTAATTCCACTTCTAGAAAGTCACCCTAAAAAGATAAAGATATACAAAATGGCTTACATTCTTGAATGGTCATAGCAATATTATTTAACACTCAATATTTGAGGACAGGATAAATGTACAAATAGAGGATTGGTAGGAAGAAACACACACACAAACACATACACACACACATGCTATACCATTAAGGTATTTAAATTAGAAATCATTTTCACAAACATGTAATAATAGGGGGAAGTGCTAAAGATATAATATTAAGTAAAAAAAGGAAGACATAAATACCCCAATTCGATTACAGGTTCAAAAATAAAATTTAAAACAGTGTATGCATATGAATGTAAGAATGTTAAGTGAATGTGTACACAGAAAAAAGTCTAGAAGCAAACACAATGAAATATAAACAGCAGCGTTAATGGGTAATTTTTATTTTCATCTTTGTGCTGTTCTAGATCTCCAGATTCTCTTTGATGAACCCATTAGAAATAAACACATATTTTTAAATGTTTAAAACTTTATAATAAAGCTGACAGTGATGCGGTGGTCTGATGATTTCTTTCATAAAAATTACCTCTGACATTCCAACTACTTTCATGCCTCTCTCCAGCTAACTCTGTAATTCACTCTGATCTCACCCAGAGCCTCTTTCTTGCTCTGTAAATCTTGCAGTGGCTTTTAGCCAAGAGCAATAAAACTTGACCTGACCTGATCTGAAAGTTCAGTCAGTGGTAACAAAAGGAATTTATATCTTTGCTCTGCTAAATTCTCCTTCCTTCCTACCACAATCCCTGTTATTATCGAACTGCTGTCCACATTACCAAATTATGCTGACCATCAGGGGCTAATGGGCCAACTGTTAAGACAGCTATTGATCTTAACATGCCATGCCTGTGAACATTAGCATGTTATGAAAAATATATATATATAGTGAATAATAACTTCATAAAAATGAAATGTCAGTCTTCATAAATATTAGAAGACGCATGTTTCACATGGGTCAGCAGATATCTACATGTCATTACTCATTTCTTTCCCATGGGGTCCCAAAGTTGAGTTAATCAAGTATAGGTCAGAAACAGGTCACCTGACACCAGAGGCTTGTGAATAATGGGAGAAAATTCGAAATAATAAACAGCTCACCATATCTCTCTTTTTCAAACTGATGAATATCAGGAACTCTAAAGACAGAATTCAACTATTTTCAGCAATGACACCTGACCATGTTGAACACTACATTGATTATTAGCTAGAATCCACCAAGCACCACTAATTCACAAATATTTATTGTGTCCACTAGTGCCAGACTCAGTTCTAAGCACTTGGTATACGTTAGTGAACAAAAGACAGAAATCTCTGCCCTCATGGTCCCTGCATTCCAGTCAAGGGAGACAGATTATAAACAAAAAGGAAAGTTAATAAGTTACATAGTATGTTAAGCCATGATTAGTGCTATGGAAAAATAGAGCAAGGTCAAGGAAACCTGTAAGTGTAGAAGGTAGGGCTTAATTTGCAAGCAGAAGTAGAAGATAAGACTTTTTGAGAAGGTGACCATGGGATGTCCATATCCCCCTTCAAGGAAGGAGTGCAGCTCCAGCTACTGGAAATGCTGCCAATCCCTTCAGGGGTTGCCTCAGCTGACCTTGCCACACCCAAAGTCAATCTGAACAAAGCCTGGCTCTTTCAGCCCAATGGAGGACAACTCTGACAGGCCATTTTAGCTCCAGAGCTCACTGTAGGACTGACTGAGGGTCAGCTTCACAGCTTGGCTTCTTCCTCTGCTCCTTCTCCTCCCTTCCATAGATAATGATACCAAGAGCACTCCTTAATTAACATCCTGCATGCCAAACATCATCTCAGAGTCTGCTTTCCATAAAATCCAACCCACAAGAGTGGCATTTAAGCAAATGTTTGAAGGAGATGAGGGCTGGGTGTGAGCCATACAGATATCTTGAGAAAGAGCCTTCTAGAAAGAGGGCACAAACAGTGCAAAGGGCCTGAGGCAGGAGCATGCTTGGAGTGGTCAAAAAACAATAAGAAGATAATGAAGTTGGAGTGGATTTCAAGGAATTAATAGGAAATAAGGTCTCTCAACAAGAGATGGAAAATCATGGGAGCCTCTTGAGCAGGAGAAAGACATAATCTGACTTAAAATATCACCTGAGCTGCTTGATGCTGTGTGGAGAATATGTTGTAGAAGGCATCAAGGAAACAAGAGGCTAGGTAGGAGTCTATTAAAGTAATCCAGAGGTGAGTGATGATGGTGGTTTGGTCCATGGAAGTGGCAGTAAAGACAGAGAGAAGTCATCAGATTCTGGAGACATTCTAAAGGTAAAGCAAGTTCTCCAGGATTTCCCAATGGATTGGATGGAGAATCTATGATAAAGAGCAGAGTTCTTGGGATGTCTCTATCCACTGAAGTATAAGTATCGAGGACATGGTTCATAATAGAATCTAGCATTAGAAAAAAGGTTGGAAAACAACATTGTATTTAAACCTTTCTGACTGGGATGAAGTCACCAAGGGAGTGAAGGCAAACATTGAAGAGAAGACTGGGACCAGGGCATTCAATGTTGAGACTTCTGGGAGAAGAGGAGAAATCAGCAAAGGTCACTGAGAAGGAGCAACCATTAAAGATGGAGGAAAGTGAAGAGAAAATGATGTTTTGGAAACCAAGTGGAAAACATGTGATCAACTATACCACTAGCAAGTCAAGGAAGATGAAGGCTGAGAAGCAACCATTGGAACTAGTGACGTGGAGAATTTTGGTGGTGTTGATAGGAGCACTTTGAGAGGAGAATGAAAATTATTGGAAGAAAAGAGAGATGACTTACAATTTTCATTCTTTACTTTCTTCTTATGCTGGTCCCAGGCTACATCCTTTTCATTTACAGGTGACTTCAGACAAGATACATTTGCTTCTCTGAGCCTTCATCTGAAGATGGGGAAGCTGGTACAAGGTCATCTCCCAGAGCCCTTCTAGCTCTCACAGCAGTGCTGACCCAGACACAGCTATATATGAATACAAATCACATCAGTGTCTATTTCTGCTTTCAGACTTCTGGGCCAAACCCAAAGGACAAGGCTGGAATAACTACATCACCATTTCAAGAGGCCCAAGATTCTTTGAGACTAAAAAATTGATCCTTTGTTCTAATAAAATCGGTTAGTCTATGGGAGAAAATATTTGCAAACAATGCTACTGACATGGGATTAATTTCCAAAATATACAAACATCTCAAACAATTCAATAACAAAAAATTTAAAAACTCAATAAAAAAATGAGCAGAAGACCTAGACAGATGTTTATCCAAAGAAGACATAAAGATGGCCAACAGGCATTTGAAAAGATGCTCAATACTACTAATTATTAGAGAAATGTCAATCAACACTACAATCAGGTATCACCTCACAAGTCAGAATGTGCTGGGGTCCAGCCCCGGCAGGATCCAGGGGGTACCCTTAGGATGAACGGCGTCGGCGAGAGAGAGAGAGAGAAGACACGTGAGACCAGCCTTGATAGGGCCAAGTCTGCGAGGGAGAGAAAAAGAGAGAGAGAGAGAGTGACCAGACGGGGGGTGCAGCTGGTAGAGTCTGGCCATGCTTTATTTTTTTACCATAGCTTTTATACCCTAAGTTAGTACATTTCTAAGGGGAAGATAGTTTAACATCACGTCAGCTTGTCATTCACGAAACCAGGGTGTTTTCTGCATACTTCTTTGTTTATGAGGGTCTTGTACATTATCTTCTGGCCTGGGGGCCTATTAACATTTTATGCAAGTCAGGTGAATGTAAACCTATTTTCTGTTTCTATGGTGACCTTAACTGAAAGGTAGCAGTCTCATAGGGCAACAGTACAGAGTAGAAGTATAACCTTGTTAATACAAACATTAATCCTTCTGCAGAAGTTGTTAGTTGCGTTTATCTAAGAAGTTTACCCCACACTGACTCTGCGACTTTGGTGAGGCAGCTTCTGCCTAGCACTCCTGGCTGACAATTAACAACCATCTCATTGTTCTCACACTAGGGCTAAGTTCTTATTTCTCTAGATCTTTAACTATATTAACAATGGTTTCTATAACACAACCTTAGCACATTAAAAGCAAAAACACAGCAAGAAAAACACAGCAAGCAAACGTCAACCCAATAACCACCATTAGAATAATTTTTCTTATGTTTTCTAATAGGACTCCTCCACCCCTCAAAAAGGCTCTATGTCTATTAGGGCTTTTATATAATCAGATTCTTTATGCTATTTTATGATTAGGATATTATAAGCAATCAGGCATATTAGTACCAAGGGCATAAATGCATTTGCCAAACAAACTAAAATACCAGCAAAGGAGTTTAAATTAAAACATTCCTTTCACCCTGGATAATCTCATAAAATACCACCACCTGGGAAACTTATTGATTAAAGTTCTAAACTGATTCTTATTTGGGTAGAGATCGGGGAAGGCCTTCTGCCTGTGTCACAGAAATTAGGGAGTAGTCTATTGAAGCAAGCATCAGAAAGACAGATATCATCTTTAAGGTGAGCACCGGGGGCAGCTTTTTGGAATCCCTGAAAACCTGATCCGCCTTGCCTGTCAGGTTTTCTCCTCATGACCTTGTCATGGGTGGGATCTCGTGAGCTGGCCTTTCCGCAACCCCTGAAAACCTGATCTGCCTTGCCCGTCAGGTTTTCTCCCTCATGACCTTGTCATGGGTGGGATCTCGTGTGCCGGCTCCCGGCAAGAATGGTCATCATTAAAAAGTCTACAAATGATAAATGCTGGAGAAGGTATGGAGAAAACCCTCCTACACTGTTGGTGGGAATGTAAATTGACACTGACACTTCGGACAACAGTATGGAGGTTCCTTTAAAAACTAAAAATAGTTATCATATGATCCTATAATCCCATTTCTGGACATATATCCGGAGAAAAGTCTAAATCAAAAAGATACATGCACTCCAATGTTCATAACAGCACTCTTTATATTAGCCAAGACACAGAAGCAACCTAAATGCCCATTGACCGATGATTGCATAAAGAAGATGTAGAATACTGCTCAGCCATAAAAGAATGGAATAATGCCATTTGTAGCAACATGGGTGAACCTAAAGATTATCATACTAAGTGAACTAAGTCAAACAGAAAGACGAGTGACATATAACACCACTTATATGCAGAACCTTAAGAAATGATACAAATGAACTTATTTACAAAACAGAAACAGACTCACAGACATAGAAAACAAACTACAGTTACAGAAGGGGAAAGGGGGTGAAGAAATAAATTATGAGTTGGGATTAACATATACGAACTACCATACATAAAATAGATAAACAACAAGACTCTACTATATAGCACAAGGAACTATATTCAATATCTTGTAGTAATCTCTAATGGAAAAGAATCTGAAAAAGAATATATGTATATTGATATGTGTATATATATATGTATAACTGAATCACTTTGTTGTACTCTCAGAACTAACACAACATCGTAAATTAACTATAGTCCAATAAAAAAATGGTTAATAAATGTTCAGTCTAGCGAAATAGCTGCCCCAGAGAAGACCCGCTTCTTTGGTTCTTGGCATGATTTTTCATTACAGAGCTTCTCTGATTTGAGCGAGCAGGAGATCACCTGCTGGGCTTGTTAAAATACAATTAAAATGCAGTTTCCAATTCCCTAGATCTGGGTTGGGGCCTGAAGATGTACATTTTTAACAAGTCCCCAGATGCTGCAGCTGCTGGTTGAGGAATGGCACTTGAAGAACCACTACCTGATTACATTGTAGCCCATCAAAAGTAACATTTAGGAAAACACAAAGAAATTCTTTAAAATAAAAGCAAACACAGATATTCAAAATAAAAAAGCTCTAGAAACAGGCTTCTATTTCAGACTTTGTCCAGTAGCATTTCTTAGTTCCTTTCTCACTTGTCCTCTTGGTGGGGACCTGCATTCACTGATTACACTGGTTCCAGCTAGGAAAGGATGTCTTTCTTCAGAGGAATCTTGTTTTCTTCCTCCCTCTGCTGTTGCGTGTGAAACCTAGGTCTCATTAGCCCTTGGAACACATCCCAATTTAGCATCAGCTGCAAATTTAATTAATGTCCCAGGTAATCCTTCTTCACAGCGTGGAAGAAGATGTTAATTAAAGCAGAGGCAAACCAAGGCCCCCTATTCCTCCTGCTCCTACCTGCCATTATCTGGCCTCATTCCCAGTATCCTAGCAGTTCTTAGAGAATTCCCAGCTCCAATCCTATGTGAATTCTATTTGTAGGAATGTCATTTTTCATTCTTTACATCAGCTGGACATCTGTGATTTGATAGACTCTGATTTGAAGTGGGAGTTTTCACCCTGGTTTACTGCTGAGGTATACAAACTGACTATTCCCCACTGTTTACTTAGACTATTCATGAAACCCTGGAGATGACCATCTGACTATAGAACAAGCCAGTCATAGAAACCTGCTCCCCCATGCTCACACTCACTATCAAAACCTCCAGGGCTCCAGAATTGCCTAAAAGCCGACCTAGGAAATTATCAGATTCAGAAAGAAGGGTAAAGCAAAAACCATGTGATGTGGGGTTATATTAAGAGCACTGTTGCAGGAGTAAATGACCCCAAAGGCCCCACCAATTGCACCCACAGATCCTCACTGATACAAAGCACTCTACCCACTCCCTCCCAACCCATCCCTATATCAAGACTGGTACATTGGAAGTTGCTTCCGTCACCGACTCTGAGACTCCATGGACTGTAGCCCCCCAGGCTCCTCTGTCCATGGGATTCTCCAGGCACCAGTACTAGGGTGGGTTGCCATGCCCTCCTCCAGGGGATCAACCCAGTGGTCGAACCCACATCTCTTGTGTCTCCTCTCCTGCATTGGCAAGCACATTTTTTCCCACTAGCACCACTGACTACCAGAAGCAAATTCACTGTGTCTCACAGTTTGACATTTCACCTTGTTCAAATCCATGGGGATTAATGATAACCTTCTTTTAAGACCCTCACGTTGGAACAGTGGTCTCAACTGTAGCTGCTCTGTAGAATCACTTGGGGCAGTTTACAAATCCTGAGGCCCAGGCCACACTCCACGCCAATTAAATCTAAATCTCTTTGAATGGAACCCAGGAATCAATAATTTTTAAACTCTCTAGGCATGTGCAGGCAAGGTTGAGAATTACTGCATTCAAGTGGATTTGCCCAAATTTTAATTCTAACCCTTGTCTAAATCATTGCTCTTTACTGAGGAATTGGGAGATTTCATGGAGGAGGACACTTTTCATTGAAGGAGCATTCATAGGAGAAGGGCAACACCAGTGGGAACATGTGCTAGGCTAGAGAAAAAGGGAAGAGGACTAGGAGATGCCAGTGGTTACAGGGGAAGTGTTAAAGGTGTTCCAGGCCAATATTTTTAATACCTGGGACCATCTCCATACCCAGAAAAATGGGTAAAACCCACACTTGCCTTTAGCTCCTGCTCCCAATGGCCATCCATTCAGATTCAGATTTACTGTATTTACTTGGTGCCATGGTTTGGTTAACCAGTACACTCATGGTGTTAACATGGCTAGCAGTGGCCCACAGCCATGTGAGACACTGTTTCTGTGGGAAATATGAGTGTTCCAACCATAGCCTTACCTGCAGATTTCTAGGTTTAAACTACTTTCCTCCCTTCCATCTGCCTAAGCCGGTGGAGCCAGGAGCTCATGAGTGCCAAGATAAGCATTTGATCCCTGGGTAGGCTAGTCACTGCCTCATACCACCCCTTTCACTCTGGTCTCTCCTCTCATGAGTGGTGACTGTAGCTCACAAAGAGAACTGAGGAAGGAAATGTAGCTTTACCAGCACATTGAGAGGCCAGCTGAAACAACATCCAAAGTGCACGTCTCTGGTAAATCCATCATGTCAATTTCAAAGACAAAGCAAACTGGTTCATTCATTCATTCAACTGTGGCCTTTCTGCTCAAAGATCACTTCCCTTTAGTATCATCCTCCCAACAGCAAGACTCTTAAAATAACTACCTCTGAGGTACCATCAGCACCACTTCCTTTGTGCTGTGTGCTTAGTTGCTCAGTCATATCTGTCACCTCCAAAACTTTCCTCATGACCTTTTATAATGTCTCCTTCCCACTCCTTATAGCCCTGCCCATCCTCACACCTATCTCCAAACTGGTAGGAATAGGCACTATTAATTATTCCTGGCTCTGTGAGACTACTGGACACTCTTCCCTCTAAACCTTGGGGAAGTAGAAGCTTGAGTCTGGTGCCTTAGACCACTTGGCCATGCTGACATGCTCCCTCTAAACCTTTGGTTCTCTTCCCAGCCTTGTGTAGTTTCCTCACACATATGCTGATCAGCACCCTGTGCAGTTCTGTGTTTAGTTGCTCAGTCGTGTCTGACTCTTTGTGGCCCCATGGACTGTAGCCCGCCAGGCTACTCTGTCCATGGGGATTCTCTAGGCAAGAATACTGGAGTGGGTTGCTATGCCCTCCTCCGGGGAATCTTCCCAACCCAAGGATCAAACCCAGGTCTCCCGCATTGCAGGTAGACTCTTTACCTTCAGAGCCATTGTTTCCTTTGAGTTCCTGTTAATGAATTTAATTGTGTGCCCGGCCCCCAAATTCCTGTGTTGAAGTCCTAAATCTCCCCTACCCAGTACCTCAGAATGTGACCTTAATTGGAGATAGTGTCATTGCAGACGTAATTAGTTAAGATGACGTCATACTGCCATAGGGTAGACCTTTAATCCAATATGATTGGTATCTTTATTTGAAAAAAGAGAAATTTTGGGGAATAAGTGTAAATCTATGGCTGATTCATATCAATGTATGACAAAACCCACTGAAATGTGAAGTAATTAGCCTCCAACTAATAAAAAAATTAAAAAAAATAAAAAAATAAAAAAATAAAAAAAATAAAAAAAAGAAAAAAGAGAAATTTGGAGACAGATACACAAAGAGAATGCCATCATTGAAAATAAAGGCAGAAATCAAGGTGACGCTTCTAGAAGCTAAGGAATACCAGAGATTACCAGCCAACCACCAGAAGCTAGGAAAGAGGAATAGAATAGATCCGCCCTCACAGCCCTCAAAGGGAGCCAATCCTTCTGACACCCAGACTTCTAATCTCCAGAATTGTGAGACCATTCATTTCTGTTTGTGGTGCTTTGTTATGGCAGCCTTCCCAAATGAATCCAGTTTCATTCCTGTGTGTGTGTTAGTCACTCGGTCGTGTCCAACTCTTTGCAACCCCAGACTGTAGTCTGCCAGGCTTCTCTGTCCATGGGATTCTCCAGGCAACAACACTGGGGTGGCTTGCCCTTCCCTTCTCCAGAGGATCTTCCCGACCCTGGGATCAAACCCTGGTCTCCTGCATTGCAGGCAGATTCTTTACCATTTGAGCTATAGGGAAGTCCTTAGTTCATTCTTAATCATACCTAAAGAAGTTTGTCTTAAGTGGTTGTCATTGGCCAGAACATTCTGGTTTTGTTGTTGTTGTTGTTATTGTTGTTGTTGTTGTTGTTTTCAGAAAAATGCTTTCACCTTCTATTCTCTACAGAGCACTTCCATGAATTTTTACTTATTTACCTGTTCTGGGTTTATGGTCTATTTTTCCCCACTTCTCAAGGATAAGCTCCCCAAGAGGTAGTGTGGCCCCACAGTTGGGACCCCAGTCTCAGAAGCCAGACTTGGCTGAGTACCAGCCCAACATTAGCTCTGTGACCTTGAGGGAAGGTTATTTGATGTCTTTGTGCCTCAGTTTCTCCATATGTAAAATGAGGGTAATAGTACTTTCTGTATAGGTTTCTGGCAAAGATTAAGCAAGATAGTGTGTCTTTGGCACATTATAAACTATATCCAAATGTTAATTATCACTCTTGAGAGCAAAAGCATTGACAATTTTATTCAGTCAGGGTCATCCAATGTCATTAACAGTGCCAGGCACATAGCAAGTGCTCAATAAATATTTGCTGGGGAACTGCACATTTTATTCCAATGGATTAGTATATGCACCATGCAGCCTTGAAAGGATTTTTTGTTCACTTATCCTTGAAGACTAACAATGTAGGTTGAGCAAGTAGCAAAGACCATGAATTAATATTTACATGTTCTCTTAATTTTGAAGGGGCTAGAAAATCTATTTTATGAGCTACTCCATTTTTTCAAATATTTGCAAAATATTTCTGACTATCTTTTTGAGATTTCCATTGCTACTCAAATTTCTATTCAAATCAGCCTAAATGTGCTTGGATATCTTTCCCCCAAATTTCCTAGCTGGAAAATCATTCAATTAATATTCCATGGAAAGTGGTGGTATAAGTAACTTGATTGGTGAGTTTAAACATATATGGCATCTAGTAAGAAAAAAAATTAAAAAGACAAAGAAAAATGTCGAGTGTCATCAAATCTCTCAATGTCTTTTCTCTCAGAACAGCGTGAGCAGAGCTGTGCTGGAACACCCCCAGTTGGCGTATTTGTGAGAAGAAAAGTCTTGTTCAGAAATATAACTGGAAAAGCCTACCTACTTCAGGGCAAACTGCTGGCTGCTGCTGGTTGAAGCTAAATTTATGATGGATTAAAAATGTTCATCAGGACTTCTGTCCCTCCCTCTCACACACAGAGCTGTACACAATCAGACATTGATGAAGACAGAAAGCATTTACTAACACACACACACACACACACACACACACACACACACACACACGAACAAGCATTTTAGCCTCTGAATCACCCAGCCAAAAAGAGTTGGGGTGGATGAGCACAAAAATAGCTCTTTCTGAACATATTTCTATTAAAATGGAAGTAATTTTTAATAAAAAATGGAAGTCATTTCTGGTCAAGATCTCTTAAAGTAACAAATATTTCTTGCAAGTATTGTTTAATTCTTTAGTATTTTAATAAAGGCCTTGTAAAATTAAAAAATAAAATGGAAGTCATAACTAATGGCATTGATTTTTGCAAACCCTGGAGGTTCAGGATGCTCTCCATCACATTGCAAGCCCACATTGGGCACTAATTCCTGCTGAGACCCCATCTCAAATCTCAGCAACCTTTTCTCATGCTAATCTGCCCCTGGGATCCTGTGCTGCTGAGCTGAGCCCCTTGATGTACTCAGAGCCTTCTCCAGCTGAGTGCACAATTTGCTCCGCACCTGGGGCAAAGAGCTACGAGATGCAGAGAGCAGGAACACAGTGGGAAATTGAAGAAAGACACATGTCAGACATGTCAGGGAGATTGCTCAACTGTCTAATTGCTCCAGAGTGAAGGGGTTGAGTGAGGAGAGATGGGGAAACAGTGAGGGAGGTTGGGATAGGAACACAGAATTTTAGAAACTAATGAAAATACTAAAAATGGGACTTGGTTTCCACTGATCTGTAGCGCTGCAAGGCAGATCCATTATTATCACCCTATAAATCCTACATTTCTGAGGGAGTCAGAAATGTGTCCACCTTGGTTTCTTGAGCCATAGAACCGAACCTCTACACGACAAATACACAAATCCCCCTGAACCGGCTTCCTAGAGGCAAGCTATGAGAAGGATAAAAGGTAAGAGGCCTGTGCCCTTACCTGTGGGAAGAAGGCAGGATGAAGGGGCATTCTGGGAGACTGTGTAGTGACACTCTATGTGAATGTAGCCACCAGGACAGTGGCTTAGGATATGAGAGATAAACTAATACTTATGAGACACCTAACACTCTCCTAAGCATGTTAGCTCATCCCCTCAGTTCATCTAATGGTAACAGTATAAGATATCCTTCTATCACTATTTTACAGAGAAGGGTACAGAGTTTGTCACCACCCACTGCAGATCCTGCCATGAGAGTCATCTTGCTGCTCTGTGAAGCTCCAATGATGTGGTACCAACACAGAGAAAAGAGTACAGACAAAATCACGGGTGTGTGAACATGCACTTTACAAAGGTATCTGTGTATGACTGAGTCCCTTCACTGTTCACTTTAAACTATCACAACATTGGTAATTGGCTATAGTGAAAAGAAAGAAAGTGAAGTTTCTCAGTTGTGTCCAACTCTTTGCGACCCCATGGACTGTAGCCTACCAGACTCCTCAGTCCATGGAAATTTTCCAGGCAAGAGTACTGGAGTGGGTTGCCATTTCCTTCTCCAGGGGATCTTCCCGAACCAGGGATCGAACCCAGGTCTCCTGCATTGCAGGCAGACACTTTACCGTCTGAGCCACCAGGGAAGCCCCGATAATTGGCTATACCTTAGTACAAAACAGAAAAGTTTTTTTTTTAAGGTATTTGTTTGGCTAGTGACCTGAGCATCAGATGTGTTTGTGTTTTGTTTTTTTTTTAATTTTTCAGGGCTATCTTTTCTCATACTTGATATGTTTATTTAAAACCAAATTTGTCAAGAAAGATGCCAAGACAATTCAAAAGGGAAAAATTGTCTTTTCAACAAATGGCACTGGAAAAATGGATACCAGATGCAAAAGAATGAAGTTGGATCCCTACTTCATACCATATACAAAAATTAACTCAAAATAGGCCCAAATGTAATAGCTAAAACAAAAAAAAAAATTAGAAGAAAACAGGGCTAATATTTCATTACCTTGGATTAGGCAGTGTTTTTTTAGATATGAAATCTAAAGCACAAGTGAAAAAAGAAAAGTAGATAAATGGAACAGCAAAATTAAAAACTTTTGTGCTTCAAATAACATGATCAAAAAAGTGGAACGACAACACACAGAATTGGAGAAAATATTTATAAATCATTTATCTAATAAGGAATTTGTATCCAAAATATATAAAGAACTCTTACAACTAAACAATAAAAAACAAATAACTCAGTTAATAAAATGGGGGAAAGATTTGATGTGAATAGATATTTCTCCAAAGAAAATATACAAAAAACCAAAGCCCACATGAAAAGATGCTCAGTATTAGGCGAATGCACTTAACAACCACAGTGAGATACCTTCTAGGATGGCTAAAATAAAAAGGACAGACAGTAGCAAGTGTTGGTGAAGGTGTGGAAAAACTGAAATCCCCATTTATCATTAGTGGGAATGTAAAGTGATGCAGACATTTTGGAAAACACTTTGGCAGTTCTTCAAATTGTTAGACATTGAGTTACCATATGACTCAGCAGTTTCACTCTAGGTATCTACCCAAGAGAAATGAAAACATATATCCACACAAAAACTTGTACATCAATATTCACAATAGTATTATTCATGGTAGACAGAAAGAAAAAACAATTCAAATGTCCATCAGCTGATGAAAAACAAAATGTGGTATAGCCATGCAATATTATTTGGTCATGAAAAAGAATAAAGTACTGATATATGCTTTCAAACATGGCTGAAGTTTGAAAACATTATGCTAAGTGAAAGAAGCTAGTCATAAAAGGCTACATATTGTATGATTCCATTTATATGAAATGCCCAGAATAAACAAATCCATAGTAAGGCAAAGTAGAGTAGTGATTTCAAGAGGCTAAGAGGAAGAAAAGGCAATAGGGAAACTGCAATAGATATAGGGTTTCTTTGGGGGATGATAATAATATTATAGAATTAAATAGTGGTGATGAGTGTACAACTTTGTGAATATGCTTTAAAAAACTGAGCTGTACATTTTAAAAGGATAAATTTTACGGAATATAAGTTATAACTCAATAAAGTTATTATTTAAAAATTGATTTGTTCCAAGAAGAATTTAAGGCCACAAAAGATCTGGTGTTAGAAAGTGTTCTAGTTTCATTCTTTTACAAGTGGTTGACCAGCTTTCCCAGCACCACTTGTTAAAGAGGTTGTCTTTTTTCCATTGTATATCCTTGCCTCCTTTGTCAAAGATAAGGTGTCCATAAGTTCGTGGATTTATCTCTGGGCTTTCTATTCTGTTCCATTGATCTATATTTCTGTCTTTGTGCCAGTACCATACTGTCTTGATGACTGTGGCTTTGTAGTAGAGTCTGAAGTCAGGCAGGTTGATTCCTCCAGTTCCATTCTTCTTTCTCAAGATTACTTTGGCTATTCGAGGTTTTTTGTGTAAATCTATTGCTGATTCATGTCAATGTATGACAAAACCCACTGAAAAAATAATAAAAAAAAAATACTGAAGAAAAAAAAAAAAAGATCTGGGATTTCCCTGGTGGTCCAGTGGTTAAGACTCCACCCTTCCACTGCAGGGGGCAAGTGTTCCATCCATGGTCAGGGATCCAGCATGCTGCATGGTGTGAGCAAAAAAATAAAAATTTTAAAAATAAAAAAATTATTTCCCCAGTATTTGCATGTGTACTCACATGGTCTAAGGTCTTCAAACTTTTGAACCCCCTCAAGATAAAGATTAAGACCTACAACAAAAATTTGAAAATAAAAACATGTAGTAAAAAACTAAGGAAGCTGGGGCTTTGACCAAAACACAGCTTAGATTTTTTTCAGTAGGTGACCTTTAACAACTCTGTTTTTATGGTTTTCTCTCTCTTTCTGTATCTACATCTGTCCATCTCTCCTTCCTTCTCATACAGCATTTTTAAACAAAATATCAATAGCAATTGATATATTTATTTAGGAAAGGAAGGAGGCAAAATGGATGTCTGGCTGGCTGGATGGACGGACGAGTGGACACAGAGGCAAAGAAAAGAGCTCTTGGAATACATTGCAGGTTAGTTTTAGTACTACCTTCTCACAGCTTATTCTTCCTATGTTTGTCTCCTATCTGCAGTTCTGCCTAGATGTCCCAGAGATCTCAACCACTGTCAAAGGATTGCAATAACAAAGTGAGATGGAAGGTGAATGCTGTTGGCGCCTACCCAGATCACTTGCTGGCCAGGTACACCCAGATGCCAGCTGCTACAGGTGTTGGCTGATAATAACTAACTGCCATCCTTTTCTCTGAAACTGGCCTTCAACCAAATGGGAAACACCTTAAGGAGGAGCCTCTGCCAACAATTCCCCCACCCTATGGGCTGACCTCATCCAATCTCTAGCTGGCCACTGATGGACTGACACAGGGGTACAAAAGACAAATCCCTTGCCTCAAGATGGGACCAACATTGTAACACAGTTTGGGCTCAGAAGCTTCCTCCTAGGATAGGGCTGAAGCTACTCTCCAGCTGAAGTCACATCCTTGCTCAGCTTCTTCACCTCTCTCTTTCCCGTTTCCCTCCATCTCTTCTTCTCTCCAACAAATTACACAAGAATCCAAATTGCAGGCTCTGCTTTTAAGGAACCCGACCTAAAACATTGTGTCACCCTGGGCCTTGCTTTCCTTGTCTGTTGTCTAGACTTGCCTGAGGGCTCAGCAGGTACATGAGGCACCGCCCGTCTGTGGGTTCATTGCTCTCATCTGTTCTCACAAACCCCCAATAACCACTGAAGAATCTGATTGACAATCATCTCTCTTCCTCTCCTTTCCTCCTATAATACTACCAAAGGACTATCAGGTCCCTTACAGTCATGTCACATAAAACTTCCCAATGTCTCTTTAAAGACTGGGGAAGGAGAGGACAAAGCATATTTCCAGACTCCAGGCTTCTGACATCATCCAGAGAGAGGAGAAGCCAGTACCCATCAAGATCACTTGTGTTTTCAATTACATATAACAACTCTTGGCTCCAGTCATACCCCCTTCTCCTCACCTCCCCTGATATTAGATATTGTGAGTTTATGAAGTCATCGATACCATGGCTTACTTTACTCTTTGTCAGAAATTATAGCCGAATTCCCTCTTTCTTGCCCATTCTGAATAAATTTGGTATGTATTCTTCAAAAAACTTTGCTATGATAACTTCAGATATGCAAATGACACCACCCTTACAGCAGAAAGCCAAGAGGAACTAAAGAGCCTCTTGATGAAAGTGAAAGAAGAGAGTGAAAAAGCTGGCTTAAAACTCAACATTCAAAAAACTAAGATCATGGCATCCGGTCCCATCACTTCATGGCAAATAGATGGGGAAACAATGGAAACAGTGATGGACTTTATTTTCTTGGGTTCCAAAATCCCTGCAGATGGAGACTGCAGCCACGAAATTAAAAGACACTTGCTTCTGGGTAGAAAAGCTATGACCAACCTAGACAGCATATTGAAAAGCAGAGACATTACTTTATCGACAAAGGTCCGTCTAGTCCAAGCTATGGTTTTTCCAGTAGTCTTGTATGAATGTGTGATTTGGACCATAAAGAAAGCTGAATGCCAAAGAATGGATGCTTTTGAACTGTGGTGCTGGAGAAGACTACTGAGAGTCCCTTGGACTGCAAGGCGATCCATTCAGTCCATCCTAAAGGAAATCAGTCCTGAATATTCATTGGAAGGACTGATGCTGAAGCTGAAGCTCCAATACTTTACCCACCTGATGGGAAAAACTTGACTCACTGGAAAAAACTCCGATGCTGGGAAAGATTGAAGGCAGGAGGAGAAGGGGACGACAGAGGATGAGATGGTTGGATGGCATCACTGACTTGATGGACATGAGTTTGGGCAAGCTCCAGGAGTTGGTGATGGACAGGGAAGCCTGGCATGCTGTAGCCCATGGGGTCACAAAAAAGGTGGACCCGACTGAGCAACTGAACTGAATTGAACTGAAAACTTTCCCTGACCCATTTTGGGAGGTCACCATTCATTCTCTATAAACACCATTGTACATTCTTTTAGATAAATAATGATAAAGGTAATAACAGGGTATGAAGTCAGGAACTGGCTTGAGTAGGGGAAGTGGGGGTCCAGTGGTCATTTAGATTTGTGTTTCTCAAACTCTATTATGTGAAAGAATCACCTGGAGATCTTGTAAAATGGGGGTTCTGAGGTGGGGCCTGAGATTTTAGATTTCTCACAGCTCCCAGGTGATGCTGATGGTTCTGGTCCATGGGCCACACTTAGAGCAGCAAGGGTTTCAGGTGTTGTTTTGTGAAGAGAAGTTAAATGTTTGGTTCTTTTGCCACAGAAGGCTACCAGGCCCCCAAAAGACTTGCAAGTAGAGACGGAGTTTTGCTTTTTCTCTCAAAAATGGGAGGACACATACAGTCACTGTTACCCATAGAATGGGATTTGGTCTTGGCAGAACTTTTCAGGGCTTTGGTTATTGTCAGAATAAAGCAGTCACCCTAGAAGGAGGCCTGTGTCTGTGAGGTCTAAGGCACATCTTTGGGTCACCTTCCAGGCCAGGCTCTGGCCTAAACACAACTTGGAGGTTAACACCTATATGAAGAAGTGAGGGCCCTGCTGTGTCTAGCCATGCTTCTGATGGGCCCAGATGCATCTAGGTTCTACAGGCCATGGGCAGGACATCTGACAGGTGGCCCTGAAGCTACAGCCCAGGAGACAGATCATGGGGCAGCCCACCCTTAATGTAGTTCAGCCTACCTCTCTGCACAGTCCCACCTGGGGTCATTTCCTCAACATTGTCCCCAACTGTGCCTTCTCTTCTGGCAAAAGAAAAAACTTTGCCAGAGGAACTACGTACTGAAAATAAGCTTTGACTTAATGACATTCACATGGAGCTGGGCCTGTCCTAAGTGCTTTGTATATAATAACTCATTCAATCTTCACAATCACATGGAGAGGTAGAGTCTATATCCCTTCTCCATGAATCTTGTTGAGCTTGAGACTGTTTCAACCAATAGGGTATAAGAAGTGATACTGCGTGAATTGCTAAGTTATGAAAGGCCATGTAGCTTCTGTGTGATTATCATGGGACTTCCAAGTGCTCCTTCTTATTACTCAGATGCCAGGCTGTGAGAGGTTCAAGCCACATGGAGAGGCCACGTGGAGGTGCTCTGGTGAGTAATCCCATCCTTCAGGAATCTCAGCCCAGGAGTCAGATATGTGAGTAAAGAAGCTTCTAGATGATTCCAGTCCCTAGCCCTTCAAGTCAGCTTTCCGCACCTTCCCAGCTGAGACCCCAGACATCATGGAGCAGAGATTAATTGTCTCCTCTATGCCCTGATTGAATTTCTAACCCATAAAATGTTTGTTACTTTATGCCACTAAATTTGAGGTGGTTTAAGCAAAACAGATACACACTATTGGTGTCAGCATGTTAGTAGCTCAGTTGTGTCCAGTGCTTTGTGACCCCATGGACTATGACTTACCAGGCTCCTCTGTCCATGGGATTCCCCAGATAAGAATACTGGAGTGGGTTGCCATTCCCTTCTCCAAGGGATCTTCTTGACACAGGGATGGAACCCAAATCTCCTACATTGCAGGCAGATTCTTTACCATCTGAGTCACCAGGGAAGCCCCAAGTACTGTTGGTAGATCGATTTTATAGATGAAAAATTAGGTGAACAGAAAGCTTAAGCGACTTTCCCAAAGTCAAATAGCAGTTGTGACTCAAACCTATAGCATAGCGAATGACCAGCCTTCACCCATGGTTTCTTGTCTGCCTTCCTCTTGCTATCCAATTATATTATTTTTCAACAAATAAGTCTCCTGAAAAAAGCCTGGTCCTTTTCTTGGCACCATCACCACAGTCTAAGGAGAAAAGTTGTTGTTCGTTTTTCAGTCACTCAGTTGCGTCCAACTCGGTGACCCAATGGACTGCAGCATGCCAGGCTTTCCTGTCCATCAACAACTCTCAGAGCTTACTCAAACTCATGTCCATCAAGTCAGTGGTGATATCCAACCATCTCATCCCCTGTCATCCCCTTCTCCTCCTGCCTTCAGTCTTTCCCAGCATCAGGGTCTTTTCCAATGAGTCGGCATCAGGTGGCCAAAGTATTGGAGCTTCAGCTTCAGCAATAGTCTTTCCAATGAATATTCAGGGTTGATTTCCTTTGGGATTGACTGGTTTGATCTCTTTGCAGTTCAAGGGACTCTCAAGAGTCTTCTCCAGCACCACAGTTTGAAAAAACATCAAATTTTCAGCACTCAGCCTTCTTTATGAGTCCCACCCAAATGCAGACTTCCAAGCTGAGAAGAGGAGTATTTCCCAGGTCTTAGCTACCACCCCTGACTATAGGACACCAAGCTTCTTCCCCCACCCCTACTCCTGAAGGCTGGCTCCACAGTATGACCTAAATCAAATCCCTTACGATTATACAGTGGAAGTGAGAGATAGATTTAAGGAACTAGATCTGACAGAGTGCCTGATGAACTATGGATGGAGGTTCATGACATTGTACAGGAGACAGGGATCAAGACCATCTCCAAGAAAAAGAAATGCAAAAAAGCAAAATGGTTGTCTGAGGAGGCCTTACAAATAGCTGTGGAAAGAAGAGAAGCAAAAAGCAAAGGAGAAAAGGAAAGGTATACCCATTTGAATGCAGAGTTCCAAAGAATAGCAAGGAGAGATAAGAAAGCCTTCCTCAGTGATCAGTGCAAAGAAATAGAGGAAAAGAATAGAATGGGAAAGACTAGAGATCTCGTCAAGAAAATTAGAGATACCAAGGGAACATTTCATGAGAAGATGGGCTCGATAAAGGACAGAAATGGTAGGGACATAACAGAAGCAGAAGATATTAAGAAGAGGTGGAAAGAATACACAGAAGAACTGTACAAAAAAGATCTTCATGACCCAGATAATCACGATGGTGTGATCACTCACCTAGAGTCAGACATCTTGGAGTGTGAAGTCAAGTGGGCCTTAGGAAGCATCACTATGAACAAAGCTAGTGGAGGTGATGAAATTCCAGTTGAGCTATTTCAAATCCTGAAAGATGATGCTGTGAAAGTGCTACACTCAATATGCCAGCAAATTTGGAAAACTCAGCAGTGGCCACAGGACTGGAAAAGGTCAGTTTTCACTCCAGTCCCAAAGAAAGGGAATGTCAAAGAATGCTCAAACTGCACAACTGAACTCATCTCACTTGCTAGTAAAGTAATGCTCATTGCTCCAAGCCAGGCTTCAACAGTACATGAACCGTGAACTTCCAGATGTTCGAGCTGGTTTTAGAAAAGGCAGAGGAACCAGAGATCAAATTGCCAACATCCGCTGGATCATTGAAAAAGCAAGAGAGTTCCAGAAAAACATCTATTTCTGCTTATTGACTATGCCAAAGCCTTTGACTGAGTGGTTCACAACGAACTCTGGAAAATTCTTCAAGAGATGAGAAGTCAGTCAGTCTGGACTCTCAGACAGTCAGAACTGGACATGGAACAACAGACTGATTCCAAATAGGAAAAGGATTACTTCAAGGCTGTATATTGTCACCCTGCTTATTTAACTTCTATTCAGAGTACATCATGAGAAACGCTGGGCTGGAAGAAGTACAAGCTGGAATCAAGATTGCCAGGAGAAATATCAATAACCTCAGATATGCAAATGACACCATCTTTATGGCAAAAAGTGAAGAACTAAAGAGCCTCTTGATGAAAGTGAAAGAGGAGAGTGAAAAAGTTGGCTTAAAGCTCAGCTTTCAGAAAACTAAGATCATGGCATCCAGTCCCATCACTTCATGGAAAATAGATGGGGAAGCAGTGGAAACAGTGGCAGACTATTTTTCTGGGCTCCAAAATCACTGCAGATGGTGATTGCAGCCATGAAATTAAAAGATGCTTACTCCTCAGAAGGAAAGTTATGACTAACCTAGACAGCATATTAAAAAGCAGAGACATTACTTTGCCAACAAAGGTCCGTCTAGTCAAGGCTATGGTTTTTCCAGTGGTCATGTATGGATGTGAGAGTTGGACTATAAAGAAAGCTTAGCGCTGAAGAACTGATGCTTTTGAACTGTGGTGTTGGAGAAGACTCTTGAGAGTCCCTTGGACTGCAAGGAGATCCAACCAGTCCATCCTAAAGGAAATCAGTCCTGAATGTTCATTGGAAGGACTGATGCTGAAGCTGAAGTTCCAATACTTTGGCCACCTGATGTGACGAGCTGGCTCATTTCAAAAGACCCTGATGCTGGGAAAGATTGAAGGCAGGAGGAGAAGGGGACAACAGAGGATGAGATGGTTGTATGGCATCACCGACTCAATGGACATGAGTTTGAGTAAACTCCGGGAGTTGGTGATGGACAGGGAGGCCTGGTGAGCTGCAGTCCATGGGGTCACAAAGAGTCGGACATGACTGAGCGACTGCACTGAACTGAACTGAACTCAGCTACCACCCCTGACTATAGGACATCAAGCCTCTTCCCCAACCCCTACTCCTGAAGGCTGGCCTCACAAGGAGGGCTTTAGGCCCAGAGTCAAGGCCTCCAGTCTAGCACACTGAGTAGGACGGATCTATTGCCCTCCCCTGTCTATTGTGCACTTCCCGGCATACCGGGTATCCACCTTCTTCCTGGCACAATGAGAACAGGCATTTCTGTGATGGACTCTCCTATCCCTCCCCCATATCCTGGACATCCCTTTGGTGACTCTGTGGATGGTCAGAAGCCTATGTTTTAAAATCATTTAGGGCTCTCTATCTGCTAGGAGTCACATGTCCACAATAAGTGGTTTGTCCAGGAAGGAAGGAATCTCAAAGGAGCTGGAGTAGGATGTGAAAGGAAACTTGAAACCCAAGGAGACAGGGCTCTAAGAGGGGAGATAAGGAGTAAGGGAGGACTTCCTGTTTACCCCCAGGCTGTGTGGGGCCTATGGTTTAAAAGATTGGGAAGTGAAATGAAGTGTTAGTCATTCAGTCACGCCCAATTCTTTGTGACCCCACAGACTGTAGCCCGCCAGGCTCCTCTGTCCATGACGTTCTCCAAGCAAGAATACTGGAGTGGGTTGTCATTCCCTTCTCCAGGGGATCTTCCTGACCCAAGGAATCAAACTCAGGTCTCCTGCATTGCAGGCAGATTCTGTACTGTCTGAGCCCCCAGGGAAGCACAAATGATTGGGGGTCACTTGTGGGAAAAAAATTAAAAGTTACAAATACAAAATTAAGTAGGAAGGTGAACAGTTATCTAGAATGAGACAGAAGTCATAATGAATTACAAAATTTAAAAGGCCATTAAGTCCCACAATATCAGTATCACAAAATCCAGAAAAATAACACATTTCTATTGAATAAATTTAATGTGTGACACTGTGGAAGTTTAAGGCATATAGCATGTTGCTTTGATACAGTTATATATTGTGATATGATTGCTGATCTAGTGATAATTATCACATACATAATTATAGTACCATATTATTATCTATATCCATTATACCATGAATTAAATATCTATGGCTTATTCACTACTTGATCTAAGTTTGTACTCTTAAACACCTTCAATCCATTCCCATCATCTCCTGGTAATCACCATTTTACTCTCTGTCTTTTACAGGTTTAACTTTTTAAGTTTCCCATATAAGTGGTATCATACAGTATCTGTCTTTCTTTGACTTATCTCCATTAGTATAATGTGCTCAGGTCCGTCCATGTTCCTTTCTCATAACTGAATATTATTTTTCATTGTATATGTGTTCCACATATTTTTTATCCATTCATACATTTATGGACTTTTGTGTTGTTTCAGTACCTTGACTATTGTGAATAATGCCAAAATAAATATGGAAGGGCATGTAGATACATACATCTTGTTGAATCTTGTTTTCATTTGCTTTGGGTATATATCCAGAAATGGAATTGCTGGATCATGTGGTAGATTTAATTTTTGGGGAAACCTCCATATTGTTTTCCATAGTGGTTGGAGCAATGTACATTTCCATCAACAGTACCTAAGTGTTCCCTTTTCACCACATCCTTGCCAGCATCAGTTATCTCTAGTCTTCTTGATGATAGCCAGTCTAACAGGTGGTTTTGTTATCAAAGTAATGCGGGCCTCAGAGAAGGAGTTTGAAAATGTTTCCTTCTCCTTAATATTTGGAAGAATTTGAAAAAGATTGCTATTACCTCTAAATGTTTGGTAGAATTCTCCAGTGAAACCACTTGGTCCTAGAGCTTTCTATGTTGGGAAATGTTTGGTTACTGATTCAATCTCTTTACTCATTATTGGTCTGTTCAGATTTTCTGTTTCTTCATGATTCAGTCTTGGTGGTGTTTCTAGAAATGTATCCATTTCTTCTATGTTATGTAATTTGTTGGTTCTGTTCACAGTAGCCTCTAAGAGGCAGGTCTAGTGATGTTGAACTCCCTCAGCTTTTATTGTCTGAGAAGGCTTTTATTTCTCCTTCATATCTGAAGTATACCTTTGCTGAGTATTCTTAGCTGGCAATTTTTATCTTTCAATATTTTAAATGTCATTCTACTCTCTCCTGACCTCTAGAGTTTCTGCTGAGAAATTTGCTGATAGCCTATTTGGGGTTCTTTTGTAGGTTACTCTCTTTTTTTCCCCCAGCTGCCCTTAAATTTCTTTCTTTATTATTGACTTTTGACAGTTTTAACATAATATGACTCAGAGCTCTTTCGTGTTGAGATAATAAGTGTTCTGTTAGCTTCGTGAACTTCTATATCCAGTTTCTTCTCCAAGTTTGGGGAGTTCTCAACTATTATCTCTGTATTTAACACTCTCTGTTCCCTTCTCCCTCTCTTCACCTTCTGGGATACCCATTATTCTTATGGTTTTGAGTGGATTCAGATAGTTCTCACAGAGTTTCTTCTTTTTAAAAAATCTTTGTTATCTCTTCTCTTCCACCTGAATCATTTATTTCTGTATTTCTATCCTCGAGATCACTAAGTCTCTCTTCCACATGATCTGCTCTATTTTCAGTGCATTTTTAATGCATTTTCATCTCATTTATTGAGTTATTCAGCACCAGAATTTCTGTGGGTTCTTTTTTAGAATTTCAATAACTTTGGTAAAGTACTCCTTCTGCTCACTAATTTCATTCCCAAGATCACTGTTTTGCCTTTCTGAGTTTTTGTGAAGCTCATCGGTTTTCTTCATAACAGCTATTTTAAATTCTTTATCAGTTGGACCACAATATTCCATAATCTTTGGGTTCGGTTGCTGGAAAATTGTTCATTTCTTTTTGTGACACTGTATCACCATGATTTTTCATGGTGCTTGCTGAGAAGTGCCTCAGTCGCCACATTTGAAGTAGCAAACACATTTCTTATTTAGGCAAGGTTTTGTTTGCTTTGATTCTAAGAATTAGACAGGTTGGTAGTTAAGAACCTTCCTTTTGTTTTCCAGAAGGTGGCATTATAGCATAAGTTTTTGGTTTCTCTTACCAGAGCTAACTTGCTGCTAAGGTTGGGAGCACATATTTTTTTTAAAAAAGCAAAGTATGATGGCAGAGTAGGGGGAGGTCTGCACCTACCACTTGGGCGTTGGATGTGCCCATGGTACAGAAGGGAAATCCTCCCTGAGGTCCATGGACAGTTTTTTTGCCTGCCAGGGCAGACAGCTGGACACGCTTTCCTTCAATTCTCTCTGTCTGCCTACTTCCCTTTCCTTTCCCTCCCCTTAGTCACTATCGTCTCTCTTCAGAGAAAGCAATTGATTCCTCCAGCTGCAGCATATGTGGCCAGGCAGACTCCCACTCACCACCTTCACCCTCCATCTCATCTGCCAGAAAGGTTGTGCTGGCTCCCTGCCAGACCAGCCGCCGCCCTCTCTGCCATCACCAACCTCTGCCACTCCCGACTCTGCCACCACTTCCTTCATTCAGCCACCTCCTCCACAGTCCAACCCACCCACTTTCTTGGTGCACAGATGGCTGAATGTCTCAGGTATCCTGGTACGCTGTGCAGAGGCACAAGTTCTGTTTTCTTTTTTTTCTGTATTATGGCTGTCTGATAAGTTGTGAACCAAAGGGGAGAGATAAAAGGGATGACTCTCACTGCCTTGATGCTGACATCACTCCCGTGATATTTTTATGTGTTAATCACTTGACGTACCTCCATACTATTTGCTTGCTTTTTTTCCCTCTGCATACCTGGATCAGTTACCTACTGCTGCCAGACAACTCTAAAACTCAGTGGCTTAGTGGTTTAAAACAATCAAGATTAATCATTTCTCACAAATCTGTGGTTTGAGTGAGTGGGGGTTGTGTGGGTCTCATCTGGACTGAGTCAGGCAGTTGCAGTCAGATGGTGGCTAAAAAGGCTGGATGGTCCAAGATGGCCTCATCCACACGTCTATGGCCTTGATTACATCTACCAGCTGAGCTACTTTCTCCAGATGGCTGCTTACCATCCAGCCTGGTCTTCCTTACGTTGTGACAAAAGCATCCCAAGAGGGTGCCAATAGAAGCTGTGAGGCAGAAGGTGAAACGTCACTTCCACTGCAATCTACTGATGAAAACAAGTCATAAAGCCATTGCAGATTCAAGGAGTAGGGAATGGATTCCACCTCATGACAGAGGAGCTGCAAAGTCACTTGCTAAAGAGATGTGAAAACAAGGAGGCATGATGCTTTGGGGGTCAATTAATCTAGAAATCAACCACAATACTTTTGATTGCCTCTTCAAACAATGATTTCGTGGCTATCGATTATAAAAAATAAATTTGATCCTTGGGCTTGAAAGGAAAACAATGATCTTTTCCCTCCTTTTATAGAAAATTATATTATGAAATCATTGTTTGAATAGGCAATCCAAAGTATGGTGGTTGATTTTTAGAAAAATGGCCCCCAAAGCATCATGCCTCGAAGAGTCAGCTGGCCCCTGGGTAGAATATTCTCTGATCTACTATCTGTTCAAACCACCTTTCATTCATTTTATTTATTTTTTTATTTATTTATGGCTGTGCAGGGTCTTGGTTGCTGCATGCAGGCTTTCTCTAGCTGAAATGAGCAGAGGCTTCTCATTGCAGTGACTTCCCTTGTTGCAGGGCACACAGGCTCTAGGCAGACGGGCTTCAGCAGTTGTGGTGCACAGCCTTAGTTTCCCTATGGTATGTGGGATCTTCCTGGATTGGGGATTGAACCCTTGTCCCCTGCACTGGCAGGTGGATTTAACCACTAGACCACCAGGGAAGCAAGCCTACATTTAAGAAAACAAAACACGTGTTTGGGGTGGGGATCCAAGCACTGTAGAGTCTAAAGCTTATACATTCAGAGACCCTCTTTAAGAAATAGAATACAATATTAGCAACACAAGATTAGAGTTAATAGTACATATTTATTTGGAATTAGGAAATATATGCCATCAAATTATAAATCTAAAAACATACGTTATATAATATTTCAAAGCACATAACACAAACGTCACAAATCCCTCCAAAATATAGACAAATTTTATTAATAGGCCAGTCCACTTCCAAAGCACATTTATAGTTGTATTTGCTGCATCATTAAATATTTCCTAACACAAAAAACTTCTGTTTTGACTAGGCATCACAGAGAACCAAATCCTCCATTCAGAATTTTGCACATCTGACGAGCTTCTAGAAGCCTTAGTACATTTCAAACTTTGTTTATTCTCACTACTCTTAAAAGATAATTCTCCAGAAAATGTAAAATCATAACTCTCATACTGATATAAAAATGAACCCATGCTAAATATTTTACTTAACTCAATCAGTAAGGATCCAAGCAGATGTTCTAAAGGTGAAATCCAAAAAGCATGAATTTATATGAAGTAAAAGAATATTGAAATGAATATGCAAATAGAGGCAGAACAGGTTTTACCCACAGTCAAGGAGGAAAATCAGTTGGACCTCTCCAGGACAGAATAGAATTTACACATCTATGGCCAAGAGTTATTTTGTATTGTTATTACTGTATTTACAAATTAAAGAGCTGTAAAATGGGGGCTTCCCTCATAACTCAGTTGGTAAAGAATCCGCCTGCAATGCAGGAGACCCCGGTTCGATTCCTAGGTCTGGGAGATGTGCTGAGGAAGGAATAGGCTACCCACTCCAGTATTCTTGGGCTTCCCATGTGGCTCAGCTGGTAAAGAATCCGCCTGCAATGTAGGAGACCTGGGTTCGATCCCTGGATTGGGGAGATCCCCTGGAGAAGGGAAAAGCTACCCACTCCAGTATTCTGGGCTGGAGAATTCCATGGACTATACAGTCTGTGGGGTCGCAAAGAGTCGGACAGGACTGAGCAACTTTCACTTTCAAAATGGTTCCCAGAATCTGATAACCTGGAGGAACAGTCTTTAGACAGCGCATTATTTCCCACTGAAGCACTTTTCCTGTTACCCCTTCCCCACTTGACATCAAAAATAATCTCAAATACACATTATTCATGATAATAAAATAAGGTTGGTCTCATTAGGTGCAGCCTGACTACTTATGTAGATGCAGCAGAGGGTTAACTCACCACATAATAGGTTTCTTTAAATTTGCTGGAAATTTTTATAATCTCAGATCTGACTCTTAAAAGCCTCTTCTTACTTGCTGTGCTGAAGTTAGGAAGCCAAACCAAGAAACTCTTGCCACCAGGTTATGGGTTCTGGTCACCAGTAAAACCCATAAATTTGATACTTGATGTTTCACCAACTTATCTTAAGTTTTGAGGGACTGCCAGGAAGTGACCTTCCTCACCACTAGTTGAGACCAGCGAGCCAGGTATCCAGCCAATTTTTCCCAGAGGTCTTCATCAGCACTGGCTCCATAAGGCCAACCTAGTTCCTTATAATGGGCTGGTCATAGCTGATTAGATGAGCATCATTCTCAAATACGACATTTCAAGGAAGACCTTGGTTTCATAACCATTCTTTTTCTAATTATATTCTGTTGTTTTTTTTTTTAAAGGAGATACAGTCTGTGCAAATAATGATATTGCTGTAAAAAAGGATGAAGACTCAATAAGAGTTTCTGAATTCTGAAGGGAGCCAAACAGAGAGGACAAACTATCTTTTAGAAATGTTTCATTTCAGCTTACAAAAGCAGAATCTGCCAAATCTTTATGGGTTACAGATATCTTAAGAAAGAGAAAGGGCTCCCTTATAAATAGAAAATAGAACATCGTCTTAGCTGTTCAAGCTATTATAACAAAATACCTTAGATTGGGTAGCTTATAAACAGCAGAAATGTATTTCTCACAGTTCTGGATGCTGGGAAGTCCAAGATCAAGGAAGTCCCAGCAGATTCAGAGTCTGATGAGGGCCCACTTGCTTCTAGATGGGATTTTTCTCACTGTGTCCTCACATGGTAGAAAAAGCAAGCTAGCTCTCTGGGGTCTCTTTTATGAAGGCCCTGATTCCATCCATGAGGCCTCCACCCTCATGACCTAATCACCTCCCCAAAGCCCCACCTCCTAATACCATCACATTGGGGGTTGTTTCAACACATGAATTTGGGGGGACATAAACATTTAGACTTCAGCTTCCCTGGTGGCTCAGATGGTAAAGAATCTGCCTGCAATGCAGGAGACCCAGGTTCGATCCCTGGGTCAGGAAGATCTACTGGAGAAGGGAATGGCAGACCACTGCAATATTCTTGCCTGGAGAATTCCATGGACAGAGGAACCTGGTGGAGACCATGGGGTCACAAAAAATCAGACATGACCAAGCAATTAAACACATCCACTAAGCAACTAAACAAATCCAAACATTCAGACTACAATAAACATCACCTGAAACTAATGCAACATTGTGAATCAACTATATACCAATACACAATATTTTTTAAAATAGCATCAGTAACAGTCCAAACAAAATTGCTGTCATCTCTCGTTAGTGCATTTGGTTATATGTAATTCATGGTTCTCTGTATCTTGGATTAGAGTCTACCTTGACTAATTCAGCCCCCTGGTATGGTCTCAAAGTTTTCTGAGTGATGCCACAGGAAGCCTGTACCCAAGTGTCTACTCTTTGAAGTACTCAGTATAGTCCTTGTCCATAGGACTCTGGGACATTCTTTCTTTGTCAAAGACAAGAACTTGGACCAGTGCAGATTGCAGCAACTTCAGAGAAGTATCAGAATAAAACAACAACTGAAAAAAAAGATGGATTGTAGATGACAGAGGCTCAAAATAGCTGCATTTAATTTACTACTGATAATTTTCAAAAGTGAACGATCTGACAAGAGCTCACAACAAGAATGATGAAACTGACAAAGAAATGTGTTTATTTCTGTGGCATGAAAAACAGAATGATAAAACCAATCCAAAAAATTCTTGATAAAATGTCTATAAGCATTATGATTAATGCTATTTTCAAAGAAGACAATGAAATTTGCACCTGATTTATAAAAATGGATAAACATTTTTACAGCGAAAAAATATTGAGACATAATGTATAATACAGTGTCAATATAGTGTAATGATAACATTATATCATATCATATAATAATCTTAAAACAGAATATATCATTAATATACCAAGAATATCACAATAATATACAAAGGATATCAAGTAATATCGTGAGTCTGGAGTAGGTCCTAGACATCTGTATGTTTATTAAACTCCATGGGTAAGTCTGATAGGCATCTTTAATAGAAAACCATTGGCCTAGATTCAAATGTAAAAAGAAGAACTGTGGCCAAAAAGCATTTTATGTAACACCAAAAATGATGGCTGATGACACTGTGCTAATGTCTATCATTGACTGATGTCATCATGCAAAGCAACCTCCAGGCTGTAGGATACAGACCATATTCTAGAGAACAAGGGTACTGACAAATCTCTAGAAACTTCCCAAATAATGTCCAAATTCTAAAATATTTTTATTAAAAAATTTGCCTATGCAAATTTAACCTAGAGAAATCTTAGCATCTCTTCTTATATGACAACTCTTCCATACAACTCATCAGTAGTAACTTATCAAATGTGTGCTTATACATGTTCAGTTGCTCAGTTGTGTCTGACTCTGTGACCCTCAACTGTAGCCTGCCAGGCTCATCTGTCCATGGGATTTCCCAGGTAAGAATACTGGAGTGGGTTGACACTTCCTCCTCCAGGGAATCTGCCCGACCCAGAGATCAAACCTGCATATCCTGTGTCTCCTGCATTGGCAGGCAAATTCTTTACCACTGAGCCACCAAGGAATAAACCTAGTTATTTCTAACATGTGCCTTTTATAAGGTAAAATAACAAATCTTCAGTTTTCCAGGGACCCCTGGGGAGATATGAAAGATTGTTCTAGGTGTAAAAAGATATTCTGAAAGTTTTATTTTATTTCATTAGAATTTGGTTTAGAGAAGGCAAAAAATTTTTTAAAGTTATCAGAGGAAATTTAGACACTTATGATTAACATGGGGTCATGGGAGGTTAAGAAACCATTCTCAATTATCTATTTAACCAAAGTGACAAAAAATATTTTAAAATGTATAGACTTTAATATGACTAATAAATTTTAGCTCTTTAATAAGTGAGGAACTCTGTTCATTTTCTTAAATGGCCAAAAGCATAATAAAGTCACCATATAGCATAGAAAATCGTCATCTAGGCGGAGTCCAGAGAAACAGTAATCATTCATACTACAGGTGAAGACAATAAGTAAACCAAAACAAACAAACAAAAACCCATGAAAACTGAGGAAACTTTGCTCAGATTTTAACACATTGCATAGCTTTTCAGACTCAAGCATTATAAGCTAAGGCAAGCAAAATTCATTTTCCAAGTTTTGCCCTCTGTTACGCTTGTTAATGTTCTGGAATGAACTAACAATTTAGGGCAGATTTCAGAGAGTCTACAAGCCAGAACTAATCTAGTAATAATACGGAGATGTTGTTGACATGCAACATGTTCATCATTGCTGTCTTTAAATAAATCAATACGAGTTTACACATTTAAACATCTTACTTTCAATTTCCAATACAATAAATATCATTAGTTAGAATCCAGAAAAACAACAACCTCTTTGGAATCAACAAGGTTAAAGAGTGTAGAGAGTTTTAGAGGACCCCAAACAAACAAAAAACAAGCAAAAAAACCCCAAACCTCTAAGAACTACTGTTAATAAGATAAAATTGCTATTTTCCATGAAATACAGAAGCATGTCCACAATTATATTTCTCTAAAACTACTATTCTCAAATGGAGTTTCAACCGCCTGTATTCATTACAACTATGGGGACCCACTAGGAAACTCAGAGTTGGTATAAAGATTATTTTAAGCTAAAGACTTTTGAGATTCAACAGATGCAGGAGAAGGAAAAAAAAAGCTCTCTTAGAACTTCCCTTATTTGACTAAAAACAGGAACTTCTATGAAATGAGGTTGCCATAAATTCCTCATTGCATTGGATCTATTCCCAGCACAAGACAGTGTGCTAATAAAACCTACCCCAAATTCTTTCTCCAGGGGAATTTTACGGCCCATGAAGGAGACCACTCATACCTGGACAGACAAATATCATCACAAATTTTATCTCCTTCCTATTTGTTCTGCTGTAAATTCATTCATCATTCCAAAAACTCATTTGTTTTCCCATAAGTGCCCTTTCTCACTCTCCCCATCACCTACTAAATTGGTATATAGCCTCAAAACTAACCACCCTTTGAGTTACTCACCACGAGTTCTCCCACATACATGTGTGTTGCATGCACAAATAAACTTTGTTTTTTCTTCTGTTAATCTGTCTTTTGTCAACTTAATTTGCAGTCCCCAGTCAGTGGATATAAGAGAGTAGAGGAAAAGTTTGCCCTCCCTACATAACTATTAATCAAAGTAACTTCTATAATATTCCACAAAGAAAACTGGATGGAAGGGTGGATAATTGAGAACTCTCACATACAAGGATTTTAAAGTTTATGAATACACATTAACACAACTTTCTCTAGCCACACGCTTTCTTTATACAAAAACTCTCGATGTGGCAAAAATGAATATATTCCTTAACAGACCCAAAGATATAGCATCTCTATAGCACATAAAAATAAGAAACAAAAGCATATAAACTTAAAGTCATATTTAACGATCACTGTTTCAGTATTCTAATTTATTTAGAAATGATCTAGGTATCCAATGAACATCCATTAATTATCAATTTATAGCAATCCAATTTTTGAGTATCCTAAAAGTCTTGGGGATTATCTTCAAGTGGACATACTACAAAGCATAATTTCTGTTGAAATAAAATTTGTCAGAGTAACAATTCAATTTGCTGAAACACAAATTTATATTTTTCATAACTTTAAATGATAAGGAGAAGAAATGCTAGTTTATTTTGCCAGTAAATCTTCATAAGTTAAAAATAACATACCTAAACAAGGGTATGTGCTTATATTATACTTAACACTAATAGAAAAGATACAGCTATTTTTATTTAACCAAAAGCAATAAGTTAGTCTTATTTACCAAAGATTTACCTAGATTAAGAAATAAAATTCTTAAACATTTTTAATTAGTTTCTATAAGAATTTTTTATTCTAACACATTTAAAGTATTAGAAGTTCAATTTCCTTATTTTCTGGTAATCTGGACACTATCCAGTCTACATGGATGCTTATTTATCTTTGTAAGCTGATCTGAACAAAAGTTCTTTAGGAGAATTTATAATACAGTTTTTCTACAAGGGTTAGGGTAGTCAGCTGAACCTCTACCAGATAGGACAGAATTTTCATGTCTTTAGACAAGAATTATTTTGCATAGTTGTAGGTTATCTGCAACTTACGCCAAAGTATCAAAAACTAATATATAATTTAGAGCAATGTCCCCAGTTAGCTCAGTCACTCAGTCATGTCCAACTCTTTGCGACCCCATGGACTGCATCACACCAGGTTTCCCTGTCCTTCACTATCTCCTGGAGCTTGCTCAAACTCATGTCCATTGAGTCGGTGATGCCATCCAACCATCTTGTCCTCTGTCATCCCCTTCTCCTCCTGCCCTCAATCTTTCCCAGGATCAGGGTCTTTCCCAATGAGTCGGCTCTTTGCATCAGGTGGCCAAAATATTGGAGCTTCAGCTTTAGCATCAGTCCTTCCAATGAATGGGCTTCCCTGATAGCTCCGTTGGTAAAGAATCTGCCTGCAATGCAGGAGATCCCAGTTCGATTCCTGGGTCAGGAATATCTGCTGGAGAAGGGATAAGCTACCCACTCCAGTATTCTTGGGCTTCCCTTGTGACTCAGCTGGTAAAGAATCCGCCCGCAATGCGGGAGACCTAGGTTCTATCCCTGGGTTGGGAAGATACCCTGGAAAAGGAAAAGGATACCCACTCCAGTATTCTGGCCTAGCAAATTCTATGGACTGTATAGTCCATGGGGTTGCAAAGAGTCAGACATGACTGAGCGAGTTTCACTTTCATTTTCCTTTCACTTCCAATGAATATTCAGGTTTGATCCAGTCCAAGGGACTCTCAAGAGTCTTCTCCAACACTACAGTTCAAAGGCATCAATTCTTTGGCACTCAGTCTTGGGTATTCATTGGAAGGACTGATGTTGAAGCTGAAACTCCACCACTTTGGCCACCTGATGCGAAGAGCTGACTCATTGGGAAAGACCCTGATGCTGGGAAAGATTGAGGGCAGGAGGAGAAGGGGACGACAGAGGATGAGATGGTTGGATGACATCACCGACTCAATGGACATGAGTTTGAGTAAATTCTGGGAGTTGGTGATGGACAAGGAGGCCTGGCGTGCTGCAGTTCATGGGGTCGCAAAGAGTGGGACACGACTGAGCGACTGAACTGAACTGAACAGCTTTCTTTATAGTCCAAGTCTCACATGCATACATGACTACTGGAAAAACCATAGCCTTGACTAGACGGACCTTTGTTGACAAAGTAATATTTCTGCTTTTTAATATACTGTCTAGGTTGGTCAAAGCTTTTCTTCCCATAGACAATGCACACTTTTCCATTGAAACACAAATGTTTCAATGTAATTCTGGTGCTGGATACAAGAATATCTTCATACCATGACATAATCTCAGTACCTGATCTTCCATATCACAGTGCCAAGGGAACCTATACAGTGAGTGGTGAAGATACTCTTTGAAGCTCTTTCTACACCAGGATGGCTAGCAATAACATAACTGTACACAGAAGTGACTTTATATGATTTGTCAATTTTTATCCCACTAAACCCCAACTCAACTTCCTCTTAGTTAGATCCTCAGAATTAGACAATACTCCAAGACTATCTGATACCACCTAACATGAAGGGAAGTATCATGGAGTAAAAGTCAGAGTGAAACAAGACAGAGGTTTGTGATGGTTAGTTTTATGTTTTAACATGATCAAGCTATGGAGTACCCAAACATTTGGTCAAACATTATTCTGGGTGTGTCTGTGAGGATGTCTGTAGTTGAGATTAACATTTGAAATGGTTAACATACACACACTACTATGTATAAAATAGATAATCAACAAGGTCCTACTGTATAGCGTAGGGACTGTGTGTGCGCACACGCCCAGTGGCTCAGTTGTGTCTGTGTCTGACTCTTTTGCAACCTCATGGACTGTAGCCCCAGGCTCCTCTGTCCATGGGATTTTCAAGGCAAGAGTACTGCAGTGAGTAACCATTTCCTGCACACACAACGGGGGCTCAGATATCCTGCAGATAACACTCTTTGCTTTTTTCTTGCTTATCATACAAATGCAAACTAATTTGCTTAAGCTAAGAAGTAATTAACTGTACTAACACTTATCATTAATGTGTATTCCAATCAGAATAAGTTGCAAGTGACCAAATGATAGTTTGAGACTTAAAAGCATCTAACAGTATTTCATTTGACATTAATTCAGCTCAATTTTTGCTTCCTTCTGAGGGACGCTAGCTTCATCCTGAGTCTAATTGTGACAGGGCAGTGTCCCAAGCCTGTGACCAACCCGCTCTGTCCTTCAGCACTACCAACACATTGAAACATTATTTAATTGAATCCTCCTAGGAGCCTGAATTGGACTGCAAGGAGATCCAACCAGTCCATCCTGAAGGAGATCAGTCCTGGGTGTTCATTGGAAGGACTGATGCTGAAGCTGAAACTCCAGTACTTTGGCCACCTCATGCGAAGAGTTGACTCATTGGAAAAGACCCCGATGCTGGGAGGGATTGGGGGCAGGAGGAGAAGGGGGCGACAGTGGATGCGATGGCTGGATGGCATCATCAACTCGATGGGCATGAGTTTGAGTAAACTCTGGGAGTTTGTGATGGACAGGGAGGCCTGGCGTGCTGCAATTCATGGGGTCGCAAAGAGTCGGACACAACTGAGTGACTGAACTGAACTGAACTGAGGAGCCTAAATATCAATAACCTCAGATATGCAAATAACACCACCTTTAACGGCAGAAAGCAAAGAAGAAGTAAAGAGCCTCTTGACGAAAGTGAAAGAGGAGAGTGAAAAAGTTGGCCTAAAACTCAGCATTCAGAAAACTAAGATCATGGCATCTGGTCCCATCACTTCATGGCAAATAGATGGGGAAACAATGGAAACAGTGATGGACTTTATTTGGGGGGGGGCTCCAAAATCACTGCAGATGGTGACTGCTGCCATGAAATTAAAAGACACTTGCTCCTTGGAAGAAAAGCTATGACCAACCTAGACAGCATATTAAAAAGCAGAGACATTACTTTGCCAACAAAGGTCCATCTAGTCAAAGCTATGGTTTTTTCCAGTAGTGATGTATGGATGTGAGAGTTGGACTATAAAGAAATTGCAGTGTTGGAGAAGACTCTTGAGAGTCCCTTGGACAGCAAAGAGATCAAACCAATCAATCCTAAAGGAAACCAGTCCTGAATACTCCTTGGAAGGATTGATGTTGAAGTTGAAGTTCCAATACTTTGGCCACCTGATGAGAAGAACTGAGTCATTTGCAAAGACCCTGATGCTGGGAAGGATTGAAGGCAAGAGGAGAAGGGGACAACAGAGGATGAGATGGTTGGATGGCATCACCAACTCAATGGACATGAGTTTGAGCAAGCTTTGGGAGTTAGTGATGGACAGGGAAGCCTAGTGTGCTGCAGTTCATGGGGTTGCAAACAGTCAGACACGATTGAGTGACTGAACTGAACTGAACTGAGGAGCCTGACAAGGACAATATTACTCCCCTGCAATGTAGAGATGAGGAAAATGAGGCTCACCGAGTTGAAATAATCTCCAGTTTCCCCAGCTCACACTGACTGAGCTGAAGGGACTCACTTCTGCCTGACTCTGTATTAATTTCTTATTGTTCAGTCATTAGGTCGTGTGTGACTCTTCGTGACCTCATGAACTGCAGCACTCCAGGCTTCCCTGTCCTTCACCATTAATTTTCTGGGGCTGCCATAATACATGACCACAAACTTGGTGACCTAAAACAGCAGAAATGTATTCTCTCACAGTTCTGAAAGCTAGATGTCTGAGATCAAGTTGTCAGCCAGGCTGTGTTCCTTCTGTAGGCTCTAGTGGGGAATCCTTCCCTGGCTTTTCCAGCTTCCGGTGGCTGGGATGTTCTTTGGCTTGTGGCCACATCCCTGCAATCTCTCCCTCCATTTCTATGTGACCTTCTCCTCTCCTCCTCTGTGGCTATGTCTTCTCTTTTGTCTCTTATAAGGACACTTGTCACTGGACTTCAGGCATACCCATAAGAATCCAAGGTAACCTCCTTATCTTAAAGTCTTTAATTATATCTGCAAAGACCTTTTTTCCAAATAAGGTCACACCACAGGTTCTGGGGGTTAGGGTGTGGACATGATTTTTGGGGGCCATCATCCAGCCCTCTACAGACTCCTTTCCACCCCCAGGCCACTCTGCCAACCCACAGCCAGGAAGGGTGGAAGCAAAGGGAATGTGGAACTTTCAGCATGGTTGTTAAGCTTGCCGGTGCCAGTGCTGGACAGACTTAGGTGGCAGGCCTCATTCCTCAGTGTACTAGCAGCTGAGTGACTCTGGGCAAGCTTATTAACCTTTCTGATTAAAACAGACCGTGGGCTCTTTCAGTCGTGGGAGATACAGTAATGGGTACGTGTGTGTGTGCATGCTAAGTCACTTCAGTCATGTCTGACTCTTTGCGACCCCATGGACTGTAGCCCACTAGACTCCTCTGTCCATGGGACTCTCCAGGTAAGAATACCGGAGTCGGTTGCCATGCCCTCCTCCAGGGGATCTTCCCAACCCAGGGATTGAACCCACTTCTCTTACATTTCCTGCATTGGTAAGCAGATTCCTTACCACTAACGCCACCTGGGAAGCCCAGATACCAGGGCTAGTATAAAAAACAGAGTCTAGTATAGAAGAAAATAGGTGGGAGACCATGCAGACAGAGGTGATAATGATAGCTTTCTCATCCTGGTCAGATGACGTGTGGTTGAAAATAGATATCCAGCTTTTTGTTAGATCTTCATACTTCAGACCATACACAACTGAGAGACTAAAACTTTGAGTTAATCATTCAAATATCCAAATATGGAGCAACTTCACTGATTATTTTCCACATTGACATTCTGAGCAGATGATCACCTCTTACTTAATTTCCCTTCTGTTTCTAAGACTCAAACACCCCTTCAGATTTGCCATATGACATATCTTTGAACCAAGAACAATAAAAAGAAAAAAAAGCAATAAATAAATAAATAAAATAAGCTTGGTTCACTTGCTTGCAAAGTGGGGATAATAAGTGCTTACCTCACTGTGTTGCTGAGAGAGTAAATAAGCAGATTCTGTGCTGGGCTCCACCTTCCAAATTTGTCTAAAATTCAGTCATTTTTTTCCCAGCTACAACTGATGCAAGCTAGTACTACCTCTCACCCAGGTTTTTGCCACAGCCTCCTCTCTGGACACTCTGCTTCCCTCATTCCTTTCCTTCAGTCTATTCTCCACACAGCAGTCAGAGGTATCTTTTAAAATCATAAATCATATCACATCCCTCCTCTTCTCAAAGCCCTCTAGCAGCTCCCATCTTTCTCAAGGTCAAAGCCAAAGTCCTCTCCATGGTGTATGTCAGACTTTGTACTATCTAGCCCTCTGCTACCTTTCTGACCTTGTCTCCTACCACTTTACCTGCCCCCCACCCCGACACACACACTCACTCTACTCTTGAAATACCAACCTTTTTGATGTTCCTGGACTCTGTCAAGTCTGATCCTGCCTCAGGGCCTTTGCGCTCACCATTCTTCATAGCCACATAGCTCACTCTGGCTGACACGATCCACCTCTCTGCTCAAATGTCATCTTCTCAGAGAGGACAAACCTATACAAAGATAAGACTATAATGTGACTTCAGTTGTGTCTTCCCGAAAGATTTGGTGAAATCTTTTCTGAGTATGAACTTATTCAGAAATAGGGTGTTGAAGATGTAATCAAATGAAGATGAGGTCATATCCCAGAGTATGGCCCTAATGTAATATGGTTGGTATCCTTATAAGAAGAGGAGAAGAAACACGGAGACAGAGAAGGGAGAACCTCATGAGACAACAGAGGCAGAGACTGGAGTGATGTGTCTACAAGCCAAAGAATGCTAAGAGTTGCCAGTAAACCAGAAGCTAAGAGAAAGTCCTGGAACAAATTTTCCTCTAGAGTCTTCGTAAAAATGTGGCTCTGCCAGTAATTTGATTTCAGACTACTACCCTCAGAACTGTGAGAGAATTAATTCTTAATGTTTTAAATCATCCAGTTTTTGGTAATCTGTTATGACAGCCCTAGGAAACCATTACACACCCTAACCCCAGTCACTTCATTCTTTTACCTTCTTTATTTTTTTTCATATCACTGAACATATTATAAACATGTTTGTTCACTGTCTATCTCCCCCAGACTAAAGTGTATGCTGCAGGAGAGCAAGAACTTTGTTTGGTTTACTACTTTGGTTGCTGCTGCTTAGAATAGTGTCTGATACATAGTAAATGCTCAATAAAGACATTATGTGAACTGATTACTGAATAATGTCAGTAGAGCATTAAACATGTGCTTGGCACACAGTAAGCTCTCAGTAAATGATAATAACTATTATCATTCTCACAAAGTCCCATTTCCTCAGATGAACGTTCTTCTTCACATATAGCTCCCTAACCTACCAGCCATCAGTCCTTTGATTGTATCCCTTCCTCAAGATGGTGAGTTCACTCAGAGAATTATCCTCTGATTCCTAGTCCACAGAACTCTAAAATTCAATAAATACAAGTCCAGAAAGTAACCATAATATTCTTTCACTGTCATTTTCTGTTGCTGTCCACCTTTTAAACATAACCTTTTTAAAAAGAAGGGTCTCTCTCTGCCCCCTGGCAGCACATGTGATTGGCGGTCTTAGATCAGTTTCTCCTAGAGGCAGACCCTGAGATGAGTATTTGTGTGCAAATGACTCATTAAGGAAATGCTCCCAAAAGAAGCCAGCAAAGGAATGGAGGAAGCCAGATGAGAAGGGGAGGAAACCAGGCAAAAGTATATAGTTGCACATGAAGTCCCAGACTCAGCCTGATTTCCAAAGGAACTCTGAAGTGTCGATTACACCTTAGAGTTTGTTCTGCCCAGAAAAAAGGGAACTGGGTTTTGTATTCCCACATTGGTCTGTCATTGGCTACCCAGGCAGGAGTAGGAATGGAACCCTTTCAACTAGTGGTGTACTGCAGTCAGTTTGCATTGGCTCTTGAGAGGCAACTCTTCCCAATTCTGAATTCAGCAACATCACATTGGTAGCTTGAAATGAGCCATAGTGGTAGTATTTAGACTATATGTATGTGCTCAGTCATTCAGTTGTGTTCGACTCTCTGCAGCCCCATGGACTGTAGACTACCAGGCTCCTCTGTCCATGGGATTCTCCAGGCAAGAATACTAGAGTGGGTTGCCATGTCCTCCAAGGGATCTTCCCGACTCAGGGATCGAACCCACATCTCTTACATCTCCTGCATTGGCAGAGGGATTCTTTACCACTAGCGCCACCTGGGAAGCCCCATTGAAAGATGGTAAATGCTACAAATCAGACTTTGTTCGTTTTGTCTTGTTTGTTTACAGAACCAATTGCTGAATATTTGTGCCCAGGGACAAGCCTCTGAAGGTCACGGGTGCCAGTTATGAGCAGCAAAGTTGGCAGATGCTGGGACATGGGCACACAGCATTTGTAAAAGGAATGGAGGAGCTCTGGGTGGGGTGTCAACAGTGTTCAGTACCCCAGCACTAATCTACTCTTCTTCAATATGGACTCGCCATGAGTTGTTTCTTCCCTGGGGGAAAAACCAGCCAAACAGCTAGGGCTTGATGTCAAACCAGGAAGCACCTTTATCACTGAGTTTGCAGGCTGAACTTGGAGGTTAGGGGGATTTATCCCCATCTCAGCTCCTGATGCATTTATTCCAGGGCTGGATGGCAAAGAGGAAGAAGAGGATCTTCCTCCTAAAAGCCTGGGCAGTCTCCTCTCCTTGGCCCCACTCATGACTCATTGACTGATCTGGGGCTTTACAATGACAATACCTTGCCACTAACAAAGAGGACAAATAGAAATCAAGGTGTTTTTCTTCCATGAAGAAGGGAACAAAGAACAATATACAACCATTGCAGCCATTGACTTACTGGCTTGCGACTAGCTCCATTTCCATGGAAACAGAGAGCAGAACAGGAAAGAGAAAAGCTTCTCAGAATAATAGGGGGGTTTTGTGTTGTGAGTTGCTTTTTTAAAAATAAAGCCAACAAGGTGCCTCCATTCTCTCAGAGCTGACCCCTGCACTGCTCTCCTGAGAAGCCAGTAGGCAGCAGGACAGAATGGCAAGGGGGCACCTGCCAGTCTCCCAGGGCTCCTTGTCAGCCGAGGCAGCCTGAGCTAGCAGCAGAGCACACACACTGTCAGTCCCAAAGAGAGAAAGAGCTGTTCAGTAAAAACAAAAACAGTTGACCATCACAGAGAACAAGGCCCTATGCAAAGAGCTAGTTGCTTTTTATGGGTCCTTTTGACTTAAAAAAAAATTACACAGGTACAAACATCTTCGAATGAAGCACTATTTTGAAATTATGGTAAAGTTTCATATATTGAGGTACTACAATTGCACCCACCCTCAGTCACCCCTTTCCCTGGGTACTTCAGGGGAGAGTCTGGCGGAGCAGATTTGTTTTGGCACACAGTTCTATTTTGTCTTGACCTCACTCTGTGGACCAGGCTTCCCTGGTGGCTCAGACAGTAAAAAAAAAAAAAAAAAAAAAAAAATCCATCTGCAATGCAGGAGACCTGGGTTCGATTCCTGGATTGGGAAGATCCCCTGGAGGAGGGCATGGCAACCCACTCTAGTATTCTTGCCTGGAGAATCCCCGTGGACAGAGGAGCCTGGCGGGCTACAGTCCATAGTGTCACAAAAAGTCACTGAGCAACTAAGCACACATGCTTTGTGGACCAACCACATCTGTGGGTGCCTTGCCCTCTGGCATTTAGCTGGTCTCATGGCACTCCCTCTGGAGCAAAACAAGGAGCAAACAAGCATCTGTCTCTCCAGTCCCATACCTGATCCATTTCATGCAAGTTTCATTAAAAGGAAACATTTTAAGAGAAGCAAAGAACCCTACAGCCCCCACACACAAGTGCCATGGAGAGAAAAAGCAGAATTGAGAGAGAAAAAAAAAAATACCAAGATAAGCAATGAGTGCCATCTCTCTTTTCAGGAAGTCAAGTTTCCCTTGGTAACCATGACTCACAGTTGCCATAGTGATGAATCTGGTTGCCAAGGAAACCTGGTTTCCTAGGCAGAACGCGAAAAATGAAGAGTTCTACAGGGCTCTTAAGTTTGGGCTCTCAAGTTTTACTGAGTGGTGGTATTCTTGCAGAAACAGCCTCTAGGATGAGAACACAGGCAGAAGTGATTTACGTAGAAGATGCTCTTGAGAGAAACTGGGAACAGAGCAGGGGACAGAGCTAAGCAAAGTTGGAGCTTTAGGTGATGCTCTGGCCTCAGCTGATACCGCACAGAGCTCCAAGGCAAAACTGCTCTTCAGAGTTTAGTAGGTCTGGGGGCAAGTGAGCTGGGCTTTTTGTACTTCTGCATCTGTGAGACATTGGCTAAAGGTCACCCCAAGGACATAAATCTTCAGGCATTTCTGGCCCCTGCAGTCCAAGGAGAGGCCTCTGCAGAAGGTCAGAAGCATCGGCCATTAGCCTCATAGCCCACAGAAGGTGGGAGAGAGGCATACCACACCAGCAAAGGGAGTCTAAGTCCTTTAAGAGGGTGACCAGCAGCTTCTGATTACTGTTAGGAAGTGGGGTTTTCCAAACAAGGTGGAAGAACTGAAGTCAAATCCGACCTCTGTACCCTGACACCGAATTAAATCTCGGAGACAGAGTTTTGGGTGAAGCAGAAAAGAATAGCTTTATTGCTTTGCCAAGCAAAGGGGGAGAGAGCAGGCTCCTGCCCTGAAAACCTGTGTGTCCCAACCTGGGAGGTTTGTTGTTGTTGTTTTTTTTCCTAAACTTTATATTTTGTATTGGGGTATAGGGAGATGGAGGTTTGATCTCTGGGTGGGGAAGATCCCCTGGAGAAGAGAATGGCTACCCACTCCTGTGTTCTTGCCTGGGAAATCCCATGTGCAGAGGAGCCTGATGGGCTATAGTCTGTGGGGTCACAAGAGTCATGACAAGACACACAACTGAGCGACTCCTTCTCCAGGCAAGAATCCTGGAGTGGGCAGTCATTCCCTTCTCCAGAGGATGTCCCCAACCCAGGGATCAAGCCTGGGTCTTCTGCATTGCAGGCAGATTCTTTACTGTCTGAGCCACCAGGGAAGCCCTTTATAAGGAGCTCAAAGATATTGTTATGTATATCCCTTGAGGCAAACCAAGACCCTGCCCCAAGGCTATACTACAGTTCCTTGACTGTTCATCCCTTGTCTCTGCATCCCCTCCCTTCCCTGATTAGCATCTGTTTTAAGCTGCTCTTTGGAACTCAGGGAAGGTTGTGGAGACTGAATGTGGCATATTTCCTATAATCCAGAAATGGGGGACACAGAAAGGCTTTTATGCCCAGGAGCCCCACTCAGTATCAGAACTAGAGTGAGGCAAGTGAGGCACTCACCTAGAGCACAAAATTTAAGGGAGTGCCAACATTTCAGAAATTAAGATAAATAATGTGTGCAGTGTATTAGTCGTTCAGTCATGTCCAATTCTTGCAACCCCATGGACTGTAGCCCACCAGGTTTCTCTGTTCACAGAATTCTCTAGGCAAGAACACTGGAGTGGGTTGTCATTTCCTTCTCCAGCGGCTCTTCACCACCCAGGGATTGAACCCAGCTTCTGAATTGCAGGCGGATTCTTTACTGTCTGAATCACCAGGGAAACTTAATGAAATATTTTTTATATCTCCAAACATTTTCCAAATTCTATCCTACCAGAAGGTAACCACTAGCCTTTTATTTATTGCTATTTTAAATTATTCAATTTATTTAAACTTAAAAAAAAAAAGAACAGTTTACCTGTTTTTCCCACCTCCTACCGCTGCCTTTAGAAACCTCCACCATTCCATTCTCTGTATGAATGAATTTGGTGGGGGGGGTTTAAAATTTCTTTTTTTATTGGAGCATAGTTCATTAACAATGTTGTATTAATTTCAGGTGTACAGCAAAGTGATTCAGTTATACATATACATGTATCCATTCTTTTTAAAATTCTTTTCCCACTTATGTTATTGAGCAGAGTTCTCTACACTATATAGAAGGTTCTTGTTGGTTATCTCCTTGGAAGGAAAGTTATGACCAACCTAGACAGCATATTAAAAAGCAGAGACATTACTTTGCCAACAAAGGTCCATCTAGTCAAGGCTATGGTTTTTCCAGTAGTCGTGTATGGATGTGAGAGTTGGACTATAAAGAAAGCTGAGCACCAAATAATTGATGCTTTTGAACTATGGTGTTGGAGAAGACTCTTGAGAGTCCCTTGGACTGCAAGGAGATCCAACCAGTCCATCCTAAAGGAGATCAGTCCTGGGTGTTCATTGGAAGGACTGATGTTGAAGCTGAAACTCCAATACTTTGACCACCTGACGCTAAGAGCTGATTCATTTGAAAAGACCCTGATGCTGGGAAAGAATGAGGGCAGGAGGAGAAGGGGACGACAGAGGATGAAATGATTGGATGGCATCACCAACTCAATGGACATGAATTTGGGTAAACTCCGGGAGCTGGTGATGGACAGGGAGGCCTGGCGTACCGTGGTTCATGGGGTCGCAAAGAGTCGGACACAACTGAGCAACTGAACTGAACTGAACTGTTGGTTACCTATTTTAAATATAATAATGTATCAATCTATGTCAATCCCAAACTTCCAATCTATCCCTCTCTAATCCATAACCATAAATTTATTCTCTTAAGTTTGTGAGTTTGTTTTCGTTTTGTAAATAATTTCATTTCTATCATTTTATATAAATTATATCAAATGATATTTGTTTTTCTCTGACTTACTTCACTTAGTATGATAATCTGCAGGTCTATCCATGTTGCTGTAAATGGCATCATTCCATTCTTTTAAATGGCTGAGCAATATTCCATATTACATTTTATGTATGTACCTCATCTTCTTTATCCGTTCATCTGTCAATAGACATTTAGGCTGCTTCCGTGTCTGGGTATTGTGAACATTGCTGTAATGAACATTGGAGTGCATACATCCTTTCAAATCATGCTTTTTTCTAGACATATGTCCAGGCATGGGATTGCTGGATCATACGGCTTGTCTATGTTTAGCTTTTTTAGTTCAGTTCAGTCCAGTCCAGTCCCTCAATCATGTCCAACTCTTTGTGACACCATGGACTGCAGCACGGCAGGCTTCCCTGTCTATCACCAACTCCTGGAGCTTACTCAAATTCATGTCCATCATGCCACAGATACCATCCAACCAACTCATCCTCTGTCATCCCCTTCTCCTCCCACCTTCAATTTTTCCCAGCATCAGGGTCTTTTCCAATGAGTCGGTTCTTTGCATCAGATGGCCAAAGTATTGAGTTTCAGCTTCAACATCAGTCCTTCCGATGAATATTCAGGACTGATTTCCTTTAGGATGGACTGGTTGGATCTCCTTGCAGTACAAGGGACTCTCAAGGGTCTTCAACAACACAGTTCAAAAGCCTCATTTCTTTGGCGCTCAGCTTTCTTTATAGTCCAACTCTCACATCCAAACATGACTACTGGGAAAAAACCATACCTTTGGCTAGAAGACCTTTGTTGGTAAAGTAATGTCACTGCTTTTTAATATGTTGTCTAGGTTGGTCAAAACTTTTCTTCCAAGGAGCAAGTGTCTTTTAATTTTATAGTTGCAATCACCACCTGCAGTGATTTTGGAGCCCCCAAAAATGAACTCTGTCACTGTTTCCATTGTTTCCCCATCTATTTGTCATGAAGTGATGGGATTTTAGGTTTCTGAATGTTGTGTTTTAGGCCAACTTTTTCACTCTCCTCTTTCACTTTCATCAAGGGGCTCTTTAGTTCTTCTTCGCTTTCTGTCCTAAGGGTGGTGTCATCTGCATATCTGAGGTTATTGATATTTCTCCCAGCAATCTTCATTGCAGTTTGTGCTTCGTCCAGCCCAGCATTTCACATGACGTACTCTGCATATAAGTTATATAAGCAGGGTGACAATATGCAGCCTTGACATATTCCTTTCCTATTTGGAACCAGTCTGTTGTTCCATGTCCAGTTCTAACTGTTGCTTCTTGACCTGCATACAGATTTCTCAGGAGGCATACCTGACCAGGTAGTCTGGTATTTCCATCTCTTGAAGAATTTTCCACAGTTTGTTGTAATCCACAGAGTCAAAGGCTTTGGTGTAGTCAATAAAGCAGAAGTAGATGTTTTTTGGAACTCTGTTGCTTTCTCTATGATCCGATGGATGTTGGCAATTTGATCTCTGCATCCTCTGCCTTTTATAAATCCAACTTGAACATCTGGAAGTTCACAGTTCATGTACTGTTGAAGCCTGGCTTGGAGAATTTTGAGCATCACTTTGCTAGCGTGTGAAATGAGTGCAATTCTGAGGTAGTTTGAGCATTCTTTGGCATTGCCTTTCTTTGGGATTGGGATGAAAACTGACTTTTTCCAGTCCTGTGGCCACTGCTGAGTTTTCCAGATTTTCTGGCATATTAAGTGTAGCACTTTCACAGCATCATCTTTTAGGATTTGAAATAGCTCAACTGGAATTCCATCACCTCCACTAACTTTGTTCATAGTGATGCTTCCTAAGGCCTGCTTGACTTCACACTCCAAGATGTCTGGCTCTAGGTGAGTGATAACACCATCATGGTTATCTGGGTCATGAAGATCTTTTTTGTATAGTTCTGTGTATTCTTGCCACCTCTTCTTAATATATTCTGCTTCTGTTAGGTCCATACTATTTCCATTCTTTATTGTGCTCATCCTTGCATGAAATATTCCCTAGGTATCTCTAATTTTTTTGAAGAGATCTCTAGACTTTCCCATTCTATTGGTTTCTTCTATTTCTTTGCATTCATTGATCACTGAAGAAGGCTTTCTTATCTCTCCTGGCTATTCTTTGGAACTCTGCATTCAAATGAGTATATCTTTTCTTTTCTCCTTTGCCTTTAGTTTCTCTTTTCTCGGCTATTTGTAAGGCCTCATCAGACAACCATTTTGACTTTTTGCATTTCTTTTTTCTTGGGGATGGTCTTGATCACTGCCTCCTGTCCAATTTCATGAACCTCTGTTCATAGTTCTTCAGGTACTCTGTCTATCAGATCTAACCCTTGAATCTATTTGTCACTTCCACTGTATAATCGTAAGGGATTTGATCTAGGTCATACTTGGATGGAAACTTTCCTGTGGCTTAGATGGTAAAGAATCTCCCTGCGATGCAGGAGACCAGGGTTTGATCCCTGGGTTGGGAATTTCCTCTGGAGAAGGGAATGGCAATCCACTCCAGTATTCTCGCGTGGAGAATTCCGTGGACAGAGAAGCCTGGTGGGCTACAGTCCGTGGTGTCGCAAAGATTTGGACACGACTGAGAAACTAACACACACACACACACACATACCTGATTGGTCTAGTGGTTTTCCCTATTTTCTTCAATTTAAATCTGAATTAGGCAATAAGAAGTTCATGATCTGAGCCACAGTCAGCTCCTGGTCTTGTTTTTGCTCACTGTGTAGAGCTTCTCCATCTTTGGCTGCAAAGAATATAATCAATCTGATTGCAGTATTGACCATCTTGTGATATCCATGTGCAGAGTCTTCTCTTGTGTTGTTGGAAGAAGGTGTTTGCTATGACCAGTGCATTCTATGGCAAAACTCTGTTAGCCTTTGCCCTGCTTCATTTTGTACTCCAAGGCCAAATTTGCCTGTTACTCCAGGTATCTCTTGACTTCCTACTTTTGCATTCCAGTACCCTATAATGAAAAGGACATTTTTGGGGGGTGTTAGTTCTAGAAGTTGTTATGGGTCTTCATAGAACTGTTCTACTTCAGCTTCTTCAGCATTACTGGTTGGGGCATAGACTTGGATTACTGTGATATTGAATAGTTTGCCTTGGAAATGAACAGAGATCATTCTGTCATTTTTGAGACTGCATCCAAGTACTGCATTTTGTACTCTTTTGTTGACTGAGGGCTACTCCATTTCTTATAAGGGATTCTTGCCCACAATAGTAGATATAATGGTCATTTGAAGTCTGTCCATGCCCCGACTAGTAATGCAGAAGAAGCTGAATTTGAACAGTTCTATGAAGATCTACAAGACCTTTTAGAACTAACACACAAAAAAATATGTCCTTTTCATTATAGGGGACTGCAATGCAAAAGTAGGAAGTCAAGAAACACCTTGAGTAACAGGCAAATTTGGCCTTGGAGTACAGAATGAAGCAGGGAAAAGGCTAACAGAGTTTTGCCATAGAATGCACTGGTCATAGCAAACACCCTCTTCCAAGAGCACAAGAGAAGACTCTACACATGGACATCACCAGATGGCCAACACAAAATCAGATTGATTATATTCTTTGCAGCCAAAGATGGAGAAGCTCTACACAGTGAGCAAAAACAAGACTGGGAGCTGACTGTGGCTCAGATCATGAACTCCTTATTGCCAAATTCAGACTTAAATTGAAGAAAATAGGGGAAACCACTAGGCCATTCAGGTATGACCTAAATCAAATCCCTTACGATTATACAGTGGAAGTGAAAAATAGATTTAAGGGACTAGATCTGATAGACAGAGTGCCTGAAAACTATGGACAGAGGTTTGTTACATTGTACAGGAGACAGGGATCAAGATCATCCCCAAGAAAAGGAAATGCAAAAAAGCAAAATGGCTTTCTGAGGAGGCCTTACAAATAGCTATGAAAAGAAGAGAAGCAAAAAACAAAGGAGAAAAGGAACGATATACTCATTTGAATGCAGAGTTCCAAAGAATAGCAAGGAGAGATAAGAAAGCCTTCTTTAGCGATCACTGCAAAGAAATAGAGGAAAACAATAGAATGGGAAAGACTAGAGATCTCTTCAAGAAAATTAGAGATACCAAGGAAACATTTCATGCAAACATGGGCTCAATAAAGGACAGAAATGGTATGGACCTAACAGAAGCAGAATATATTAAGAAGAGGTGGAAAGAATACACAGAAGAACTGTACAAAAAAGATCTTCACGACCCAGATAATCACAATGGTGTGATCATTCACCTAGAAGCATACATCCTGGAATGTGAAGTCAAGTGGGCCTTAGGAAGCATCACTATGAACAAAGCTAGTGGAGGTGATGAAATTCCAGTTGAGCTATTTCAAATCCTGAAAGATGATGCTGTGAAAGTGTTACACTCAATATGCCTGCAAATTTGGAAAACTCAGCAGTGGCCATAGGACTGGAAAAGGTCACTTTTCATTCCAATCCCAAAGAAAGGCAATGCCAAAGAAAGTTCAAACCACCACACAATTGCACTCATCTCACACGCTAGCAAAGTAATGCTCAAAATTCTCCAAGCCAGGCTTCAACAGTACATGAACTGTGAACTTCCAGATGTTCAAGTTGGATTTATAAAAGGCAAAGGATGCAGAGATCAAATTGCCAACATCCATTGGATCATCATAAAAGCATGAGAGTTCTGGAAAAACATCTGCTTTATTGACTATGCCAAAGTCCTTGACTGTGTCGATCACAACAAACTGGAAAATTCTTCAAGAGATGGAAATACCAGACCACCTGACCTGCCTCATGAGAAATCTATATGCAGGTCAAGAAGCAACAGAAATGGACATGGAACAATGGACTGGATCAAAATAGAGAAAGGAATACTTCAAGGCTGTATATTGTCACCCTGCTTATTTAACTTATATGCAGAATACATCATGAGAAACACTGGGCTGGATGAAGCACAAGCTGGAATCAAGATTGCTGGGAAAAATATCAGTAACCTCAGATATGCAGATGACACCACCCTTAGGACAGAAAGCGAAGAAGAACTAAAGAGCCCCTTGATGAAAGTGAAAGAGGAGAGTGAAAAAGTTGGCTTAAAACTCAACGTTCAGAAAGCTAAGATCATGGCATCCAGTCCCATCACTTCGTGGCAAAAATGGGGAAACAGTGTAAACAGTGACAGACTCTATTTTTGGGGGTTCCAAAATCACCGCAGATGGTGACTGCAACTATGAAATTAAAAGACGATTGCTCCTTGGAAGAAAAGTTATGACCAACCTAGACAGTGTATTAAAAAGCAGAGACATTACTTTGCCAACAAAGGTCCATCTATTCAAAGCTATGATTTTTCCAGTAGTGATGTATGGATGTGAGAGTTGGACTATAAAGAAAGCTGAGCGCAGAAAAACTGATGCTTTTGAACTGTGGTGTTGGAGAAGACTACTGAGAGTCCTTGGACTGCAAGGAGATCCAACCAGTCCATCCTAAAGGAAATCAGTCCTAAATATTCATTGGAAGGACTGATGCTGAAGCTGGAACTCCAATACTTTGGCCACCTGATATGAAGAACTGACACATTTGCAAAGACCCACCCTGATGCTGGGAAAGATTGAAGGCAGGAGAAGAAGGGGAAGACAGAGGATGAGATGGCTGGATGGCATCACCGACTCAATGGACAGGAGTTTGAGTAATCTCCAGGAGTTGGCGATGGACAGGGAGGCCTGGCATGGTGCAGTCCATGGGGTTGCAACGAGTGGGACATGACTGAGCGACTGAACTGAACTGAACTGAACTGAGACAAGTCTATGGTCCATGTGATCAGTTTTGTTAGTTTTCTGTGACTGTGGTTTTCATTCTGTTTGCCCTCTGATGGGTAAGGATAAGAGGCTTATGGAAACTTCCTGATGGGAGAGACTGACAGAAGGAAACTGGGTCTTTTTCTGATGTATGGGGCTATGTTCAGTAAATCTTTAATCCAGTTTTCTGTTGATGGGCGGGCCTATGTTCCCTCACTGTTGCTTTACCTGAGGCCAAACTATGGTGGAGGTAATGAAGATAATGGCTATCTCCTTCAAAATGCCCCATGCAGGCATTGCTGCCCTCAGTGCCTCCAACCTTGCAGCAGGCCATCACCAACCCAACCTCTGCTGGAGACTCCTGGACACTCATGGGCATGTCTGGGTCTGTCTCTTGTGGGGTCACTGCTCCTTTCTCCTGGGTCCTGGTGCACACAAGGTTTTGTTTGTGCCCTCCAAGAGTCTGTTTCCTGTGTAAGTTCCAAGAGTCCTGTGTAAGTTCTGGTGGTTCTATGATGGGGTTAATGGCGACCTCCTCCAAGAGGGCTTATGCCATACCCAGGTCTGCTGCATGGGATTGCTGGATCATATGGTAGCTCTATTTTTAGTTTTTTTAAGGAACCTCCATACTGTTCTCCATAGTGGCTGTACCAATTTCCTTTCCCACCAACAGTGAGGAGTGTTCCCTTTCCTCCACACCCATTCCAGAATTTATTGTTTGTAGATTTTTTTCATGATGGCCATTCTGACTGATGTCAGGTGATATCTCACTATAACAAAAAGACAACCCACAGGATGGGAGAAAATATTTGCAAACAATGTAACCAACAAGTGATTAGTCTCCAAAAGTTACAAACAGCTCATGATGCTCACTATCAAGAAACAAACAACTCACTCAAAAAAATGGGTCTAAATACATGTTTTTCCAAAGAAAGTCTATACATGGCCAAGAGGTACATGAAAAGATGCTCAACACAGCTAATTTTTTTTATTCCACATATAAGAGAGATCATACAGTATTTGTCTTTCTCTGTCTGACATCTCACTTAGCGTAATACCCTCAAGGGCCACTAAGTTGTCTAAAATGGCAAGATTATAATCTTTTTTATGTAGAAAAATATTCAATTATATAAATATACCAAATCTTCTTTATTCTTTCATCCACCAATGGGCACTTAGGTTGATTCCATAGCTTGGCTATTGTAAATAATGTTGTAATGAGCATAGGGGTGCATACTTCTTTTTGAGTTAGTGTTTTTGTTTTCTTTAGCTAAATGCCCAGAAGTGGAATTGCTGGGTCATATGGTAGTTCTATATTTAATTTCTTGAGGAATCTCTATACTGTTTTCCATAGTGGCTGCACCAGTTTACATTCCTACCAACAGTACAAGAAGGTTCCCTTTTCTCCACATCCTTGTCAACATTGTTATCTCTTTGTCATCTTGATGATAACCATTCTAACAGTTGTGAGGTGATTTTAATCTACATTCCCTGATGATTAATGATGCTGAGCATCTTTTCACGTACCTGTTGGCCATATGTATGTCTTCTTTAGAAAAATGTTAAAAATTGAAATCAGTGGAAAAAAATCCATGATAAAGAAAATAACAATACATTGCATGAAGACAGGATTCAATTCTGCCACACCTGTCTCATCCTAATTCTGGCCCTGGTCCTTTGTTTATCATAACAGGAGGCTAATCTGTGGACTGTAGACTGTCAACTTGAGTTATTTAGATATTGCCTTAAAACATGGCTGATTCATGTCAATGTATGACAAAAACCACTACAATATTGTAAGGTAATTAGCCTCCAACTAATAAAAATAAATGGAAAAAAAAAAGAAATAAAACAAAACAAAACAAAAAAAATACTATATGCCTTGATTGTTGTGCCCTCCTCCAGGGGGATCTTCCCAACCCAGGGACTGAACTCACATCTCTTATGTCTCATGCATTGGCAGGCGGGTTCTTTACCACTAGCACCACCTGGGAAGAAATAAGGCACCAACTACTCGTTTTCTGCATTCCCTCCAAGCTGGGGGGAGATGAGGAAATGTCTGTCGGTCAAAGGGTACAAGCTTCCAGTTATAAAAGAAGTTCCAGGTATATACAATGTACAGGACAGTGATTATACTTAACAATAATGTATTGTGTACTTGGAAGTTTCTATGAGAGCAGTTCTTAAATTATCTCAGCCTTAACAACAAAAATCGGCAGTTAAATGAGGTGAAACGTGTTAACTAACCTTATTGTGCTAAACATTTCACAATATATATGTGTATTACATCATCAGGTTGTACACCTCAATCTTAAATACCTCAATGAAGCTGGGAAAAATCCTCCAGCCCCTGGGAAGACCCATATCCTGCAATGACTCCTAGGAGGACTTAACCTGCCCCCCCCCTTGAGATAATCAACTCATTCCAGTTGCCCCAGGACTTGTCAGGATTTAGCACAAGTCCTAGATTCCAGAAAATTGCTCAGTCCCAGGAAACCAGGGTAGTTGGTCCCCTGACTTGTAATGCTGCTTCCCTAGGATGAGATTGTGCCTTTTCTTCTGATTCTAGACCCCAGGAAAGAATCCCTGGTCCCAGTCACTATTTCTGTATAACCAACCTCTCCAAACACAGTGATGAGAACCAAAAAACATATTGTTCTGCTTGTGGAGTCTATGGGTCAGGAATTTGGACAGAAGACAGCAGAGACAGAGGCTCTAATTTCGGGAGCCTCCACTGGGAAGATTCAAAGTCTGGGAGTGACTTGGCTATTGGCTGGAACCTCAGCTGGGGTACCATCAAGAACTCTTCTCCATGGCTCTCATGTGATTTCTTTGGATGGGCTAGCTTGAGGTTCCTAAGAGCCCAATGGCCAATTCCAAAAATGAACACATCAAGAGACTAAGGTGGAAGTGCAGAGCAGTTTCATGATCACACTTCAAAAGTCACATGGCAACACTTTCTTCACATTCTACTGGGAGAGGCAGTCAAAAGAAAAAAACATCCATCGGTTTCAAGGAGATGGGACAGAGACTCTACCTCTTAATATGGGAGTGGCACAGGTGTAGAAGGGGCTTCCCCAGTGGCTCAGTGATAAAGAATCCACCTGCAATTCAGGAGCCCCAGGAGATGCAGGTTTGGGCCCTGGGTCTGGAAGACTCCCTGGGGAACTCAGGACACTACAGAGGTAGTGAAGTGCTACCCACTCCACTATTCTTGCCTGGGGAATCTCATGGACAGAAGAGCCTGGCAGACTACCGTCCACGGGACATGTCTGAAGCGACTTAGCACAGCACTAGATGAAGTCATAAGGGTAGAGACTCCATGAGTGGAATTAGTGCCTTTATAAGAAGAGGAAGAGATACAAAAGAGATGCAAAAATGTTCTCTCTCCACATGTGTGCATCAAGGAAAGGCCGGGTTATGACTCAGTGAGAATGCCCCTCTGCAAGCCAGGAAAAGACCCCTCACCAGAACACGACCATGCTGTCACCCTGACCTAGGACTTTCAGCCTCTGGCACTGTGAGAAAACAAAGATGTTATTTCAGTCACCCAGTCTATGATATTTTATTATGATAGCCTGGGCAGACTAAAACAATTTTTTCCACAGAACTCATGCTCAAGAGAGTAAACTAAAAGCATGTGTGAGTCCCTGCAGCAGTGTGTATACCAAGAGGTGGTGCCCTCCCTCTGACCTCCAATTCAACATGGCCACCAACCCCTGAAAAGGACCCCAAAGCCACCAGCTACTGGCCACAGGAAATGCAAGCCTGGTTGTCCAGGCCCCCAGGTGAAGAGACCCCTCCTAGAGTACTTTCTGCCTTGGAGAGGGCAGAGCCTATGGGTCTTCGCTCCCCAGAGTGTTCTTCCTGGTCTTCTGTGCCAAGGTCTAGGCTGCGCCTGACTGCTAAACATTTCTAAGAACTAGATCTCATGCTTTTGAATACATATAATTTGCCAGAAGAACGAAAGGCAATCAGAGGCCTTATTTGAATTAGAAGACATGTTTTTGAAGTCTATTGACAGTAAAAGCATCAAAATCCCATTGTGTGACTGTTGTCAAAGCCAAATTAAGCTCCCTAAGGGCAATTTTAGAGATGTAAAGTTCTGCTTCTTTAAAAACTTAAATGTTCAGGGGACAGCACACATTCTGTGTGACTTCAATTCTTCTGTTAAAGCTGTAAAAAAAAAAAAAAGAAAGGAGAAGAAAGCTACTTTCTTGCTCTACATTTCAAGTCTGAATAGTGAGGAGAGAAAACAACCCACAATATGGCATAAGAATAGAAAACAGATAAAAGAAAGAATACAAAACAGATAAATAGGCTTTATTAATCGTTTTTGGCTAGGCAGAGTTTAAAGAGTTCCAGTGTATTCTTCTGGTACATCTATTAATTTTCAGACAGAATTTATATTTTTATGTTTTTCCTATACTGAAAAGTAAATGCTTGTGTGTGTGCATTTTGTTGTCAAATTGTGTAGGCCCAATAAAAATGAACTGTTTGCTCTTCTTTACATTTGATTCAGACTTCTTTAAAAAGACTCCATTTTCGTAAAAGAACAAATGAACACCCAATCCTAGAGTGGTTTGGAATCCAATTTAATCAGTTGCAAGAAATCAGTTGTAACTGACTTCTGTTTCCTAAAATGGGATTCCAATGAATCAATAGCATAGTGTGTAGGTTAGAAAGAAGGCTATGAAATTATCTGTTCCCAGCATCCATACCCTTGAAAGGTACATTACAGATCCTTGCATTCAAAGATGGAATCTATTTTTCTACCTACTGCATCTGGGTTGGCCCTTCGACTTGCTTTGGCCAATGGAATATTGGCATATGTGATGCAAGGAGAGCCTTCAAAAGCATTTGTGCATTGGAGCTTGCCATCTCCTGCTTTTCTTGAAAACCTACCTGCCTCTATGTAAACATGCCCTGGCCTGATAGACACATGACCCAGTGAGCCCTGTTGTCATAGCCACTGCCATCCAAAGCCTAGAAGCAGAACCACTAGTTGATGGGGAGCTAACTACAGAGTTGTGAGGGAGCCCACCTGAGACCAACAGAAGAATCTGCCCAGCTGAACCCAGACCAAGGTACAGACCTGTGAGCTCCATGTAAATGGTTGGTGTATTAAGCCAGTTGTTATGTTTCAGAGTGGTTTGTTATGCAGCAGTGGTTAACTAACACACATAGATTTTCAAGCTTTTATTCTCTTTGAATTCTAGAAGGTAAATTTCTTAGTAAGAGAAGTAGTGTCTGCTCAGTCTCCCAATACAAGTAATTGCTATCACTTTTGATTTTTTTAATCATATTTTCCTCCTGTCCCTTCCCATGATGACACTGAGTTGGTAGGGGTTAGGTTAAACAGAACGTATGACAGTTACAGAATGAAAGTGACTTTACTCAGGACCATTGCTAGAGCTGTAGGGCCCACTGCAATGAGATTTTGCAGTGGGGGAGAGAGATTGGGTTCAACTCCAAATACAACAAATAAAGAGTGAATTTATAGTCAAGGAGCAGGGGCAGGTTCATGACAGGGTGAAGGAAAGGGTCAGAGGATGGAAAATTACTAAGAATCCTAACAGGTCAGGTCAGAGTGATCAGACATCACCTGAGGGGTGGTGGGATATGAGGAAACCAATCAGATACGGAGCATAATCAGGTTTGAAGAATGGAGTATTCTGGCTAAAGTGACTAGGGATACTTGCTAAAAATTAGACAATGTAGAAAGGAACAAAGAAGCCCAAAAGTCAAGATCTAGTTGGGGAGAGGATTCAGAAGAGCCTGCCTGACTAACGTTTGGTCAAGGAGAGACTGTTGATGAAGAGACAGAATGTGAAAATGGGCACTTTCAGCCTGTTTTCCACCCAACACTAGAGGGCACAGCTGTGGTGTGCCCCAGCATGAGCCAAGCAAACACTCCAGGCAACTTACTTCACCTCCCAGCTCTGCACTGGAGTGAGGGCTGCCACAACCAGGGAGAGAGCTCAGCCATGGGACACCGAGGAGACTCTCACCCAGGACAGTGTCTGGGCAGGGCAGGAGCGGCCAGTGCTGGCGCTTACACAGATAATAAATACATCAGGATGGTCCTGATCTCTAACAGAGCTGGGACTGTCACAGCCTACACCATGATGCACACCAAGAGCCCATGTGGGCCTCACCAGCTCTGTGGTGTGGGTCCACATTGGGGCAGTGGAGGTTGGGGGTAGCGATCGGCTATAAGGGACAAATTTCTAGAAATGTACAATCTCCCAAGACTGAACCAGGAAGAAATAGAAAATGTGCATGCTCAGTCGCTTCAGTCGTGTCTGACTCTTTGTGACCCCATGGACTGTAACCTACCAGGCTCCTCTGTCCATGGGATTCTCCAGGCAAGAATATTAGAGTGGGTTGCCATGCCCTCCTCCAGGGGATCTTCCCCACCCAGGGATCAAACCTGAGTCTCTTGCATCTCCTGCATTGCAGGCAGATTCCTTACCCACTGAGCCTCGTGGGAAGCCCCTGAAATTGAAACTATGAACAAATTACTTCCAAATGAAATTGAATCAGCAAAAAAAAAACCCAAGCAAGCAAAAATGGACAGAGGGACTGAATAGACAACTTTCCAAAGAAGACATAGAGATAGCCAACAGACACATGAAAGATGCTTGACATCACTAATCATCAGGAAAATGCAAATCAAAACCACAATGATATATCACCTCACACCTGTCAGAATGGCTATTATCAAAATTACAAGAAATAACAAGTGTTGGAAATGATGTGGAGAAAAGAAAAACCCCGTTCACTATTGGTGGGAATATAAATTTGTGCAGCCACTATAGAAAACAGTATGGACATTTGTCAAAAAAAATTAAAACTACCATATGATTCAACAATTCCACTTTTGTGTGTTTCTCTGAAGAAAGGGCAAACGTTATTTTGAAAAGATATATGCATCACTATGTTTATTACTGCATTATTTACAAAAACCAAAATATGGAAGCATACTGAGTGTCCATCAGTAGATGAATGGATAAAGAAGTTGTGTATATATACAACTGAATATTACTGAGCCTTTAAAATCTTGTCATTTGCAACAACATGGATGGCCCTCAAGGGTATTACGCTAAGTGAAGTTAAGTCAGACACAGAAAGACAAATACTGTATGATTTCACTTATATGTGGAATCTAAAAAATGAAATGAACAAATACAACTAAACAGAAACGATCATAGATACAGAGAACAAACAGGTAGTTGCCAGAGGAGGAGTTAAATAAGTGAGGGAGATTAAGAGGAACAAACTTTCAGTTACAAAATAAATGTCACAGTATGAAATGAACAATGTGGGAAATATAGTCAATTATTATGTAATATTTTTGTGTGGTGACAGATGACAACTAGACTTAGCATGGTAGTCATTTTGAAATGTATAGAAGTACCAAGTCAGCACGTGTGTACCAGGAACTAACATAGTGTTGTAGGTCAATTATACTTCAAGAACAAGCAACCCCATAGAAAAAGAGATTAGATTTGTGGCTATTGGAGGCCAAAGATAGTCGGGGGAGGGAATTGGATGAAGGTAGTCAAAAGGCACAAACATCCAGTAATAAAATAAGTACTAGGAATGTAATATACACATGGTAAAGGTAATTAACACTATGGTACATTATATATGAAAGTTATTAAGAGAGTGAATCATAAGCGTTCTCACCACAAGGAAAAAAGTTTTTTTCTATTTCTTTGATATTGTATGTATATGAGATGATGTATGTTCACTAAACCTATTGTGGTAACCATTCTATGATGCATGAAGTCAAATCATCATGTTGAACATCACGCACACAAAAAAGAACCAAAGCTGCCTGATGAAACGCCACATCTCCCTTCTCTTACATTGTAGAATCTTTTTGCCAAGTTTAATGCCCATGACTAATGGATGTGCCACAGAGTACAAAGTTTTTTCCAGCCACGCATGCATGCATGTGAGTCGCTCTGTCGTGTCCAACTCTTCGTGACCCCACTGATTGTAGCTGGCAGGCTCTTCTGTCCATGCAACTCTCCTGGCAAGAATACTGGAGTGGGTTGCCATTTCCTCTTTCAGGACCATTTCCTCCTCCAGTAATAGTATCAGCCAAATCTATAGATGATAATAAGCCACGTGGGGAGCATGAACTTGTGATCTTAGCCAGGGAACACCCCCCCCAACATAGTTCGTGTATCTGTTAGTTCAGGCCTATAAGGGTCTGGCTAGGGCAGCCCAATTCACTCCAAATCTTTGTCTTCCAACAAAGAGTCACGGCACAGAACTCGGATTTGCTCCACCACAGCCAAAAGCAGCCTCTTTTGACTGTGTCACAAGAAAGGAAAGGAAATTGCCATTTGAAAATGGTTTGGGAATGAGAAGACTTCTGAAGCACTAAAGAAAAGCCTGCTGGTCTGCTGTTAGGGATCATATTTCAACCATCCTTGGCAAATTTGCAGACTCTGCCTCTTGGCTCTCAACTCTTCACTGAGCAAAAGACCTCGCAAATAGGAGACACTAATTGATTGATCTCATGCAGACCACAGCAGCCTTTTCCAAGAGAAGACAGTTAGGAAAGACCATTGAAAAAAGAAGCCGGAAGGATGGTCCCCACTCCCAGGTCCTCAGGGGCCACTGAAGTTTGTTCCACTGGTTGGAACATAACCACTATGGCTCATATGGTTTCACATTTTGCCTGGTACAGATCATCTGGTTTTGATCACAAGACAAGCAGAGTAAGCAACTATAGCTGGATTGACAAAAACCCTCAGCCGCTCCTGGAAAACTACAAATATACTTTATGACAACATCAATAATACCATGTCCCACTGGGAAAGAAAACATAGCCCAGGCCTCAGTTCCTCATCCTGAGCTTTCCCTATTATAAGAGGACTCAGGCAACCCAAGACTTTCACAGGAAGACTGGTTAGGTAGAGATCATCTTAGCATGTCTGAGGGGATGTGAGGAACATGAGCTTTGAAAGTTTCTGCTACAAAGTGTTCTTGTTCAAAAACTTGTACAAAACTCCATACTATTGCTTTCTCTTGGAATTTCATAGAATATTTTGACATTTCAAGAGCTCTAAAAAGCCATGCAGCAACAAAACCAGAACAAAAAACACAACAGCAACAAAAACCACATTTATGCAATCAGAGAAGCCATTATTCTTGTAAAACCTATGAGCATTCTTACAGATGTGCTTTCTCATAGAACACACTTCAAGAAACACTGAGGGTCATTCACATGTATCTTCCCACTCAGAAGTTCCACTTTCTTTTTTTATCATTTATTTTATTGAAGTATAGTTGATTTACAATGTTGTGTTAATATCTGCTATACAACTAAGTGATTATATATATTCTTTGTGACCCCATGCCCCATTGACTGTAGCCCCACCAGACTCCTCTGTCCATGGAATTCTCCAGGTAAGAATACTGGTGTGGGTAGCCATTCCCTTCTCCAAGGGACCTTCCTGATTCAGGGATCGAACCCAGGTCTCCTGCATTGCAGGCAGATTCTTTACCATCTGAGCCACCAGGGAAGCCTATATATACACACTCTTTTTCATTATGGTTTATCCCAGGATATTGACTGTAGTTCCCTGTGCTATACAGAATGACCTTGTTCATTCATTCTATATATACCAGTTTGCATCTGCTAACCCCAAACTCCCTGTCCATCCCTCCCCACCTCTCTCCCCTTCGGCAACCAAAAGTCTGTTCTCTATGTCTGTGAGTCTGTTTCTCTTTCATAGATAAGTACATTTGTGTTATATTTTAGATTCCACATATAGGTGATATCGTATTATACTTGTCTTTGACTTATTTCACTTAATATAATCTCTAGATCCATCTGTGTTGCTGCAAATGACATAATTTCATTCTTCTTTATGGAGCAGCTCACTTCTTGATGCTGAGTCAACCTGGAGGACAATGCTCTCAGAAGATCAAGGTGGCCCCAGACCCATTTGAACTTGGTGTTGACAACAGCCCTGGGGCAGAGCGGTGAAAGTCCTTCCCTTGAGGGGAGCAGCCTGGTATATGTAGGGTGGTGCTCAATAGACTGAGCCCAGATCCCTCGGTTTAAGTCTAGGTCAGGAACTTCAGAAGAAGCACTGCTGCTGCTGCTGCTAAGTCGCATCAGTCGTGTCCGACTCTGTGCAACCCCATAGACGGCAGCCCACCAGGCTTCACCATCCCTGGGCTTCTCCAGGCAAGAACACTGGAGTGGGTTGCCATTTCCTTCTCCAATGCACGAAAGTGAAAAGTGAAAGTGAAGTCGCTCAGTCGTGTCCGACTCTTCATGACCCCATGGACTGCAGCCTACCAGGCTCCTCCGACAGAAGAAGCACAAAGCCCTAAAAATATATGCCCCATACATATATGCTCTAATTCAAGATACATTCAACTTAAATTGTAAAATAAATACATGGAAGCATAACAGAATTCTGAATGGTTCCATAATAACGACTTCAATATTTGAACTGCTTGCCCCCAAATTAATACTCCTGCTCTGCCTAGTGCCCCAAACACTAGTCCTGTCAGCATCCCTACCCCAGGATCTGCCACTTGTTTATTCCAAGTTCATCAGTTGACCTCTTTTGGCTCCAGTTAAAATAGCAAAGGAAGTTAAACTAGTCTAGACCCTAGACTTCAGATAACTGCTATGATTATTTCCGGCTCTAAGGTTCTGTGATTCTTCCTGCTCTACTAACCAGCCCTGACATTGGAGGATGAAAGGCTTCCCCAAAGCAATTCCCAAGGTGGCCACGGTAGGACACACTGCTGGCTTCTCACCAGCCGTTGGAAACTGTGGATGTCCAGTCCACCTGCCCTCGGTGCTTCCTTCAGTCCCATCCTAACTGATGGCATCCAAATTCAAACACTGCAGCACTTTGCCTGAGATCTTCCTCTGACTATTGACAGTCTGTATGAGGCAGGCTGGAACTACCATGGAGTTAATATCCCCAGAGCATCCTTCAATCAACGGTGGCTGAGAGTTGGTCTATAAACACCCCCACTCACTGACCCTCAGTTGGAGTAACTCCAACGTGTGTGCTCTCCAGTATCTCCCAGAATTCCCCAACAGGGCTGAACCTCAGTTGTCCACAGTGGTAGCTAACTTGGCAATATACTCTTTTTTGGCTTCTTTCATTTCCCTATCTTTGCTCCCTCCTCCCCAACCTGTATTTCCTGAGATCAACTTTCACTCCTCAAATCCTTGTTTAGAGTTTGTTTCTGGGGAACCCAAGCCGAGACAGTACTAGTCATTCATTTCCCCACTTTCTTCCCCCCCTAACCACACCTTGTTTTGGTTTAGCTGTCTACCCTGCAAGAAAATGGACTCCTACATGGTAAATTCAGTCCCCTTCCCAGTGATGAGGTAGGATGTGATCCAGTGCTAGCCAATGAGATCTGAAGGGAGGATTGGAGGATTCTGGGAAACAATTTCTTGCTCTAAGAGATGTCTCCTGTTCTTCCACTAGGAGTTGATATCTCTGAATGTGAATGCCCCAAACTGCAGCCACCAATTTATGACCAGGGAAGCCAACCTGGAGGGAAAATTGACTCACTTAACATGCTAAATGGAGAGATGGCAAGATCCTGTCTCTTTTTTTATCATTTATTTATTGGCCACACTATGTGGCTTGTGGGATCTTAGCTCCCTGACCAGGGATTGAACCCAGGGCCCTCAACAATGAAAGGGCAGAGTCCTAACCACTGAAGATCCTGCCTCTTTGATGTGTTTGAGCTTCTGGAGTCCACTAAATCTCTGAACTTTTTACATGAGGTAATAGATTTTGTGGTATTTAGACAAATTTCAGGGGATGACAGAGGACGAGATGGTTGGATGGCATTAACAACTCAATGGACATGAGTTTGAGCAAGCTCCAGGAGATGATGAAGGGCAGGGCAACCTGGTGTGCTGCACTTCCTGAGGTCACAAAGAGTAGGACATGACTGAGTGACTCAACAACAGTAGGAAAATTCTGTTGCTTACAGTTAAAAATACCCTATCTGATCAACCTTCCCAAAGATTTCAGGAATAAAATCAAAGTTTGTTTTGGAACTTTGCCACTTGAGAAATTAAATCCTGCATAATTTCTAACAGATGTCTTAATAACAGGGACTGGTTCAATAAATTATGGCACATATCATACATCCATGAAAAATTCTCCTTTAAGAAAAATAATGACACAGAAAATTATTTCAGTGTATTTTTAAGTTAAAAAGTGCAAGTATGGTATAAATGCATTGAAAAAATGTTAAAGTTCATTCCCAGAACCATTAACATTTAATTTTTTTCACCCACCAAGTTTCTATTAAGAAGATGTATTGCTTTTAATACTTGAAAAAAGAGGACAGGATATTTGGAAAAGTAACCTAGGCTCCTTCAAGTGTTCCTTCTCTTTCCTCTCTGTCAGGTAAAGAAGCAAGTGTCCAGCATCAAAGTACACATTGAAAGCAGAAAGCAATCAGAACTCTTTAGGAACCTAAATTTCAAAAGGTCAGCTTCATGAGCTGTTCAGAGCAGAGCTTTCACAGAAGTCATAAAAGATAACCAGTTCTCTTGCTACAAGGATTACAAGCAATGTAGAATGGCTTCCAACAGCCTGATGGAGATATCTAGGTTTGCCTTCCTGCCTGAGCCACTGACCATTGGGAATACTATAGATATATAAAAAAGAATACCTTGGAGGAGGAAATGGCAACCCACTCCAGTATCTTTGCCTGGGAAATCCCATGGACAGAGGAGCCTGGTGGGCTGCAGTCCTTGGGGTCGTGAAAGAGTTGCACATGACTTAGTGACTAGACAACAACAACAAAAGGATGCTAGGATCTGAAAAAAAAAAAAAAAAAGAATACCTGATTGCCTGGTTTCAGGAGAGGTGGCAGGGTTTGAGGAACATCTTCTAGGAGCTAATTTACTAAAGAGGAAGTAGGGTTCTGTTGGTTTGGTTTTTTTTGTTTTTTTGTTTTTTTTGCAAGATGAGAGGAAAACATCCAAAAAGGAAGCCAGAATAAGAAAGCAGGGAGAAATTAAAACCAGCCTCACTAGGGTGATGGTGAATGGAGAAAAACAACACAGAGTGAAGCAGGAAGAGAAACAATAGCCAAGAAGCCCAATGGCTGGCAACCTCTCCTAGGGTGAGCCCTGGACACCTGAAGTTGCTGACACTTCATGATAACATACAGATAGTCACAGGCACCAACAATTCATGCATTGGTCCCTGATGAGTAAAGCAAAGAGGGCACAGGCTGGTCCCACATTATGAATTCAGAAGGATGCCATGTTCCTTGGGTATGTGGGCAAGGTGGAAAGCTTTCTGAGAACCCAGTGCTGCTTCTGTACATTTGGGAATGCAAGTTAGACTCCCTGAAACCATCAGCACAAACTCAAACCACATCCTAAGAGGCTTTGTCATAGAGTACCTGGTATACTGTGTTACGCTTCAGAGAAGCTGAGTTCAAGCTTCAGGTCTGGTATGTACTAGCTGTGTGACCTTGGTTGTCCACTGTGTGTGTGCATGTGTGCGTGCTGAGTTGCTTCAGTCATGTCCGACTCTGCGTGACCCTATGAACTGTAGCCCATCAGGCCCCTCTGTCCACAGGATTCTCTAGGCAAGAATATTGGAGTGGGTTGCTGTGCCCTCCTCCAGGGGATCTTCCCTACCCAGGGATCGAACCTGGGTCTCTTATGTCTCCTGCAGTGGCAGGTGGGTTCTTTACCACTAGTGCCACCTGAGAACCCCTAATTGTCCATTAAACATCTGTAAACCTCAGTTTCCTCATCTATAATAATAATTACTAGCTTTTCATCCTTCATAAATTTCTTATAAGAATCTCGTGGAATAATACATGCGATAGTGCTTTATAAAACTACAGAAGTCTCCACACTGTAAGGTACTATTTGTGATTTTAAAGTCCTAGTCAGGAAAATCTTAAAGTGGGGAACTAGGGATGGTTAACATGCTAAGGGAAACATATTTTTAACAATGGTCATCCAGAGAAGAAACACAAACGTATAGATCTACCACCTTGGAGCAGATGGTGCTGACAGAGAGAAAGCTGAACACCATTAAGTTGTCATCTTTTATATCAAGGGAAACAATTTTAGAAAGAATTTTGAGAAAAGAATCAAAGCCCAAGAGAGCTGAGGGAATTATGAGATCTCTTCCTTGGGACTTCATGTTAAACAAATTATTTCTGTTCTCCCCCTACCCCAAAAAAAGAAAAAATTTAGACATTTGATCCTAAGACCAATGTCTAGAGAGCGTAGAAGAATCACGTTTGTGTCATTTGGGCCCTCCAGGAAGCAGACTCTGAGGAGCAGCTGAGAGTGCATGAGGTTTATGGATTTGCAGATGCCTGAAGGGAAAGATAAGGAGAGAGGAGGCAATTTGGGGCAGGGAGCACCTCAAACCACAATACATCTCTGACAAGGCCTCAGCCACCCCAACAGGGAGTCCTGGAGCACAGATTTCCCCTTTAAAGGAATTCTGATGGGCGGGGGCAGCCAGACCTTACTACCTTCGCTGTGCTCAGTCATTGACTAGCGGCTGCCCAGAAACAGTGTAGCCTCAGCTCAAAAGTTGAGCTGGATTCTGAAGTGCTAACAGTTGGTGGGTTCGATCCCTGGGTCGGGAAGATCCCCTGGAGGAGGGCATGGCTACCCACTCCAGTATTCGTGCCTGGAGAATCCCCATGGACAGAGTAGCCTGGCCGGCTACAGTCCATGAGGTCACAAAGAGCGACTAAGCACAGCACAGCAGTTGGAGAGCATCAGCTAACTACACTCTTCAGCGTGGATCTGCACCCTCTTTCATGAAAAGAGATGGAGCAGTACATCTCCACAGCTGCCACAGCGTTGACTAAGGGAGATGCCAGGGGACCGAAGATGTTCAGATATACAGGGGTTTTTTTTAGGGTGGCCTCTAGAAAGTCTAGACTGGACTACTGAGCAAAACTACTGTTTGTGAGCACTTAACAACAGGCAATGGAGATCAGTAAAGGCCAATAGGGTTCATCAAGAAAATACCTACACCCATGGCTGATTCATGTCAATGTATGGCAAAAACCACTACAATACTGTAAAGTAATTAGCCTCCAATTAAAATAAATAAATAAATTTTTAAAATACCATAATAGCTCATCTCACTGTTTTGTTGTTGTTGTTACTTGTTTCTATTGATTTTTATTCTTAAAAAATTTTTATTTTATATTACAGTATAGCCGATTAACAATGCTATGATAGTTTCAGGTGCAGAGCAGAGCAACTCAACCATACATATACTTGTATCCATTCTCCCTCAAACTCTCTCATCCAGGCTGCCATGTAACATTGAGCAGAGTCCCCTTGAGTTGCTATACAGTAGGTCCTTGTTGGCTATCCATTTTAAATATTGTTTATTCGCTAGGTCATGTCCAACTCTTTTGCTATCCCATGGACTGTAGCCCACCAGGCTCCTCTGTCCATCAGATTTCTCAGGCAAGAATACTGGAGTAGGTTGCCATTTCCTCCTCCAGGAGAGCTTCCTGATCCAGGGACCAAACCTGCATCTCCCACATTGGCAGGCAGATTCTTTACCACTGAGCCACAAGGGAAGCCCATTTTAAATATAGCACTGTGTAAATGTTGATTTCAAACTCCCTACACTGTTGGTGGAAATGTAAATTGGTATAGCCACTATGGAGAACAGTATGGAGGTTACTTTAAAAAATGAAAATAGAGTTGCCATATGATCCTGCAATCCCACTCCTGGGCATATATCCAGGGGAAAACATGGCCTGAAAAGATACACGCACCCCAATGTTCATTGTAGCACTATTTACCATAGCCAAGACATGGAAGCAACCTAAATGTCCATTGACAGAGGAATGGATAAAGAAGATGTGGTACATACATACAATGTTTTGGGTTTTTTTCTTTTATTGGCTTTTTTATTTTTTGGCAGTGCTACACAGCTTGCAGAATCTTAGTTCTCTTACCAGGGATCGAACTTAGGTCCTTGGCAGTGAAAGCACAGGGTCCTAATCACTGGAATGCCAGGAAATCCCCTCATTTACTGTTTATTACATCACTAGTCTGACACACATACATCAGGAGAATGTTAATAATACTGTATAACCAGATTTCAGAAAGATATTATTAAAATCTAAAGCCATAGCTTTATCATTAAGATGGAAATACAGGGACTGGGTAATAATTTAGTTGGGCATATTCTGATATTCTAAAGCAATCATGCCCATTGAGATCAATAAATAAGACATAAGCAGTTAATGTTTTAAATTCAAAGATCCAAAACCAGGATTTTTGTCTTCCAACATCAACTCTTCTTCCTCATTTGTGACATCTGTCAAGAGTATTATATTTTCCCAGACATCCAGGTATGAAAACTCTGAAATTTCGTGACTTCTTCCTTCTCCCTTATTCTCTTCATTGACTCAGTTTCCAAGTCATGAAGACTATATCTCTTATGACCTCTCACATTCATCCCTTTGCTTTCATTCCTTGGCCTTGGGCACCATTTCTTCAAATCAGCTCCGTGTCATGGCCTGCCCAGTGTTCTTCACACATTAATCCAGCCCACACCATTCACATTGACCTTCCATGCCACTCCAAATCATTGGCTTGCTAGCCAGGGCCCCTTCAGTGGGGTCCTTCATTTATGCTTCTCATCTTACCATTTGCCCATGTGTCCCACCCCTAATGGCTCAGCTGGTAAAGAATTCGCCTGCAATGTGGGAGACATGGTTTCCATCCCTGGGTTGGGAATATCCCCTAGAGAAGGGAACCCACTCCAGTATTCTGGCCTGGAGAATTCCATGCACTCACTCCCACCCCTGGGATTAAACAAATCAAAGTACTGCTCTTACTGTGCCTCCTGCTGGCTGTCGGCTGCCTTGCAGATTTCTTCAATCCTGAGTCACACATTTAAAAAAAAAGAAAAAATCTTCAACGTTTCTGAAATTAGGAAGCACCTTATATTCAAGATCATACAAAACTGTCAGCCTCAGAATTAAGGCAGAAGTGATGTTAGGCTCCTTGCTGCCTGTGACTGAGAATTTTGCAATGTGTAAAAGGGATCAGTTCATCTAATTGTCATTGCAGCTGTATATTAATTTTGGATACCTAATTTTTACTTAAAATGAGGCAGCATATGCTATAAACTGCTCTGGATGCTTGAGGCAAAAGAGGGGAAGATCTCTGCCCTGGTGGAGCATATGTCATAAAGAACTGTTGCCAGGTTCTGAAGACTCTATCTGTCACAGGATCTGGTGGACTTTTAAGAGAAGATCTTTAACTTCTAGTGACAAATAACTCAATTAGGGGAAAAAGTGAAACTATGGTTCCACCAAATAAGTCATTAAAGCACAATCTGTTACACTTTGTGTGACAGAAAATCATTTGAAGACAGGAACCTGTGTTTTGTTACCCTTGTCCTTTCCTCTTTCTTCCCCTCCCACCCCTTACCCGTTCAAGCAGAGAGTTAGTCCCTTTCTCATTTGCTCAGAGGGAGAATATGGCAGGGAAGAAAGCAAATATGGCCTAAAAGAGAGGGAATCTTGGCTCTACTTCCTGGTGGTACTAGGAACAAAAAGGTAAAGTGAAAAAGTGAAACTGTTAGTCACTCAGTCATATTCAACTCTTTGTGTCCGCATGGACTGTAGCCTGGCAGGCTCCTCTGTCCATGGAATTCTCCAGGCAAGAATACTGGAGTGGGTAGCCATTCCCTTCTCTAAAGGATCTTCCCGACCCAGGGATTGAACCTGAGTAAGAGAGTGGCAAAATTCCAGAAAGAAAGCGACACTCAAGGTACATCTAAAGGCATGATGGCAGTCTTGCAGGCTAAAGCATGTGTCCCAAGTAGAGTTTGAAGGGATTAGAAGGGAGAGTGGTACCAAATATCTCCATCCAGTGGCTGAATGTTGAGTAAATCCCACAGAGCCACAAAGAAATTCCAGAAGAGGAGGGAAGAACTCAAGATATAACCATGCTAAGTTTTTCCAGCAATCCAGAATGGAAAGCTCAAAGTAGAAATCAGGTTGAATTATAAAATGTAAAGTTGTATATCTTCACATATGAACATATAGACTGAAAATCTTACCTGCTATACTTGCCATGTCACTGAATTAAATGTACCAAAGAGACCAAGAATCATGTGAACATTATGAAAAGCAGTGAGTCCATGGAAACAGCAACTCAGGAAAATGTTCAGACTCCAAATGTGAAAAACACTTTCAAAATTTGGTCAGGATTCGAAAAAGGGAAGTAGCAGATACTTAAAGTTATAAGGAGAAGCTCGATCATTTTTAAATGGATACTTGATATCATGTTTCTTATATTTTTCCTCTAAAAAGCTGCTACTTCAATTGATAGTGGATATTACAATTCATGGCATTTTTGAAGTGAGGGAAAAAAGTCTGTTTTTCATCATTCTGAGGAATTTCTGCTGTCAAAATCCTACCCATCAGCAACCAAAGTGTCAAAAACAAGGGATTTGTTAAATAATTGTGCTATACCTATATAGTGGAATAGAGTATTTATAAATGGTCTCATAGAAGAATATTTAATGAATGAGAAAATGTTAAAGTTAACTAAATTTTTAAAAACCTCTGTGTGTGTGTGTGTGTGTGTGTGTGTGTGTGTGTGTGTGATATCTATAGGTCTGCTTCCAAAGTGTCTCTCAAGACCTCCAACCTTTAATGTTATATTTTAGTCTAATAGCCAAATGGCACACCTGAAATGTCATCTCATATACCTCGTATGGGAGGTCTACCAGTACTAGGGTGATCAATCATTTGAGTTTTCCCAAGATTAAGGGGTTACCTGAGATTTCAGGACTAACATCAGGACAGCCCTGGGCACACTAGAACAGCTGGTAACTCTAATCAGTGCCTGATATCAAGAGCTGAATCAAGTCCCTGGTGTAGCAAGTTGCTGCTGTATTTTCCATGACCAACTTTCCTGAGCTCTTGGTCCCCCTGCTGCTGAAACCATCTGCAGGACCTAAACTAAGGCCTTGAGATAACAGTAAGTACAATATGAATGTGCGCTCAGTTGCTCATTTCTTTGCGACCCCATGGACTGTAGCCCTTCAGGCTCCTCTGTCCATGGGATTATCAAACCAAGAATACTGGAGCAGGTAGCCATTCCCTTCTCCAGAGGATCTTCCTCACCCAGGGATCAAACCCATGTCTCCTGCATTGCAGGTGGATTCTTTACCACTGAGCCACCAGAGAAACCTGGTGTAATACATGTTTTGTTAAATCACATTGAATCTAGAACATCATTTCTAGCACTTTCTCCAGGGATCTGTACTTAGCCCTGTACCATTTTTTGGTATTTCTGTACCTTTTATAAATGCAAAAGACCCTGTTAAGAAGATGAAAGACAAGTTACCATCTGCTGCTAAGTCACTTCAGTCGTGTCCAACTCTGTGCGACCCCATCCCTGGGATTCTCCAGGCAAGAACACTGGAGTGGGTTGCCATTTCCTTCTCCTATGCATAAAAGTGAAAAGTGAAAGTGAAGTTGCTCAGTCATGTCCGACTCTTCGCACCCCATGGACTGCAGCCTACCAGGCTCCTCCATCCATGGGATTTTCCAGGCAAGAGTACTGGAGTGGGTGCCATTGCCTTCTCCGAAGTTACCACCTGGGACAAAATATTTGCTAGCCACCTAACCAACACAGAACTAGTGTCTAGAATATATAAAGAATTCTCACAACTTCATAACAACAACAACAAAAAAAAACAAAAATGACATTTCATTGAGGAGGATATACAGTTAGCTAATGAGCACATGCTTAACCATCAGAGAACTGCCCTTAGCCTGCTCTTCCTACCAATCTTTAGCAAAACTCCCCAGTTCTTCAGAGGCCATCCCCAGCCTCTTCTTGACTCCCTTTCCCCCTCTCTCAACCCAAGCCTGCCTTAATTAGCACGGCCATCTATCTTATGCTCTGGACCTTATCTTGGTGTCAGGAGGAAGGCCATCCTGGGGCATCCAGTCCCACCAAGTCAGCCTGGCCACTAAGAAGGGAGTGAAAGTCACTCAATTATGTCCGACTCTTTGCGACCCCATGGACTATACAGTCCATGGAATTCTCCAGGCCAGGATACTGGAGTGGGTTGACATATTCTTTGCAAAGGAATCTTCCCAACCCAGGGATCGAACCTAGGTCTCCTGCACTGCAGGCAGATTCTTTACCAGCTGAGCCACCAGGGAAGCCCAAGAATACTGGAGTAGGTAGCCTATCCCTTCTCCAGGGGATCTTCCCTACCCAGGAATTGAACCAGGGTCTCCTAAATTGCAGGCAGATATTTTACCAGCTGAGCTAAAGGAAGAGGGATTTTCAGGAAAGTGGGGAGAAGGGTAAACACAGCTGGGTGCAGGCACAAGGATCTTTCTGGTGCTTTCCCCATCACACCAGAGGCCATCGGGTCCTTTCCCCTCCTTTCTTCTCAGATAGGCAAGAGGAGCTGAAGCATAAACTCTATTGAGTTTTTCTGTTTCCTAAGCCAGGGGTCCCCAACCCTTAGCCATTGACCAGAGCTGGTCCATGGCCTGTTTGGACCTGGGCCGCACAGCAGGAGGTGAGCAGCGGGTGAGCGAGCAAAGTTTCACCCGTACTTACAGCTACTCCCCATCACTCTTGTCACCACCTAAGTTCAGAAAACAAGCTCAGGGCTCCCATTATAGTGAGCTGTATAATTATTTCATTATATAGCACAATGTAATACTAATAGAAATAAACTGTGCAATAAATGTGATGTGCTTGAATCATCCCCAAACTATCCCCCCACCCCCATTGTCCAAGGGAAATTTGTCTTCCACGAAACAGTCCCTGGTGCCAAAAAGGTCGGGGACCCCTGCCCTAAGCGGTAAAAAGGCTTCACCTTTCAAATCAAAATGTGCTGCTTAATGGCTGGTGAACTGACTTCTAGTTCTTTCACAGCCAAATATGGCTGGTGAAGGGGCAGGCCGAATTATCCACGGGAGGGGGCCGGGGAGGGGTTGGGGTGTGTGTGTGTGTGTGTGTGTGTGTGTGTGTGTGTGTGTGTGTGTGATCCATAGGGACAGATACACCCAGAATTAAAACAGTGGAGGGTGGAGGCCTTCGGGATCCTTTAAAACTCCCAGGTGGAAACCAGGTCGGACATACATCCTGCCTGGACCTTTCCTGCACAGCCAGGATATCCTGTGTTTGTCAAAAGGACTGCATAGGGAGGCCCTGGCCATTGTCCATCCCGAAATCTGCCCTTCAGCCCCTCCCCAGCCTGTAGCAGCCGCCCCGGGGCAGAGGAAGAGTAACTCTGGAAACGGTTTTATCAGCATCCTCCACGGACTTCCTCACCTCCTCCCCAACCTCATTAGCCCCAAGGTCCTTAGCATCCTCCAGCAGAAACCTGTGAAACTGGGATAGGGTCAGCGCCCTAAAGCCAGCCCCTTCTCGTTTGCCAAGACCTGCCTCTGCGCAGCCCTAAGTGGGTGCAGCTGGAATCCTGAGCCTGCGATGGAGCCCCGGCTGGGGCCCAAAGCTGCCGCCCTCCACCTGGGCTGGCCGTTCTTGCTGCTGTGGGTCTCCGGCCTGAGCTACTCTGTCTCCTCCTCAGCTTCTCCCTCTCCTTCTCCGGTGTCCCGAGTCCGAACGAGCTACAATTTGGGAAGGACTTTCCTCGGTCTTGATAAATGTAACGCCTGCATCGGGACATCTATTTGCAAGAAGTTCTTTAAAGAAGAAATAAGGTCAGAATCTCAGTTGGATAACTCTGAGGGGCAAAACGTTCCCTTCATGTAATCAGGTCCAGGAATTTCTTGAAAACAAGTCAGGGTGTAGTTTTTGGGTGCGAGCTGAAGCAAAGCCATTTAATTATGGTGGTAATGGGTTAAGGTTGGGGTGGAGAGGAGGGAAGGTGTGAAGCCTAATTCCAACTCTAAATGCTAAATCCAACATTTCCTTTGGAAGTAGGAGTGTAAAGTTTTAAAGTTTTCTTTTCTATGAATGAAGTAGCCCAGGACTATTGAGTTTACCAAGTTCATATCTCATAGTAGCAGGGAAATAAAATTTATAGAAAGCTTACTATGTGACGAACGTTTTTAAGCTACTGTTATTTTCGCCTCACAACAATCCTGGGAGTTAGTGATTCACACCCATGATTCAGATAGTGAACGGAAACCTAGCAAGGTTCAGTGATTGGCTCAAGGTCACCACCTAATAAGTGGCATATCTGGGACTCAAACCAAGGCAGTTTGCTCCAAAGTTTCTGAATGAGTTTTCTGTTGTGAGCTGTTACCTTGATCAGAGGAAAAGCTAAGTTTAATAAATGTCATGCACATGGCTCTCCCCAGAGAATGGTACCACGCTCTGGAATTCAACCCTGTCAACTCGTGTTCAATGAACCTTTACTATGGCCAAGGCCCAGGATGAGCTATAATGACATTGCTATAACTCTGGTCCTTGCCCTCCAGGGGTTCAGGAGTTAGGGAACAGTGTTATAAATAGCAATAAGCCCTGATCTGATGCAGGCCAGAAGTGAAGTGTAAAGGACCTTGGGGAACTCCAGGGAGAGAATGTTAATTCCAAAAGGGCTTCTGAGCACAGCCATGAAGGATGATGAGCTGAAACTAAGTGGGAGGAGAGCAGCTTAAGGTAGAAGGATCAGCTTAAGCAAAGGCCCAGAGGTGTGCCTTCGTGGCTGGAGCATGGGGCCCATGTGGAGGCATGGCACAAGGAGGAGGTTGCAAGGGGAAGGGGGCCTTGAATGCCATACCAAGGAATTGGGACCCTAACCTGTGAGCCAGTGGTCTCCAGGCTTTTCAATATCAAAGACCCTTAGTAATAGACCTCTTCTCTTATGCCCTGCCCCAAGGCTCTGCCCCTGGCTTGTAAGATTTGGTGACCAGGCAGAAGGCATTAACCGACAATAATTTTATTTTCAATCTATATTAACCAAAACTTGAGTATTCCACTAAGTTACTAAACAGAAATAACAAACAGAAAATACCAATAAAAATGGTGAACTTCTTTTGTGAGATGGTAGATACCACAGGGAGTTGAAATGAACTTTTCCTAGTAGACTGTTTTTTAAAAAATTTTATTGGAGTGTAGCTGATTTACAATGTTATGTTAGTTTCAGGTATATAGAAAAGTGAATCAGTTATCTGTACATATATATTCATTCTTTTTTAGATTCTTTTCCCATATAGGTTATTACAGAATATTGAGTAGAGTTCCTTGTGCTACACAGCAGATCCTTATTAGTGATCTATTTTATATATGGTAGTGCATATATATGGGTTTCCCAGGTGGCTCAGTAGTAAAGAAAATGCCTGCCAAGCAGGAGACACAGGAGATGCAGGTTCGATCCCTGCATTGGAAAGATTCACTGGAGGAGGAAATGGCAACCCACTCCAGTATTCTTGCTTGGAAAAATCCTATGGACAGAGGAGCCTGGCGGGCTATAGTCCATAGGGTCGCAAAGAGTCAGACACGAATGACAGTCACACACACGTGTGTGTGTGTGTGTGTGTGTGTGTGTGTGTGTGTGTATATTCTATTATCATTTTTAAGGCATTTTTAATGTTGAAAAATTGAAAGACTTCCACTTACAGGAGTTATGCAGCAGGCAATGGTGAGGGTGTTACATAGGGTGGGGACAAGATGAGGCCAGTATTTTGCAAAGATCTTTTGGAAAGCAGTGTGTAGAATGGCCAGGTAATGCAGACCAGTTCTCCTCATCCAAGAGAAAGATCATTGAGAACAAAGCTGGGCAGGAAGGATGCAAGTCAATTTAGCTGGAGACTTATTTTGTTGATCAACTTAATGTGAGAGGAAAAAAAGATGGAGATGTGGAAAATGAACTCAAGAATTCCCACCTAAGAAATGGGATGAATAAAACCAGTAACACAGGGGAAGTGGGTGGGACTGATTCCTCAGAGAAAGAAGGCAGTGAAAATACGGACATATTTTAAGATAGGAGGGAGGGAAATTAAGGGGTTCACCTGAGAAAGAGCTCCAGATTCACCTCCTCCTCCAGATAAGTAAACAAGAATATATGAATCTTACAGTCGTCTCTTCACCAAGTGGAAAGAAATGAGGCTTTTCTCATCAGGCAAGTAATGGCCAAATTCAGGAAGCATTTCCCCAAATAGGTTTGTGTTCCAGTTGGAGTTCAGGATATTACTTCAGCTCCCTCAGAATTAATTTTCCACATGTGCCTGCCTGAAAGGGAAATGTGCAGATCCAAGCAGGAAATCACCAGGCAGAGCAGGTTGGGGTCTGGAACGCTTCACGTTGAGAAGTCACATTCTCAATGCAAGGAAACTGAGGCCAGTGAATGGGTCTGGAAATGTAGACTTGTTTATAGTCCTTTTCTCTACATTGTAAATAGTTATTTCCTTATTTTAAAAGTGATATCTCTTTATTTTAGAATCTTCAGGAAATGTCGATTAAAGAAAACACAAAATAAAGATCTCAGACAATTCCTCACCAAGGATCACTGCTTCATTAACATTTTGGTGTATGACCCTTACTACCTTTTTGCTAAGTGTGGATTAAAATTTTTTCAACAAAAATGTGAGCATATTATGCACTCTTTTGGAATCTTTTATTTAACAATATATCGGGAAGATTTTTCTACATTAACTATTCCCCACAATTTTATTTTTAGTGGTTTCATGGTGTTCGATTGCATCAGTCAATCCTAATTTATTTAACTAAATCACTGTGGTGGGACAACTAGGGTTTTTTGCACTTTATGTTATTAAAAACAGTGCTATGTTGAACCTCCTTGTGGTTAGACTTTTATGCATATCAATAATTAATTCCTATAACAAATTCTAAAAGGTAAAATTTCTGGGTCAAAAAATATAGTGAATTTTTAGAATTTTGAGACATATGTGGATATATATCCAAATGGAGACTTCTTCCTATAGAGTTTACTTCTTGCACACTCGGAAATGTTTACTATTACTATTATTTTTGCTTTGTATATTCTTCTGAGTTGAGCCCTTTTTTCAGACTTCTTGGCCTTTTGTATTTCTTCTTTGCTAAATGGTCTGCAAATTTTCACATCCTTCGCCTCTCTTTCCAAAGGTGTGTTTGCTCATCTTGTTCTTGTTCATCTCCAAACATTTCTCCACTTTGAAAAATGATCATGATGCTACCTTATGAGAAAACCCATCCCAGACTTTCAGATGGTAAGCTGAAATGCTGTTGCCAGAGAAGCATTAGCACTCCAGGACCTGTCCTCACTAAGAACTGGACAATGCTTGTTGTTCAGCAACAGAGAGTGAGCTCCTGAGGCTGACTGGGTAGGCTGAAGGCATGATTGGTGGATGATGTCACCTTTCCTTCTTTCCCTATCTGTTCCCTATTGATTCCTGGGTCAGGAAGATCCCCTGGAGGAGGGCATGGCTATCTACTCCAGTATTGTTGCCTGGAGAATCCCATGGACAGAGGAGCCTGGTGGGCTACAGTCCATGGGGTCACTAAGAGTCAGACACGACTGAAGGGACTTAGCACACAGCTATAATCCCTAATAACGTTACCAGTCTGTTCCCAAGAGCTGATTCATAAAATGGATGATAAAGGACTAAGTAGCAGCAAAGTGGTTCAGAGTACAAGCTCTGGAGCCCTGAAGGCTACTTCCTCCAGTTCCTGGCTGTGTGACTTGGAATAAAGCACTTAACATTTCTGTGCCTCAGTTTCCTTATCTGCATGATAACAGCAGCGCTGACCTCATAGGTTTGTTGAAAGGTATAACTGAATTATGGCACATAAAGTGTTTAGCAAAGTGATTGCTAAAGTGATTCATAAATGTGTATTGCTATTATTATTATCTAAAAGAGCCACCTGGTTGTAGACCCTTAGTTACAGGCCCTTGGAGAGAAGTGGTTTGAACCCGCATGAACAAGAGCAGCTACAGGAGACAGACAGGCCTGCCTTAGGGCCCTAGGCCCTTCCTTATCCTCCCAGTGGGGAGGATCAATTCCCATGATTGTCCTAAAAATGCCAGTAAAATTGATTCCTTGCAAGTTTTTAGCGTTTGGTCTTTTTAAACAGATTTGTGGCAATGTCCTGGAACAGAATTCTTTGTGCCTATTTCCACTGAAGTTTGAACAGTCCAGTATCACAGAAGGTATTGACTGACAGTTTCTTAGAGCATCTTCTTAGGAAAGCTTGCAGTCTCTTAGGGTAACTGTGTCATATAAGTGAGAAAAAATTACAATGTAGGATGTGGAGCTAGTTCCTTGAAAACTCATTATCATGAGGTTGCCCAGTAATGCCCAATAATAAGAATTTAAAGATTCTTATTGAAAGTAAATTAAAAATGAGGTCCTTCTGTGTAGCACAGGGAGCTATACTCAATATCCTGTGATAAACCATACTGGAAAAGAATATGGAAAACAATGTATATATACATGTAACTGAATCACTTTGCTATACAGTAGAAATTAGCACAACACTGTAATTCAACTATACTTCAATAAAATATTTATTTTTTTAAAAAGAAATTTTAAAAAAAGAAATTAAATATATAACATATACACCTAATTTTCATTTGCAGTATAGCCCTCAATAATAATGAAGATACACAGTTTTCTTAGTAGTTTTTCATACATGAATGAGAAGATTTAGCATTCCTTCCTGAGGGAAATGTTGGCACACAGCTAGAGAGATGACTGGAGAAAAGGGTCACTGTGGGGTGGGTGTAGAAAATCAGCAAATGGTAATAGGCCAGTGTCTCTCCCCTGGGGAGCATCTGGCACTGCCCAGGCCATTGTGTGTTATCACACACCTGCTGGATCCCAGATAGCTTTGAGTCTGCTGACCCTTTAACAGCCACTGTTCCCTGACAGTTGGCTGGGACCACAAACTTAAATCTTTGGACCAAAAGAAAAATTGATGGGGCCGTTTGGGGTTGGATATGAAGGGGGTAGTGCTCTCCCCAGTGCAGGAGGATAAGCTTCTTCAAGAACTATGGTTTCAGGTTTTCCCTGGTGGTCCAGTGGTAAAGACTCCGCACTCCCAATGCAAGGGGCCAGAGAACCAGATTCCACATGCCGCAACTAGAACAAGGGTAGCGAAGGAGAAAGATCATGGGTTTTGCTGACAGAGAGCCCTGGGTTTGCACCCCTGCTTAGCCACATATTATCTGACCTTAGGCAAGGCACTTAAGCTCTGTAAGCCTGCTTCCACATCTGTAAAGTGGTGATGGGACATGAGGAGAATCAAAGGTACCAGCGTGTGTAAAGCTGCTGCCTTCACAGAAAGCCAGTTAAGTGAAGAAGATTAAGTTTGTGTCCGGTATGCAGATCCCTCACCTTTTCTGACATCACATATAAACTTCCTTAAGCCTGAAAAAACAAAAATAGTCCTTTGCCAGAAAGAGCCTGGAGCACCCCAGTCTAAGGAGAAGAAATGGATCCGAGCAGACGTGGTCCCCTATGTCCCTGTCCCCGGGCTCTGCTGGCTCTGGCAGTGTGACTGGTCCCGGTCTAGTTCCTTCTCTCCAGCTCCCAGGCTGATTTGAAAATGGCTGATCCTTTTTCAGGTTTGACAACGGGCTGGCCTTACACCTTGGACCACCTCCTGACGACTTGCCTTCTTACTCTGCAAATTACTCAGATGATTTCAAAACCTGGCGCCCTGTGGAGATCTCAAGGCTGGTCAGCAAACAGCAAAACAAGATCTCAGACAGGAGAATCTGTGCCTCCGCAGCTGCCCCCAAGACCTGCAGTATTGAGCGTGTCCTGCGGAAAACAGGGAGGTTCCAGAAATGGCTGCAGGCCAAGCGGCTCACACCAGACCTGGTGCGGGTGAGTGTCCTGGCTGTGGGGGGCGGGAGAACGGAGGGTACCATTGCCAGCTCACATCTCAGTCTGTCTGGGCAAAAGGAATCATAGTTTGTCTAAAGTGGGACAAAACAGTGTCATGAAACAATGTGGCTTGTGACAAGACAGGAACTAAAGAGGTTTCCTGATGGCTCAGAGAGTAGAGTCTGACTGCAGTGCAGGAGACCCAGGATTGATCCCTGGGTTGGTAAGATCCGCTGGAGAAGGAAATGGTAACCACTCCAGTATTCTTGCCTGGAAAATCCCATGGACAGAGGAGCCTGGCAGACTACAGTCCATAGGGTCACAAAGAGTCGGACATGACTGAGCAACTTCACAAAGTGGTTTAGGTGTAGGGACTCCTCCCATTGTCATTCTCCATTCTCTCTGATGTGACCCTGAGGAACTCTTTGGGAAACAGTTCCTAGCTGCCATCTCTGGTATGAACATCTGTCGGGATGACCCTCACCAACCTTGCCCCCTCCCCCAAAAGGGCTTAGCTCGCCTACAATGTTTGCTAACCCCTAAACTGTCACTGTTCTTTTTTTTGGAATATTCATAACGATTTTATTTTTAATTGAAGGATAATTGCTTTACAATATTGCATTGGTTTCTGCCATACATCAACATGAATTAGCCACAGGTACACCTATGTCCCCTCCCTCTTGAACCTCCCTCCCACCTCCCATCCTTTCCCACCCCTCTAGGTTGTTACAGAGCCCTGATTTCAGTTCCCTGAGTCATACAGAAAATTTCCATTGTCTGTCTTACATATGGTAGTGTATATGCTTCCATGATACTCTTTCCATTCATCTTACCTTCTCCTTCCTCCCCCTGCCCATGTCCATAAGTCTGTTCTCTATACTCCATGTGACTGTCTTAGAAGCTTCCATATATATCCTCCTTCATGATCCAGAGACCCTACTTTGAAAGTCAGCTTCCTTTTTCATCTCCCACCATAAAAAAAGAACCAAACCTAAGTCACTGCGAAAGCAGACTCCAGTAACGCAGCTCCCTCCTCCCACCTGAGAGTTCTCACCCACTCCCACAAGTAGGCTGCCTTCAGAGTTTTGGCACATTGCCGGTGACATCTTACCCTGTGTTTGTCCCCTCCTGCACTGTCATTGCTGATATCATCTGATTTTTATCCAAACCAACATAGTCATGTACCTCCACGCACATCCAGCCTGTCCCCTTAGGGCAGACAATGCCACCTCAAAAGATTGAGGAGCCACTCACCTTTAGCAAAGATGAGAAAGAAGAACTCACCTCAATTTTCCTGCCATGATGAGGCTGGAGGATTTGGCATCCCTCAGGGGCATGCCAAGATTGTTTCTCGAAGTCCCCAGACCACTAGCCCCTTCAAATGGGCACATAAGGCTGCCCAGGTAATTTCTGAGCACCAATAGACCTTCCCTTTGGTGTGTTCAAGATGAGTCACCCAGAACAAAGCAGAATCACGTCCCTAGATATCTCAACCACATGGCAAGACCATGTGACTTTGCCTTATGGTTGTGTGGAAACTGCTTAGAAATCAAGAGGAATCAAGCTGCTGGTAACATGGCCATCACCTGACACTGAACTTTACACGTGGTCCTTTTGTACTTTGTACTTTACAAATCTCACTGGCCTGGAATGGGGAGAAAATAAGCCAGAGGACGTCAAGCTATTCCCAGGCTGGGGAGGTAGTGGCAGGACCCAGCCTACGGGTCTTGGAGTTGGTGTGGGAGATAGGAATTGGAGACTCGGGTGGGAAGAACTTTATGGGAGCTGCTCAACACTGGGCAGAAACAGAAAACAGAGAACAGATATCAAAGCCCACACCATGGTACACACCCTAGGTGTACTGGCCTTGTGTCTCTTTCTGCACCTGCAGACACACCCTCTGCCTGCAGACACACCCTCCCTGCGCTGGCCTGGGGTACCCACCATCTGTCATTCTCAGGCTGGCCACATGGGAAGGACTAATATGAGACCTCCTGGGCTTTGCCTCAAATATGTGCTCAGGAACGAACAAACAAAGAAAAAACTCTTCCTGTGCCCAGGAAGAGTAAAACAAGATACACAAGGAATTGTTTCAGAACCCCTTGAAAATCCCATCACTTCTTCCTGTCATTGTTGTCTGCTTCCTTGCTGACAGGCACAGTTCTCTCAAGTCACCGGCCCCAGACTGTCTCCACCTGGGACCTGGACCATGTACCAAAGGACAGAACTTCCTGGTGCATAAGATACATTTGGGATTCCACAGATAGTGACTAAACTGGTCTTGGGCTTTGAACTAAGGAAGACTCCCGCTTTCCCTCATTTCTAGAGACTTCATAACGCAGTAGAGATTATCCTAGGGGGCCTAAAAAGTCCAAAGCAACCTGTCAGGTACATCTAGTGTCACCTACCTTGATGAGTATAGATGCTGTGGTAGAAGCAGAAGATCCCTGGGGACTGGAAACTGTGGTTGAGTCCTGACAGCAAAAGTATTAGTTGCTCAGTTGGTCCAACTCTTTGCAACTCCATGGACTATAGCCCACTAGGCTCCTCTGTCCATGGAATTCTTCAGGTAAGAATAATGGAATGGGCTGCCATTTCCTTCTCTAGGGGATCTTCCCCACCCAGGGGTCAAACCCGCATCTCTTAAATCTCCTGCATTGGCAGGTGTGTTCTTTACCATTATCCCCACCTGAGAAGCCCATCCATATTGTAGTCATTGCCATGGGCTGAGAGGAGAAGAGAATTAAGAGTGACTCTTTAATAGATACACGGTGTCTCTTAGGGTGATGAAAATTTCTGGAGTTAGATGGTGGTGATAGTTGTACAACTAAAAGCCACTGAATTGTTCACCTTAAAATGGTCCAAATGATGAATTTTACGTGATATAAATTTTACCTTAATAAAAAAAAGGAAGAATAAGCCATTAAAAAAAACTTCACCAATCCTCTGACTCCATTCCCTTAGAGCCCTGACAGGTGACAGGTGACATTAATAATTCATGCCAGGATGTTAACAGCTAATAGCATTTCACTGTAGCCCTCCAAGAAACCATTTGTGTGTAAAGTCAATATTATGATGCTCCCACTAGCCGATCCCATGACTATCTCAGACCTTCCTAATACCTCCCTGCATTATTTCCCCCACAAAACCCAGATGTGGCCCCGGAATTCTCAATAGTGGTCCATGCAAGCAGCCTCTGTCATGATTTCAGCTGGACTAAGAGGTGACATCTATGTAACTGCTGATTCATCCCAGACTGGGCCAAATAGCTCTACCCTATTTTTCTGATGATCGGTCAGACATGAAGTCTTGATTTCTAATTTAGAAATTATAGTAGTTCTCTTTTCACATAGGAGTTTCAGGAGTCAAGTGGAGAGAGATTGTAGAATGGATGGTAGGGAGATTTGCCCCATCCTTCAATTTTTTTGAATTTTATTGAATTTTTTTGAATTTTATTGAATGGCCCGATGCCAACTCTGCCTATCGGCAAGGCCATTCAGCACATGGCTTCAGTGTGCGTTCTCTGAATTCCTCAAGAGCCACTTTCCACCAGGGATCTAGGCCAGCACCCTCAAGTGTGCATATTTGAATGTGGATGTGCTGACGTGTGTTTGGAGGAGACAAAAGGAGCCAAAAGAAACTGATGTGTTGGCTCAGAAAACTGACAAGGCAGGGAAGGAAGGCGAAACAAAGAAATGAAAATTGAAGGCAGGAGGGATCTGACTGGTGCAGGGCCCTCAGAACTGGACTGTTGGCATTGCTTAGAAAAGTCGACTTGGATGAAAAGATCCAGTGCTCACCATCAGATGCCAAGTGCAATTTTGTATTAATACTAAGGACCCTCTCTTGAGCCATAGGCAATGCACTGCAGCTAAGGGCTTCCAAGGAGGCTGGACTGGACCAGGAATCAGCAGAAGGGTGAAACAATGCAATGTGTGTGGGTGTGTGTCTGTGGGACTTACGCTAATAAAACCATGACTTTTCTCCTCCAAAACCTGCATTGCTGTGACAGGAATATCCCACAGCCTAAATTACTAGCCCACAAATAGAGCCATGGCCAAGGACAGCACCCAGAGTTTATCATGATGTGCTTGTTCACAAAACCACAAAGAAGGCTTCCTCTGCTGTCACGCCAAGCACCAAAAAGCAACCACTCTCAGCATCACATGGCTAATCAGAGGAAAACACAGTTCCTCCATCGGGTCCTCCTCCCATCCCCTCAATTGCCATCCACTCTGGACATTGTTCTATACGCTAACCCTGTTTCTTGTCAGGTGGGAAGTGGAGTTTTTTCTCCCACTAGATGGTGGTATAGAGTGTTCGGGAAGCTTTGTTTAAAGCAAGGTGCCTGGCAATTTTACTTCCCTGGTCTCAATTCCTTTTTTTACATAAATACAATAAGAGATGGGTTTCCCAGGTGGCGCTAGTGGTAAACAATCTGCCTGCCAATGTAGGAGATGCAAGAGGCACAGGGGGTTCAGTCAGTAAAGACTCTGCCTGCAATGCAGGAGACCCAAGTTCTCTCTCTGGGTTGGGAAGATCCCCTGAAGAAAGAAACGGCAATATTCTTGTCTAGAAAATTCCATGGACAGAGGAGGAGCCTGGTGGGCTACAGTCCATGGGATCGTCAGAGTTGGACATGACTTAGCGACTAAACCACCATACACATACATTAAGAGAAATAAAGTAACCAAAGTGCATATTAACCATTTAATCAGAATATAGTTTTATAGATAACTGCTAAATGAATGATAAAATTTCTTTTTGCTTAAGTTTTATTCAAAAATACTGAAGGGGTATGTGCAGGACATATCCTAGACTCTAGGAGGGTATAAGGCTGTCTAGACAAGGCCCCTGCACTCTGAGAGATAACACCCCAGTGGGGGAGACAGCATGTGTGATGAAGTCTGATAACTCAGCAGTGTGTGTATGCGTTATTGCTCAGTCGTGTCCGACTCTTTGCAACCCCATGGACTATAGCCCACCAGCCTCCTCTGTCCATGGAATTCTCCAGGCAAGAATACTGGAGTGGATTGCCATTCCCTTCTCCAGGGGATCTTCCCGACCCACGGATTGAACCCGGGTATCCCACACTGCAGGCAGATTCTTTACCATCTGAGCCACCAGGGAAGCTCTGGTGAGGCATAAATAAATAAATATAGCAGTGTGTACATGTCAAAAATAAATAATTTTTTTAAAAAAAGAAACAGGACTCATAGATTATCCAACCCATCCTCAAAAATGACTCCTAAATTACTCTTGATCTCATGAATGAAAAGGAGACAGTGAAAGGTTTCCCTTGACACAGACAGGTTCAGAGAGGAAAACGGAGGCAAGAGAAGACTCAGGAAAGATAGACATGAGTTGCCAGTGGCTCCTTCCCCATGAGTCTCAAATGCAGAATAGAGGCAGTCCCCAGACAAAGCATTACTGAAGCTTGGACAGTCACCAAGACAGACCATCAGAGTAGACTTCATCTTCCCAGGGCCCTCAGCTTTTCCTGAACTTAGATGTTAGCCAACCAAGCCTCTTCTTAAATCAATAAAGCCGTCCTTTGTTCTTTCTATGATGTCTTTCCTGGCTCTCTAGCTATCTCTATCACTATTGCGACCTACTCTGGAGCAAACACTTTTGATAGGGTGTAGCTTGTCTCAGAGTCCTGGGGATTGGCTATCTACATAGTATATAATATATAATCTATAAAGATATTTGCTTGAAAAAATTGGTAGAAGTAATTGATACATGTGTTACATTCTAAAAACCATTTATTAAGCCACAGAAACATTCAATACATTTTTAAAAGTAGAAATGCCAAAGACCAGGTCAAAGAAAAAAGAGTTATTCTAGAATAATTCTGTTAAATGATCCACTGGTAATGACTTAAGATCATCTCTTCCTCTTCTAGAGGTGCACAAATCATTCTATTAATACCTTGTCTTAAGAATATTTCCTATCATGCAGCACTTTGCAAAATCTATCCTCTTGCTCCTTTGAATATCAGAAATGAATATTCATGCCTTTTCTATTTTCCCCTTCCACTGCCTGAGATTCAGCAATATTGTTTGCAAGGTCTCTGTGAATCTTCCAGGTGGGAAGACTCATTCCAAACAATGAAAGCTTCCTTTACACTTTCTGGCACCCCATTCCTGTTCACCACTGTTTTGCTCCACCCTTTTCAGATCAAAGGCTAAGTACCTGTAAAAGAAGACAGGCAAATATTATGAACGCTGGGCCTTCATTTTGTTATCCACCAATATTCTCCCCATGGCCCTGGTCTGTAGTTTATTTTCACTTAATACTTTGAAAAATAGAGTTCTTTTCTAAGTTTTCAATCAAAGTATAACCTATGCACTGAAATGTGCATATATAACATGTAGAGCTAGATAAATTTTTACTCATGTGTTCATTCCTATAACCACTGTCCATATCAAGATATTGAACATTTCCAGCCCCTCAGAAGGCTCTTTCATGTCCCTTCCCTAAAAAGACTGCTTCTAGGGTGACCAACCATCTGATTTTCTTGACACTAGACTTGTTTCAACCCTGAAAGTCTCACATTCTGTGAAAGCCCTCAGTTCCAGGAAAAATGGAACAGTCGATCACCCCACCCCTTCCCAACAGTAACCATTCTGAACTAAATCACCATAAATCAGTTTTACCTGGTTTTGAACTTCATTTAAATGGAATCACACAGTACATCTTCAACATGTTGTCAAGCTATTTAACCATGCTGTTGCATGAATCAGTAGCTTGTTTTTCATTGCAGTAGACTATTCCATTGTGTGATGAAGTCAGTTTATTCATTCTAATGTTGAAGAACATCTGTGTTGTATTTAGTTTGGGTTATTGTAAATTAAAACTTCTGCAAACATTCTTATCTATGTCAGTTGGTGAACACAAGCATACAGAAGGGACATTTTTGGGTCACATTGTATACCTATGGACAGATATAGTCAATACTGCCCAACAGTTTCCCAAAGTAGTTGTACTGATTTCTTCCTATAAGCAGTGGAAGACAGAATTCCATGGTTCTACATCTTCATCACACTTGATATTGTTAGTTTTTCATTTTAGTCATCTTGGTGAATGTCTACCAATATCTCATTGTATGAGCTGAATTTGTATTTTTCTCATAACTTACAATATAAAGATCCTTTTCATATACTTATCAGCTCCTCTGATTTCACCTTTTGAAAAGTGTTGGCATATGTTGTTTGTCCATTTTTTATTGGGCTGTCTCTCTCATTGCAAAATTTACATTTATATTCTGGATACAAGACTTTTTGTTGGATATATGTATTACAAATATCTTCTCCCAGCCCATGGCTTGCCTTTTCACTGTCCTAAGGGTACCTTTTGATAAATTGACATTCTTAATTTAAATGAAGTCCAGTTTATTAATTATTTTAAATGTCCTAATCATCCCATGGTCACAAAGGTATTCCCCCATTTACTTCTGAAGTTTTCATATATTCTCTCTCATACATAGCTCACTAATTTTATGTTCTGCTCTGCCCAGTTTGGGGTTAAATCCAGTCAGTAACTTCCTAATTTCAGATACTGCATTTTGTATTTCTAAACACCAACTTAACTTTTTTCATAGATTCTAATTCTCTATTGAAATTCTCTCCCTTTCATTATTTTTGTCTGTCTTTTCCTCTATTTTCTTGAAATCTTAATCATAGTTACTTTGACTTCTATACTTGCTAACTTTAATATCTGGATTATCTCTAGTTCTACTTCTGCTTTTATTGGTTGTTTTCTTTTTTCTTTATTTTGCTTTATTTTTGATTGCGATGGGTCTTCATTGCTGCATGGGCTTTTTTCTAGTTGCAGCAAGTGGGAGCTCCTCTTTGTTGCGGTGCATGGGCTTCTCCTTGCGGTGGATTCTCTTGTTGCAGAGCACAGGCTCTAGGCATTCGGGCTTCAGTAGTTGCAGCGTGTGGGCTCAGTAGTTGTAGCTCGAGGACTTGAGAGTTGCTCTGTGGCATGTGGAATCTTCTCAGACCAGGGATTGAACTCATGTCGCTTGCATTGCAAGGCAGATTCTTAACCACTAGACCACCAGGGAAGCCCCTCTTTTTTCTTGATTATCGGGGAAAGGCTACCCATTCCAGTATTCTGGCCTAGCGAATTCCATGGACTGTATAATCCATGGGGTCACAAAGATTTGGACACGACTGAGTGACTTGCACTTCCACCATTGGAATGGAATGGAGGGGAACAGGTTACTGGTGTGTTTATTACTCTTAAATCTCACAGTCTAGTAGAAATGAAGTATATAATAACTGTAATAGAGTGAAGTAAGTGTTCTTTTGGGGTAATTTTTCATTATATGCTGGATTTTAAGGATAACACATGGAAGAAGCTCTAAATTATGTTATCTTCTCCTGAAGAAGCTCTAAATTATGTTATCTTCTCCTAAAGACTACTGAGCTTTGTTCTAGCAGCCAATGAAATTGATCACCTAAATCCAGGGTTTCCCAGTCGTGTCACTACTGACTCTCGAGGCTGGATCATTCTTTGTTGGGGGGATAGAGCGGGGGCTGTTCTGTACATTGTAAGATTATAGCAGCATCCACAGCCCTCATCCACTTGGTACCAGTAGCATCACAACTCCCAGCGGTGACAATCCAAATTGTTTCCAGATGTAGTCAAATGTCCCCTGGGGAACAAAATTGCCCCTAGTCAAGAACTGCTGCCTTAATTCTGTTGAGATTGGGTTTGGGACTTTGTTACTGCAGGTCTCTTTCAGTTTCGTCCTTACTCCTAGGACATAGTCCTTGCTGATAGAAAGTGAAAGTGAAGTCGCTCAGTTGTGTCTGACTCTCTGTGACCCCGTGGACTGTAACCTACCAGGTTCCTCCATCCATGGGATTTTCCAGGCATGATACATGAGCCTTAATACTAGAATGTGGACTTTCTGAGGTCCAGTCAAAAGCCCAGGGTGCCCACTGAGAAGTCTAGCCCAAACCCCCATCTCCCCAGCACTATGTGGCCTCTAAACTCTCTGCTCAGTGATACAGCCATCTAATGTGGCCCTAGAGTCCCACCCTGCTCCTATGCAGTTTAGGAGTTGGCCAAAGATCTGAAGGAAAACTTTCACATACTTTTAACGTGCTCCTTCTCTGTGACTTTCCCTATATAGGACCTTGCCCCCCAGATTCTAGCTACTCAAGTAGCCCCAAATCCTGCTCGCTGGTTCTTCTACCTAGCAGGATCCTGAAGTGCAGCTTCCCCTCAGGGGAAAAGACAGAGAGATAGGGGGCTCAGCTCACATGCATCCTTTCTCTCAAGGATCACTGCCTTATGTTGGTCATGGTCCAATGCCCACAGTTGTCTTACATATTTTGTCCAGGTGTTAGAGCTATTTCCATCACAAGGGTAAGCCTGATACCACTTACTCTGTCATGGCCAGAACTAGAAATCTCAAAATGATTTCCAGGAGAGAAAAAAGCTAGTGCTATTGCATTCATATATCCAAATCCAAATATAACTATGAAAGCCATCTTCCTTTCTTTTGAAAATCTCACCTTATTCTAAAAAGCTTTGGCATTTTGGATACTATTTCAAGGCTGAAGAAAGCCTGGGAATACCTGTGGCTTTCAGCCCAGCACATGTGAAAGGAATCAAGCCTGTCATGGGAGCCAGTGGAGAATCTGACTTAATAACACAGTTATAGCAGACCAGAAAAACACTTTCTATAGAGTACATGGCATTGGGTTTTTTCTCTTTTCTTTTCTTTCTTTTTCTTTCTTTTCTTCTTTCCTCCTTTCCTCACCCACCCCCTCTTCTTTCTCTTTTTCGTTCTGTTTTTGCCTCTTCAACCAGACAGAGGGCCACTTGAGGGTAGGGACTGCATCTTATTCATCAATGTCTTCCCTCACACATGTCTAACATGAAGTAGACACTTCATAAATCTTTGGGGAATGAAGGAGTGATCAAATGAGTGAATGAACAAGACCTCATTCACCAATCATTATTCATGGCTTCAGGGTGACTCTCAATCCACACCTGTGCTAACTCCGCAGTTGATCAACTCTGGAGGCCATCAGATTTCAGAGTCTCAGTAAGTCGCATTTTTCCCCAAGAGAGCATCTTTCCTGGCATGACTCAGGTGTTAACAAGCCTGAAGGTCCCATGGTTCCTACTCCTTGGAATATGACTCTTGATACCAAAAATGTCTACCTAATTTGGGTGAGGAGGGATGGTGACACAGTTAATTATTAGCTTCTCTAGGGTTTAATATCTCCATAGTTATCTTGGAAGAGAGACAGCTGAGGCATTTTGACCCAAAGCATACAAGGAAGAAATAGATGGTGGGCCTCTTGCAGAGAAGGAGGAGGAGTGGTCCCTCCAGAGGCTTGTCTGATAGGCTGGCTCAAGCACTTCTAAGGACAGCACCTCAAAGAGAAGGTAATATACCAAATACATTTAGGATGGTTGGGGTCCAGTGAAATACTTCAGTCAGGTTGAAGAAAAGTCACCAAGAGAGAAGCAAAGAAGCCAAGGGTGATGTGGTGCCTTTGGAATGTATCAATGTGACCAAGCGCAAGCCGTTCAGTCATGTCCCACTCTTTGAGACTCCATGGTCTGTCCATGGGATTCTCCAGGCAAGAATACCGGAGTGGGTTACCATTCCCTTCTCCAGGAGATCTTCCTGACCCAAGGATCGAACCCAGGTCTCCTGCATTGCAGGCAGATTCTTTACCATCTGAGCCACCAGGCAAGCCCTATAAGCTGAACTACATTTCCCAGAGTTCTCTTCTTTCATGTTTCCAGTTAGAGCAACTACAGAGATTCTATTAGGACTTTGAGAGAGTGGAAGGGCGATAGTGGCCATTCTGTGGCTCACACACATTGTTGTCCCGGCTCCCCTCACTAGGGTGAGGCAGCAGCCAGGCCTGCAGCTCTGCTTTCTCTTGGTTCCTCCTTCAGCTTCTCTGACTCCAGGGTACGGTTAGCTCCACACCAAAGGGCCCCAGCTTCTGCAGGTCTTGACACCATCAAACTCAAGGGCAATAAGAACTGACATGGGTTTCAGTCCATCTTCATGAGCTCCATCCATCTTGTGCTTATGAATTCAACCCTGTCCTTGATCTTCCCCCATTTTGCATGTCTTTCCTTCTCAAGTGCCCGCCTATGGACTTCAAGCTGCAGTATCATATAGGAGAACAACTGCCTTCCAGAGACTATTTAACCTACTTGTACAATTCTGCAAGTTCAAATCCTGTTTTAAAAAAAATCTAGTGATTCTGCTTCTCTGATTGAACTCTGACTGATATAGGTGGTACAACCTCAACAGAGGTATGTGCTAAGTCACTTTAGTCGTGTCCGACTCTTTGTGAACCCATGGACTATAGCCCACCAGGCTCCTCTGTCCATGGGGATTCTCTAGGCATGAATACTGGAATAGGTTGCCATTTCCTTCTCCAGGGGATCCTCCAAACCCAGGAATCATACCTACGTCTCTTACCTCTTCTGCATTGGCAGGCAGGTTCTTTACCACTAGCACCAGCTGGGAAGAGGTGAATCTTCCTGCAATGCAGGAGAACCCAGTTCGATTCCTGGGTCAGGAAGATTCCCTGGAGAAGGGATAGACTACCCACTCCAGTATTCTTGGACTTTCCTGGTAGCTCAGATGGTAAAGAATCCACCTGCAATGTGGGATACCTGGGTTCTATCCCTGGGTTGGGAAGATCACCTAGAGGAGGGCATGGCAACCTACTCCAGTATTCTTGCTTGGAGAATCCCCATGGACAGAGGAGCCTGGTAGGCTACAGTCCATGGGGTCACAAAGAGTCTGACACAACTGAGTAACTAAGCGCACACACACACACACACACACACACACACACACACACACACACACACACACACACACACACACACACACACACACACACACACACACACACACACACACACACACACACACACACACACACACACACACACACACACACACACACACACACACACACACACACACACACACACACCCCCCCCCCCCCCCCAGGACTTCCATTTCATTAAGTTTCTATGAACCTCTCCCCACTGGGAAGAGCAGGTCAATTCAGAGCAGCTGGGGCTAAAAACTAGGCTGGTAAGGCCTCCCTCCAGGCAAGCTTGAGGCTGGTTTGAAGGTTTTCCTGATAATCAGAATTCTATCTGAGCTTCCTGAACCACCAGACCTTTGCACAGCAGAAGCCACTGAGCTTCAGTGGAAATTTCTGCAAGTCTGCATGCACAAATGAGTTGTCAGAAGCACTTGGTTTCCTATCTTTTGATTTAAAAAGAAAGAGAGAAACAAAAAAACAGCAACCTATGAAATGAAATGGCCCAGTGGAGAATTATGACCAACCTTGGCGTACCTGAATCAAAATGACAAACCATGAAATAATGTGTTTTACTCTGTGTCAGCTGCCCTGCCTGTCCCAACTATCAGCTGAGTTGCCTGCCACAATGCTTATTTCATCTGCCACAGTGAAAATCTTGGAGCAGGCCACAGAGACTTCAGTGGCAAAGCCTCTGGGACCCTGGAATGGAGGAAGGTGGAGGACGAGGTGGGAAGAAAGAAAGAGACTCTTTAAGAGGAAAAAGCTAGTTACCACTTCCACCAGTAGGGTTACTCAAGGTGTTGACTACCTCATAGAAGTAGATGCCATGATTGCCACCAAGGGAGCCTCTGGCTGCCAAAGGTTTGACAGTAAGAGACACAGTAAGGGACAGTAAGCAAGAGGAGGTAGCCCTGACCAGGGCAGATCTGCCAGAGAATAAATGAAGAGTGTCTGGGCAAAGCCATGAAAGTGAGAATAAGATGTAACTGTGGAGAGTGGCAAATGTCACAACCCATGATTATAGGATGTGTCAAGAGCAGTGGGTGGATGTTGTAATGGTAGGTCTGGGGCAGGGGGGTGGGAAGCTACATTTTATTCTATAAGACAGTGGTTCTCACACTTGAGCAAGCATCCGAATCCCCTGGAGAGTTGGTTAACACCGACATTACTGGGTTCTAGCCCCAGAGCTGCTGAGGTTTCAAAATTGGCATTTCTAAAGAAAAGTGATTTAAAAACAGTGGCTCTTTCCACGAATGGGACCTAAAAGTGGTGTGCGGGACAGATGGGCAAGGGAGTGAGGTCAGTGAGACTGTGTGGCAGAAATAGGACAGGACCCCCAAAACACAGCTGCTGGTGAAGAAAGTAGGGAGGAGAGGCTGAGTTTCAATGCGAGAGAGCAGTACCATCTGACCTGGAACTTAGGCCTGAGTTCAAATCCTGACTCCACCGCTAAGTAAGGTTCCTCAGTGGAAGACAGCTCTTAGTCAGAAACCTGTTAGGTGGGTGCTGATCTGAGAGGAGAATCAGCCAAGTGATCTTTAGTGGCCTGGCCACCTGCCCATGGGTTACAGGAGGCCATGGGCTGTACAGCCTCTTCCCGCAACAACAAAGCCAACTCCTGACCCTTGGATTTCCTGTCTGAGTGACCAGTGTAATCAATCCCTATGTCTGCTTGGCAACTCCAAATAGGGGACAAGATGATAACACTCATTCCCTAACCCTTCTCTCTGAAGTTCCTTCCATAGCTCCCTCACCAGGGTTTCTTGGGGTTCCCAACTGTTTTTTCCAAATTTAAAGACAGTCCTGGGTCAACCATAGTCACAGCATGGAGTTCATTTGTTTGACCCTCCAAAGGCTACCTTGTTTCCTACTCAGAGATCCAACTTATTGTGAAATTTAGGGAAGGGGAATATTACCATTGACCCTGTTGATCCCTGGAACTGATAACACTGCCTTATGTTTACAAAGCACTCCACAGCATGTAAAACAAAATGAGATGTTTATCATGCTTTCAGGAAAGTCATATCAGGTATCTACAAAGTCCAGAGAGCCAGTTAGAGTCAGGCAATGGAGTGACATATCTGGACCATAAAGAAAGCTAGTGCCAAACAATTGATGCTTTTGAACTGTGATGTTGGAGAAGAGTCTTGAGAGTCCCTTGGACTGTAAGGAGATCAAACCAGTAAATCCTAAAGGAAAGCAACCCTGAATATTCATTGGAAGAACTGATGCTAAAGCTGAAGCTCCAATACTTTGGCCACCTGATGCACAGAACCAACTCATTAGAAAAGACCCTGATGCTGGGAAAGATTGAGGGCAGGGGGAGAAGCGGGTGACCAAGGACGAGATGGTTGGATGGCATCACCAACTCAAGGGACATGAGTTTGAGCAAACTTCGGGAGATGGTGAAGAACAGGGAATCCTGGTGTGTTGCAGTTCATGGGGTGGCAAAGAGTTGGACACGAGTTAGCGACTGAACAACAGCAACCATCATACCCTCATGAGAGATGAGGAAACAGCCTCAGAAAGGGAAAGAGATTTGCCTAAAGGCATACCCTTGGGCCAGTTAAGCCTGGGGGGGCGGGGCACAAGCCAGGGGAGAGGTGACTGAGGTCACAAATAGACACAACATAATACATGTTGGAGGTCACACTGATGACAGCACAACTTGACATGGTGAATCAAAGACGGAAGAGATCAGCCATTAAGATAAGAAAGTTGAAAACAGCTCCAGATATTCTAACCTGGAAGACTGGGAGAAGGGTCACTAACAGAGGTGAGAAAACTGGGAAAGGTCCTATCTTTGGGGTAAATAATAGCAAATAGTCATAGAGCCCTTCCCATGTGTCAGACACTTTTCCCAAAGATTTGACCTTCACAACACCCTGATGAGGTGGGTACCATAATTATTAGAGTAACCATACATTCAGGTTTGCCAGAGACAGTCTCAGCATATGCCAGCTGTCCTGATCTAATAACAAGTATCGTCCCTTTCACTCTCAAAAATATCCAGGTTTAGAAGATAAGTCAAAGAGTCCCCTTAATTATTATCCCTCAGTTACACGTGAGGAAACTAAGGCATAGATCATTTGAGGAAATTTTTCTAGGTCGTGTGGTTGTTAAGTGACAGAGCTGTCATTAGAGGTAACTTGCCTCTAAAAGACATGCTTGTAACTATTTTGTCATGTGCACACGCTAAGTCACTTCAGTTGTGTCTGACTCTTCAGTCTTCAGACTCTTTGTAACCCCATGGACTGAAGCCCACCAGGCTCCTCTGTCCATGGGATTCTCCAGGCAACAAGAATACTGGAGTGTGTTGCCATTCCCTTCTCCAGGGAATCTTCCCAAACCAGGGATTGAACATGTGTCTCTTATGTCTCCTGAATTGGCAGGCAGGTTCTTTACCACTAGCACCACCTGGGAAGCCCCACTGCGTCTCAAAGTTGGTAGTGAATCCAGTTTGTCACCTTTGCAGTTGGGTTGCCACCTATCCAGGCAAAGACCCCTACCCAGGCCAATGGATTCCAGGATGAAATGAGGGGAGAGCAGGCAGTGGCCTGGAGAGGTTAGATATGAAGAAGATCCACCGGGAGGTGCTGCTAGAAGCAGGAGACAGGATAAAGCCACATAACCACCCAAGGGGGATCCCAGCAGGGAATCTGCATTACTCCTCTCCTGGGAATCCTCTTCATCGATTTAAACAGAACTTCTCAACCATTCCATCAGGGCTTAACCCAGAAACTCCGCGGAGTATCAAGAATCTAAACAAATAGAAACCCCACCCAAGGAAATGTTGTTGCGGAGTTAGAGGCTCTGTTTTGTGTGGAAGCGAGAGCTTTGTCAGAGACAGGCGTTCCTGTGCAAGGGAAATGATTTATAGCCCTCGTCCCACCCAACCAAGTCTGTTTAGTTTTTGATTTAATGTTGTTTTAACATCTAGTCACCCCTCCAAGGTATGTTATCCACTCTGAGGTGACCCAAGGCAAACTCCAGATTCTGGATCCACTCGGCTGACTTCCTGTCCTTGCTTCTACCCTTTATGACTAGCTTTCCTTAAAGGACTGAACTGCAGGGAACCTAAATTGATCCGTACCAGAGAGAAGCTTCTGGGGGTGGGGGGTGGGGTGGGGGGTGCCAGGGGAAGGGGCCTATCATAAAGCTACCATAGCTTATGGATTTCAAAGCAAAACTGAAATGATTTGGGGACCATCTATTGTACAAAATAACCTCCCTCCTCCAGTACCAATAACAGAGGCTGAGACAAGCTGTGTCATAAGGTTACATAAAAAACTGTTTTATGAGGACATTTTTGGATGCTTTAACTTTGAAAATCATCCTTATGGTTTCTCCAAGATAATCACTGCGGTGACCAGCATTTGTAGAATGAAAAGTTAGCAAACCGAAAACCTCACATCAAGTCTGTGTTTCAGATTAAAAACAAAACAAAACCAGGAAGCTCTTTAATAAAAGGTGGGAGAAAAAAATATCCATCTACTGGAATAAGAAAAGAACCATGAGCTGTTTCTCTTAATATCATAAACCAAACAGGGATTTTCATTGTTTTGAATACAATGCAGCTTGAAGAAATGTTCAAGTAACTTTTGGCTTCATTATCCACAACCAATACAGTTATTGAATTGTCATTGTTCTAATCAAGACACACTGATTAAATCTGACACATAATTAACCTAACCCTGCTTCACAAGCATATTTAACAACTAAATCCTGTGAAAAGTGTTGAGTCGTGCAACCAGAAAGACAACTCACACGTTTATTAGCCCTAGAACTTTCTCTTCTCCCTGGGTGCTAGGAGCTTGACAAAAATAAATTCACTAAATGTAAAAACTCATTCGTTCAAGATTTCCCTCAGCTTTCCAAACTGAACTGGCCAGAGAAACCTTCTTACTGGAAAAGCTAACTTCAGATCTTTTTTTTTTCTGGCATCACTACATGTGTGTATTCATACATACCCACACAGAACAATGGTGGCCTCTGTGAGCAGCAATATGATTTTTTTTTACTTTCATACTGTATAATTCCATAGTGTTTGAGTATCTCACAATGAACAAGCTAGAGATGGTGAACTTTGGAAATGTCTATCCTCTTGGTGCATGGAAAAAAGTACACAGGCTGACCATTCTCTACAGACAGCATGGGCACCGCCTGTGTTCTGATCCACTGATGGGGAAGAGGGTGGTAGCCCTTACCCTTGGAAGGAGTAAGGAGGGGAATAAAGTGATTGGAGTCAGCACATCTGATATCTTCAGATGTGTGCCATAATTTGCAAACATAATTTTTGTCTTATTTTTACATTTTTTAAAGCCTTAGGACCAAAGAATAGATCCTATCTGCAAAGTGAAAATCAACTCTCATTTCAACATGAAGCTCTCCATTAGTCAGTTGTATGTGTCCTTGGAAAGAAGCTCAGATTCCTGAATTAAACTGTGCTTTTAGTTAGCACTGTGACCGTAACTTGCTGACTTCCGTCTAAAAGGGAAACCAACTTCTTGTCTTAGATTTTTCTTTCTAAGAGCATCTAGTGTTCTTTCTTCTACACATTTCCACCAGAACAAGTGTATTCAGTGGTGTAAATTTTTGCCTTTTTCAAAAAAATAATATTGGCTATATTCCCTGTGGTGTATACAATGTACCCTTGTAGCTTATTTTATGCATAATAGTTTGTATCCTCTTAATCCCCGACCCCTGTATTGCCGCTCCCTACTTCCCTCTCCCTACTGGTAACCACTAGTTTTTTCTCTATATCTGTGTCTTTTTTCATATTCACTATTTCGTTATGCTTTTTTTAGATTCCACATGTAAGTGACAAATCATATAGTATTTGTCTTTCTCTGACCGACTTATTTCACTTAGTATAATGCCTTCCAAGGGCTTCCCAGGTGGCGCTAGGGGTAAAGAATCCACCTGCCAAATGCAGGAGATGTAAGAGACACAGGTTGTATCCCTGGGTCAGGAAGATCCCCTGGAGGAGGGCATGGCAACCCACTCCAGTATTCTTGCCTGGAGAATCCCATGGACAGAGGAGCCTGGGGGGGCTGCAGTCCATAGGGTCACACAGAGTTGGACACAACTGAAGGGACTTAGCATGCAATACCCTCCAAGTTCCTCCATGTGGCTGCAAATGGCAAAATTTCATTCTTCTTTTATGGCTGACTAGTATTGCATTGTGTACACACACACACACACACACATACACACACACACACACCACTTTATCCATTCATCTGTTGATAGGTTGCTTTGTAAATCTTTGCTTGTCAAGTAACATTTGCTTTGGAGAAACAGCTAAAAACCATCCAGAACCAAGTGAGATCATTAATATGGGAAATGAACTTGAGGATAATATGCACCCATAAGCAACATGGTCTTTAACAAGCTACGTCCCTTTCTTGTTCCTTACCTTAGTATTTTCATCTGAAAAATGGAAATATTTTACCAGATCCCTTGATAATGCAGTCTACCATTTGCACTGACCAGCGCAAGCTGCAAAAATTAATGTTACTGCATTTCCAACAAATCCTTTAAGCTGTTTTCAAAAACAATCACTTTGAATTTCCAGGAGCATCACAGAGCAAGAAAGAACTAAAGGCTAAGAGTCCTTGTATGCCAGAATAATATCTGTGAAAAGGCTTGCCATATGGCCTGACACTTAGAACTTCCAGAAAGTGTTACCCTCCTTTCCCGAACTGTGTCCCACCAACCATGGCTTGGAACTTAAGTCCTAGAGCAATTCTGGCAAGGTTATTGAAGGTCCACATAACTTCTAAGTTGTGGTCTGCTTCGAGGAAACCCCCTTCCTGCTCCCTTGACTCTCTTATCTCTGGCTCCTAGGGAGGAACAACAAACACAACTCTTTTAACTTTTTAAGGACCTCCATCAGAGTCACAAAGTCATTTGTCTAGCAATTTCGCTTTCATGCTTTCGTCCTGGTAAGAACCCTTTACATGAGGACACCACTGATTGCTGGTGATTTTGTTGAGCAAACACAGGCAAGGATGTGGATTTAAGCCAACTGAAGGTCAAACAGCTCATTGGGGAAGTTACTTCTAGTGTACTCAGATTTCACTAGAAGCTTCAAAAGTGAAAGCAAATCTAGATTTCCTTCTCAGTTGCTATTGTTTCCGCAGAGAGCAAGTGCTTTTCCCTTGGCACCAGTGTATAATATGTGTGTGTATATATCATATATATGTAATGCATATATTGTATTTTGATAGTATATTATACAAATATACAATATTAATAATTTGTTAACCAATACTAATACAGTATAAATTGTTAATTAATATAATAAATTTTATACAAAGTAATTATATGTAATATATATGACATATATGATATATTTGTGCACACACACATATACATATATAAACAGATTTATTTTAAGAAATTGGCTTATGAGATTGAGGAGACTGGCAAGTCCAAAATCCATAGGACGGGCCAGCAGACTGGAGATCCTTGTGCAGGACCTGATGTTATAGTCCACAAGTAGAATTTCTTCCTTTTCAGGGAAACCTTAGTTTTGCCCTTAAGGCCTTTCAACTTCTTGGATCAGGCCCATTCACATTATCAAATATAATCTCACCTCCTTTAAGTCAACTGACTGTAGATGTTAACCTCCTATACAAAGTTTCTTCACAGCAACACCTAGATTAGTGTTTGATTGAATAACTGGGCACCACAGCCTAGCCAAGTTGACACATAAAACTGACCATCACGATGATATACCCATTCTATTTCATTGATTCTTTTATAGACTGTTAGGGACTGTGGTAGAGAAGCTTGACAATCACTCAATACCCCCTTGCACTGAAGGTCCCTGTAAAGTGACAATGCAGCAGAGCAGAAGCCTGGTCACTATCGCTGCACCATGAAGACCCTGACCTACCAATGGCACCAAACAGGAAATACAAGGATGAGGAAACTGGGCATGTGGAGGGAGGGGCAACAGAAGCTCAGGGTTTGGTTTTCTTTTTGTCTTTCACTGGAAGGTGATGTGTTAGCCCTGTTGCCCATGTATAGAGAATGGAGTAGTGACTTGGAATAATAAATCATTATTTTATTGGAAATGTTTAGTGTCCTACTTCTGTTTGCCATTGGCCAATATCGTTGTGGGCTTGCACTTGGCCACCACACAAGAAACAGAAGTTTACAGAGCCCCACTCTGTAAGTGGGACCTTGGGAAGCAGCTGCCTCCACCTTTAAGGGAGATTGGGGTACCAGATGGTTTTAGAGTCTATTTTGGTGCTAATTCTAGAAGTGGCCCTGAACGTTTTCAGCAAATATATCAGTTATTTATTGCTGAATAATGACCCACTTCAAAATTAGGGGCTTAAAACAACAGCAATCATCAGTTTTCCTCATGAATATTCAATTTGGGTAGGGCTTGATAGGAAAACTCCCGAAGCCCCACACAGCATCAACTAGGATGCTCAATACAGCATTGGAGGAGCCATTCCCAACATGGCTCAGTCACTTGTCTGGCAAGTTGAGCTGGCTGTCAACTAGTTACTCAGCTGAATGAGGGCTAAGGATCTTGCTTTTTCTCCAAGTAGCCTGGGTTTCTGTACAGCATGGTGGTTGGGTACAAGAGAGAGCCAAGTAGAAGTTGTATCTCCTTTTATGGCCAAGGCTCAGAAACCATATAGCATCACTCCCATAAACTTTCCAGTCACTGGAAGTGAGTCACCAAAGCCAGTCCATACTCCAGGGGAGGAGAACTAGACTCCACCTGGATGGGAGATATGTCTAAGAGTTTGTGAACATGTTTTAAAATCATCTCCACAAACAATACCTCCAGTGTCCACTCTCATGTTGACTACTAACTCTGACACCTCCCTTTTCTTTGACCTCCCTCTCCCACTCAGCCAATCACCAAGAGCTGTGGATTCTACTACCTACAAATACCTTCAAATCTTTTCATTCTCTCATCACACAACTGGACCACTGCACATTCTTAACTGACCTTGCTACCTCCATTCTTTTCTTCTATGATATTTAAGATTAGGTTCAGCTGCATGTGAGAAAAATCCAAGTAACAGTGGCTTAAACAAGATCAAAATATGCATCTCTTTTACATAAAAGAAATGGATACATAGCTGTCCAGGGCAGATATAATGGCTCTGTGATTGTCAGGCATCCAGCCTACTTTCATTTTGATGCTCCACAACCCTTAGCATGCCCTGGTCCAAGATGGCTGCACAAGCACCAGCCATCACTTCCACAGTCAGGAAAAGAAAAAGGAGTAAGGAAAAATATGCCCACTCCCTTTAAGGGCCTTTCTCAAAAGTTTCTACTTATTGTACAATCCATCACCCCCCTTTCCCTATGCATTAAAATTCCTCATTTATCCCCTTTCCCCCTCATATTCCTTTCTACTCTTTTTCTGGCAAAAATGAGCCTTTTCCTGTTCGTGACTCTATGAGTGTTCTGCACAGGGGAAATCACCCCCCTCCAGGACCTGGCCCCACTCTTGGTTTCTCTTGTCTTCTGCTCTTTCCTGGTGCTCTTTTTGTTAGTCGGGTGTGGGCAATAGAACAGCCGTGGGCTTTTGGGGACCTTTAACTGTTTTGTTTTTTCCTTTTCATTTATAAAAACAAAAAACATTCAATTTCAGAGAACCGAAAATTCCACCTTCCCACCAAACACTACTAAGGGGTTTGTCTTCTGCTCCAAACCTTTTCTGTTTTTCTTTCTCTCTTGGTAATGCTTTTAAAAGCTAATGAATTTCTTTCCTCCCACTTCCCATCCTTTCCCACCCCTCTAGGTTGTTACAGAGCCCCAGTTTGAGTTCCCTGAGTCATTCAACAAATTTCCACTGGCTACCTATTTTACTTATGTTAGTGTATATACTTCCATGCTATTCTCTCCATATACCTATGGCTAATTCGTGTTGCTATATGGCAGAAATCAACCTAATATTATAAAGCAATTATCCTTCGATTAAAAAAATTTTTTAATGAATTTCTTTAAATAAATAAAGTTTTTAAAGTGTGAAAAAAAATTTCTTGGCAATTCCAAGAATGGAATCTTTATTCCATGCAGTCATAGCATCACTAAGGTTTTTGCCCATCTTGTTCCTTCTGTACAGATACCCTCCCCCACTCTTTGCGGGCTTACTCTACACTTGCTTCAGGCCTCCACTCAGACTTCACTGTCTTCCAAGAAGCCTTTGAGGGGCCCACAAAAATGTTTTGATTTCTTTCAAAATCAGAAGAAAAATAATCTTTTAGGTCTAAGAACATGTTTGAATGTATAATATTAATGTATTTGTCTTTATACCAATGCAGTTGTAAAATATCATTTTAAGCATCTTTTATGGAGGAAGGGGCCCATGAAAACAAAGGATTTTGTACCAACACCTCCAAAAGTTTTAGTGTGGCCCTGCACCCATGCGCTCCCATAGCTCCCTGACCTCAGGCCAGTCATTAGCACTCCCTGCACCATATAGTAACTGCTGGGCCTTTGATGGTCTCACCCACTTGGTGGCTCAGATGATAAAGAATCTGCCTGCAATGCAGGAGACCTGGGTTCGATCCCTGAGTCAGGAAGATCCCCTGGAGAAGGAAATGGCAACCCACTCCAGTATTGTTGCCTGGAAAATTCCGTGGACAGAGGAGCCTGGTGGGCTACAGTCCATGGGGGTCACAGAGAGTAGGACACGACTGAGTAACAACTGTCAACTGCCCAGTTGACAGGCCTGGAAGGGCAGTGTCTGCTGTGGTCCCCATTACATCCGCAGTGCCTAGAATACAGCCTGGTCTTTGGTGGATTCTCTGCAAACATTGGTAGGTGAATGAATGAATGAGTGTTCTGAGCTTACTCAAAAACAGAGTTACAAACCCAGTAAAGATAAGGATGCAGGTCCTACCTGGCTCCACCTACCTACCTCTCACCTGGAGTACTGTCTGTCTTAGTACAAATACTAGGTATGAGTGACCTGAGGAAACTCACTGAATCTCTCTAAATCTCAGTATTGCCATTCACAAAACGGGAGCAATAGTAGTACCTACCTTATTAGGTTCTTGGAAGAAGGAAAGGAAGGAACATACTACCTGTGAGAATCTTAGAACAGCTCCTGTTGTATAGTAAGCTCTCAATAATTATTACCTACTATTATCATTGTTTTATGGCCAATACCTCTCCCAGAGGTATTTTTTATTTACGAATCAGCTCTTGGAAAAGAGAAGAAATTACTTACCTCTAACCCTAACCACCAGGCTTCTCAGGTGGCTCAGTGGTAAAGAACCCGCCTGCCAATGCAGGACACATAAGAGACCTGGGTTCGATCCCTGGATTGGAAAGATTCCCTGGAGGAAGGCATGGCAACCCACTCCAGTATTCTTGCCTGGAGAATCCCATGGACAGAGGAGCCTGGTGGGTTACAGTCCATAGGGTCACACAGAGTCAGACATGACTGAAAGTGACTTAGCACACATGCACGCACACAACCCTAACGACCACCCCTGCCCCAACAATGACTATCTTTAATGGCAGAATTTCAGGCCGTGTAGGAAAAGATTATCAGAAGCAAAGAGATTGTCTCATAGTTTCAAATCATCTTCTATGGTCTCCACCTGGGTAGCTTATCAGGTTGAGGGAGGGGCAAGACCTACCACAGGGGAAAAGGCCTGGATGTTAGCGTCTATCAGATTGGGTTCTGTCCTAGCTTAGGGTGTTGTAACAGAAAACCATAGACTAGGTGAGCTAAAAACAAAACTGTATTTCTCACAGTTCTGGAAGCTGGGAAATCCAAACTCAAGGTGCTAGCCAATTGATTCCTGGTGAAGTCTCTCTTCCTGGTTTGCAGACAGCCATCTCCTCATGGTCTCCTTGAGGTGATGGAGAACAGAGAGGGAGCAAGTTCTTTCAGGTCTCTTCTTATAAGGTCACTAATCCCATTCATGAGGGCTCCACCCTCATGACCTGGTTACCTCTCAAAGGCCTCACCTCCTAATACCATCACATTAGGGATTAGGGTTTCAACACATGAATGAGGTGCAAGAGAGGGGCAAACATGCAGTTCATAACAGGTTCAAATCCTGAATCCAACCCTTCCAACACTAACCTGCAAACTTCTAATTTCTGAGTTGCTAAATTGTGGAGACACAGAGGCTCCGAAACTCCTACTAGGAGTTGGCTAGGGATGCACTGCCTACCTAGCACCCTCCTACATGACCTCAGGATCTCTCAGTCCCTTCTCCTCAATGCCAGCTCTCACCCATGTACCCCACTCAGGCCCCTCTCACTCCACTGCCTAGGGGTACTCTGCTCCATACCCCACAGGGGTCTTTTCTCACCCCAAGGCCCACTTGACCCCTGCAACCCAAGGATCTCCCCCACAGCAGAGCCTGCCCATACCCGGTCCTGCCAGCCCCCCACAAGCACTCAGCACCTTTTCTTCCTCCCCGGATCTCTCCTGCCCCACTGCAGGGCCTGTCCAGCCCTCTCTTGCGCTGCCCATCACAGCGACTCCTGGATCGCGTGGTCCGGCGCTATGCAGAGGTGGCTGACGCTGGCAGCATCTTCATGGACCACTTCACGGACCGGGACAAGCTGCGTCTCCTCTACACGTTAGCAGTCAACACGCATCCTGTCCTTCTACAGGTATGCAGTGACCCTGCCCTGGAAAGCCCGTCCAGGGAGGGGATTCACATCTGGCTCTGAGAGGGTAGGCCCTGGGTTGAGCTTTCTCTCCCATCACTGGACACCTTGGGGCCACCAGTCCATGTTATAACAGAACCTCTGTGGCACTCAGTAAAAATGTGTTGTTGTTTTAGAGGAAAGAAGTGTGGGAGCTGGGGGGGAGGGGCACAGCGAGGAGTGGACATTTCATGGCCAGAGAAAGCCCGGAAGGGCTTTGTGGAGGAGGGCAATTTTGACCAGGTGTCTTAAAGATTAGGAAAGGTGTGAGCAAGCTCGGGAGGTGGGGAAAAACCAAAGGATGACCCACTCAGAGGTGTGCTATGCAGCTGTACTTGGAAAAGATTCAAGGATGGAAGTAACCTAAACCTCCATCAAAAAGGGAATGGTCAAATAGGTAAGGGTGCTCTAGAACACTGGTCAACAAGGCAGACGTGCCAGTCCCTGCCTTCATGCGGCTTTCAGTCCAGTGATGGAGACAGTTCTTAACAAGTCAACATCTATAGGACACCCATTTCTCCCCGATCCCAAGAGTCAGGACACTTACTTAATGGGCACAAAGGAAACTAGGAAATGGGAGGGAGTAGCAGATTAAGGAGGGAGGAAGAGAGAGGAGAGGAGGAAAAGAAAAAGGAAGAAGAATAAGAGGCAGTGGGAGAGGAGGAGAGGGAGGGGAAAGAGAAGAAGAGAAAGAAGAGGAGAGGGAGAAGGGGCAGGGGGAGGAGGGCGTGGAGGAAGAAGAAGCACCATAACAATTAATAATGATTAGTATTGTTATTAAGTATATTATAATTAGTTATTATATAATATAGTGATATTGATGATTATAATAATTGTATATTATATTGATATTATGATTGATATTATATTACTATTATATTTTAATTATTTATAGTGTTGTGTTAATATTAATACTTATAATTAATTATTATTTTATATTATGATGATTTGTGTTATAATTATTTATAATATATTTTATCCTGATTATACTAATATATAATATATACCATTATATAATATATATTAGTATATAACATACTAATATATAATTATTTCTTCTATATAAATTATTATATAGTATATATTATATATACTAATATTATATAATATATATGTTATTATAACTAAGAGATATTACATAAGATAATTATATATTCTTTTTATATATGATATAGTAATTATATATTATTGGCCAAAGGATGATGCCTAAGTACATAATAACAACTCATTTCTTGGCATTGTGTGTTGTACATCATGATCTCATTTAATGCTCAGGACAAACCCCACAGGGATATTGCTATTGTCCCCTCTTTCAGATAAGGTAAGTGGAGCTCAGAGCAGTGAAGTGACTTGGTCACAGTACCTTAGCCAGTGTCAGCAATGAAACCCAAACCCAGAGCTGTCTGATGTCAGAGTCCATGCCCGTTCTGCTAAAAGCCACCTGGTAATGTTGGCATTGGGCTTCCCTTGTGGCTCAGCTGGTAAAGAATCTGTAGGCAATGCGGGAGACCTGGGTTTGATCCCTGGGTTAGGAAGATCCCCCTGGAGAAGGGAAAGGCTACCCACTCCAGTATTCTGGCCTAGAGAATTCCATGGACTCTATAGTCCATGGGGTCCCCTAGAGGAGGAAATGGCAACCCACTCCAGTATTCTTGCCTGGAAAATTCCATGGACAGAGGAGCCTGGTAGGCTACAGTCCATGGGGTCGCAAAGAGTCAGACACAACTGAGCGACTTCACTAACTAACTAACTAATGTTGGCATTTCAAATCCTAGAGGAGAAGAAGGAATTGCTGGTTCCTGCACCCTCAGAGGTCTTCTTCTCTCGTTGTCCTACTGTTGGTGGCTGAGGCAGATGATCTGACTACTTCCAGCCCTAGCTCCTGACAAGCCTGAAACACAGAGATGACTCCATGGTCGCATATTTAGACATTGCCAGGGGACTGGGGACCTTCCTCTGTGGCACACAGTGGGAGAAGTCCCGATGGACAGAGAAAACAAGAAAAGGTTTCACAACGTGGCAAGTGGGCTAAAATGGCAGGAGGCCACAGAACATCATCAGAAAGGGGGATGACTTCTTTTTTTAAAGAAGGAAAATAAGAGGAAAAGTGCCAAGTATTTATAGTTTCTGTCATTTCTCCCATAAAGAAACACCATTCTAGATATAGCTGCCTCAATAAATAGTCAGAAAAAAAAGACAAGCCAGGATTCTCTCCTCCTTTTTTTTCCTTATTGAGATATAGTTAATTTATAATGTTGTGTTAGTTTCAAATATATGGCAAAGTGATTCAGTTATATATATATATATAAGCAGGTAGCACAGTGGTAAAGAATCCACCTGCCAATACAGGAGATGCAAGTCATGCAGGTTCAATCCCTGGGTCGGGAAGATCCCCTGGAGTAGGAAATGGCAACCCACTCCAGTATTCTTGCCTGGAGAATTCCATAGACAGAGGCGCCTAAAGTACTATGGGGTTGCAAAGAGTCAGACACGACTGAGTGCACACACACATGCACACATGCACGACTGAGCACACACACACACACGTATTTCTTTTTCAGATCCTTTTCCTTTATATGTTGTTACAAAATATTGAATAGCTTTCCCTGTGCTATACAGCAAGTCCTTGTTGGATATCTATTTTATATATATACTAATGTGTATGTTAATCTCATACTCCTGGAGCCCTCACAAGGAGACAGAGGAAATTGGCTGGAGCTTTGTGCTTCCCTGGACCAGTGTTAGGCTGTTGCAACATTCCAGTCAGTTGTGGAGTCTCTGTGAATATGTAATTATCCTAGCCAGGCAGATTCTTCCAGGGCCAGTGCAGTGGTTCCCAAAATATTTTACCCAAGGGTCATCTTCATAATTTTTGCCCTATCCCAGAACTTACTAACTGCACTGTTATTTTTTAAAATATTTTTCTTTAAATCAGTCTTAAGTTGACCCTTTCCCCCTCCATAGCCTCTTCCTAAGCAGACATATCTGTGAAATCTGAAATGCTAGTCATATTTTTTCAAATATACAACTCTGAAAATAAACACATTCCCCTGACGCCTGAGTGCATGCATGCAAACTCAGTCATATCCGGCTCTTTTGTGACCCCATGGGCTGTAGCCCACCAGGCTCCTCTGTTCATGGGATTCTCCAGGCAAGAATACTGGTGTGGGTTGCCATGCACTTCTCCAGGGAATCTTTCTGACCCAGGGATCGAACCCACATCTCCTGTGTCTCCTACATTGAAGACGGGTTCTTTACCACTGAGCCACTGAGGAAGCTCCCCTGACGCCTGAATACCCTCTAAAATCATGGCAAGTGCATCAGCACTCTCTTACCTCACTTGGGGCAACTATGTTGAAACATAACCCACCATATGGAAAGAAGAGCTTCCTTTTATGAATCCTTCCATCAAGAATAGAATAATAGCTGGTAAGGGGTGGTGGGGGAGCAAGGAATTGCCATGTTCCAAGAGGTATAAACAAGGTTAAGAGATGCTTTGCTGATGTCTTGAGACAGTAGGTACCCACATAAGGCTGATTTTTCTGTGTGCTCTTGGTGAGAGAGAATGAGAGAGAGGAGGGAGGAGAAGGGGAGGGATAGAGAAAGGGAGAGAGCTGCCTCCAGGAGTTTTTTCTCTCTAATCCTCTCATCTTTCCTCCTCTTGGCTTGGCAGATCTTCCCGGGTGCTGAGGGTTGGCCGCTTCCCAAGTACCTGGGCTCCTGTGGTAGATTTCTGGTCAGTACCAGCACCAGTCCGCTGCAGGAATTCTATGATGCGCCCCCAGACCAGGCGGCCGACCTGGCCTACCAGCTCCTGGGTGTCCTGGAATCTCTGAGGAGCAATGATTTGAACTACTTCTTCTACTTCACCCACGTGGATGCAGGCATGTTTGGCATCTTCAACAACGGGCATCTGTTCATCCGGGATGCCAGTGCGCTGGGCGTGATCGACAGGCAGGAAGGTACCCAGCATGGGTCTGGCTGAGCAGCTGTCAGAGGGGAAGTCGGGGTGACAGGAGTTGGGGGGGGTGATGGGCGGTGGAGGAAGGGTGTCACATCACTGGGCTTGAACAGTGTGTCATATTGAGAGCAGCCCAGGTTTGGGAAGAGGAAGGGTCCCTCTCCCCCTTTTAAGTCTCTGCTCCAGTGCCAAAGCAGAGTTGGACTTGACCTTGTTAATGCAGGAGAGGAAGATTTGCATGGTGGTCATGGCGGTATGGCCCCAGCGGCACCCTCTGTGGGCACTGCCATTGCCCGACATGGTCTGTGTGGTGTAGGGACCTGCCCAGTCCCTCCTCACACACAGAGAACCCCTCCACCCCACATCCAGCTCCCCTTCAGAGCTTCTCCCATCAATGCTTTTAGCCTTTATCTGAACAATCTGGCAGATTCACTGGTACATTTCACAATCCATTTGGGCCCCTTTGTTTGTGTAAGGGCTTCCGTGGTGGCTCAGATGGTAAAGAATCTGCCTGCTGTGCAGGAGACCTGGGTTCGATCCCTGGGTAGGAAATATCCCCTGGAGAAGGGAATGGCAACCCACTCCAGTATTCTTGCCTGGAGAATCCCATGGACAGAGGAGCCCGGTGGGCTGCAGTCCATGAGGTCGCAAAGAGTCTTCAAGTTGAAAAGCATGGCAGCAACTGAGGTGTATGAGTGAATTGTGTTTCTCATGATGTGCACAGGTTCAGCTGGGGTTCTAGAACCTTTTGAACATCCCAGTCCTTAATGGTGACCAGATATTCTGAGCCCTGTATTAGGACACAGGATTCTAATCTCAAATTTCTGATTTTATTTATATGAGAAGGCCTACAAAGATAGACCAATTAAGCCACACTTACTCCTTTCCTGATTTGCCTTTATTAAGAAGAATCAAATGAGAAGAAATGAGGGTGATTCCAGAATATTCAGAGATGTGACTCACTGAATGTCAGTCCCATGCCAATCAGTTGAAGGCATACTCTGAATTACCTGTTCTTTCTCCCGACTTTGTGTTTAAAAAGAGCAAATGGAACTGGTCTGAGGAATCTCCTCAGTGTTCCCTAATTTAGGAGTAATCATGGGAGAATCACATCATGTATGTCTGCCTTACACCTGTTGTTCAGCCACTCAGTCATGTCCAACTCTTTGCAACCCCAGGGACTGCAGCACACCAGGCTTCCCTGTCCTTCACCATCTCCCAGAGCTTGCTCAAACTCATGTCCATTGAGTCCGTGATACCATCCAACCATCTCATCCTCTGTCACCCCCTTCTCCTTCTGTCTTCAATCTTTCCCAGCATCAGGGTCTTTTCAAATGAGTCAGCTCTTCACATCAGGTGGCTAAAGTATTTGAGTTTCAGCTTCAGCGTCAGTCCTTCCAATGAATATTCAGGAATGATTTCCTTTAGGATGGACTGGTTGGATTTTCTTGCAGTCCGAGGAACTCTCAAGAGTCTTCCCAGAGTCTTATAATTAGAAGGCCAAGTTCTGGTACAGAGAAGTGCATTTCCCTGGCCAGCTCATCTTATTTTAGCAGAAGGAGCTCCCTTCCCAGGGTTCTCAATAGGGGCTGTCATGTCCCTGAACCCTAAACCTCCTGGGGACTGGAGATGCTAGGAGCCTGAACCACTTTGCTCAGCAATTCTCATTAGGGGCACCTCCCCCCCAGGGAACAGGGGCTATCACGTGTATAACATCTTCCATCTCTTGTGTAGGCAGCCAAGCAGCCTCCAGGGCAGGAGACGATAAAGACATCTTCAGCTGCCTGGTCTCTGGCTGCCAGACCGAGCTGCCCTCCTGTGACACCATCCCCGAGAAGCAGAACCTGGTGCTGGTGTGCAGCCAGGTGTTGCCCCTGCTTCTCCAGGCCAAGTTCCCATCCCCAGTGCGGGAGGAGATTGACGCCGAGCTCACTCGCTGTGCAGACAGAACCCGGCCAGACCCGGAGGTCCTCGGGGCTGCCAGCCGGCTGAAGGACATCTTGAGACCCCTGAGAACCTGTGACCCCAGATTTGCCTACCGCTACCCAGACTGCAAGTATAATGATAAGTTCTGAGGGGCTGGAGCCTTGCCGACCCACATCCTTGGAACTTCCACTGCCCATTCGGCTCACTGCATGGTTGAAAGAAGCTGCTCCCTTTTAGCCATTGGGAGAAAGGCACTTTGGTGTCCCAGAGACAGAGGAACATGCCAACCACCAGAGGACAGTTGGGCCAGAGGGCGGTGTGACTGCTACCTGCCCCCTCCACCCCTAGCTGGGACATCATAGAAGAGCCCAGGGTTGGGCATTGGAAGACCCAGGTGTGGACACTCACTCAGCCTCTTTGAGCCTCAATTTTCTCTCTTCTCCACAAGACTCTTGAGTTAGTGAAAAATGCCAGAGATGTGAAGGGCCCAGGACACACACTTCCTACTCCCAGCCCAGTTGGTTACAAAGAATGTTCCAGAAGCACGCATGCACAGGCAGGGCAAATGAGACAGAGCCACGGAGGTCAAAAGAGTGACATGGAGGAAAGACTCAGCCCTGGTGCTAGCCCTCCTGCCACACTCCCCACACTGCCATGGGGTGAGGAGACTGCAGGCCAAGGGGACACAGGGACAGGAGGCACTTAATGGCGTGGGAAGGAGGCAGGGATAAGAAGAGAAGACTGCTGGGCTGGGGGCCAACATGTTTGTCCACATCCTCTGAGAACCAGATGTCAAGACAGGATTAAGTGGGCAAGGATTGTATTGAGGAAGATGGCTGTGTGGGAGGAAAGGGGGGGAGCCGAAGACCGTGGGGAGAACCATGAGGCCAGGCTGGAAGGCTGATGCCCCCTCCCCCAAGTGAAGGCAAGAAGATCAGGTGAGAGCATCCCAGATTCCCCTCTGCTCAACCAATATAAGATTCAGCAGGGCTGTCAGGGTGTCCTTGAGGTAAAGCCAGTCATCAGAGGAGCTTCCCAAGGGTGGACAGCCCTTATATTTCTGCTGCAGGGAATAGCCCATGGGAAGCGTGGCCTTAGCCCAACCACAAAGATGGATTTCAAAGCACAGTGCAGGGCACTTAGCCAGTTGAGCTCCCTGGAGCAGGAGGTCTGTGAGTAGAACATTCTTCGTAGCCATAGCAGGGGACCAGGGCCAGGTCTCTCTACATAATGGCCTCCAGGGCAGGACCCTAAGGAGTCTGAGAATTTTCATTCAAACTTGGCCTTATGGGTCATTCTAAAAATACTTTTTCAAGGTCAGCCAACAGAATATATTTTATTCAGCAGCTTGCTTGTTTTATCCCTTTCAAATGATTAGCCACGTGGTATGTGGGTTTCCATGTATCCTCTTGCCCAGGCCACAAACATTAACGGGGGTTCCTTGGACTTTTGCCCAGTCTCCCTGCCTGCCCTCTACCCTCAGAGACCTCCCAGTTGGCCTCCTCTTTCCTACCTCTGAGTCACCACCTTTAAGATAAGATGCCTGGCGTAATAGGCTTCATGCAGCAGATGTGGAAACTGAGGCCCAGGGAGGCAGAGTGACTTGCCAGGATAGTTTCAGAACTCCAGTGACCAGTCCAGGCTCCTCTTGCCTTCCCTTTCAGCCTTGTATGTGCATGCTAAGTTGCTTCTGTCGTGTCCGACTCTTTGCAAGCCTATGGGCTGTAGCCCGCCAGACTCCTCCATCCATGGGATTCTCCAGGCAAGAATGCTGGAGTGGGTTACCATTTCCTTCTCCAGGGGATCTTCCTAACCCAGGGATCGAACCCAAGTCTCTTAGTCTTCTGCATTGGCAGGCAGGTCCTTTACCACTAGCGCCACCTGGGAAGTCCCCTTCAGCCTCTGTCCTGCCCAACTTTGGTCCCTTTGTTGACATTTAAAGATGAGCCAAGGAAAGTCATATTTTGTGGTACACTGCAATGCAGTTGGGGGTCTCCCTTTTGACTACCTCTGGGGCAACCATGACAATGAGGATGCCGAGACAAGCTTCTGGAAGGGCAGGTTTGGGCTGCCTGAGAATTTTTGAGACAGTTACTTCCTGGCTTGGTCTGGAGGGTGATTGACCACCCTTCCCAACACCTTGCTTTTTTAGCCCAGTGAAACTGATCTTAAACTTCTGGTTTTCAGAACTTTCAGAGGATACATTTCTATTGTTTTAAGCCACCCACTTTGGAATAACTATTATAGCAGCCACAGGAGACAAACACATATCTTGAATTCATCTTAATGTCTGCTTGCAAAGAACCCAACTTGCAATACTCCCCAATTCCAGTCTATTCTGATGGATTCAAAAGCCAGACCCACCAGGAGGGAGTTATTATGTGTCCATATCCAGGTCTGAGACTTGGACCTTTCTGTTCCTCCACTTACTAAGTCCCAGGCATAATAACTGGGCCTGAGTCCTACTTGGACCCTAAGCTTTTCCTGACAGCCCAGTCCCCATCAAGCCCTCTCTGAATCCCTCCTCTGTACCCCTGAACCCCAAGTCTGTGCCCATATGAGGCTAATCCCAAGGGTATTCCAGAGAGATATATGCCTCTCTTTCCCATCCAGCTGGGCACTCCTTGAAGATGGCAGTGGCACAGAGCTCTTTGTGTTCCCTGTTACAACCAGCACCAGGCTGGGCACAGAACAAGTGCTCAGAAAATGTTCTTGCTAAGAATAATGACTATGTTTTTCAACCGTTTTTGTTTGGTGTTTTTCACATACCATGTGCTCTAAACTGATTATTTGTGTCCCCCTCCAAAATTCATAGGTTGAGATCTTAACTCCCAATGTGATGGTATTTGGGAGTAGAGTTTTGAGGAGTTAACTATTAATAGGTCATGAGGGTGGAGCCTTCAAGAATGGGGTGAGTGCCCTAATAAATGAGACCCTAGAGAGCTCCATCACTCCTGCCTTGTGGGGACACAGCAGGAAGATCCGGTCCTGGCTGTGAACCAAGAAGCTTGTTCTCAGCAGACATCAAATCTGCTAGTGCCATGATCTTAGACTTCCCAACCACCAGAACTGTGAGAAATAATTACTGGTTATAAACCACTTAGTCTGTGGTATTGTTATAGCAGCCAGAATAGACAAAGACCAGCATGCTAGACATATACAGGATATAGCCACTTCCTCAAGAACAGTTCTTTCCCCTCAACAGCCAGAAGACAAGTGAGTCAACACTCTAGACACTTCAGTCAGAATAAAATCATTGTAGTGGAATCTGATTGGAAACAGTAGAGTATTTTTCTGGGTTTCATCAGCCACTGTCTTTTTGCCTGCAGAACCAGCTACATAATCTGTGGGGCCCAGTGCAAAATGGAAACATGGGGCCTCCCGTCATTGAGAAATGCAAGATGGCACCAGCAGAGCATTAAACTAAGTGTAGGTCCTGTGTAACTCTATGTTGCATGCCCACACAGCCAGCTCTGAGTGCCTGAGAATGCTGATTAACCTCTGTGTGGTGGGTTCTTGGGATTTACTGGGGTCTCACTTGACCTCCACAACCGAAAGAAGTATCTGTGGAACCAGAGGTGATATAAAATATTTAGTAACCATCATGGCAAAGTGCGTGAGTGTTAGTCGCTCAGTCGAGTACTCATGGCCTATAGCCCACCAGGCTCCTCTGTCCATGGAATTCTCCAGGCAGGAATCCTGAAGTGGGTTGCCATTTCCTCCTCCAGGTGATCTTCTGGACCCAGGGATTGAACCTGGGTCTCCTGCACTGTAGGCAGATTCTTTACTGTCTGAGCCACAAGGGAAGGAACTGACCTAGGAGAACAGACACCATTGGCTTCAGTTGTCAGGTCGGCATCCCCACAGCCCTGTGGGCAAGTCCTACTTTTCAAACAAGGAAGTTGGTTCAGCGATTTGCTCAAGGCAACAATTTTCAGGTCTCCTACTTTCCTAGTCCTCCCGTGTAGCGTCTGGCTTCTGCTGATAAGCAATTGCAGGAGCCTCAATGTTTCCTCTAGAGTTCAAATAAATACTTTGTGGGATTTGTGTTCATTTTGGAAAAAAGTAGAGCCCTGGAACCAGACAGACCCAGTTTCAAATCATGACTCTGCTGGTTACTCGGTAACCTTGGGCAAGTTGCTTAACCTCTCCAAGTCTCACTTTCCTCATCCATAAAATGGTGAGGAAAAGATTTACCTTCATAGGGTTTTATTATCCCATTTAAATAACTGATCGTTTCTCAAGGGCCTGGTGCATGTGGGCATTCTGTATCTTATGGCCTTTCCTTAGGAAAGGGCAGAGGGTTTCCTGACAGAAAGGGCTCCTTACACAGCCAAAGTGAGTGCTGTAGCCTCTTTGGAGGGATCTTGACCTCTGTCCCAAGGCTCTGCTCCAGACCAGAGGAATCATGAGGGTGCTGCAGGCTGCCAGACAGTGTGACAGGGGCCATTTTTCTTCCCTCCCACTCTCCAGACTCTGGGTTGATCTTGAAAGGTAGCTGGGAAGCCACTACACTCACCTCCCCAGCCTGGCCCTCCACCAGGCTCAGGAGAGTCCTCCTCAAGCAGGTAATTCTGGGGGCCTTGGGAAGTCAATCCATGTTCAGGAAATTCAAGTACCCTCTTGGCCCATTGAAAGCTCCTGGCTCACTGCCTATGCATGGTGATATGGCTTTTCTGCCCACTTCGGGCCTGTTGTCCACAAATAATGGCACAGCTGAGCTCACACGCACACAGGTATACTCTGGTCTGTCTACAACAACTTTGTGTCATTGTTTAAAAGTGGTTGTGACTGTGGGCTGTGAGGGAGAGTTAACACCCAGGCAGGGGGCCCCAAATGTGCAGATATAATGACCCTCCAAGAAGGCAACTTAAAGGAATAGGCCAGCAAAGGGGAACTGAGCAAACAGGGGCCCGCCTATTGGAGCTCATCCTAGAAGCAGACGAGAGGGAGAAACCCCAGCCCACTAGGGTGACCAGGGCATCATCTCAGGCCTGAGCTGCCTGTGGAGTCAATGTGGCCCCGCAGACAGAGTGGCGGCTCTGGAAGCTGAGTCATCTGCCTTCAGATCTTGTGCCAGCCCCTCTCACAAAACTCAGTGCCTCAAAGTTATTGATTGCAGCGTTGTTCATAATTGCAAATATCGAAAACAACTTCAATGCCACGGGAGAGGGGTTGAATACACTGCAGCACACATCCACACAAAGGAGTGCTATGCAGCTTTACAAATAAATAAGGAAGATCTCTAGGAACTGATATAGAGTGATTTTCAAGCTATACTATGAAGCAAGAAAAAAAAAAGCACAGAGGTATGTTTATAGAATGCTACTTTTCATGTAAGAAAAAAGATACAAGAAAACATTTATGTGTCTGCTCACCTGTGATGCAAAAAAAGATATAAATACACACACGTGTGTGTGTGTGTGTGTGTGTGTGTGTGTCTGTGTGTGTGTGTGTGTGTGTCTGTGGGTGTATAGCTATATAAATATAAAGAATAAACCAGAAGCTAATGAGATTGGTTCCCTACAGGGAATGGATGTCAATGGAGTGGAAAGGAGAGAGGAATGGGAGTGAGCCGAAGGGATGGAAAGGGAGTGAAACTTCTCTGAGTGTACCTTTTTTTTTAGAATCATGAGACTACCTCACACAATCCACAAATAAAGAATCAAAATCAGCCAGGATGTGGGCTGAACTAAAATGAAATATAAAGAATAACAAATGGACACAAGTGTATTTTTAAAAAAAGAATAAAATAACTACACAGAGAAACTAACCTAGGTAACTTGGAGAGTAAGCCTTTTGACTACATAGTATAAGATGACAAACAAGAAGAAGTCTACACACACTTTAAAATGGTTAATTTTATAGTATGTGAATTCTACCTCAATTTAAAAAGAGGGGGGGAAATCCATTCACAAAAACTGTGCTCTGGTTAGTGAATATTTTTCCTATGAGAATCTGGGTTAGCAGTTCTGAAACTACTTTGTCGAGCAAGTATTGCTTGGAGAAAAGAGTTACAAGTCAGGAAATACAGAATTTTGTGCTCCTTCCAGTTTTGAATGTTGTGATGTTAGATTGGAATTGGAAGTATCACTATGAACCCATGATTTTTTTTTTCTGGCATGTAGGATCTTAGTTCCCCCCACCAAGGATCAAAGTCAAGCCCCCTGCAGTGCAAGTGTGGAGTTTTAACCCCTGAACCACCAGGGAAGTCCCTGAACTCAGGATTTTTTAGGTATATATACACAGATGGATAGATATAGGGATAGAGATGTGAGTGTAGAGAAGTGTATAGAAATATATTTCCTAGCTTTATTCTCTGAGATGGCCTATAAGCAGTGATACTCCAGTATCACTAGGTCTTGGTTTCTTCAGTAAGAGAAACCAGAGCTCTTTAGAGAAATGGCTGATTCTGAGACTAGATAGGGAAAGTACAAGATGAGCCTGTAATACTTTTGTGCTGCCATAAAGGGAGGATGTGCTAAAAAAAAAAATGGGGGCATGTTAAAAGGACACAGGGACCAACTTGAAGGGGCTCCCGTAGCCAAATTTGGGACACTTTGAATATTAAATAAGTAATGATAGAAATAATCCATAGAATAAAATCAATTCTTACAAGATCATACTGATATAAATAAATAACCAGATAAGTAAATAAATGGAAAAGGCAAGAGCTCTTCCTTACAGTAGAATTCCAACTAATAGATGCAGAAGAAATGATGCAAGTGGAAAATCACCACTTGGTAATCACCAGATTAATAATGATTGCAGGCAGGAATCCTCAGTGGGGGCTGGTTGATCAAAGTAGGAATAAACAGGATGCTTGCATCATCTCAAAGTTATCTTGCCACAACATACCCATTAATTACAAAGAGGAAAAAAACAGTAAATTTATGCTTGAAGGAACCTGGCAGACACTACTGTAACCAAGTGATCAAGGTCAACGTCACTTGTCATAAGTCACATAAACATCAGGTACCCTCTGATATGATGCGCTGAGAAGGGTAGTTTTGCCCCAAATGCAAAACCTCAATTGACTCATGAGATAACATCAAACAAATTGAGGGACAACCTACAACTAGCCATGAGAGACAAGGAAAGAGTGAGGAATTATGGATTGCCGGTGACTAAGGAGACAGGAGAACTACATACAATGAGGGGGCCTAGGTTGGATCCTGGAGCAGAAAAAGGACATCAGCAGTGACAACACTCACCAGTCCAAACTCAGCAGCAACAGAGCTTTAGTTGAACCAGTTGAATTTACTGCTCATCAAAACAAGGGAGAACAGGCAGCATGGAGCAACATGAGGTGTCTCAGTAAGAGGGGTTTAGAAAGGACTTAGAGATTTGGGCTTATTAAGTGATTTGGGGGAGAATTCAAGAAAGCAGAGCTTTGCTTTAGATGAAACACTGTCAGGAACAGGGGGTAAGTCCATGATTGCACACCTCAGTAAATCTTATCTTTAAAGCAGGAAGAACGGCGCAGGGTAACTGTAGTTAGGAAAGCAGCAGTCACTCACAGTAGCCAGGACGGGGTGTATTTGTCATTTTTATTTAAACAATGTTCATGATGTTGTTTGTGTTCAGACCTGAATGGCCTTGTTTTTTGTCTTGATTCACCATGGTCACAGAGTGACCTTGTTTAACGTTGGTGATCTGAGAAATGCTTTAGGTTCAAGGAGAATGCAATGCCCAGTTACTGTGGGCCACGTTTCTCTTTCTCAGTGGGACAACTGGTGAAATTCTAAGATCTAATTACATTAGTACATAGAATTTTATCAGTGTTCCTTTCCTAGTTGCAGCAATAGTACTATGGCTATGTAAGATGTCAACATTAAGGATGTCAGATGGGGGAACTCTGTATATGATTTGGGAACATTTTTTTTTTATTTGGAAACATTTTTGTAAGTCTAAAATTATTCCAAAATAAAAAACCAAAAAAGCAACTCAGTGTGTGAAGCAGAAATTGTTCAGCACCAGGTGAAGAAACTGCCTTGCATACTGGGGCTGTGTAATATAACACAAAAGACAAAACACAAAAGGATTACATGTGTGACAAGATGGTCCCAGCTAAGAAGGGAAACTGAGTTGAATTAAAAGGAAGATTCAGATTACCTATGTGTGTATAACTGAGTCACTTTGTTGTACAGCAGAGATTGACACAATATTGTAAATCAATTATACTTCAACAAAAGAAAGAAATAAATCAGTAATAAGAAGATTCAGGTCTCCCATTTAGGGCTTACTCCAGGGTGATGCACATTGAGTAGAAGCACCATTGCACCATTTCCATTGTTCAGTTTGCCCAGCTGAATGAATATACCCGTACTAGAAGTAGGGCTGCCCCTACCACATTGGAAGGCAGTAGAGACTTGGGGCTCACACGTTCACTTCTGATTCCTTTCATTCTATATACAAACCCTGGTGTCTCATGAAGAGAGCTGAACTCTCCCTCCTCCCACCCCACACACAGTACCCCGAGCCCCCGGCCGTTTACCTGAATCCACCTTTCCATTTCATGCCCCTACCTGAAGCTTCTCTCTGAAAAAAATCATTCTTTAGGAGGAACTGTGCCAAAAGTGAGTTAATATTCCCCATGTCAAAATCACACATTTTTTGTGCTTTTAAAATAATGCTACCCAAGGCAGGCAAAATTTTGGGAAAAGAGGCAAGTCATCGGAACTTGGTGAAAATATAATCCTATCAAAAAAGCAACTTGGCAATGTTCATCAAGAGCCTCAAAAGGACTGCACACTCTACCCAATAATTTCACTTCTGGGACAATATCCAAAGGAAGTAATCAAGAATGTAGAGTGATTTCTGCACAGATTGTTAAAAACCATGGATTAAACACTTGTGTAAGTGTGTGTTAGTTGCTCAGTCGTGTCCAACTCTTTGTAAAGCTATGGACTGCCCACAAGGCTCCTCTGTCCATGGGATTTTCCCAGGCAAAAATACTGGAGTGGGTTGCCATTTTCTTCTCCAGGGGATCTTCCTGACCCAGGGATCAAGCCCGGGTCTCCTGCATCACAGGTGGATTCTTTACCATCTGAGCCACCAGGGAAGCAACTCCTACTAAAATGAGAGTAAGTGGAGCTTTTAATAAGTATAAACTACTACACAGGGGGAAATGAGAAAGAAGAAAAATAGAAACAAAATTTTGAAAGCTGGAAAGCAAATAACTTGGCAGGACCAAAAGAACAGAATTCTAAGCTGGCAGCAAAGGATGCTGGTGACCATCCTGATTTACATCATGTGTATGTGTGCTCAGTCGCTCAGTCATGTCCGACTCTTTGCCACCCAGGCTCCTGTAGCCCACCAGGCTCCTTTGTCCATGAGATTCTCTAGACAAGAGTGCTGGAGTGGGTTGCCATTTCCCTCTCCAGGAGAGCTTCTCGACCCAGGGATTGAACCCGTGACTTTTAGGTTTCCTGCATTAGCAGGTGGGTTCTTTACCACTAGCACCAGTTGAGAAGCCCTTCAATTTACATCACAAAATCTCTCAAAAGGTTGAGGAATTGATGGCTCTAGATCTCTCAGAAAGTGAAGGAGAAGGCTGAAATATGGGTGAGTCTTAAAAGGCCATTTTAAGAAGCAATTGGATCCCAGTTTTCTACCCTCACCCAGACACTTCACAGCCAGGTAATGGCCACGTGATGGCCAAGCTCCAAGCTCCAACAGATCAGAAGCTTCTTCCCTGAAGACAGTTAATCCAAGGGTTTTCAGGGACTGCCGAGAGAGACTACCACAGCAGGTCACCCTGAAAACTGGGGGCTCAAGGGCATGTGTGCACAGTGGCTATGCACTTCCCCCAAGGCAGGAGAACTGAAGAGAGAGTCTCATGGAAAAAGGCTAAAAGATCTCAACATTGGAAGCCCCTCAACCACCTCACCCAGGCATATGAGGTCACAGTTGGCAGACTTCATTGGCTGTTCAGAGCATCCAGTCATCTTTTTAGTTTCTCCTTTCTTTCTCTTTTTTTCTAATATTATTTTTAAATCATTTAAGATTTTCAGAAAAAAAGAAGAGTACAAATAACTCCCATATACCCTGTGTTCATATTCCCAACTGTTAAATGTTTCCCTATGTTTGCTTTATCATTCTCTCCCTCTCCATCCTCCCTCTCTCCCTCTCTCGGTCTCGCTCTTCCCCTTTCTCTCTCCCCCCATCCCTTTTCTCCACTTTTTTCCTGAACACTTTTAAGGTAAATTGCAGATATGCCCCTAAATGCTTCAGAGTTTTTATCCTAAAAATAAAGTAAATGCTTATATAACCACAGTACAATTCTGAAAATCAGGGGATTAACATTGATACAACACTATTATCTACCTACAGGCCTTATTCAAATTTGGTCAATTTCTCCAATAATGTCCTTCATAGAGAAAAATTTTTCTGGCCCAGGTTTATATTGCATTTAATTGGCACATCTCTCTACTCTCCTTTAATCTAGAACAGTTTCTCAGCATCTGTGTGCGTGTGTGTGTTTCATCACTTTGACATCTTTGAGGAGGAAAGGCTGTTTATTTTGTAGAACTTCCATCAATTTGGATTTGTCTGTTGTTCCCTAATGATTCAGTTTAGTTTTTTTTTCATCTTGAGCAGAAATGCCTCAGAAGTGATGCTGTGCTCTCTTCATTTAAGCCTATCAAAAGATACAAAAGGTCAATTTGTCCTATTTTGGGTGATGTTCACTTGGTTTCTCCACTGTACATTTACTCTGTAACTGGAAATGAAATACTTTGAGACTATGTAAATGTCCTGTATTTATCAAACTCACACGCACTTATTTTAACATCCATTGATGATTCTTGCCTGAATCAATTATTACTGTGATGGTTGCCACGTGGTGATTTTTTTTTTTTTTTTTTTTGCTGTGCTAGCTCTTCATTGCCACGTGGGCTTCTCTACTTGTGGTACTCGGGCTCAGTGACCCTGCAGCATGCTCCCCAAGCAGGGATCAAACCAGCGTCATTAGTATTGGAAGGCAGACTCAACCACTGGACCACCGGGGAAGTTCCCGAATGGTGATTTTTAAATTCTATTATTCCTTTCACATTTATTAGCTGGCATTCTATTGTTTTTTTTAAAAAACTTATCTTTCCTCCTACTTACTTATTAATACATTTATATACATATGGACTTTGAGATTCTTATTTTATTCAATGGTTATAGTGTACTATTATCATTTATTTTGGTGATATAATTTTGGTAAAGATATTAAGAAGAGGTGGCAAGAATACACAGAAGAACTATACAAAAAAGATCTTCATGACCCAGATAACCATGATGGTGTGATCATTCACCTAGAGCCAGACACCCTGGAATGCGAAGTCAAGTGGGCCTTAGGAAGCATCACTATGAACAAAGCTAGTGGAGGTGATGGAATTCCAGTTGAGCTATTTCAAATCCTAAAAGATGATGCTGTGAGAGTGCTACACTCAATGTGCCAGCAAATTTGGAAAACTCAGCAGTAGCCACAGGACTGGAAAAGGTCAGTTGTCATTCCAGTCCCAAAGAAAGGCAATGCCAAAGAATGCTCAAGCTACCGCACAATTGCACTCATCTCACACACTAGCAAAGTAATGCTCAAAATTCTCCAAGCCAGGCTTCAATGGTATGTGAACCGTGAACTTGCAGATGTTCAAGCTGGATTTATAAAAGGCAGAGGAACCAGAGATCAAATTGCCAACATCCACTGGATTATCAAAAAAGCAAGAGAGTTTCAGGAAAACATCTACTTCTGCTTTATGGGCTACACCAAAGCCTTTGTGTGGATCACAACAAACTGTGGAAAATTCTTCAAGAGATGGGAATACCAGACCACCTGACCTGCCTCCTGAGAAATCTGTATGCAGGTCAAGTAGCAACAGTTAGAACTGGACATGGAACAACAGACTGGTTCCAAATCAGGAAAGGAGTACGTCAAGGCTCTATATTGTCATCCTACTTATTTAACTTATATACAGAGTACATCACACGAAATGCTGGATGAAGCACAAGCACAATGCTGGAATCAAGATTGCTGGGAGAAATATCAATAATCTCAGATACACAGATGACACCACCCTTATGACAGAAAGTGAAGAAGAACTAAAGAGCCTCTTGATCAAAGTGAAAGAAGAGAGTGAAAAATTTGGCTTAAAACTCACCATTCGGAAAACTAAGATTATGGCATCCGGTCCCATCACTTCATGGGAAATAGGTGGGGAAACAAAGGAAACAGTGACAGGCTATTTTTTGGAGCTCCAAAATCCCTGCAGATAGTAACTGTAGCCATGAAATTAAAAAACACTTGCTCCTTGGAAGAAAAGCTATGACGAACCTAGACAGCATATTAAAAAGCAGAGACATTACTTTGCCAACAAAGGTCCGTCTAATCAAAGGTATGGTTTTTCCAGTAGTCATGTATGGATGTGAGAGTTGGACTATAAAGAAAGCTGAACGCCAAAGAATTGATGCTTTTGAACTGTGGTGTTGGAGAAGACTCTTGAGAGTTCCTTGGACTGAAAGGAGATCCGACCTTTCCTGATCCTGATCCGACCTGATCCTAAAGGAAATCAGTCCTGAATATTCACTGGAAGGACTGATGCTAAAGCTGAAGCTGAAGCTCCAATACTTTGGCCACCTGATGAGAAGAACTGACTCATTGGCAAAGATCCTGATGCAGGGAAAGATTGAAGGCAGGAGAAACGGGATGACAGAGGATGAGATGGTTGGATGGCATCACTGACTCGATGGACATGAGTTTGAGTAAGCTCCGGGAGATGGTGATGGACAGGGAAGCCTGGCGTGCTGCAGTTCATGGGGTCACAAAGAGTCAGACACGACTGAGTGACTGAACTGATTTTGGTGATCCAAATTTTTCCAGGTTTGACCAGTGGACAAGTTTCCAGGAACTAGGGCAAAATGTCAGACTAAAAATAAGAGAAAAAAATTAAATTTTTTAAATTAAAAACTAATTAAATTAAATTAGTCCAAGAGGTCCATCATCCAATAATAGGACTTCCAAAGAGGACACACACACACACAGACATCACACATAGGGACACACACAAACACATATACAGAGACACAGACCCATATATCCAAAGTCAGATACAAACACAAACATGGACACACACACTAGAAAAAATCATCAACAAGAAAATTAAATTTCCCCAAATGAAAATTTTTACATTGGAAGAACTTTTGGAAATCCCATTACAATGCATGACTGGTCAGAGCTCTAGGGACAAAGGAAAGACCCTACAAGTTTCTAGAGGCTGGGGAGTAGGGCAGATGACTACATACAAAGGGTCAAGAGCCAGAAGAGCCTCATATTTCTCAACAGCACTAGAAGCCAGAAGCCAATGACCTCAAATTTCTGAAAGAAATTTTTCCCAAATTCAGTTCTCTACCCAAATTATCAGTCAGTTCTAAATCTGTTCAAACTACCAATCTCAGACATTCAAGTTCTCAAAAGTTTTCATTTTTAAGCACTCTGTCTTAGGAAACTATTAACCCAAACTTCTACCCAAAGCAGGCAGTAGACCAAGAAAAGGGCTTCCCTGATGGCTCAGATGGTAAAGAATCTGCCTGCAATGCAGGCAACCTGGGTTCAATCTCTGATTTGAGAAGATCCCCTGAGAAGTAAATGGCAACCCACTCCAGCATTCTTGCCAGGATAATCCCATGGACAGAGGAGCTTGGCAGGCTCCAGTTCATGGGGTCGCAAAGAGTTGGACATGACTAAAGCAACTTCACACACAGAGACTAGGATAAAAGAGACCAGAGATATAGAAAACAAGGGATCCAGCACAGGAGAAAGGAGAAAAGATCCCTGGATGATGGCAAAGGGTGGTCCCAGGACATAGCTGTGCACTAGGCATGGGGCCATGCAGTCCACAGGGGAGCAGGTCAGAAGGCTTCATGAGCTGTACCTTTGGGAAGATGCAACTCATACAAACCTGATGCATCTGAATGTTTTGAGAGAAGATTTAGACCATTGGTGAAGTATTTGGATTTGAATTAATAGTAAATATATAGAAAACCAAGCAAAGGAATAAACCACGCAATTAACAACTTCTGGGGGGAAGAAATTTTATGCAGGAAAGGAAAAATGAGCATTGTGTACTACATGGCTCAGCTTTAAATGGCATTTACATAGACACAATAATCGAAACACTGTTAAAACAACCAGATTAGGCCCAAGATGGAGTCACTCATGCTAAGCCACATGCCAGCAAATCAAAATTTAACTAAGTTTCTACGCTCCGCTCTCCCAAAAAAAGAAGGCCTAGGTCAACCAACCAATCAGTTTGCCTGCTCCACACAAGGTACCCAACCTGGTCCACCACTCCTTTTTGTGTCAAATGCCTAGTATGACTTCCTTGAACCTGCTCCCTTTATTCCATGAAAATCTCTCACCTAGGGACTTCCCTGGCGATCGAGTGGTTAAGACTCCACACTCCCAATGCAGGGGGCCTGAGTTCCATCCCTGGCCAGGGAACTAGATCCCATATGCCGCAACTAACACCCGGCGCAGCCAAATAATTAAGTATTTTTTTTAAAAAGAAAGGAAAAAGAACTCTCACCTTGTACAGCTCTGCAGAGCTCCTTTCTGTCTGTTAGATTGGATGATGCCTAATTCATGAATTGCTGAATAAAAATCTACTGGAACAGCACGTTGTCTGTGGAAATTTTTCTTTTCGTAACACTACATATTGACTTAGCCAGAATGGTGATATATTCATTTTGGGAGAATGAGAAGAATGTATATAAGAAGGGAGGGCTAGGAAGAAAAAAATAAAACAAAATATCTTTATCTTCCATAGCAGAGATTCAATAGAAAAATACAAGACATCTTCATTCAAACCTGGTATTTAGAGAAGCAGTAGTAAGTAGACGGAAGAATTAGCTGAAAGATATTTTTTCACCACTGTGTGACAAGGCAAATGGAGAGGGGAGAGGTGAGGGGCAGCTGTTGTTTTTTTAACAGTCCTTGCATCGCTATATGACTCTCCAAAGTATATACATCTATAACTTTGCCAAAAAATTTTTTTCTAAAGCAACACTAAAATATTTTAAAGATAAGAAACAGAAGACGTATGCATTGAAATTATATAATCACACCATTATTTTAAATAGCAGAGTTGTATGTAATTTAAATTCTGAAGAGCAGAGAAATGCCTGTATATTTAGGTTTGTGCTGTACTGTGCTTAGTTGCTCAGTGGTATCCAACTCTTTGTGACTCCATGGACTGCAGCCTGCCAGGCACCTCTGTTCATGGGATTCTCAAGGTGAGAATACTGGAGTGGGTTGCCATGCCTTCCTCCCAACCCAGGGACTGAACTCAGGTCTCCTGCATTGCAGGTGGATTCTTTACCATCTGAACCACCAAGGAAGCCCAAGAATACTGGAGTGGGTAGCCTATCCCTTCTCCAGGGAATCTTCCCGACCCAGGAATCGAACCTGGGTCTCCTGCATTGCAGGCAGATTCTTTACCAGCTGAACTACCAGAGAAGCCTGTATTTAGGGTTGCACCCACACAATTATATATGTAAGTAAATTAAAATACCGTTTACAGAGAAGTTATAATGGCTGAAGAAAATGCCTAAGAAAATGCCTCTGACTCCAGTGCTAAGTGAAACTAACAGGTCACCAAAATGCTCTATATGTGTTGAGCTTTTTCTGTTTCTGTTTTTGGTTTTTGTTTCTCTTATTTATTTTTCAATAAAAAGTTTTGCATAGAAATAAGGCTAGAAGTAAAGACAACAAAATATTAACAGTGGTTGGATTTAGATAACGAGGCTTTGGATTCTTTACAAAACCAGTTCTATTTTTTTTTAATTTAATAGATATTCTTTTGGAGCTTTAAAACTATTTTAATAACAATATTAAATATGTGGCCACTATAGAAAATTGAAAGCATTAACATGAACCAAGAATAAAAGAAAAGGCATGGAGAGTTATTTTTTTATTATGAAAAAATGCAGACATATTAAAGAGCAGAGATTTCTCCCTCGTGTATGCTCAGTGGCCTGGGAGCAGCCATGTCCAAGATGGACTGGCCAACTGGGACTTGACCAAGGCTTCCAAGACTTGGCCTTGACTTTGAGACAGACTTTAACTTCAGTGCCAAGATTGCTTTAAAAAAAAAAACCTGAGATAAAATCTTATTGGAAAAAAAAAACTGAACCAGTTTTAATGTTGAGTTTCCAGTTAAGTCCTAGAAACTAAAAAGTCACCCACGCAAAGTTTCAGAAGAATTTCAGAAACTGGGTGACTAACTATGAAAGTTGGAACAAATAATTTTCACACTGACCATCTCTTGTTTTATGTGGTTCAGTGCTAAACCCCCAGCCTGCTGTCTCTCAGTTTCCATTTGAGTTTTGTGCTGCTCCTTAGAGTCATGAGTCACGTGAGAGTCAGTTTATATTGCCTTGGTGTACTCATAGAAAAGGGGGATAATACTTATACATTAAAAAAGTTTTAGTAAGGTTGAACATATATAATTTCGGGCTACTCATATCAAAGAGTAATTGTCCATTGCAGTGTCCATAATAGAGGTTTTTGTGGAGAAATGCATGAAAACTACATGTTGGAGATGGAAGAAGAGAGAAAGAGAAATTCAATTTGCCCTGCCACTCTCAGGACCTCTGGGAGGAAAGAAAGGGAAGCAGGGGCCACTCTAGGCTGAGTGAAAGGGGACAAGCGACCTCTGCTCGTGAAGAAAGTGGCTCAATGTTGACAGAACAAGCAAGTGAGGCCACAGGGTTGGTGGGAGTGGCCCTCTGAGAACAGGAGGAAACTCCATCCAACCCAGAATTGGGCAGAAACTCTGGGAGACACTCGGGCCCTTCAGTAAAGCAGTCTTGGCCTGTAAATACTATTACTTTGGTTTTGTTTTTTTTTAAGTTGCCATTTTTCTCCCCATTTGGCAGCAAATCTGTGGGATTAACGCCCACTCTGTTCCACTCTGGAAACTGTCTCAACTGGCTCTGTGACATGCCTGAAGCAGCTGCCAAGAGGTTAAGAGACTGAATAGAGCTGGCAAAAGCTCGTGTAATTTTTAGCAAATTATCTGTCTTCTCAGAAAGACTGTGTGATAACTTGTTCCTGGAGGCTGAGGAGTCTCTGGCTGGGTAGACCCAATCCTTGTGCCCAGATAAAGGCAGGCCTCCCCTCTTGGGGTGACTCTGCACAGCCCCCCTACCCACCCCCTAGAAGTGGCTGGGAACACTGGCTCCATTTACAGGACCACACTGCAGCTGGCTGCCCCTCTCCACAGAGGACATGCTGATGTGACACTTCCATCTAGCCTTCTTTTGTGCTCTACTGGTTTAATTGATGATTCCATTTCTCACTTCCCATCCTTTCTTTCTTATTACTTCAATTGAGGTATAACTGAGACACCTAAAAGGCACACATCTTCAGTGTACTGTTTGATGAGTTTTCAGATTTCTACACCCACGAGAGCACCATCATTTCCCAAGAAATGTCCTCCATGTAACTTCCTCTCACCTACAATGAAGGTCATCATAATTCCAAATGGTTCCACCATAGACCCATTTCATCTGTTCTTGAAGTGCACCTCATTCGCACACTGTTTACTCTTTTGTATCCAGTTTCTTTCACTCAACATATTTTTGAGTGTACCGATGTTGTGTGTATCTGTTCTTTGTGATTTTTATTGTTGAGTAGAATTCCATTGTGTGGAGATGATGTCTATCCTTGATCCATTCATCCATTGAGGGACATATGAGTTGCTGCCAGTTTGGGGTTATTGGAAATAAAGCTGTTGTCAATGTTCTTGTACATGTCTTCATGTGATTTATGTACACTCTTGTTGTACAGAAGAATCAATTTCTCCTAGGGAAGACCAAGGCAGTTAGGTCTGGGTCCAAAATCTTCATTGAGAGCAACGGGACATTGGCAGGATGGCCAGAGGCCCGACTCACAAATAGATATAGGGCATCAAAGAAGTGCCCCAGGTATTCCCACTCAAGGAGGTTGTCCGATGCTCCTAACAGTTCAAAGGCAGCTGTGTCTGATGGCAGTGAATGGAGTCATGATTGAGCTCAAGTTTTTATTTTTGATTAAAATTTTGTGCTTGGTTGATTTCTTCAGACTCTGGCAAGTCTAACATAAATGACTTGGACATCATCTATGGGGTTTGAACCCACCTCTTCATAGATGACCCTGCCCTATCCCTTCACTCAGGAGAGGGTATTAGCCATGGGTCCAGAAAAAGGACTACTGATTCCACCCCATGCCATGGAGAACAAGGAAACTGATCTAGGCCCCCTTGCAGAATCTATGTTGCTGAAGAAGTTTCCCCACAGTCACAATGATGTCCTCCTCCCATTTCCACTCCTGAAGGGCAACTTCACAGATTTATTGAGTGTTTACTGTGTGTCAGAAACAAATCATTTCATTTTGTTGTGTGCTTGTTCACTTCTTGCATGCATTTATTTCTTATATAGACCCTGAGAGGTAAATATTATGTTATTTTTTTCATAGGTGAGGAAGCCATGGCTTAGAGAAAATAAACATCTTAGGTTGAGGCTGCCTTAACAAAATACTACAGATTAGGTGGCTTAAACAACAGAAACTTATGGTCTCACAGTTCTAGGGGCTGGAAGCTCAAGATCAGGGTACTGGCACGGTCAGGTTCTGGTGAGAACTCTCTTCCTAGCTTGTAGTGTGCTAATTTGCTTCAGTCATGTAGACAGACCCTTTTTGCCATGTCCCCACACAGCAGGGAGAGGGAGCAAGTTCTCTGGTACCTTTGCTTATAAGGATACTAATTCCATCATGGAAGGCCCCAGCCTTATGACTTCATATAAACCTACTTGTTTCCTAAAGGCCCCATCTCCAAATACCATCACACTGGGGGTTAGGGCTTCAACATATGAATTGGGGAGGAGGGCACAATTTAGTGCATAGTAGTCAATTGTCCATGGCACACACTAGTGAGCAGTGGACCTGGGGTTTGAGCCTAGGTCTGATTCTAGAGTCCATGTACTTAACCATCATGCTATAATATAATGCTTTGATGGTATCAAGACCTCTGCTCACATTCATGTTCTACCACCAACCATTGGGATGGGATACAGCCAGGTAGATCCTGAGTGTCAGGCCACAAGGTCAGAGCACAGTGGCAAGGACTACCAACCCAAATGTACCACCAGACTCCGAGTCCAAGCCCACCCCTGCATTTGCTCTTTTTCCTGCTTGGGATTTCTTAGGACTAGCCACCCTTCAAAACCCAGCTGAAGCTTACCTGCTCCTGGAGGGGTCTTTCCTGTTGATACTGCCCCTCAATAGTCTCCTTATCAAGCACTTCTTGTCTTCATGATCAGTTATACAATCAGCCCCATGTTCACTATCTTGTTCATTGTCTCTATGAGACATTTTTCTGTAGGAGAGAAAGAGAAGGTCTGAACTATGTTGGTCTAATGAAAAGTCAGGAGGGGAGAGAAGTGCCAGAGAGTGTTCAGTTGAGGTCCTTGATTAGAACAAGGGGGAGATAATAAAAGATTACTACTCATGTGAGGATATTTGGCAGAATGGAAGAGGCTAACAACCTTCATCCCTACCCTATACCTTACATAAGCATTCTGGTGGATTATAAAACTAAATATGGACAAAACTTTGAGACTTCTGAATAGAATATGGAAGAATATCTTCATGACATGAGACGAAGGAACATTTTCTTAAGACACAAAAAGCAATAATCACAAAGCAAAAGATTGATACATTTGATTACACTAAAATTTTGCAAATTTCAATTCATTAGACGACTACATAAAGAAGACACAAAATGAGAGAAGATATTTGCAAATCAGTCATTAACAAGGGACTCACAGGGAGTTGGTTCCCTGGCGGTCCAGTGGTTAGGACTCAGTGCTCTCACTGCCAGGCCCAGGTTTGATCCCTGGTCAGGGAAGGCTTCACTGATAGCTCAGTTGGTAAAGAATCCGCCTGCAATGCAGGAGACCTGGGTTCAATCCCTGGGTTGGGAAGATCCCCTGGAGAAGGGAAAGGCTACCCACTCCAGTATTCTGGCCTGGAGAATTCCGTGGACTGTATAGTCCATGGGGTTGCAAAGAGTCAGACATGACTGAGTGACTTTCAGGGAATTAAGATCCCACAAGACCAGTGTCACTGCCAAAAATAAATTTTTTTAAAGAAAAAAAGAACTCATTCAGAATATATAATGAATATGTACATACAAATGAAGGGGGAAAAGGCAACTCAGTATAAGAATGGGGAAAAAACTGCAATAGCCATTTCGAACAAGTAAATATAAGTAGCTAATAAGCATATGAAAAACTACTTGACCTCATGTTAAAGAAGGAATACAAATTAATACCATGATGATATAACACTATACACATATCATATTGGCAAACACTTAAAAGTCTGATAACCCCAAATGTTGGGGAGGATGTGCAGCAAAGTAACTCAAAATGGCTGATGAGTTGCAAATTAGAAAATGCTTTAGCATATTCTGACAAAGGTGAAGATACACATATCCTATGACCTAGCAGTTCTACTCAGGTATATACTAAAGAAATTCATGCATACATTCACCTCAATTTATGACAAGTCCCTCATTTTCCATCTTTGTGTTTTTGAGCTATGCACTGAAGTATTTCTTCAACTTGAGTTTGCAAGCCACCATGTTGTGTCTTAACAACAACCATCCTTTTCTTCTAATCAGCTCCTGAATTGAGCACTTGGGAAATAATGCTAACTCAGAAAATATTTTGCACTGAAAATGACTCCTCCCATGTTCATATTTTTTTAATCAAATGGTTATCTTGAACAAGTTGCGCTGGACAAGTGTTATTCCTGATCTGAATTATCTTTTCTCTAGTTTCTGGGACTTCTTAGATGAGTTAGTTTTACTTGGGGCTGAAGTCCAGTTATTAAAACACAGAGGCAGTAGACCTCAGAGTGGTAGAAGACAAAGTGGTCTCATCTCTCAGGGGCTCCCCATAGAAACAGGCAGGCTTCCAGTTTCCTGCTGAAGCCCTAGAAGAAAATGTTCCTTCTCCAAGGTCACTTCACACCTCCTTACACTCAGACATGGAAAGGACACCATGGCCTACCATGGTCTCTTGGAAGTCCATATAATCAAACCCACCTGAGGGAATCCAATGACAGTCCCCCTCCTCCCACCTTGAGATCCATGTCTTTCTGACCTGAGCTTTTTCCAGTAGCTACCTCATTCTTTTCACTGCTTTATATTTTATTGAAGTATAGTTGAATTACAAAGTTGTATTCATTACTGCTCTGCAGCAAGGTGACTCAGTTATACACACACACACACATATATATATATATATATATATATACACACACACACACACACACACTCTCTCTCTTTTTCATATTCTTTCCCACTATGTTTTATCACAGGATATTGAATATAGTTCCCTGTGCTACATAGTAGGACCTTGTTGTTTATCCATTCTATACATATCAGTTTGCATCTGCTAATCTCAAACTCCCAATTCAAGCCTCTCCCATTGCCCTCCCCCTTGGTAACCACCATTCTTTTCTCCATGTCCCTGATTCTGCTTCTGTTTCAATAGATAAGTTCATTTGTGTCATATTTTAGATTCCATACATAAGTGATATCATATGGTATTTGTCTCTTTCTGACTGACTCCACTTAATAATATAATCTGTAGTTGCATCTGTGTTACTGCAAATATTATTTCATTCCTTTTTATGGCTGAGTACTATTCCATTGTATATATGTACCACATCTTTATCCATTTATATGTCAATGGACATTTACTGTTTCCATGTCTTGGCTATTGTGAATAGTGCTGCTATGAACATAGGGGTGTATGTATGTTTTAGAATTATGGTTTTGTCTTTATATGTGCCCAGGAGTGGGATTGCTGGATCATATGGTAATTCTATTTTTACTTTTCTGAGAAACTGCCATACTGTCTTCCACAGTGGCTGCACCAACTTACATTCCCATCAACAGTGCAGGACAGTTCCCTTTTCTCTACACCTTCTCCAGCATTTGTTTTTGTAGACTTTTTAATGATGGCCATTTGGCCAGCATGAAGTAGTACCTCATTGTAGCTTTGATTTGCATTTCTCTAATAACTAGTGATACTGAGCATCTTTTCATGTTGGAGAAACGTCTCTTTAGGTCTTCTGCTCACTCTTAAATTGGGTTGTTTGCTTTTTTGTTGTTGAGTTGTATGAGCTGTTTGTATATTTTCAAAATTAAGCCCTCATCAGTCACATCATTTGAAAATATTTTCTCCTATTCTGTAGGTTGTCTTTTTGTTTTGTTTATGGTTTCCTTTGCTGTGCAAAAGCTTGTAAGTTTGATTAGGTCTCGCTGTTTACTTTCATTTTTATTTCCATTTCCTTGGGAGACTGAGCAAAGAAAACATTGGTGGAATTTATATCAGAGAATGTTTTACCTACGTTTTCTTCTAGGAGACAGGAAATAGCAAGGGGATTTTCTTTATGTGAGGAGGCACTGTTAGTTTTTGAGGCATAGGATCCAGACAGAACACAGAATGGTACACATTCTGTGGAATGGAACACAGAAAGGTTGCAGCAGCTGTTCAGAATGCAATCTACGATGAGAAAAAAAAGAGCTACTACTCAGACACTACTGGATCATTTTTTCAAGAGGGTAGATAGAATTGAATCCAGCAAGGAACCAGTCCAATCAGTGTCAGTCATGAGTGAAATTGCAGCTTGCCCTCCATCTCCTGTTGCTGACGATCATTCATCTCTACCATCTCCCATCTCCTCTTCCTCCTCCAGTCAGTAACTCTTCTTGCTTGTTCACTTGATGCCAGCCCCTGTATGCCAGCTGTTGTACCAATCTACAGTACTTTTCAAGGTACTGTACTGTAAGATCAAAAAATGTTCTATTTTTTGTGTTTGTTTTTATGTTTTATTTGGCGAAAAGTATTATAAATCTACAACAGTATAGTACTCTAGAGCTGATTGTGTTAGTTGGGTGCCTAGGCTAACTTTGTTGGTCTTGGTGAACAAATTGGACTTACTACTAATGCACTCTCAGAACTGAACTCGTTCATATGTTGGGGACTTACTGTACTAAAAAAATGTCTCAAATCAATGATCTCAGTTTCCACCTAAAGAAACTAAAATAAAAGCAGCTAAAGAAATCTGAAGTAAACAGAAGGAAGGAAAATAATAAAGATGAGAGGGAAAATTGAGGACAAAAAAATAGAAATACTATAGGGAAAAAACAGTGAAATAAAAAATTGATTTTTTTAGAAGATCAAGAAAATTTGTAAACCTCTAGCCTGACTGGTGGGGAGAGAAAAAGAAAAATTCACTAATATCAGGAATGACAAAGAACTGTAGAGTCCACAGATATTAAAAGGATAAATTACTTGAAAGCCACAAACTACCAAAGCTCACTCCAGAAGAAATATATATATTAAAGAAAATAATCTTGTAATTATAATATTCTATCAGATATTTTAGGAAGAAATAACACTAGTTTTAAACAAACTCAAGAAAACGGAGGAGAGAAAATACTTTCCCATTCATTCTCTGAGGCCAAATTACCCTGACAACAAAACCAGACAAAAACCTTATCAGAAAATACAACTGTTGACCAATATCCCTCATGAACACAGATATAAAAATCTCAACAAAAATTGGCAATATATAATCCACCAATATATAAAATAAAACAGCATGAACAAGTGGGCTTTATCCCAAGAGTTTAATATTAGTTTAACTTTTATTAATAAAAATCAACACCGTAGCGGCGCGCGAGCGGGCCAGGCGGGTGGCCGAGTTGTCCAAGAAATAACTTCACCAAGATGTCCAGTGATCGGCAGAGGTCCGATGATGAGAGCCCCAGCACCAGCAGTGGTAGTTCAGATGCAGACCAGTGAGACCCAGCAGCTCCAGAGCCTGAAGAACAAGAAGAAAGAAAACCTTCTGCCACCCAGCAGAAGAAAAACACCAAACTCTCTAGCAAAACCACTGCTAAATTATCCACTAGTGCTAAAAGAATTCAGAAGGAGCTAGCTGAAATAACCCTTGATCCTCCTCCTAACTGCAGTGCTGGGCCTAAAGGAGATAACATTTATGAATGAAGATCGACTATACTTGGTCCACCAGGTTCTGTATATGAAGGTGGTGTGTTTTTCCTGGATATCACATTTTCATCCGATTATCCATTTAAGCCACCAAAGGTTACTTTCCGCACCAGAATCTATCACTGCAACATCAATAGTCAGGGAGTCATCTGCCTGGACATCCTTAAAGACAACTGGAGTCCTGCTTTGACTATTTCAAAGGTTTTGCTGTCAATCTGTTCTCTTTTGACAGACTGCAACCCTGCGGATCCTCTGGTTGGAAGCATAGCCACTCAGTGTTTGACCAACAGAGCAGAACATGATAGGATAGCCAGACAGTGGACCAAGAGATATGCAACATAATTCACATAATTTGTATGCAGTGTGAAGGAGCAGAAGGCATCTTCCCACTGTGCTGCAAATCTTTATAGCCTTTACAATACAGACTTCTGTGTATATGTTATACTGATTCTACTTTCTGCTTTTATCCTTTGGAGACTGGGAGACCCCCCAAAAAGGTAAATGCTATCAAGAGTAGAACTCTGTAGCTGTAGATTAGTTCTGTTTAAAACGCCTACTTGCAAGTCTTGCTTCTTTGGGATATCAAAATGTATTTTGTGATGTACTAAGGATCCTGGTCCTGAAGTCTACCAAATATTATAGTGCATTTTAGCCTAATTCATTATCTGTATGAAGTTATAAAAGTAGCTGTAGATGATTAGGAATTATGTCATTTGTATTAAACCCAGATCTATTTCTGAGTATGTGGTTCATGCTGTTGTGAAAAATGTTTTTTACCTTTTACCTTTGTCAGTTTGTAACGAGAGGATTTCCTTTTACCCTTTGTAGCTCAGAGAGCACCTGATGTATCATCTCAAACACAATAAACATGCTCCTGAAGGCATAAAAAAAAAATCAATGTAATTCACCATATTAGCAAGCTAAAAAAGAAAAAACATATAATCATCTCAATCAACGCAGAAAAATCACTTTATTAAATTCAACACATGTTTCTGATTTTTTAAAATCTCAGCAAACCAGCAATAGAAGAGGATGTCCTCAATCTTCAAGGGGAATCTATGAAAAACCTTCAATTAACTAGAACTGGGAATAAGCAAGGATGTCTGCTCTGACCACTTCAACATTGTACTAGAGGTTCTAGCCAGTGCAAAACAGCAAGAAAAAGAAATAAAAGGTAGCCAGGTTGGGAAGGAAGCCGTTAAACTAACTTTATTCACAGGTGGTATAATTCTTTAGGTAGAAAACTGTCAGGAATCTACAGAAAAGCTACCAGAACTAATAAATGAGCTAAATAAGGTTGCAAGACACAAGGTCAATATTTAATAATCAATTATAGTTCTATAAAATAGCAACAAACAATTGGAAATTAGATTTTTTAAAGCACACAATTTACAATAGCCTCAAAAATATAAAAAACTTAGATCTGTTTACTGAAAACTATAAAATACTGCTGAGAGAAATTACAGAAGATCTAAATCACTGGAGAAATAGGCTTTTCATGAGTTTGAACACTCAGTATCGTCAAGATGTCAATTCTCCACAAATCGAGCTAAAGATTCAATGCAGTGTCAGTCAAAATTCCAACAGAGTTTTTTTTAATTGGCAAGCTAAAATTCATCGAGAAATGAAAAGACCCAGAATAGTTGAAACAATTTTGAAAAAGAAAAGTTGGAAAATTAATACTAGCTGATTGAAAGACTTCACAAAACACAAAAACTAAATTGAGATGACTCACAGACCTAAATGTAAAACCTGGTTTCCCCAGTTTTTATGGCTCAGAGGTAAAGAATCTAAATGTAAAAACTGAAACTATAAAGCTCCTAGTGGAAAACATAGCAGAATACCTTTGAGACAAAAAACAAAAAACCAAAAGACCTAAACATTATAAAAATAGATAAAATAGACGTTATCAAAATTGAGACTTTGGCTCATCAAGACACCATTAAGAAAATTAAAAGGCAAATCACAGACTGGGAAAACTATTTGTAATGCAAATGTCTGACAAATGCCTTATAATCAGATTATACAAGGAGCCTTCCACAAATCAGTAACAGAAAAGGAACCCAATTTTAAATAAGCAAAAGATTTGCATGAAACGATATTCAGCTTTTGAAAGAAAGTGAAAGTGTTAGTTGCTTAGTTGTGTTGGACTCTTTGTGACCCCATGGACTGTAGCCCACCAGGCTCCTCTGTCCATGGAACTTCTCCAGGCAAGAATACTACAGTGGGTTGCCATGCCCTCTTCCAGGGTATCCTCCCAACCCAGGGATTGAACCCAGGTATCCCACATTGCAGGCAGACTCTTTACCATTTGAGCTACTCAGGAAACCCCCCTCAACTTTTAGTTACCACAGAAATGCAAATTATTTCCTCGAGGAGACACTACACATCGACTAGAACGGCTAAACTTCTAAAATCTCGAACACCAAATGTCTATAAGGATGCAGAGCAGCTAGAGCTCTCATGTATTTCTGGAGGAAGTGTAAACTGGTACAACCACTTCAAAAATATATCTAACAATTTCTTGTGAAGTTAAATATATACCTGTCTTAGGATCCAGCTATGTTTATTCTCAGAAAAACAAAAATCGGAAGCAAAAATCAGAAACAACCTAATGCAAATATCAGGACAATTGACAAATACATTGTATTCTACTCATACATTGAGATTATACTCAGCAATAAAAAAAAGAAGGAACTACTCATACACCCATCAACACACATAAATTTCAAAAACATTAGGCTTGGTGAGGGAAGTCGAACACAAAAAAGTACATTTTACATGTTTTTGTTTCTATGCAGTTTGTGTGTGTGTGCTCAGTCATGTCCGACTCTTTGTGACCCCATGGACTGTATCCTGCCAGGTTCCTCTGTCCATAGGATTTCCCAGGCAAGAATACTGAAGCAGGTTGCCATTTCCTACTCCAAGGGATCTTCCCAATCCAGGGATTGAATCCACATCACTTGCATCTCCTGCACTGACAGGTGGATTCTTTATCACTAGTGCTACCTGGGAAGCCCATGAAGTTTAAGAATAGCAAAATTAATCTATGGGGATGGAAATCAGAAAAGTGGTTCCCAGGGGAATAGCAAGGGGGGAGGTGATAGAATGGAAAGGACACAATGGCAATACATTACGGATTGAGGTGTAATGTTCAGTTCAGTCGCTCAGTTGTGTCCGACTCTTTGAGACCCCGTGAACCACAGGATGCCAGGCCTCCCTGTACATCACCAACTCCCGGAGTCCACCCTAACCCATGTCCATTGAGTGGGTGATGCCATCCAACCATCTCATCCTCTGTCTTCCCCTTCTCCTCCTGCCCTCAATCTTTCCCAGCATCAGGGTCTTTTCCAATGAGTCAACTCTTTGCAGCAGGTGGCCAAAGTATTGGAGTTTCAGCTTCAGCATCAGTCCTTCCAATGAACACCCAGGACTGATCTCCTTTAGGATGGACTGGTTGGATCTCCTTGCAGTTCAAGGGACTCTCAAGAGTCTTCTCCAACACCACAGTTCAAAAGCATCAATTCTTCTGTGCTAAGCTTTCTTTATAGTCCAACTCTCACGTCCATACATGACTACTGGAAAAACCACAGCTTTGACTAGACGGACCTTTATTGGCTAAGTAATGTCTCTGCTTTTTAATATGCTGTCTAGGTTGGTCATAACTTTCCTTCCAAGGAGTAAGCGTCTTTTAATTTCATGGCTGCAATCACCATCTGCAGTGATTTTGGAGCCGAGAAAAATAAAGTCGGCCAGTTTCCCCATCTATTTGCCATGAAGTGATGGGACCAGATGCCATGATCTTAGTTTTCTGAAAGCTGAGCTTTAAGCCAACTTTTTCACTCTCTTCTTTCACTTTCATCAAGAGGCTCTTTAGCTCTTCTTCACTTTCTGCCATAAGGGTGGTGTCATCTGCATCTCTGAGGTTATTGATATTTCTTCCGGCAATCTTGATACCAGCTTGTGCTTCTTCCAGCCCAGCGTTTCTCATGATGTACTCTGCATATAAGTTAAATAAGTAGGATGACAATATGCAGCCTTGATGTACTGCTTTTCCTATTTGGAACCAGTCTGTTGTTCCATGTCCAGATCTAGCTGTTGCTTCCTGACCTGCATACAGATTTCTCAAGAGGCAGGTCAGGTGGTCTGGTATTCCCATCTCTTTCAGAATTTTCCACAGTTTATTGTGATCCACACAATCAAAGGCTTTGGCATAGTCAGTAAAGCAGAAATAGATGTTTTTCTGGAACTCTCTTGTTTTTTTGATGATCCAGCGGAAGTTGGCAATTTGATCTCTCGTTCCTCTGCCTTTTCTAAAACCAGCTTGAACATCTGGAAGTTCACGGTTCACGTATTGCTGAAGCCTCACTTGGAGAATTTTAAGCATTACTTTATTAACATGTGAGATGAGTGCAATTGTGCGGTAGTTTGAGTATTCTTTGGCATTGCCTTTCTTTGGGATTGGAATGAAAACTGATCTTTTCCAGTCCTGTGGCCACGGCTGAGTTTTCCAAATTTGCTGGCATATTGAGTGCAGCACTTTCACAGCATCATCTTTCAGGATCTGAAATAGCTCAACGGAATTCCATCACCACCACTAGCTTTGTACACATTACGCCACTAATGTACACATTTGTCAAAACTCACCAAACTGTACACTTAAGAGCTGTTCAGCTTACTGTATGCAACCATATCTCAAAAGAACCAAAAAAAAGCAAGTTTAAAATACAGGCAAATAGTCTCTAAATATATGAAAAATTGCTCAACCTTAGTTATAAAAGAAATATAAATTAATGCTATCCTAAGATTTCACTTTCACCAATCATATTTGTGAAACATCAAAATGTTCCAAGGTATAGTCTGTAGGCAAAATTGCAGGAAAAACAGCCATGTTCATATATTGCTGGGTAAGTGCAACATAATGTAACTATGAAGGGTATTACCAAGTACAACTATATATGCACTTACCTTTGGCCCAGCAATCAAAACCTCTAGGACTCTATCCTGAAGATAAATACCTCCATAAATACAAAACAAATGCATAAGATCATTAAGACATTATTTGAAACAGGAAAAGACTGAATATTTCCTCAAATGTCCATCATTAGGAGATGGTACATGCAAAGAACAGTGAAGTACCATGAATTGATAATAATTCTTAGGACATATTCAGTGGGGGAAAAAAAAAACAACATATAGAGATATACCTTGATATATGATATATATATACCAGATATAGAGAACAAACTAGTGGCTAGCAGTAGGGAGGGGGAGGGACAACATAGGGGGTAGGGGATTTTTTGAAAAGGGTTATGGGTGGGACTTTGCTGGTGGTCTAGTGGTTAAGACTTAGCACTTTCATTCCAGGGGTGTGGGTTTGATCTCTGGTAGGGGAACTTAAGCAGTCAATCCTAAAGGAAATCAACCCTGAATATTCATTGGAAGGACTGATGCTGAAGCCAAAGCGCCAATATTTTGGCCACCTGATGCACAGAGCCAACTCATTAGAAAAGACCCTGCTGCTGGGAAAGATTGAAGGCAGGAGGAGAAGGGGACGGCAGAGGGTGAGATGGTTGTATGGCATCACTGATTCAATAGACATGAGTTGGAGCAAACTCCAGGAGATGCTAGAGGACAGGGAAGCCTGGCGTGCTGCAGTCCATGGGGTCACAAAGAATTGGACACAACTGAATGACTGAACAACAAGGGGGACTAAGATCCCACATACTGCTGGATATGGTGCCAAAATGAATGAATAATTTTTCCTTAAAAAAGGGTTATGGGATTATGTGAAATCATGTGTGAAACTTTTGAAAATTCTAAAGCACTATAGATTTTTAATAACTTTCCTTCAATAACTTTTAATTGCTTAGTAGTATTCCTGTGTATGGTTATTCTAAAATTTATTAATCAGCTGATGAACATTTGGGTTGTTTCATTGTTGCTATGTCAAATAAAGCTGCTACAAAAACCCACAACAGCAAAAAACCAAAGTGCCAAATAACGTATACAGCATGCTACATCTTGTGTAAAAAAAGAAGGGAACTAAAACTATATACACGAATTTACTTTTGGAAAAAGAAACAGGAAATATGAACTAACAAATTGAAAATGGTTACTTATCAGTGGTGAGTGAAGACAACTGAAAGGTGAAAGGGATGGGAACAAGACTTCCCAGAAGGCACCTTTTAGCATATTCTTGCATATTGGACTCTGTAAATGTTATATATTTTTAAAATAAAGTTAAATCAGAAGAAAGGGTGTGGGGAGCTATTAATAGATGGGGACTGAAGGAGGCCTAAAATGCAGGTTTCAGAGTGCTAGCATGACATGGACTTAATTCAGCGTTAACTAGCAAATTATCTAATGGCTCTTCAATGGACTCTTATTCATGAAATGTTTGTGTTGACATTATCTGGAGGAGCAGATGGAGTTGGTCTTACAGAGACATTCTATTTCATCAACTCTGAACCCCATTTGATTCAGGAAAACTTATGACAGGATAATTTGCAGGCTGATCAATATTGTAGAACTATCCAGGTTTTGTATACAATCCACAGTTGTATTTTCAAATCTTTGTTACTTATTAGGTTTTCTTAACTGAAATTTTTGATGTATCAATAGCTCATACCATTTTGAACTTGTCCCTACCCCTCTCAAATGTTTTCAGTACTGTAATCCAGAAAATCTTGTTGATCATTGATTTCGGTACTGATTTCCATTTATTAGACATAGAAGCTTTTCCATGTGCAGACATTTCAAAATTTGCATCTGAATACATTTAATGAAAGATGACATTTAAATCACGTATATGAAGTTTTCTAAAGATAATATTCTCGTCTAGCTTCACCCTGCCAAATATATTGCTCTATCACAAAGTGGAGAGCTAAAGTTAACACTTAGCTGCATGCATGCTAAGTTGCTTCAGTTGTCTGACTCTTTGCGACACTATGGACTGCAGCCCTCCAGGCTCTTCTGTCCATGGGATTCTCCAGGCAAGAACACTGGAGTGGGTTGCCATGCCCTCCTCCAGGACATCTTCCCGACCCAGGGATTGAACCTGTGTCTCTTATGCCTCCTGGACTGGCAGGGGGGTTCTTTACCACTAGCGCCACCTGTGTATTTGCTTTCTCCTCTTTTCTCCCCTTACTCTTCTGTATCTCTGGGCATTTGTGAAAGTAGGTAATTCAGAGTATTGCTTTGTGTTAACCATACCTTTAATCTATTTGAAACCATTATACACTTACACCTGATTATAAATACCTTAAAAGAGTCCTTATGTTCATGAGGAAACTCTTTGTTGTTCATATTAAGACATGTTCCAATTTTTTAAAATTATTAAAAATAGTAATAAAAGACATGTTTAATCACTTGGCACTAAGATCATGGCATCCAGTTCCATCACTTCATGGCAAATAGATGAGGGAAAAGTGGAACCAGTGGCATTTTATTTTCTTGGGCTCCAAAATCACTGTGGATGGTGACTGCAGCCATGACATTAAAAGACGCTTGCCCCTTGGAAGAAAAGCTATGATAAACCTAGACAGCATATTAAAATGCAGAGACATCACTTTGCGAACAAAGGTCCGTATAGTCAAAGCTATGGTTTTTCCAGTAGTTGTGTATGGATGTGAGTGTTGGACCATAAAGAAGGCTGAGCGCCGAAGGGTTGATGCTTTCAAACTGTGGGGCTGGAGAAGACTCTTGAGAGTCCCTTGGACAACAAGATCAAATCAGTCAATTCTAAAGATCAACCCTGAATGTTCAGTGGAAGGGCTGATGCTGAAGGTGAAACTCCAATACTCTGGCCACCTGATTCGAAGAGGCTACTCATTGGAAAAGACCCTGATGCTGGGAAAGACTGAGGGCAGGAGGAGGGGGGCGATGGAGGATGAGATGGTTGGATGGCATCATTGAATCAATGGACAGGAGTTTGAGCAAACTCCAGAAGATGGTGAAGGACAAGGAAGCATGGCATGCTGCAGTCCGTGGGGTCACAGAGTTGAACGCAACTTAGCGATTGAACAACACATGGCACTGGAAAGTTTTTAAACCCTGAAAGAACTGTGACTCCACATCTTTTTTCAGGTTGGTATACTTTAAATTTTCATATTTTGAATATTTTAAATCAGATTCCCACCTTAAACTAGATTGGTAAGTGGTAGTCAGATCGAGTTTTAAAAATGTATATACCTCTTTACATTGAGATTACTTTATTTCTTGAAGTTTATTTGGTTTATTTCCTTTCTTGATGTTAAGTTTCTTGAGGCCATTATTTGGTTTTAGGATGGGTACAACTTAGTAGACATCACTAAGACTTAACAGGAATTTCCCTTTCCTCTCTCATTTCCACTTGAATTCATTGTTTGCATTTCCATCCTGATAATTCACCATCTTTTTCAACCATGATTGTGGACCCTAGTGCAACCTAAACCCATACTTCCTTCCCATTCTACAGAGTGCAACAATCTAGGAGTATGATGTTAGATCAGTACTACTTCCAACATGCTTCTTCTTAAGACCAACTTAACTACTATGGCATATATCCCAGCTTTCTCAGAATGGCCTCATTTGGGGATTGATGCCCTATCCAATTGCTAATAGCATTGTCCCCTTTCGATCTCAAAGGGGTTCTGGTTTGGACTATAAAAATAATGTCAGCCTACTTATAGGTTATACATTTTAAGACATTTTTCCTGTTAAAGAAATATTTGAAATGAAGTTTCTTTCAAGCATGGCTATGGGGTAAACACTCAGCAATTCCTCTTTGCAGTGAGAGGTAGAATAGCATTTGCTCTGGAGTCAGATCAACAAAGTTGCAATCTTAACTTCAATACTTAATAACCACAAACCTCCGGCAAGTTACATGATCTCTCTTTGCCTCATTTTACTTACCTGTAAGATGGGGCTAAAACAGCAGTCCCTAACCTTTTTGGCATCAGGGTTTCAAGGAAGACAATTTTTTCATGGACGTGGGAGAGGGGGTGGTTCAGGTGGTAATGAGTGATGGGGAGCTATGGAGAGCAGATGAAGCTTTGCTCACTAGCTTGCCTGCACCTCACATCCTGCCTGTACCACCCGGTTCATAACAAGCTACAGACCGGTAGCAGTCTGCGACCTGGGGGTTGGGGATCCCTGGGCTAAAACATACCTCAGAGGGTCACTGTTGAGGACTAAAAATAAAATACTGTGCTTTGCACATAGTAGGTATCTTTGCTGTTGTTGTTCAGTCGCTAAGTTGTGCCCAACTCTGCAACCCCAAGGACTGCAGAATGCCAGGTTCCTCTGTCCTCCACTATCTCCCCAAGTTTACTCAAATTCATGTCCATTGACTTGGTGATGGTATCATCTCTAGAGATAGATGATACCATCTCGAGGTATCTTTAGGCCATACGAAAAAATACTATCCTCATTTTCCTGTTCAACTAAAAAGTATGTCTTCCTTTCAATACCAAAATACTATCAATACATGGGTTGCTTCACGGTGTGGTGGTGGTTGGTGCTTTAGTTGCTAAGTCGTGTCCAACTCATTGTGACCCCATGGACTGGAGCCCACCAGGCTCCTCTGTCCATGGGATTTCCTAGGGAAGAATAGTGGAATGGGTTGTCATTTCCTACTCGAGGGGATCTTCCTAACCCAGGGATCGAACCCAGGTCTCCTGTATTGCAGGCAGATTCTTGACTGAGCTGCCAGAGATGCCACTTCATGGTATATATACACGAAACTATTAATTACTGTGTAAAGCACTCAAGACCATGATACAGTGTTTAAAATTGATGATTGTGTTATTTCACAATGACCAATGTAATTGAATCCCAGTGCTTTTGGAAAGACCAGTGACTCCATCATCCCTCAAATTCAATACCTTTTTGCATCCACTGTGATCCAGTTGTTGTTCCCTGGCAAATGTCACCATCTTGTGCTAAACCCAAAGAAATCCACTTAATCCTCATCTTTGCAACAGGGTATGGTCACTTTTGAAAACTTAGTTTTTCTAGTATCACCAAGGCTGTTTTAACTTTCTTCTCCACTGCAATCTCCTCTCCTCTTATATGCTGGCATTCTTAAGTGGGTATTTGATCTATCTCTCCTCACCATACAGTTCTTGTATGATTTCCTCTGGCACCACCTCGATTATGGACATATAGATACATGGCTCTGGTTCAAGCTTCTCCTCATTCCAACTACTTGGATGCACTACAAGCAATAAGAACTAGAATACTTCTTATTCTAGTTAGAAGCAACCCCCCACCCACAGGTAGACATCTAGTCGGTCCTGAACTTTGTCTTTCAAATCTGTGCTCCTTTCCAAACTCACAACATCCAAAGTTCAAGTCCAAATCAGTTCTTCCTTGAATTTCCATGTTTTAGAAATATCCCTTGGGCAGACATGTGGAAGACAAGAGTGTGCTAAAGCAGGCAAGAAGACTACAAATTCAATGCTGTTTTTGCTTAATTCTGTGGATGGGTCCACAGTAACTAGAGGGTAAAGTGTAAACATCTATCATGGAACAGCAGGCTTCCTATCCCTCCAGTTGCCTTTAACATTATTCTAACCCCTTAGTTCCCAAATCCTCTTGCTCTGCAAGGTGTGATATAAATCCTGCTGAAATGCAAGCCATACTACTACTCACCCTTCTTGTTCTCTCTTCTAGGTTTTGCTTGGCATATTAATGTGAATCTCCCATGAGACGTGTGTATGAAGAGTAGATCACATCTTATGTAGATTCACTTTTTAGGAGATGCTAAATATATTGACTAAATGAAAATACACATGATAATTTAAAGACGTTCTGAGAAGCAGGCACTTCATTTAAGGTAATTTCATAATATTACGTGATCTTTTACTTCAGTTGACTGGTAATTTTAAAGTTTCAACTGTCAAATTACTACTTCGGAAAAGTGACTTGGATTTCAGTTCTAAATGCAGAAGCCAGAATGTTTTAATTGATTTAACTTAAATGAGTTAAACAAGTTGAACTCCTATATCGACAGTGTAAGATTACTGTTTAGCTGGTGACAATGGGAAAAAAAATATGGTTTAATTCCCACTTTCTGGATCAACATTTTTTTTTAATACACTGTATTAGCTTCTTTCTCTAAACAATGTGTGTGTGTGTTAGGATGTTATTAAGGCACCCAGATAGAGTGTGGTTAGAGGGATTTATCTATACAAGCAGTAAAAAGAAAAAAAAAAAACCCATTCTATATTTTCTGAAACCTGAAAAATGTACATTATAAAAGCTGTTAAATTGATGAAAAGAAAGCAGTTTAAGTAAGACTTTGTTCATCTACTTATACTTCAGAGTAATGTTGATATATTTCATTTGTCTTTTATCCTCTTACCCATTCAAAGACTAAGTGAGCAAGTATTACTCTTGTCATTTAACTTTCAAATATGTACTTAGTTAACACCACTAACTTACTTTTAAACGTCAGACAACTTATGTTAATCTTGGCAATAAACTATATCTTAATAAAATGATAGAAAATAAGACATGTTAGTAAGATAAAGTAGAAATGGTTAAGGAACATTTAAGCATAGCTTTAGCATTCTGATAATCTTTGCTTCTGGATAGCTGCCTTGCCATATTTTTTTTTTTTTAAAGTATAGCTGATTTACAATGCTGTGTTAATTTCTTTGACTTGTAATTTTTATTTGCAAAAATGTTTGTCTTGAGTTCTTTTAAAAATATCAGTGGTTAAACATCTTAAGCAGCACTTAGACAAACACTCTTGCTTCTTCACTAAAACACATTTGCAATTATTTCCTTCTGAAATTGTTAAGAGATGACTGCTGCTAGTAGATTTTCAAGTTCAATATTTACCAAATTATTAACTAATTGGATAAAATGTCTCCATGCTTTCAAGCCTTCAAACTGTTTCTAGGAGGACAACATACTCCAAAACTATCTGAAAAAGAGAACTTGTTAATCCAATCAGCACAGCATTTCACCAGATAGGATTATAAATTCTCTTTAGTTATATATAATTTCACTTAGAGCATTCTCTATGCTTCTTCACTAAATATTCCTGGAAAAACCTTAGAAACAGCAGCATGATAAAATGAGAGTATGTGTCAAATGCAAGGTACACTATAATATGAAATACTATTGTTAATTAGAAGTGATTCTGTAAGGCTAATATAGCTTACTCTATTTTACTACTGCTACAGAATTGAAAGACTCCCTCCCCTGCCCATATCATGTCATGCAAGCAGGAAAGCATGAAATGTCAAAACTGCCTAACATTAAAAAATAAGTCTCTTAATTTATTTGCATTCTAAAATAGAGCCCCTCACCTGAATCTCTTTTCCATTAGAAAATACTAATAAATAATGTACAGGATTTGTCAAGCCAATATAACATGCCCTTTAAAACTTTAAGTTCAATCACTATTTGTTTTCTACTATTATACTACATTTTGGCAGCATCTGTTTATTGGTCTGTCATTGCAGAATTGCAACTTAACAATAAACCAGTCTGACATTTTAGGTCTTGAAGATACATACCATATATATTTCTTTAAAAATAATCATACTTTTGTAAGCAATACTTTACAGTAGACACCTCAAAAATCTACCATAGATGGGAAACTTAAAACGAGAAAAATTTAAGTTCTAAATCTTTATACATATATATCCAGATTTCTATATATATTATATATACATACACAAGTATATATAAAATATATATAATCAGATTTGAAAAATGAACAAAAACTGGGCACTGTACATAAAGTCTTTTTGAAACTCAAACAATAGAAAACTCTTTAAACATTAAACAATTTTAATAAAAGTTTCTGTACAATGCTAAGCAGTTTTATTTACACATAGAAAATGTAATAGGAGTAGTGTTTGAAATTACAGAACTCCTTAAAATTTCAATGGCAGGTAAATCTGGAAAAAATAACAGCATTCCATTCACAAATATTTTCAAGCAATAAATACGTATTTATAAATAGTGTAAATTTACATCAGGATTAGAAACAAAAATCACAAATCTGAAGTTTATTCCTTAGTCTATGTGCAATCCATTATCTTTGTGACTTGGCTGTTAATTTTTTAAACATTTTATTTAGGAACCAGAAGTGTAATAACCGTCATGGTTTCAAAACAAGACAGAAAAACATAAAAGCAGTAAAAAAGTTCCTTACCTAACTTTTCACATTAAAAAAAAGTTGACCAAATGAAGACTTAGAATTTCTAACTACCTTACAAAGAAATGACCAGCTAGGCTAGTATTTTTTTCCAAGGAAAATTCTGAAGAGGGGAAAAGACAGATGAAAACCAATTCGTCAGCCCAGAAATAGAGAAATATAAAAGAGGTTGTCTTCAAGTCAGTAGTCTGTATGATGTTGCCAGTTTTGTCAGATATATACAAAACATGGAAATTATTATTTTGTTTCTGAAGAACAGCTGATCAGCTTTGTGAGAGTCCTGGAGTAGGAGCAAAGCTCTCCCCTGTCCAGTTGGTTGACACGCCGCACTTGGAAGGTTGCATAGACACAGTTTTCAGCCAGCAGCCTTACGAGATAGCTACAAAAACCAGTGGTGCAGAACTGGGTTACTTCCTGAATAGCAGAAAAGGTCTCATTTAATGTCCATGGAACAATATCAAGATGAGGAGGATGGTAATGGAGGAGCCTGAAAATGAAAAGTAAAGTATGTTACTTTGGTATATAAATTGTTAATAGTGTTTCCTAGTAGGGGAAATAACAATTCTCAACAAAGTTCAACTGCCTGCCACACTCTGTCCAGTATAACCTCCGTTACTGCCCCCCACCTGGCCAATTTTCCTAAGAGTCTGAGACCATTACCCTACTTAGTGTACCCTACATTTTGGTACTTCACCAATTAGTCAAAAACTCTTAAAATGTTATTAGGTTGACCATTTTTTGAAATTGCTTAAAAATTAAAAGAAGGCTTGTAAAAAATAATATAACAAATCAATCACAACTTCCTTGATGACTTGCTTCAGAACCTAATTCAACTAGATAGTGATTTTATTTAACAGGTAATTTTCTTCTTCTTCAAGCAATCTTGAAGACTATTCAAATAAAAATACCAGAAGCTAAACTTCAAAAATTCAGTTTCTGACCACATATATAAGAGAAAAACTACTGAAGGAATTCAACAATTCATAAATTATGTCTATTTCTTACTCATAAAACTATTGATGTGCTAGAGTAAAATGCTTTCCCCTAAGCATCTGCTGTTTAAAATTTAAAACTGTGTGCAATTTATAAAGGTACTTGAATTTCATAAGGTTATATAACATACCAAGGAAGTTAAGCTCCATCAAATATTCTTGTAAAGTTACTACTTCTGGCAAGGACAAGGTTTTAAATAAATAAAATTAGCTCTAAAAGCAGAAGTTATTTAAAAGCATACATACTGACTCATTTTGTGGACACTAATAACCTATGTACACAAACATTTTCCTGAGATCAAATGACACAAAGGATGTGACAGTGTTCTAAAAGTACACAAAGATTTTAAAATGTAGTTACTGTGACATTATTTAGGGCTGGTCTCACTCAGGAATAAAAGTAAAAATAAAATATGTCAATTTCATAGAAATAAATACCTGGAAGTGGAGGAGGGGGCAATATGAGTATTTCCTCATGAAGTATCTAATGAGTCAAAGGAAAATTTAAATATTTCATTACCTCCTACTCATCAGGTAGAACAAATCCTGGTGCTTCCCTATCCAGCTAACTATGTACTCACATGTTGGTTTCACTTACTAATGTAAATTGGTCATAGACTTGCATCAGGTCCTCCATTTTGTACTGTTCTAGCACCACAAAATTTTCCAGGTTTCCACTTGTTTTTCTTGCACAATCTTGGCAATGCACTATGTAGGTCTTTCGAGAATTGCTCTCATTAGTGACAAAAAGCAGATTAAAAACCTCCACCTAGTTCATACAAGAGAAAAAGCATTCAATAGATACAGTAGTATTTATCTTATTGTACTTTACTATATAGAGTTCTACTTTACAAGGAGTTGTGGACAGTGATTACTGATTAAGAGTGGGTACTAAGACAAACATAGCTCTGTTTAAGAATCTTTAATAGGCTGGGTTTATTTTGTATCAGACCCAAAGACATAGGTGGGACTGCATCTTTAGGGGAGTGACCCAGGGGAATGACACACTCATTAAAACCACTGGCAAAAAGCCTAATTCAAAAGTTTGATCAGTCTATTTGTTTTAAATTCAAAACATCAGTATACAATCAGATGAAAGTGATCCTTACTTTCCTTCTACTTCTCAATGATAGCACTGTGTATGGATACTTGTCTTTCCCAATAGACTGAGCACCTCAAAGATGAAGACTATGTTTTACTCATCACTGAAACTCCAGAGCTTATCACAGAGCTTAGTGCTTAGCCAAACCTCAAAACAAACTTGATGGATTCAATCATCGCAAATAAAAATCAATGTCAAAATTACACAATTTCAAGGTTTGGAATGGATCATTAATATCCCTGGCTAATATATTCAATGAAAGAAAATTCTCATGACTTCATGTCTTCTTTGAAGTTATGTTAACTACAATCCCAGGATTAACCATGTTTTTCATTACTATCAATGAGCAGTAGCAAATAACATAAACCTCATAATCTGAGTTGGAAAATTTGTGAACATTCTTCAACTTGTCCCTCACTTCTGCCATTTAATGAGTTGTCTTGTGAATTTTACCTTGAAATATCTTTTTAATTCCTCTCCTTCAATATTCCCACTGCTAGGTTCTACTTTAGGCCTTAGGATGACAACCTTTAACACCATTGCAATAGCTTCTTATCTCCATCCTCTCCAATCACTTTTCTCTCTGAAATACTTACCCAACTTGGGTACTTGCTCAGAAACTTTTGATGGCTTCAATGATCTCAGAGTTAAGTATCAAACTTCTTAAACTCATTCAAAATGCTCTGCAAACTTCCTACCAACCAAACTCATAAATGGAATTTACATAGTCTGTGTTCTAGTCACACTGAACTATTTATTTACCCTTTTCTGAAGAAATCATTCCATTTCCCATGCTGTTCCTACAGCTCATAAAAACATCCATTCTACTTTTATTTTTCTTTTATTGGAAAGGAAAATTTGCTTTATTTTTTTAAAATTTATTTTAATTGGAGGCTAATTACTTTACAATATTGTAGTGGTTTTTGCCATACATTAATCTTGATCATTTTTTAGTTACCTAAAATCATATTCATCCTTAGAGGATGGACTCAAATGTTAATACTTTGGTGAACTCATGCGAACACTAGAAGGGAAAACTCAGGTTATTTTCTCCCCTTAGTGTTTTCCTAACAGTCAGACCAACTTTGCATTCACCATAGTCTCATATACGTAGAACAGTTTATAATTTGTCTGCCCTAAGTAGGATGTAAGCTCCTTCAGAGCAGGTACCACATCTTTGTTTCTGCATCTCTTGCAAGCCTTGGCCACAGGAGAAGACTGACCAACGTACTGTGAATTGTACCAGGGAGAACTGAACAATGATCTGCCTGAAACTGTACTGAACTATATCCAGTTTACTGGCAACTGTCTACACCTGGAGTGTTCCCAGTTTAAAATTTCAAGATTTAACTTGACACTTATCATCTGTTAAACACAGCTGTCCCTCAGTATCCATGAGGATTGGTTCCAGGACCTTCCACGGGTACCAAAATCTAAGGATGCTCAAGTCCCTTACGAAAAATGGCATACTAACTGCATATAACCTATGCACATCCTCTTCTATATTTAAATCATCTCTAGATTACCTATAATACCTAAAACAAAATAGCTGTTGGTGTATGGCAAATTTAAGTCATGCTCTTTGGAACTTTTGGAATATCTTCCCAACCCCCAAATATTTTTGATCTGTGGTTGGTTGAATCCACAGATAGGAACCTGTGGATAGGGAGGGTCAAATGTTATCTACCAGATAAATGATTCTAGTAAATACTTTTAGAGTTAATTCAGTTAATTCACACTTAGTGAAATAGCATTTCACCAGAATAAAGTTTAATATAGTAGTTAAATAATAATATGGAACACAATGTCAATTTCAGTAAAATGCATTGCATAAAAAAGTACATTAAAAAAATAACTAGAGAAAAAAAAAAATAACTAAAGAGAAACCAAAACTGGAGAGGTAAGAGGTTTATAAAACAACTGAATAAGAACAATTATTTACCTCACAAATGCTACAGTAATGTGCTGGTTCTTCCTTTGTTCGCCCATGCCATATAATCTCTTTTCCTGCAGCAATGAGAGCTTCCCTCAATGTCTGACACTGCTTCAGAGTTCTCAGAAGACAATACCTAGAGTGTGGGGGAAAGTTATTCGTGACCAGCAACTGAATATTGAATATTTTCAGCATGAAGGAAGTAATGCCAAGAGATTCTAATATCTGTAACTTCATTTTTATTTCATCAATTTCTCAGATATCCTCCAATTTAAAAAATAAGACTAATGCTTAGCAGGTCTGACAATGACAGTTATTAGATCATTTAAAGTTGAGAATAATTGGCATCTGAATATCAAAATATAACAACCTGACCCCTTGTTTAAATATAAGTTGCTAATTTGGGCTCTTATCTGGGCAAGTCAATTAACCTCTTTGGGAGTCAATGTCTCACCCTTGAAACAAGGGTCTGAATCCCAGATGTGAATTCTATGATTTTAAATAAAGTAGGAAAGCACATTATTTCTATCAATACTACCTAGACACTTATAAACAGCATCACTAATATGGTTGCTTCTGAAACTTTTGATATATAAGCAAAAAAGTATTTATGGATAATAGTCACGATACAATACAAAAATGGTTTGTTTCACTGTAGTGTTGAAGACACTAAATTCCCTGATTTTGACTTGAATACTGTGAAATCTTTCATTCATATTAACATAATTGAACTTTCCTTATAATTTACACATTTTCTAAACTCATACTAATGATACAGTAAATTCTCACAACTTTTGGTTTTCCTATAGTTTGCTATCATTACTTGGAGTTGTTTGCTAAGTTCTCTTACTCTCCTGTGAATCTTAGAGGCTCAGGTTCTTCATTTGAATAGAGAAACACTAGATGATCTGTATGGCACTTTTCAGCTCTAACAGTTGGAGACAATGAAAACACCCTAAAGAAAAGGAAATGGGTTTAGCAACTGAATGCTGTTTGAAAGTAAAGATCTTATCTGTTTTATGCATAGTCTACTCAGTGCTTAGGACAGTGCCAAACATGTAGTAGATGCTCAATAAATATATGACTATGGAACTACTAATATTTAAAGTATGATAAATTACAGCATTTTAAATTTCTCTTAATTTATATTTCCTTGCTATTTCATAAGTTACTAGGTTAAAATATTATAACTTATCAGAACCCACATAAGTTAAAAGCCAGTGTAAAAAATAGATGATTAAAGATAGTCTGATAACTTATTTAATAAACAAAAACTTAATAAACTTAAGCAAATTCCTTAAGCATCATATAGCAATTCTTGGGTGTTTAACTTATTTATAAACAAAATAATGCTTTACGACTATGGTTGCAATGGTGTGTGTGTGTGTGTGTGTGTGTGTGTAGCTATACCAGGGGAGGGGAGGAGCAAGTAAAAATCTAGAACATGGCAAAAACAGAGAGCATATAAACTCAGGCTTTGCTGCTAGTTCTTGAACAGTACCTGCTCCTCCGTCCTTCCCTCCCTGTGTCCCATACACTTCTCTGTGAAGACACTGATCTAACTGAATAAGTTTTTAAAGCAGGGCTTCACAATAAGGTCTTTTTCACAGGAAAATAACGCCCAAAACTCGGCAGATATCTTTGGAGATTTATAGACTCCACTAGGCTCCCACATGGGAAAATAAACAAAAATAATAAAAATGAATAAATAATTAAAAATAAGAACCAGACAGGAAGCATGGTATTAGATACTTGGCACATATTATACCATTTAAGGCTGGTGCAGGAGGCACTGTTATCTCCACTCTACAAATAAGGAAACTAGGGCACTAGGACCCAGAGAAGCTGATACTATAAAGCTATTTTTGAGTAGTTGGACTGTTGTTGTTTAGTTGCTCAGTTGTGTCTGACTCTTTGAGACCCTAAGACTATAGGCTGCCAGGCTCCTCTGTCCATGGGATTTCCCAGGCAAGAATACTGGAGTGGGTTGCTATTTCTTTCTCCAGGGGATCTTCGGGACCCAGGGATCAAATTTGCATTTCCTACATTTGATGGGTGGATTCTTTATCACTGAGCCACCTGGGAAGCCCTATTGGGCTAGGGGTTTGTAAAAGCAAAAAATCTCAAGTTTCCCCTCACTATCTTACACTGTACTATCATCTTTGTGGTCTCCTTTCACATCTTCTTACCCCCCCCCCCACCCCCCGCCTTCTCTTTTGAAGATGAGGTTCTCAGTCAGCACAGTTCTCCCTCCACAAACACAGAGCCTTGGTTCTGTGGAGTCTTACGCCACTCTTTACTCAGCAAATGAACTTTCAGTTCCAATGCTACTACTTTGGCAGGTAGATTGCAGTTTATAATTTATGCAGTTTATTATTTATAATAGTTTCATTTAGAAAAAAGGTAATATACTACTCTTCTGCAAACAATAAAGGGTTAGAGCTAAGGCTGCTAAGAATAAATCCTAAGCCAACAGCATTTTGCTTCTGAAATCACAGCTCCAGAATTTTTATTTTGTGAGATACAGGACTCTAAGAAAACCAACAGCTCTATTAATTTGATTTGACAATGAATAACCAAATTGCGGTTTCCCCTTTGCCCTTATGTTTTTTCCTTAACAGTAAAATTTTTTGTTCCTTCCCATTTTCAAAAGGTAGTGGTTGGAATAGAAGAAGAATTGAGGGAGACAGAGGCTCTTCTGGAGTCCACAGCAATGAGCAGGTCCTCAAGAAGGAATCTGATTTAACTGAAGGGCAGGGGAAAATAAATAGAAAATAAAGAGATTTAAGGAAAAGATCCTAGGAAAGATACACATATAATAGTCAAAATTTGACTTAACAGTAATCTGTTCTGCTTTGAATAATCCCAGACTGATTTTATATGAAGACAATGTTTGAGTGTATTGAGGAGCTAAAAAGTAAAAGTCAAATAAAATAAGGGTTGCAGGGTTGCAGTTTCCTCATTTTAGTTTTGTGGAATTTTAACAAGTTTATTGCATAGCAATTAAGAATTCAGTTTGTTGAACCTATCTATGAAACAGCAAGAGATTCATAGACATGGTGAACAGATTTGCAACTGCTAAAGGGGGAGGGGGAGGGGAATTGGGGAGGGATGGACTAGGAAATTGGAATTAGTAGATGTAAACTATTACATATAGAATGGATAAATGACAAGGTCCTACGTATAGCACAGGTAACTCTATTCAATATCTTGAGATAAATCATAATGGAAAAAGACTGTAAGAAAGAAAGTATACATGTGTGTAACTGGGACTTCCCTGGAGGTTCAGTGGTTAAGACTCCATGCTTCCAATGCAGGGGGCACAGGTCTGATCCCTGGTTGGGGAACTAAGATCTCACATGCTGAAAGGTATGGCTAACTACATATATATAACTAAATCACTTTGCTATATGGCAGAAATTAACACAACACTGCAAATCAACTATATTTCAATAAAAAAAATTCAATCTGTCAAAAAGCAAAATAATAAATTACTAGCAAAAAGTTTAAGAAGATAGAAGATGCTGTTTCAAATGCATCTCAAGGACAGGGTCAGAAATTTCAGCATTTCAGGAGCTAGAGAAGTTGGGAATCAAACTTCCCTTTAACCTTGCAAGATCAGTCAGGATCAATCTGGTTTTAGGACTAATGTTTTCAGTTGTTTGGATAAAAGACTACACAAAAAGCAAGGGCTATTAAAGGCAGATTTGGCTTGGAAGAAAATCACAAGAGGCTGACTGAGGGCTGGATGTATTTGAGGTCATAAAGAACATAATCCTACCAAAAACCCATTTGGCAAAAATGAAACCTAAAGTGGGATGGAATTTTAGAAAATTGCTTACCATAGGCAATAGAAATGAAAATATACTTGAAATATTACAATAAAAAAAACTGAAGACAATGAGGACAAATGATTATACACAGTATAATCATAAATCAATACATGAGGCAAAAGACAGACTTAGTATGTCATGGATGCTAAAAGGAGAGGGAGGTAGAACTCACAAAAGTTTTCATAAAGAAGTTGCCAATTAAAAAAAATCAGTAAGAAGTTGCCGATTTAGATGAGATAGGAAAGAGAAGTGGGAGGAAGGCACCTTCCAGGCAAAAGGAATTCCATGAGCAAAGGTAGTGTGGGGATTATTTAGGGACTAAACAATGGTTCTTATGACTTTAATCTTGGGATGAGGTTTCTGGACTAGGAGAATAAAGGAGTGAAGCCAGAGTGATATTAGATTATGCTAAAGTTAACACTAGGATTACTACTCTTGACACTTTGGGGGTAACCTAAGGTTTTCAAAGTAAGTTCCCAAATATTGCTGTGGAGGTAAGAAGCAGCATGGTTTAACTTGATATGGCACTTCTAAAGTCTTTATGGTAACAATCTCTGCCACTAAGCAGCAGATGATATATAACCTTTAAAAGTATGTAACTTTTAAAAGTATACCAAGTACCACCTTGCCTTGCCCAATGTGTCTTACTGAAAGAGCCATGTAGGCAGTGAGCCAACAGGTAAGCCCTCAAAACTTGCCACGTTTCACTCCAGAGATAGATTCACCTAGACAGTAGTGAGTGTCTGAATGTCAGTAAGTCATCTAACAGCTTCATTCAAACCAACCACATGGCTGAAAATCAAGGTCTCAGTCAATGAAGAAATGACTATCTTAAGAATTTTAAACTCTCAGAAAAAACAAGCATGAAAGCAAATATGTGTTACCATGAGAATGGAGAGCTTTTGGATTTTTTAGATTTTGTTTGCTCAATGTTATCACAAAACACTGTATGGTTAAACATAACCCAAGGACAACAGCACTAGAATCTATGCTATGTGGCAATACCACTTACTCAGTTATTAGGCCAATAAGCTATGACTGTAGAGTTGTAGAACACTTAATATATCTACTGAAACATGGGAATCAAAGGAAAAAGGTAACAGTTTGCTTTAATTTATACTAAAAAACTCAGTGCTAGTGATAAAGTATATATTATGTAGATAACAGGGTAGATAGGATAATAATCTATAATATGTTTGTGAAAAAAAAAAAGGCAACAAAAATATTATTAGTTCTAAAAGAGATCAAATCTAGACTAGGGTGTCCCTAACTTGTCTGAATCATGGGATTCATCTAGATCACTGTGAAAGATATTCCCAGGGTTCTTCACACAGAGCTTTGAATTTATTTATTAGGAACAGAGTCTAGAAATCAATTTTAGTAAGGGTCTCAAGTGATTCTTATGATTAGACAAGTAAGAACCAGTTGAACCTCTTACTTCATTAGAAATGACGTCTAAAATCTGTAACAATATTTTTCAGCAAATCACCATGTTTTTATGATCAGAGCCATGAGAGATCACAGACAAAAAGCCACAGAAAAGCTCCTATGAAAGAGCACAGATTCTGGAGCTAGACTCCCTGGGTTCATACCCCAGCTCTACACACAAGTCTCAGTTTCCTCCAATGTAAAGAGGGCACATCTAACTATATACTATTATGAGTACATATGTTATATACATGCTTAGATTAGTGCCTAGAAGTCAGTGATCAATATTTGAACTTAAGTGAAAATTTTCAATTGTGTTAAAATAATTAATGACTATTTTTTTAATTTGAAAAAAGTGTGTGATGAATGCCAACTGAAAGTGTAATAGTTATACCTAAAAGAACATAGATCATTTAAAGGGTGCTTGTCTAGATATATTTTATATATCCTAATATATATGTCCCTAATATATTTTAGAGGAATACCTAGATAGCATATTAAAAAGCAGAGACATTACTTTGCCAACAAAGTTCCGTCTAGTCAAGGCTATAGTTTTTCCAGTGGTCATGTATGGATGAGAGAGTTGGACTGTAAAGAAAGCTGAGCACCGAAAAATTGATGCTTTTGAACTGTGGTGTTGGAGAAGACTCTTGAGAGTCCCTTGGACTGCAAGGAGATCCAACCAGTCCATCCTAAAGGAGATCAGTCCTGGATGTTCTTTGGAAGGACTGATGCTGAAGCTGAAACTCCAATACTTTGGCCACCTCATGCAAAGAGTTGACTCACTGGAAAAGACCCTGATGCTGGGAGGGATTGGGGGCAGGAGGAGAAGGGGACGACAGAGGATGAGATGGCTGGATGGCATCGCCGACTCAATGGACATGAGTTTGAGTAAACTCCGGGAGTCGGTGATGGACAGGGAGGCCTGGTGTGCTGCGATTCATGGGGTCGCAAAGAGTCGGACACGACTGAGTGACTGAACTGAACGGAAGATATACTAACATGGAAAGATAGTCATAGTTCACTGAAGTGAAGGAAGAGTTCAGTAGCTTTGCATTTATTGTCTTCCTTAATGCATTTCTTTGTGTGGGCACTGGTCTACTTTAAGGATAGCTAATGGTTCAGAAAACTCAACAGCTAACACCTTAGCAGGGATTACCTATCAGCCAGCTAAGAAGATACACAGCCAGCTAAAAGATACAAATGTGTATCTCAGACTCCTTTTCTAAATAATAGAACCATTTATCTATCTGGTGGTTATATTAAAAAGATTCCCATTCAAGAGGGAGGTGGGAGGGGGGATCGGGATGGGGAATACATGTAACTCCATGGCTGATTCATGTCAATGTATGACAAAACCCACTGCAATGTTGTGAAGCAATCAGCCTCCAACTAATAAAAATAATTGGAAAAAAAAAAAAAGATTCCCATTCAAACATCATAAAAGGAATTAGAGTTCTACCTGCCTAGAGGCAGCCAAGCTGGTAATCATCACTTCCCATATCTAACCCAGTTATTCTTTTCTTCCTTTACTCCCAGTTTCATCAACAAGAATAAATATCTCACTGCATGGCCTAAGTCAAAACCCCAGAAATCCTGATTCCCCTCTCACCTCCACCACTCAATTAATCAATACATCTATTTTTATCTTCTATCCTTTGTCTTCCTTCTTATCTGAAATATAACAAATACCTTCTAATATGCCTCTAAATCTTCCGCCCTCCACTGAGTACTTATCTTGCTGGCAAGTGATCTAACACGCAAATTTGATTATTAAAAAGATTAAAAATTCTAAAGGCTTCTCATTAGCAGCTGCTGTCTATGTTAAGTCTACTTGAAATGTTTAGCAACAAAATTTTAAATCTATACTCTTTAGCTGATATAAATGATCCAGTAGGGCTTAATCCTGAGAGACATTTTAAAGTTTAGTCTAAAGAAAAAGAAACTAAGCTTGTTTGCAGTATATGGGGTATGTGGAAAAAAGTTTATGTTCATTAAAACAGTGGAAGGAAACCAAAAGAGATGTTAATGCACTAAGCTTCCACGAAAATGTTCCTAAGGAGTTAGGCTCTGAACTTTTCAAGTCAAGTTCATTGCAGTATGAAATGAAAGAAGTAATCAAGATAATGAGTATTCCTCTGACTCATGCCAATGTAGGAGACATCTGGAAGAATGTGAAGGAGAGTATGAAGATGACTGTATTTTAGAAACACAGCTAGGATGTAGAAATTTTGAGATTTACTAAATGACTTACTTAGATAAATGACTTTATGAAATTACAAGGCTCCAAAAGATTCAACTTGAATTTAAAAGTACAAAGAAAAAAACAAGAATGATATTGACTTTTAAAAATAACTATAGGTAATTCATGCTCAAAATGATAACAAAGGATTAGTAGGTGACAACAGGAGAGAACATCATGTCCCATTATTAATCACTTGGTGCAAATACAGTTCATAATTTTTCATAATCCCAAATTTTTCATAAACTTTGCATAAACTCACTGGTGTTGAAACTCGACCTGGGGCTTTTTAGAGTTTTTACTTAGCTCATCAGAGTGACTATTTATGTTTTACTGTAGAAATATTAATGTATTTGATTCCAGGATACTGCCATAAACTGGTGGGAAGGTAAAATAAACACACTAAGGATTTCAGAATATCAAAACGTATTTGGTCTAAGGGGTCTGGGATAAAGGACTATGGAGCTGTAGTACTACTTTAGTCTTTTCTAAAATGTTCCCCTCTCTAAGAAGTGCCTTCCTCTGTGCTCTCCCATGGTTTTTGTTTTAAAACAGTTATCTCCATCATTAAACCAAAGATCATGTATTTTTAACATTTTGACTATTCCCCCCATTTATTTTAAGCAGTCTGAGAAGTGATCAGATCCTTCTATCACCTAGCACAATACCCAAGTTCCAACTCAGTTTATAGATTAAACAAATAAAAGAATGAAAAGAACTGGGTAGAGTTGAATGAGTGAGTGTATATGAAGGCACAGGTAAATTTTGCTTAGATTCTTTATGGTTGGGCAGACTTACTATTTAACCATGAAAACCTAAAAATCACACATTTTAAGTTCACACTATTTAAGAATTAAAAGCAGTAATGCAAGGAGAAAGCTAAGAAAGAACACCTTTGCAAATCTTCTCCATTCACTTCTTACATCTAGCAGATATTTTTTCTTTGAAAACAGCCTACAATTCGTATCATCAAATGTACAATGAATCAATACTTTACTGAAAGATAATTCAAAGGAGGAGAAAGGTGGGTGTAAAAATTGCAGTTCACAGTGAAGATGGCTTAAGATACCAAGTGGTAAAAGTAAGTAGAAAATTCAAGCACACATCTAAATAAAGTGGAGAAATGGCTGACAAGAGAAGTGCGGGTCAGATATAAGGTACAAATGGGGATTTGAAAGAAAGTTTGTATCTGCGCCTTTGTATGTTTAGAATAGTTTGTTGTTGCTGGTGGCCTCAGCAAGAGAAGTGACAGGAGCATACTGAGGTAGAAAGTCAAAATACTGTGGATGGTGGAGTGAACAGGAAGGAGATGAAGAAAATGACTCAAAGTAGAGGGAAGGAACTATAAGGGAGGACCATTTCTTAAAAATTGGTATAGCTCACGAGCCAGTGCAAGCACTGCTTTGTTTGCTGGCAGAGTACTAGATTTGAGGAGCAAAGCAATGATGTGGATACAGTTTTACAGTGAAACTGAGCTTGTGGGAAAAGACTCCCTCTCTATTTTTGTAACAATACATTCTCTGTGTTCTCTTCCAACCTTTACCTAATTCTCCTATTTGCTTTTCTTAAATAGAAGTATTTCCCCAAGTTCTGTCCCTAACTCCACCCATCCCCTTCTTCTCAAGGCCATCTCAAACCACTAGCTAGAAGACCCCCTAGTCAGTCAGCTCTGACTTTGCTCTCTGGAATCCTGCTATTTCCTACAGCTTCTGAAAAACTACAGCTTCTGATAGACCAGCTTCTATACAACTACTTCACTGGCTCTTCAAACCTGTTACTGTTTCAAAATGAAGCTCCATGTCATAGATGCATGCAAGTAGCTTTTACGTAAGACAGATATGGGCTTAAATCTTGGCTCTAACCAAACGGGTGACCATGGGATGTGGAGAGGCACACCTGAAATACAGCCTGGGAACCATTTTGCTCAGTGCCTGGCTAAGGATCAAGCTCAGTTTACTAACTAACATTATTACTAAACCATTTAGAACCCAGAATTGTATCTTATCATCCAGAAGCTACATTCCATTTAACTACCAGAAACATCTTTATGAGACTCAAATTAGATCTTATTAGTTAAAAACTTACTCAAAGCTCTCCAACAGAAAAAACTTAAGTCTGGCACACAATATGTGATTTGCCACTAGGTACTTTCTACTACTCATCACACACATTGTGCTCAAGCCAGAATGTATGATCAGCTGTTTTCAACACACACACACACACACACACACACACACACACACACACACACACACAGTGGAGCTGTATCATACAATATATACATTTCAGAGAATTCCTTGGTGGTCCAGTGGTTAGGACTCCAAGCTCCCACTACAATATATATATATTTCAACGTGTGCAAATACACAGTAGGGAAATCAGGAGGGAGGGCAAAGGAGGTAGGTGTTAGGGAGAAAATGAGAGCAGGAGGAAGTGAAGAAGTCTAAAGTTGAGTATGAATTTACCACCTCTAGGCAGCTGGATTTCCTCTAAGCTTCTCACAATGTAAGCAGCTTATCATGCTGAGTAAGATTTCAGAGTTAGTATAACAGGGCTGCTCCATGAAAGTCAAATATTTTGCCTGGTGCTCTACTGAAGAAAAGGGATTTATTCCTTCATTTGAGGAAAACATGACTGTGTTGGACCAAACAAGACATGGTACTATTTTATGGATGAAGTGAAGAACCTTTCTAATGGTTCAAGAGTTTGGTCTTAAATTGGCTTTAGATGCTATACTTCTATCTTCTCCCTGCCTCCACATCTTCACCCTTCACACAAAATATCTGCCTCCCAGAATACACAGACTGCTCTGACTCCCTGGGGCTGGAAAGTACTGAGTGGATCTGTTGTGTTTCTTTCAGTCTGTTTATTTTATGCATTAACTTTTACTTCAAGACAGGAACTATGCCATGTGTGTGTGTATGTATGTATGTGTATATATATATGTATGTATGTGTGTATATATATATATACACACACACACATATATACACAATACATACATACATACATATATATATATATAAAACACTCTCAGTGCCTAACCCAGAGTCTTGAATATAGTCAGCAAATACTCATTAAATAAAAAGAAAGTACAAATAAAAGGAGCAATGGTGGCTGGCAAAATCCTAAATGTATTTAGGGAATTGGGATCAAATGATAGGTAGATTAGACCAAAAGGCAGAGGAGTCAAGAGATCAAACTGTCAACATCCTTTGGATCAATAGAAAAAGCAAGAGAATTTCAAAAAGACATCAACTTCTGCTTCACTGACTACACTAAAGCCTTTAACTGTGTGGGTCACAACAAACTGTGGAAAATTCTTAAAGAGATGGGAATATCAGATCACCTTACCTGCCTTGTGAGAAATCTATATGCAAGTCAAGAACCAATGGTTCGAACCAGACACAGAACAACAGATTGGTTCCAAATGGGGGAAGGAGTACATCAAAACTGTATATTGTCACCCTGCTTATTTAACTTATATGCATAGTACATCATGCAAAATGATGGAGTGGATGAAGCACAAGCTGGAATCAAGGTTGCCAGAAGAAGTATGCAGATATGCAGATGACACCACCCTTTTGGCAGAAAGCGAAGAACTAAAGAGCCCCTTGATCAAAGTGAAAGAGAGTGAAAAGGCTGGCTTAACTCAACGTTCAGAAAATTAAGATCATGGCATCTGATCCCATCTCTTCATAGCAAATAGATGGGGAAACAGTGGAAACAGTGACAGACTTTAGTTTTTTGGGCTCTAAAATCACTGCAGATGGTGACTGCAGCCATGAAATTAAAAGACGCTTACTCCTTGGAAGGAAAGCAATGACCAACCTAGACAGCATATTAAAAAGCAGAGACATTACTTTGCCAACAGAGGTCCGTCTAGTCAAAGCTAAGGCTTTTTCAGTAGTCATGTATGGATGTGAGAGTTGGACTCTAAAGAAACCTGAGTGCCAAAGAACTGATGCTTTTGAACTGTGGTGTTGGAGAAGACTCTTGAGAGTCCCTAGGACTGCAAGGAGATCCAACCAGTCCATCCTAAAGGAAATCAGTCCTGAATATCCATTGGAAGGACTGATGCTGAATGAAGCTAAAACTCCAATACTTTGGCCACCTGATTTGAAGAACTGACTCATGTGAAGAGACTCTGATGCTGGGAAAGACTGAAGGCGGGAGGAGAAGGGGACGAGAGAGGATGAGATGGTTGCATGGCATCACTGACTCAATGGACATGAGTTTGAATAAACTCTAGGAACTGGTGATGAACAGGGAGGCCTGGTGTGCTGCAGTGCATGGTGTCACAAAGAGTTGGACACGACTGAGTGACTGAACTGAACTGAACTCAAAATATAATGAGTCACTTCCAGTCTTTAGAGCTGTTACATATAAATGGTTTCCATACTGTACCATCCCTTTACCTTTAGGTGATCTGAGTTAGCCTCTAGTTTATGCCCATTTTCAACTTACTATTATCTTGGGTGACTTTACATAATTTTTTCTCCAGAAAGTAACCTCAAACTTACTCTTCAGCAAAAAAGACCAATCTGAGACATAATAGGATAATTCCACTACCAATCACATTTATAGAGTATGGCACCTAAGATCAAGCATTTTAAAGGATTTGTACTTTACTTGCTATGGCTTATTTTTTGTTACCTTTTGTCTCCCCCTATCACTTCTGTCTAGGACTAGATAAACTAGCGTAAATGATAAAGGAATAAAATAATACAGCTACACAATTTTTGTTTGAATAATATTTTAGATTTGGGTTTGAAATCCCTTTAAGAAGCTAGGGTTCTTTTCAAAAGACAGTATTTTGAAAACAACACATGCTGGCCAAATTAATAACAGCTGTAGGAGAAATACTTTAAGGTAAGTATTATTTTAACAAAGATGAAGACAAACTAATTTTATTAGTGAGTATAAAGCGGTGCATTTCAAAACGAGTTTTTGAGATCAATTCTTTAAAGATACTGCTCAAACAAATACGTTTGGGAAATACAATACATTATAATCCTTTTCCCCCATTCAAAAAATATACCAACCCTTACAGTCTCTAGAACATTTTACCAAAAATTAAAAAAATAAAGGACCTGTTGAACTTTATGTGAAGTGAAAGCATCTCAGTCGTGTCTGACTCTTTGCGACCCCATGGACCCATGGAATTCTTTAGCCCAGAATACTGGAGTGGGTAGCTTTTCCCTTCTCCAGGGGATCTCTCCAATCCAAGAATCAAACGAACCCAGGTCTCCTGCATTGCAGGCGGATAATTTACCAGCTGAGCCTCAAGGGAAGCCCATTGAATATATAATCCATCATTCCCATATTTCTTTGACCAGAGTTCCCCACCTTTTGGGGTTAGAAGTAGTAGTAGTAGAAAACACTCTGGGGAAACACTGCTATATAGCTCTGTTTGAAAATATTACTCCTAAAAAAACTAAGTAGCTAGGATAGAAACTGTGATAATAAATGAGACGCTTACTGGGATATATGTATTCCATGTAACTTGTATTAAGTGTTTAAAACAGATAAGAAAAGTGACAATTATAAGATGGATTACTTAATTAAAATTTTAAAAAATTAACATTTAAGCCAAATGCCTATATTAAATGCTAATTTTCTGTACCAGAAAATATTCTCTGATGCCATTCCCTCCCTCTGATACTAAGTGCAATCTTTCAATATTAAAACTAAAGTTGCTCCTAGGTATTGAGTGGTTGAGCACAGGTTTGTGAATCTACTGGTTTAGAATTATTTGTGCCTTTGTTCCTCTTTGTACCACAGTATACTGACTATTTTGAAGGGAAAAATACTTTTAACATGTGGATTCGCTTATATTATGTTTTGTTAAACATCTGGACCATTTTGTTTTGATGTCAACATAATTCTACTGGGCGGGACAAAGTACTGAATAGTTAACACTCCCCAAAAAGAGAGGGACTACAGCAGTTTTAGAAAGCACTTACTTAATCATTTCAAAAAGCTTTGGATCTGAGACCTTGATATTTCGTGCCATATTCCAGGAAAGATGAACCATAGGTACTATTGACTTCACACTTTGCAATTTGTTCCATTCGTACCGTTCCACTGCCAATTTATACTGGCAGGCTAGGAAAAAAAAAACAGTTATAAAGCAACCCAAAGTACCAAAGATATGAAGATAACCACTATCACTTTCTTAGGTGATACCATCAACACCAATTCTAAAAATCTCAAAATATTACAAAAATATTTTTAAGGTTAAAAAAAAATAATTGTGATAATAATAGCAGTGATCATGTAAAGAGTGCTTACTCTAACTTTGTGCTACACACTGTGCTAAAGTATTTCACGATATTATACCATTTAATCTTTGCTGTTATCTTATTAATTTTATCACTTCCATTATACAGATGAAGAAATTGAGGCCCAGAGAGGTTCTGTAACTTGCCCAAAGTTGCAAAAGCCAGGTTCTGGTCCTAATCCAGGTCTTCTGGCTTGGGAGGCCATAATCTTAATACTGCCTAAAGGCAGGCATAATTCAAACAGATTTTAACATAATAGGGCTAAATATTTATGACATATCAGATAATGAAAGATTTCAAAGAACGCATAACCACTGTACTTTGCTCTCTTCCATAAAGGGTTTCCTTTATGAAACAAAATCAAGCACTCTAAAAAATTATTGAAAGTATCTCTTTCTTGCATACAAAACATAAATTTATCATTTGGTGTCTACAGTCTTGGATTTCTATTTGTTAACTTACTATCTTGTACTACAAGTTAAATTTTTACTCAAGAAGACATTCTTCCTCTGATTTCTAGCGAGCTACATTCCAAGAAAAAAAGAATAAACTCATCAGATACAATCCTTTATAAACTAAAGTGTTTTTCTTAAAGTCATAGTCTTTAAAATACCTGTAAGTGGACCAACATTCCAAGCAATGTTGTTGCACCAGCCAATAGCCTGAACCCAATGCACAGTGCCTGCATTTATCCAGACCAAATCTCCAGGTCGCTGAATAAACCTATACACCGGAACATTTGCTTCATAAAGATCTTCAAGGTTGGGCCACCAAGAACCCATTAGGAAATTCAAATTATTTCTGAAATAAGAAAAAATATTACAAATGGATCAAGTACTTTAATAAGCTCCTTACATGACTGAAAGACAATGTCAGAAGTTTTAAAAAATATGGCTATTCATTGCACTGAAACTTACAGCTTATGCAATGAGAAACTGTAGTATATAAAATGAGTGAAATTAATTACAGTTAAGCAGTGGATGACTTATCTAAATATCAGTATTACTACCTTCAGTTGATTTTTCAAAGATCCAAATAAAATCAAAAGTTATTTTAAGTAACACTTACATACATTAACCTTTAATTTCATTTCACTAAAGTCTATTTTGATTAAATTCTTTTCCTTGGTGCACCTAGAAATCTCTAAAAGGTAAATGGAAGGTGGGGTTGGCATCAAGCAATTTAAATGCATAAACAGGAACTCTATGGCAGATACAAGTTCATTTTCTGAGGAAAAGTAGAAGAGAAAGCAGAAATGTTCTCTATTGCTGTTTTGAATCCTAAGCAGGAAAGGAGGATAGCATATCAGTCTCTGTAGTTTTGATGACTGATTGACTAAAGCCATGCAATTAAAAAATGAACACTCATACACATGTACAAATATTGATAACAATCACCACCACCACCACTATACTTTAGAGACAACACGTTACTAAGCCTTTCCTTTAAAATCTGGCTTTTAATTCTATTTCATCATGATATGAAATATTTTTATAACTACAGTTTAGAAAAACTTGTCTGTAAAGCGGAATATGGTTATAAACAAATCCTAGCCCTACTTATCCCATGTGCTCTTGTTTTAAAATTGGAGAAAACTTTCTATCCAAAAGCAAGCAAGCAATCAATACCATCTAATAATCAATAGCTAGGGTAAAAAACTCAAGCTAATAACAACAACAAAAAATCAAGTATCTTCTCTATCATATAGTCAAGTGACTGGCTATTTCATGACAAATATAAAGTCATAAACTATACAGATATGGTCAAATCAGTTAATATCACAAGCAAAAATCCTTCTATGAAACAAAATTACACTGAAATGCAGAGGTAGCAACTGGTATTTCTGAAACTTAGTCAAATTTACCTAACTCTTCAGACTTTTTTATTATCCCCATGTTCAAGCTTTTAGACATCATCTGCCTATTCCAATTACCTATTCCCACGTTACCTCTCCATTCAGATAGAAAAAAACACTACATGCTAAAAATAGTCAATCCTACTCAGAAATTATGAAAAAGGATCACTGTACTGTAGCTACAACAATATACTAAATAGTATCTCAAAGTTTAAGAAATAAAAATATTTCTGAAGCACCATAGAGATTTTCTGTATGATACAGTTCTTTCTCTGCTACCACCAGACTGCTGGTCCAGTAAAGATTAAAATGGATCATGTTATTTCATAACAGCATTTGACTCTTTAGAATTCCACATCTTGAGCTTTCTTAGAAAATAAAACGTGACTAACTTCTGCTTGTATATAAAGAAAGTCTGTCTTATTATGGTTGTTTTTGCAACTATATTTATATAGTATGTATATGTATATATATATACTATATATAGTAAAAATGTAAACTATATTTAAATTTCATACTAAATCAAGATATTTACAGCAAGGATCTTTTAACCCAAAATTTGCAAACTGTAAGTCAGTATGTATAATAGGTGCATAATTAATTTTCAAAGTCTCTCATATATAAATGTTTTAGGTGGTTTTCCCCCTCTTTATCCTACTGGGCTGGAGAGGAAATAACACCAAATGTATGTATAATTTATATTTTTAGCTATAATAATTTTCCAATTTAATTACAAATGGAAAAAAATCAGGATCTTAAGTAACAGAGTAATTCTTTAAACAAAATAAGACAAATAATTAAATTTAAATTAATGAAAACAATTCCCAAGTACCCTTTAACGGAAGATAATTAAACAAATAGTTCCTAGGAACTTAGGAAAGGAACATTTCCATTATGTGAATTCTTTCAATTCTAGGTGACAAAATCTGAAGCTATTGTTTAAATCTTACAAAATTGCGTTATAAGAAAAGTTGCCAGTGTAGTTTTAAAAAGAACTTGTATCATGATGATACAGCAAAGAGTAATACATTCAAGTTTAAGTTATTAACAACCTCTAAGGGTGCTCAATTATAGAATTCCTTCCACTTCTAAAACCATTTATCTAAGAACAATGTTTCTTTCACATAAACAAGTATTTATACATCAACTGCCTAATTAACCCAGTAAACAATACAACTTTCTACCCATTAAATTCAAGACTATCACTACTGCATGAAGTGGTTTTGAGGTATCTTTCTTTTTTTTCATTTATTTTTAATAGTTGGAGGTTAATTACTTTACAATATTGTAGTGGTTTTTGCCATACACTGACATGAATCAGCCATGGATTTAAATGTGTTCCCCATCCTGAACCCCCCTCCCACCTCCCTCCCCATCCCATCCCTCTTAAAATACTCCCAATAACACAAAATAATAGGTTTATAATCGAATCATTTTATAAATGAATTTCCTGCTGAATGGTAAGTGAAAATTGCTTACATGCATTAGGATATCCAGCTTAGTAAGTTGCCCTTTACAATAACTGTTTTCAAATAATTATGTTTAATAAAATTCAGTTTGGAAACCTACTTTTCACAGAAGTCATTCAGAACACCCCAGTAACCTTCCGGAACAACAAACCATTCACAGTCACCTGGACCAATATTAATGTTAACTGAACAGAAATTGTTATTTTCTTGATGACCTAAAATGTGAAAAGAAAAAAAATAATCAGCATACAATAAATTCTATAGAAAAATGTGTCTTTAGAAATGAAACCTTAGAAATGTTCAACAGAAAATGCTCCTGTGTTATTCAATTGTTTATCAGTATATGTCAAGTCTTAGAGCTGAGTTTGGTCAACTAACTTTTTCAGTAGGAGCTCTGTGGAAGACAACCTAAATCATGGTTAAAAGCTTAGGTTGTGAAGCCACGTTCCTTGGCTTAGTTATTATGTGACACTGGGCAAGTTTCTAAACCTTTCTGATTCAGTTTCCTGTAAGATTTGGTGATAATGATTCCAATAAGTCAATGGGTTGTTCTGAGGAACAATGAAACAAAGACTGCTTTGAATACTGCCTAATACATGGTAAGTAATAAATATTAGCTATTATTGATATTATTACCACTACTTCCTTGTGAACTAATTCCCATTTCTTACAAGTAGCATTAGGACATCAGTAGAGAGGCAAGAAGTCTGATTTTCAAACTGTATGTATGTAGTGGCAGGAATGGTGTCAACAAAAATGGCCGAGCAGGGAACTTGGGGAACTCGCCAGAAATACCAAACAACAAAAATAACAAAAACACCTGGTGAAAACTGTCAGAAGCAAACTCATCAGAAATTTGGACAATATAGTCAAAGGTTTACAGAAACGAACAACTGACCAAAAGAAAAGTGACTTAAACACAGTAGATATCTGTATGTCACTCACCATATCTCCATTTCTACCACTGCTGTGACAGTGAACTTAAAAAATAGTAGTGTGAATTCCTAGTGTGATTGTCCCTGGTTCTCAAGGGAGCAGAATAGATCTTGTTCCCAAAGAATTCTGTTCTGTCTACCCCGGCAGTTTCCCCAAAAGGCTGACAGAAAAGGGACTTCTCGTTCTTTCACCTACCTCAGAGCCCTTTCAGCACAAGTATTTCAATGCAGGAGGACCTCGCAAAACATTGCCAGACTAAAGAACAAGCTGATGCCACCAAGGGCAAAAAACAAAACAAACAAACAAAAGAACCACCTGGAGAAAACAACAGACATCCCTAACGCTTGGATGGAAAAGCTGGGGAGTGAGATTTCACAGGAATAAAGGCTTTGAAAAGTTCCTCTGGATACTGTAGAATTTAGAAGCCACATACATGCCCAGGGCAAGAGGCATTTAAAGAAATCTATTATATCACTGCTGAGATAATTAATGGAAAGGACACTTCAGTGCCCATATATGACAAGGAATATAGTCTTTGTAAAAACAGTGTGACTACTACATATAAAAGGGATTTCATGTGGCTCAGAGGGTAAGGAGTCTGCCTGCAATGTGGGAGACCTGAGTTCGATCCCTGGGTCAGGAAGATCCCCTGGAGAAGAATATTGCAACCCACTCCAGTATTCTTGCCTAGAAAATCCCTTCGACAGAAAAGCCTGGTGGGCTACAGTCAATAGGGTCGTAAAGAGTAGGACACAACTGAGTGACTTCACTCTCACTACATATAAAAATAGATAACTAATGAGTACCTCCTGTATAGCACAGGGAACTCTACTTAATACTCTGTAATGGCCTAAATGGGAAAAGAACCTGAAAAAGAACAGATACATGAATAACTGGAAAAAAAAAAAGTGTGGAAACTCACTAAATGAATAAACAACTATAGCCCATAACAAGCAACAGTAACAAACCTTAGAAAAGAGAGGAGACTCTGATTTCCGCTAACTGCCACAACATAATATTCAAAATGTCAAAATACTAGCTGAGCACTATGCTAAAGGGACAGACTTCAGAGACCACATTCTACAAATACTCAAGAAATCAGTTTTCAACAAAAACTCATAAGGTATATAAAGAAACAAAGTATGGTCTAGTTATAGGAAGAAAAAAAATCAGAAATAAACAAAAGGTATTTCTGAAAAGGCACAATGGACTTCAGAGACAAATACTTTATAATCAACTATCTTAAAATATACACAAAGAGTTAAAAAAAAAAACATGTTCAAGAACAAAAGGAAACAAGGAGAATGATGCCTCAACAGATTATCAATCAGTTCACTTCAGTCGTTCAGTCCTGTACAACTCTTCGCGACCCCATGAACTGCAGCACACCAGGGTTCCCTGTCCATCACCAATGCCCAGAGCTTACTCAAACTCATGTCCATTGAGTCAGTGATGCCATTCAACCATCTATTTCTCTGTCGTCCCCTTCTCCTCCTGCCTTGAATCTTTCCCAGCATCAGGGTCTTTTCCAAGGAGTCAGTTCTTCACATCAGGTGGCCAAAGTATTGGAGTTTCAGCTTCAGCATCAGTCCCTCCAATGAATATTCAGGACTGATTTCCTTTAGGATGGACTGGTTGGATCTCCTTGCAGTCCTAGGGACTCTCAAGAGTCTTCTCCAACACCACAGTTCAAAAGCATCAATTCTTCTGTGCTCAGCTTTCTTTATATTCCAACTCTCACATCCATACATGACTACTGGAAAAACCACAGCTTTGACTAGACAAACCTTTGTTGGCAAAGTAATGTCTCTGCTTTTTTAACACGCTGCCTACGTTGGTCATTCCTTTCCTTCCAAGGAGCAAGCGTCTTTTAACTTCATGGCTGCAGTCACCATCTGCAGGGATTTTGTAGCCCAAAAAAATAAAGTTTGCCACTGTTTCCATTGTTTCCCCATCTATTTGCCATGAAGTGATGGGACTGGATGCCATGATCTTAGTTTTCTGAATGTTGAGTTTTAAGCCAACTTTTTCACTCTCCTCTTTCACTTTCATCAAAAGGCTTTTTTTAGTTCTTCACTTTCTACCATAAGGGTGATGTCATCGCATATCTGAGGTTATTGATATTTCATCCAGCAATCTTGATTCCAGCTTGTACTGCATCCAGTCCAGCATTTCACATGATGTACTATGCATATAAGTTAAAGAAGCAAGGTGACAATATATAGCCTTGACATACTCCTTTCCCAATTTGGAACCAGTCTGTTGTTCCAATCCAGCTCTAACTGTTGCTTCTTGACCTGCATACAGATTTCTCAGGAGGCAGGTCAGGTGGTCTGGTATTCCCATCTCTAAGAATTTTCCAGTTTGGTGTGATCCACACAGTCAAAGGCTTTGGCACAGTCAATAAAGCAGATGTTTTCCTCGAACTCTCATGCTTTTACGATGATCCAACGGATGGTGGCAATTTTATCACTGGTTCCTCTGTCTTTTCCAAATCCAGTTTGAACAACTGGAAGTTCATGGTTCACATACATATGAAGCCTGGCTTGGAATTTTGAGCATTACTTTGGTAGCATGTGAGATAAGTGCAATTCTGAGGTAGTTGGACATTCTTTGGCATTGCCTTTCTTTGGGATTAGAATAAAAATTGACCTTTTCCTGTCCTGTGGCCACTGCTGAGTTTTCCAAATTTGCTGGCATATTGAGTGCAGGATTTGAAATAGCTCAACTGGAATTCCATCACCTCCACTAGCTTTGTTCATCGTGATGCTTCCTAAGGCTCATTTGACTTCGCATTCCAGGATGTCTGGGTCTAGGTGAGTGATCACACCATCATGGTTATCTGGGTCATGAAGACCTTTTTTGTATAGCTCTTCTGTGTGTTCTTGCCACCTCTTCTCAGTACCTTCTGCTTCTGTTAGGTCTATGCCATTTCTGCCCTTTATTGTGCCCATCTTTGCATGAAATGTTCCCTTGGTATCTCTAATTTTCTTGAAGAGATCTCTAGTCTTTCCCATTCTATTGTTTTCCTCTATTTCTTTGCACTGATCACTGAGGAAGGCTTTCTTATCTCTCCTTGCTTTTCTTTGGAACTCTGAATTCAAATGGGTATTAGTATTAGTTCAGTTCAGTCGCTTAGTTGTGTCCGACTCTTTGCGACCCCATAAACTGCAGCACACCAGGCCTCCCTGTCCATCACCAACTCCCAGAGTCCACCCAAACCCATGTCCATTGTGTCGGTGATGCCACACAACCATCTCCTCCTCTGTCGTCCCCCTCTCTTCCTGCCTTCAATCTTTCCCAGCATCAGGATCTTTTCAAATGAGTCAGCTCTCTGCATCAGGTGACCAAAGTATTGGAGTTTCAGCTTCAACATCAGTCCCTCCAATGAACACCCAGGACTGATCTCCTTTAAGATGGACTGGTTGGATTGCCTTGCAGTTCAAGGGACTCTCAAGAGTCTTCTCCAACACCACAGTTCAAAAGCATCAATTTTCGGGGCTCAGTTTTCTTCACAGTTCAACTCTCACATCCATACATGACTACTGGAAAAACCATAGCCTTGACTAGATAGACCTTTGTTGGCCAAGTATTGTCTCTGCTTTTTAATATGCTGTCTAGGTTTGTCATAACTTTCCTTCCAAGGAGCAAGCCTGTATCTTTCCTTTTCTCCTTTGTTTTTTGCTTCTCTTCTTTTCATAGCTATTTGTAAGGCCTCCTCAGACAGCCATTATGCTTTTTTGCATTTCTTTTTCTTGGGGATGGTCTTGATCCCTGTCTCCTGTACAATGTCACGAACCTCCGTCCATAGTTCATCAGGTACTCTGTCTTGTCAGATCTATTGTCCCATAAATCTATTTCTCACTTCCACTGTATAGTCATAAGGGATTTGATTTAGGTCATCCCTGAATGGTCTAGCAGTTTTCCCTACTTTCCTCAATTTAAGTCTGAATTTGGCAATCAGGAGTTCCTGATCTGAGCCACAGTCAGTTCCTGGTCTTGTTTTTGCTGACTGTATAGAGCTTCTCCATCTTTGGCTACAAAGAATATAATCAATCTGATTTCAGTATTGACCATCTGGTGATGTCCACATATAGAATCTTGTCTTGTGTTCTTGGAAGAAGGTGTTTGCTATGACCAGTGTGTTCTCTTGGCAAAACTCTGTTATCCTTTGCCCTGCTTCATTCTGTACTCCAAGGCCAAGTTTGCGTGTTACTCCAAGTATTTCTTGACTACTTACTTTTGCATTCCAGTCCCCTACAATGAAAAGGACATCTTATGGGGGTGTTAGTTCTAGAATGTCTTGTAGGTCTTCATAGAACCATTCAGCTTCAGCTTCTTCTGCATTACTGGTCGGGGCACAGACTTGGATTACTGTGATATTGAATGGTTTGCCTTACAGAGATCATTCTGTTGTTTTTGAGACTGCAACCAATTACTGCATTTTGTACTCTTTTGTTGACTACGAGGGCTACTCCATTTCTTCTAAGGGAGTCTTGCCTACATTAGTGGATATAATGGTCATCTGAGTTAAATTCATCCAGTCCAGTCCAGTCCATTTTAGTTCACTGATTCCTAAAATGTCAATGTCACTCTTGCCATCTCCTGTTTCACCACTTCTAATTTGCCTTGATTCATGGACCTAACATTCCAGGTTCCGATGCAATATTGCTCTTTACAGCATCAGACTTTACTTCCATCACCCATCACAACCATAACTGGGTGTTGTTTTTGCCTTGGCTCTGTCTCTTCACTCTTTCTGGAGTTATTTCTCCACTGATGTCCCAGTAGCATTTTGGGCACCTACTGACCTGGGGAGTTCATCTTTCAGTGTCCTATCTTTTAGCCTTTTCATGGGGTTCTGAAGGCAAGAATACTGAAGTGGTTTGCCACTCCCTTCTCCAGTGAACCATATTTTTTTCAGAACTCTCCACCATGACCTGTCCGTCTTGGGTGGCCCTACATGGTATGGCTAATAGTTTCACTGAGTTAGACAAGACTGTGGTCCACGTTATCAGTTTGGTTAGTTTTCTGTGACTGTGTTTTTTTGTGTGTAGTTTTCTGTGATTATCAATGAAGAAATGCAAATCGTAATAACAAACGAGATACAAGTTTGAAGCTGAAAAAAACAATAACTGAAATGAATTCAGTTCAGTAGATGTGACCAGGATAAAGAATCAGCAAATTTATAGACAAGTCAAATGAAGCTATATATTCTGAGGAGAAGAAAGAAAACAATGAAAAAAAATCCACAGACCCTAGGAGACCCATGGGACATGAGCATGCACATGCATTGTAGGAGTCCCAGAAGAGGAAAGAGAAAGGGGCAATAAGAATATTTGAAGAAATGATAGTAAAAAACTTCCCAAATGTGACAAAACACATGAATCTCCATATCCAAGAAGCTCAAGGAATTCTAAGAAAGATAAATTAAAAAATATTCATTCTAAAATAATACTCAAACTGTATAAAGGCAAAGAAAATCTAGAAAGCAGGAGAAGAGAAGTGATTGTGATATAAACAGGATTGTCAACAAAATAGCTGTTTTCATAACGGAAACCATGGGGTCCGGAAAGCAACAGCTTAACATATTTATGTTGCTGAGGAGAAAAAAAAACTTAACCAAAAAACTGAACTAAAAATCTGGCAAAACTATTCTTCAAAACTAAAGGAGAATTTAGTCAATCTGCTCTATAAGAAATGCTACAGTTTTTCAGATTGAAATGAAAGAATATAAGAAAGTAACTCAAAGCTCTATGAAGAGATAAAGGACTAAGTTGAGGACTCACCCTTCCCAATTTTAAAAACTACCTCAAAGGGAATCAAACCCGTGTGGTATTGGAATAAAAATGGAGATAAAAATCAATGGAACAGTATCAAGATTCCAGAATTAAACCCATACATCTATGGTTAATTGATTTTCAATAAATGGTGCTGGGAAAATTGGTTAGCTATATGTTAAAGAATACTGTTGGACCCCTGGCTCATACTACACACAAAAACTAACTCAACATGGATCAAAGACCTAAATCTAAGAAGTATTAACATCTAAGAAGAAAACACAGACACAAATTCTTTACAATTTTGGATTTTGCAATGGTTTCTTAAATATGACACCAAAAACATGTGACAAAAGAAAAAAATTAATTAAACTTCATTAAAATTTAAAAACTTTTGTACATGAATGGACACTATCAAGAGAATGAAATAATAACCTACAAAATGGGAGGAAATACTGCAAAACATGTATCTGATAAAGAATTAATATCCAGACTATATAAAGAACTCTTACAACTCAACAACAAAAGGGCAAACAACTCAATTAAAAAAAGAAGGAATTAGAAAAAGACATTTTCCACAGAGTAGATATACAAATGGTCAACAAGCACATGAAAATTAAAACCACACACACACACACAAAAAGTCAAATCTGCTGGGTCAGCTATAAGAAAAAAATGTAAAATAAGCAATGTACACGAGGATGTGGAAGAAAAATTGGAATCTTTGTACACTGCTGTCAGGAATGTAAAATGGTGTAGCTGTTTTGGAAAGCAGTTTCAAAATCCTCAAAAAGTTAAACATAGAGTTGTCATATGATCCAGCAATTTTAATTCTGGGTATATAATCAAAAGAAGTATAAACAAGTATTCAAACAAATTCTTGTACATATACATGAAACACTGTATTCATAACAGCTAAAAAGCAAACATCCCAAATGCCCCTCAACTGATCAATGAAATAAACTGTTCTATATCCATACAATGGAATATTATTTGGCCATAAAAATTGAACCTCTGATACAGTATGGATGAACCTCAAAAACATGCTAAGTGAAAGAAGCCAGACACAAAAGGCAATATAATGTATGATTCCATTCATATGAAACATCTAGAGTAGGTAACACTATACAGCTAGAAACAAGAGACTAGATGTTGTCAGGGACTAAGAGGAAGGGGGAAATGGGATGACTACTTAATGGGTGGGGTTTCCTTATAGGCTAATGAAAATGTCTTGGAACTACACAGAAGTCATGGCTACACTCCATAGTGACTGTATTAAATGTCACTGAACTGCATACTTCAAAGGGTTTAATTTTGTTATGTCAGTTTCACCTCACTTAATAAAAATGTAGCTACTCTTGCCACACTCTGTGTACACAGCACCCTAGTCTTCTATGTATCACAACATAATGTGAAGATATTACTCGTAATACTACTGTCTCTTATCACAGGTAGATGGCTGGACGTGTCCATGGCATGGACTCTAAGTAAAATTAAGCTGTAATTAAAATTAGAGACATTGGGATCCCATCAAATAACTAAAAACCTTTTAGGGTAGAATCTGAGAGCATCTCTAGTTTAGAATATAGACTGATCATAAAGTCCATTAAAGCAAATAACATATTTATCTAGGTAAATCCAAGAACAAACTGTTTGTCCCATGAAAGAACAAAGCGTTTGTCCCACGAAAAAGTATTCAAAGCAATTTTAAAAAATTGAACCAAACTAACATTTCTTCTAATCCTAAGTTGTCTAATACAGTAACCACTTAAGATACGATAATGTAAACTGAGACGTGCCATAACTGCAAAGTATACACTGGATTTCAAGGGGTTATTTCAATAATTTTGTATTGATTACATGTTAAAAAGATTATTTGGAAAAAAAAAAAAAGATTATTTGGAAATAACTAGGATAAAATTAATTTCATTTTTCATTAACGTTACTATAACATTTTAAGTCACATTTAAATCTATTTAAGTCATATATATGACTTGTATTATATTTCTATTGGATAGCACTACCTTAAGGGAATTCTTTAGAAAATTCTTTAAGGTTCCATAGGACATTCTGAAAAACTATACCTTGTATACAAACCAACCAAAAAACCCCCAACATTCTAGACAAAAGTGACAAAGAAGTGATCTATCAAGTTTGCTTCCCCCTTGATTTGTAATGAAAAACTGCATTCTTTGACATAAGGATAACACTATTTGCATAAAATAATTCAAATTGATGAGAGAAAATTTCAATTGAAATGAATTTTAATAGAACCAATCCAATTCAACATACGTAAGAACAAAAAACTACAGAGAATTCAAATAACTTCTTAGCATTTACACTGGTGTCTAAATGACAGAGTAAGGAGTAGATAGATCTTCTACCATTTATTCCAGAACTGTTTCTACTTTATTCAACTATTCATAGAATATCACAGAATTGGGCTTCCAATGGCCTGAGGACACAAACTACAGCCTGATGGTATTAATCCTGGCTGTATACTAGAATTCTCTGAGGAACTTATATTTAAAAAAAAAAAAAAATGCCCGGCTCTCAATCTCCAGATATTAGTCAACTACACATATTTTAAAAGCTTATTAGAAAATTCTAATGAGCAGCCAGAACTGGGAACTACTGACCTACTCTACCCAGAAGCAAGCATAGGCCTATCTTGAAACAATTTTTTAGGTACAATTCAATGAACAGGTAATAAAGAATGAAGCAATCTGCTCTTCAAACCATGGCTACTTCAAGGAGCAAACAGAAACACCTGAGGATGATAAGCAGCCTGTAGGCATTGGTATAACTAAACTCATGATCACCAACACCCATCCTAATTGTTAAATATTTTGAACATCACCCTGTGAAATTTCATGTCAATCAAAGGCAGCACAAAAAAGATGATATATTAGTGCTGGACAGAATTCTAAGTCTAAAACTAATGTAACTTCATTTTACAAATGGAAAAAAAAAGACCCAAAGAAAAGTGACTTGTCAAAGTGACAAGCCTACTTGGTGGTAAAACCTGGACTAGATAACAGGATGAGGCTAGTCATGTCTCCACATCAAGTGCTGTTGTAGCAACAACAACAAGGGGATTGCAACATACACTTTCTTTGTTAGACGAAACAGAAGGGAATGGATTAGAAAATGTATTATTCTAAAGAACTGTTTTTGCACTGTCATGATATAAATCATTTCTTATCATGATTGTGGTAAAAGTTTAGAACAACCCTGCCACTCTGCAGTAGCTGGGATCAAAAACAGTCTTTAAGTCACAGGGACTTCTTTTCCCAGGAATACTCCAATGATCAAGTTTCCAAATTACACTGCTGTTATTTCAGGGATATTACATTTTTAAAAAGATACTACCAAGGGAGAAAAAATATTAATAATCTGAGTTCAGTTCAAGAGTCATATCTTGTAATAGAAATAATTCTACCAGTTTCATTCATTATAAATGAAAAGAATCCAGGTCTCATTTGCATGGTTCACATTTTGATCAATTTGTGTGTCAACTCTTAGTTCATAAAAGTTACCTGGTGTTCTGCTTCCTGGAACTTTCATGTATAGCTGAACTGTGTTCATACCCAGTATTGTATGACCAACGTGGCTTAGAAGATTTCCTGCTGATACAACACGCACAAAAGCAGGAAGTTTAGTCAGCTCATGTAGCTGCAATTTCCACCTGCAATAAAAAAAAAATATCAAGAGTGAAATCGTGCTATAAATGTGTGTAGTAAAAAACTTTAAGAACCTTGTGTTCCAATCAGAAAAACAATCAAATCTATAAATATTTTACTTTTTCATAGGAAAACTCTGGAATGCTTAAATTTTTAAATTTTGCAAAGAAAAAAAAAGCATCCTAACAAACAGCATAAAAATTAAAGAAAAAAACTGACTTCCGTATTTTTATAATTGTTGTATAATTTTATTTTACTAATATATTTTATATAATTTTACGATTGTGCAACAACATATAGAAAGGACTTGAAAATGTATACAAGAGTTTTAAGTCAAAGAAAATAATTGTAAAACCCAGCAAAAATAATTTGGCTAAAACCTGCATACTAATTTAGAAAAATGACAATGAACAAAACAAAAGAGGAAACTAGACAATTCTCAGTCATGCTAATAGGACACCTCTTTGTATCAGTTAACAGAAACACTACTAGAAAGACTTACTTTTTGTCATCAGACAGGTCAATGTTGGTCCCAAACTTTATGGTTTTAAAGGGTCCTTTCCTTCTCCTCCCAGAACTTAAAGAGAGAGACAATATTAGAAACATGCCTTTTAAACAGAAATACTAAGTGGACATTACAAATTACTTACTTATCTGAAGATGTAGATTCATTATCTGAGTGGTCTTTATGGTGACTTCTTTTCTCATTTTCTTCCTGTAGATTAAGCAAAAAGCATTCCAGCTTAGTATTTATTCTGCAACCTTTTTACCATACAGTTGAAAAGTTTACATATAGATCAATGGTGGAGTACTGAAGCTAAGTTTCTATAGACCTCTCTCACACGAAAACTTCTTCAAAGACCACATTAAATAGAAAGCCAGGCAAAGTCAAAACTCACTGGCATGGTATCTAACCCCCTCCACTAGCCACATGGTCTTCCTTTCTAATATTCTCCTATAAGGAGAAAAACTATAGATTCTCGTTCCTGCTCCACTCCTCCCCACTTTCAAGAGATGACACTTAGGTTGAGAGGCCCAGAAGTGGCAACCTTGATATAAATTTCCTCAACTAACAGAGGTATGCATGTATATGTATGTACATATATATGTATGCAATGCATATGGAAAGACAGAGGGTAAGATTTTCCCTGTTCTTTATTATGGACAAATGTGAGAAAGTTATTTCTAGGATAAATTTTTTTTTCCCTCAAAATGAATTATACGTGAATTATAAACATTTACAACATTAGCAAGTAAATTCAATGCTGGACAAATACAGGAGCTTTTCAATGCAATTATTACTATTATTTATGATTTCCCTGTCACCGACATGGTATCTTTTTACCCCTGTCCTACAATTTCTGACTTAGGTATACTTAGTGACATTTCTGCCTCCCTCCTTTTAAATGTGTATGGTTTCTAAACATTTGTTAAATTTTTCACACGTCTCCAAAGCACACACAAAAACCATTGTTTCTTTGATTATGGATCAATTTCTATTTAAATACTCTGCCTCTCATCATCATCTTCCAAAAATTTCCTCGATGATCTCTGAATCCTGCTTATTATCTATTTCTTTTCTGACCATAATACTACCATGGAGCTGAAGTATCTCAGAAGTTTGAACTAGAGAGATTTATATGAACAACAAATTTACTGGAACTCATATAAGTTGCAGGATAGTTTTTATTAGATGACTTTCTCTATATGATATAGAGAGTGGTACTGAAAAAGGAACACAATCACATGATTAGCAGGTACAAATGTTGCCTAGATTGAAAATGTGAATTCAGGGCAGAATTTTAAACAGAGATAAGCAAATCTAATGAATTGCAAATAGAAGACTTGAAGGCACATATTAAATTTCAGCTGTGGGATATGTACAGAACAACTTAGTACAGATAAGTGTTTGAGTAATACATTTAATAAAGTCACTTTTATGGATGTTTTATGTTCACTTTGTAGGAGAATTCACGAAGTTCTCATTTCAGTGCTAAAGGATTTTAGTAATGCTTCATTGCTGAAAGGCCTATGAATCTTAATAATAATCCTGATTATTTTTCAAAGTTTTGTTCCTTAATTTTCTGTATATTTTGAAATAATTTATGCCTCTCTTGGAGTTTTCTCTTTCAGACTGAGATGGGTAATGCTTCCTGGGAGAATTATATATCAGATAATACTAACCTGATAGTTTAATGGGAAGGCCTAAGACAAGGAACTCTGCAAGCATACAGCAAACTTGAGACTTAGTTTATCCTCTAATATCAGCAGTTCCCAAATAGGGATAATTCTGCCTCACAGGGGACATTTGGCATGTCTGGAGACATTTTTGATCGTCAAAACTGCAATAGGGTATAGGGGGTGTGCTACGGACATCTAGTAGGGAGAGGCCAGGGAAGCTACTAAATATTCTACAATACACAGGGCAGCCCCCCACAACAAAGAACTATCCAACCCAAAATGTGAATAATGCCAAGGTTAAGAAACACTTCTTTAAATAGAAATATCCCAGAAATAACAGAGACACCTCACTAGACAGTAACAGTATTTATCAACCCATAGGTCTGCTTAGACTTAGTAGTAAGCATGAAGTGGATGGCATTTATAAAGTATTTTATAAAAATAAGAATAATAAAAAACTATTTTATGTAACAATAAAATAATGAGATGCTTATAAAAGCTCCCTTTCAAAGCAAAATAGTATAAAATAAAATAACAATCTCCAAAATAAAATAATTTTCAGTAAGTAATACTTACTCTCAATGATTCCTGGAAAGAGGAGGCCTGGTACTGTGCATATTTAGCAATTGTAGTATGAGATCTATTACTTTCACAATGCCAGATTTTCTTTGTTCCAGTGGGATCCCAGTTCTCATCTGCTGGCTGCAACAACTGTGTCCTCACTTCCACCATATGTTCATTGTTAGCTTCTACCAAAGTTTTGGTAGAGAAAAGTCCCAGGTCTTCATAAATAAATAAATGTAGTTAATAAATAAAAATAAATTTGGAATAATATTTTTCAAAGTGCTTTTATTTTTCCTTTAAGTAAAAAAGAAAAATGTTTCATGGTACTTATCTAATTCCCCTAAAACACTAGGGCCTCTGCACACTCTGAAGCCCTGGACCTAACTGTCATGCTATTAACAGAGGGAGAAAAATCAAGGGGCCATGGAATGAAGATTCACTCATTTATTCAATCTCTGAAAGTGAGAAGAACTATTTAGGAGGCTACAGTACTTAATAGTAATATCAAGTTTTACCTGAATCTTGTATTAGAAATTTCTATTAGTCAACCTAAATCATAATTATATAACAGCAAGAAAATAAAAGCTAAATTTAAAAAGTAATAACTCCCTCTCTCCCTCCTTCTGACAGGAAAATATTAAAATGAAAATATGAAAAATTACAACAAGAGAATAGAAAAAAGTTTCTGCTAGTGCTTTAGAACTTAATAGATAGTAAAGGAAATTCACATACTTTTCCTTTTTCTTATTTAAAGCTTACCCAACTTAAGAGCTCCAGCAAGGCCACGTATTACTGTAACAGGGTTGTTTGGATTTGTACAAAATTGATGTAATGGAGGAAAGAAAGCATCACGTTTATTTTCCAACTGCAAAATTAAAATATACTGTTAGATCTCTATAAAGTAGACCTTTGAGAAAATATTATGCCAAATTAACATTCCATTATTTTTTTTTCAATTTAAATAAATAATACATTCTATGTGCCATTACTTCTATTTTTTATATTTTATAGTATTTTATCACTATGTCTTTTGATTCTAATGGGAGTTAGACAGTAACCACATACATTTCTCTTGTTCATTATATCTTGAACAAAACACATGAGAGGTAAAATTTAAACTTCAAAATCAAAATGGTTTAAATATTATTCAGCTTTAAAAAGGAAGAAAGTCCTATCACATGGTACAACATGGATGAATCTTGAAGACACTTTAAATGAAAATAAGTCAGTCACAAAAAGAAAAACTATGCATAATTTAACTTACATGAGGTATCTAATGTAGCCAAATTCATACAAATAGAAAACAGAGTGATGGCTACCAGGGGCTGGGGAGACCAGGGAAGAGGGAGCTGTTTCTTAAATAGGTATTAAACTTCAGATCTGCCAGATGAAAATGTTCTGGAGAACTGGTTTAAACAATAAGAATATACTTAACACCACTGAACTGTACACTTAAAAATGATTAAGATGATAAATTTTATGTTATGTGATCTTTATTATAAAATAGAGAAAAAAATCAGTGTTTAAAATCAATAAAAAAAATTTGGGGTAGAAGTGGGAAAATGGGAAGATGGAAAGAAATGGGGTAAGAGGACCTATTTTGGAGAAAGATAAATAAGAGTTGCTTTGACTGAACTCTTATCAACTTCCTGTATGAGAGATCGAAATGCCTGTTAAGTAAAACTAATCCTCAGTTCTAAATCATCTATTAAGTCTTTTAATGACATATCTATCATCGTATTTTATATTCTTGAACACTTTTTCTTTGGGAAGGTAAATATTTTTTTAGTAGATGGATAAAACAGAATGAATATTAAGATCCTTACAACTAGTAAAATGCAGATTTAAAACACAGCTTACTTCAAAAAAGTTACTTTTTAAGTGGTTTTTGCCATCTATTAAAAATTAGGGGTAGTAAAAAAGTATTTTGTGCTACTGTAATATAATCACAGTTAATAAATATCTGAGAAGGCATGTTTTAAATGCTATTACAAAATCTTTTTGAATACATCATTTTCCCCTGAAACATTCAAGCTGCCACCAATAATTTTAATGTTTCCTAAAGGGCATCCATATTGATTTAAAGCAAGATCTTACGAAAGACAGGTAGGTGCAAACACTGGTTTGATTTATTTCTAGTCAGTCAATTCAGACTCACATAAATACTAGGTGTAGGTGGATTCAACTTTTCCTTTGGCAAGGGAGGGTATGGTGAAGATGGTGGTCTTGGTGGCGGACATTTATCCAATAAAATGCTACTGTTAGATAAGCCATTTTTACCTAGGTTCCTTTAAAACAAAACAAAACAAAACAAAAGGAGAATAGATCAGCTGTACATTTATTTAGAACACAGAAAAAAAAATCTGAATTAAGTCTTAACTAAATTATTGGGTAGTTGAACAAATCCGTATGATTTGGATCCACCAGGAAAAAACTGAGAACAATTACTCATTTTAGTAAATACTTCAGTAAATATAGGAATCAAGCTATCTCTCATTGAAGAAAAATAATAGAAAAGATACTGTGTGCTCAGGCGTGTCCAACTCTTTACAACCCTATGGACTATACAGTCTGCCAGAACCCTCTGTCCATGGAATTTTCCAGGCAAGAATACTGAAGTGGGTTGCCATTTCCTACTCCAGGGGATCTTCCCGACCAAGGATCGAACCCACGTCTCTTGCTTTTTCTGCATTGGCAGGCAGATTCTTTACCACTGAACCACCTGGGAAACCAGAAGAGATACTATAATACATGAATTATTGATGACATTCCTTATACTGTTGGTAATTTTCCAATTTTTCTTTACCTAAAGAACACAAACCCCAATTTCCTCTCCACCATCTTCCACCATCAGATGCCTTCCATTAAATGTTAAAACAACAACTTGACCAAAAAAAGTCAGTCTAGATAATTAGTAAAAGTCTCTCTTCCTATGTCTCATCTCAGTAACCATAACAAGAATATCTTTGTGATAATTCTCAAACCTGAAAAGATCTTTGTTTCTTTTCTCAAATGTTGGAAAGAATTTTCTGTGAAACTCCTTGACAAAATTCAGCAAGACCCCAACCTACTATATTTTACAGCAAATGACACCATTTTTAAAAATGAAGCATATAGTTCCTACCCATTATCTGACATTCTATTATAACAGCTATTACTTACTAGCATTTGGTGTTTCTTTTTCTTTAATGATGGTATGTTAGTTAAATTATCAGTTAAGATATGGTAAAATTATTCCCAAACTGCAATTCTTTTAGTATAAGGAAGAAAAAGAAAAGTATTTTCTATTTCTTAAAGTTTCTACCCAACTTAGAAAATCAGCAAGATATAATTTTGAGCTTTCAAATCATTCCAGATTAACTAATTTACCTCACTCAATTATTACATGTTCAAAACTAACCATTACATTAAAATATCAAATATTCTTAACATATTAAAATTTCAGATGAATTTGAAAATTGTAATTATGGTAGAGTTAAAAAAACTTAGTAATTTTACTTACTGAAGAAGGAACTAGCAATTTTTCATCATAAACAATAAAGGTTGAAATAAAATTAATTTTTTCTTATTTTGCTATGTTTTTCTAGCAGTAGAATTTTGTAGCTTTTGTAGCACTGGAAAAACCTTACAAACCAGTCTGTTCTCGTTGGCACTAATGAAAACTAAGGCTTGAAATTTCACTGAGATGTTACACTACAGCATCATGGATGACGCTTTTTAAAATTTTCTCAACTACAACGCCAAGTAAAAACAAGAGTTCGACAGATATCAAAGAATGAAATAAGTTTAAAATAATTGACTCTTTTAAAAAAGTATGTGAAATAGTCATTAAAGTGAAATTCTAAGTTCAACTAACATTTAAGGTTATAAGTAAAATAAATGAATATTCAACTCATTACCAGCTTTCAGTAATTCTCCACAGTGTATCTGTATATTTAAAGACAGACATGATATTTAACCTCTTAAATTTAGGTATAAAATTGGTACTAATTCATAAACTACATGGCAGTAGAAAATGCTTGGCTGGGACTACTAAAGAAACAATTCAAATATTATCATTAAACCAATGCCAAGATAAAACATTCACTTACAATTGCCACATAAATAAGTTTTCATGCTAAATCATGTTATCAACCACTGTTTGGAATTTAAACAAAATTTCACTCCAAACACATAAAATTTGTTTGCCAGAGCAGGAGATGGATGTACTGTATAGTACATAATTAAATATTTTAAGGAATTAGACCAAGCATTTTAAGGATATGGATCAAGTATTAAATCTGTACCATAAAGAATATCTCATGCTAATTAAACATGACACAAAAATTTAAGCTTCTAAAACAGTTTGGACATTGAGAAATGAGGCAAGAATAAAGGGTTTGATTAGTCAGCAGAATTCTGCTTCTATCATTTGCACAGTTCTGTAACAAAAGTTAGAAAAAAGCAAATGGGAAAGTAAATAAAAATGTAGCTGCCTTTATTTTAAGATAGAAAAAAATGTGAGGCATGACTAAGAGAGCTGAAACTGACTCAGCCATTGGATGCTGCAATTTCAACTGTAAACCAAAAAAGAGGCAAAAGTATTGCAACTGACTTCTGATGATGCACAGCACTGACCACTAAGATGAACCCAACAAGAGTCAGATTAAAAATACCGAACACTTTAAAAACTAACCACATATGTGAAAATAAGAGGGTAGTTAGAATGCACTATGTGATCAAACTGTAGTTAGTAGTTTCTCACTATATTTCAAACACTGACTCCCTGCCTAGTGAGGACAAGTCTGAAACAAATAGAAATTTCCCTTAAGGAACTGTTACAGGTAGCTTCTATATAGTGACTATAACTTTTGTCCACTCAAAACACTAAATGACAGAGATGTAGTTAACAGGAAGAGACTTGTATCTTTTGAACATGTATGTGCTCAACACTGTTCATAATACTTCAAGCCAAATAATGTATTTAATATAACAATCCAAATATATATATATATATATATATATATGTTTAATAATCCAAAGTGGAGAAAGGCATTAAAGAAGCAGGTGCTGGAAAGGATTTAGACATTATCCCATTTTAAATCCTTTTCTCCCATTTTGAAACTCTTTTCCTGAGCAATGTAGATCACTCTATTTAGTCATTGCCCAATTAGTTTATGGGCTTCCCCAGTGGCTCAGATGGTAGAATATCTGCCTGCAATGCGGGAGATCCAGGTTCAACCCCTGGGTCAGGAAGATCTCCTGGAGAAGGGAATAGCTACTCACTCCAGTATTCTTGCTTGGAGAATCCCATGGAAAGAGGAACCTGGCAGGCTTAAATCTTGGCTTAAATTTACTTCCAAATTTACTCTCACCATTTGGTAGAGA